>NW_017728992.1:189352111-189388465 GCF_001723915.1 Gavialis gangeticus | reverse complement strand
ACAACCACACATCCCCAGCCTGTCTGCCTGAGCTGCACAGGGGCCCGGTGCTTCCCTCCACGGCCGCAGTGCCCCCTTGGACCACCCAAGCCAGGTGCCTGTGGGTGGGTGCTGCCCGGGGGGGGGGCCCACCACTGCCGAGGATGGAAGCACCAGCCCCCACTGCAGCCCAGGGACCACTCTGCTTACTGGCAGTTCGCCCTCCCCTCCCTGCCAGAGAGGCAGGTAAGTCAGCAGGGTGTGTGCACGACATGTTTTTTAAAATCCACCACTTCAACTTATGGCCCCCGTTTCATCTCAGCATGCCTCAATTGACAACCACATTTTTGGAAGATGTCAGCAGTAGGATACCGAGCGAGCCTTTCCTTCCAATAGCTGCTTCTGATTTCTGTAAATCTCTTGAATAATGGAACCAAGGACAGGACTTCTCCTTGCTCTCAGGGTGTGTGCAGACCAGTGGGGTCACACAGTATATGGCGCTGCAAAGCTGTTTGCAGTGCCACATACCACACAGTCTGGTGTTCTCCACTCTGCAAGGGCATGCTGGCTGAGCGTGCACGGTGCTGGGTTTTTCTCCGCAGGTTTGTTTTGACCCCTGGATATACAGGGGGGAAAAAAAATTGCGGGAAAAAAAAATGAAGCAACACACACTCGGTCAGCCTGTGCTGCTGAAAACCAGAGCTGGGCCAGCTGGAGCCGTGCTCACTGCTCTGCTCAGCAGAATTGCTGCAGCTGCAGCCCTGGGAGGCCCTCAGGACCCCAGGGAAGTCTGCTGGGTCTAGCCCAGTGCTGGCCCCAACCTCCCCTACCCCACCTGGGGCAACTTGCTGCATACCAAAGCATGCGTGGCATGGGTGTTCCCTGGGGACAAGTAGCAGCAGTGCTAGATGCACTGCCTTTAGTTGTCCCTGGGGAACCAAATGTCCACGCATGTCTGAACGTGCCCTCAGTGTTCACCTTTCTGGGTCCAGACAGCATGGAGGAGGATGCAGCCTGACTTAAATATCCAGGGGACAAGAGCTAGATCAGAAGAAGGGATTGGCAGAGACAGCAGGTATAAGCAAGGGAGTTGGAGGCGGGGGCTATTAGGGCTTAAATAAGCTAGATGGAGGAGATGGGAAAGAAATGTCTGTGATTCCAAGACTTATAGTAAATCTCACCATTCTTTCATCAACAACTATCTATGAATCTCACTGGCAAATTAGGTATCTTATTCTCTTATCAGGCTGATCCACATAGAGGATAAGAGTCTAACACTCTTATGAGTTACTACCTTAGTGCAAGTGGCAGCGGTCTGTGCCATGAATGGAAATGTTTCACCCGTGCTGATGAAACAGATTAGTGCAATATGTTGCCACATGACAGAATTTCAGTTTTCAAAGACATAAAAATTACAATCATGCATGCACAAGTTACATTCAAAGAACAGTAAAGTTGCAAAGTCAGGCACTCAGAAGTCAGGAAATGTCAGATTTAGGATTACTCACACAGCCTTAATTTAGCCCTCTTTTGCATATATATCTTGATATAGTCCTTGATTACATGATTGCATGTTATTTTTTCCACTTGAACCAACTGGCTTTTTCTCAGAGGAATATTGAAACTGCCATTCTGCAACTGCATATATGAATGCAATCCTTAAGCGTTCACATGATTATGGCCTGAAGCAAAAATATTTTTCCCTTGTCATTTCAAATAAACTTACATAAAATTTCAACAGAAGGGCTCTCTTTTTTCCTGTCAGAAAGCCAATTTTGGGATGCTTCCAAACCAAAGACCATTCTCCCTCAAAATGGGTCTATGCCCTTACAGGTATCTACCCAATAGGAGCTCACCCATTTCCATGCCCCTGTGGCTCCCATCCCCAGGTGCTTCAGCTTGTCTAGGGGAAATAGCAACTAGGATCATGACTCAAGACCTCTGAAGATTCTGCAAGAGAAGGAACTTCACAAGTCCCTGGGTGCATCCTGCTCAAATCTGCACGAAATATCTCTGTATTGAGGAAATGATGCTACAGATATGTAGGAGGTAGCATGCATTGGAAGAACAGGAAGTGAGGCTGCTCATGGTTTCAGTTTTGGTCAGGACATGTTCATGGACTGTGCTGATGGCCCTAGTCTTAAAGAGCTGAAATCCATGCCATGGTAATCAATTCATAGTTCTCTATGCACTACCCAACTGTAAAAGGTTTTGCCAATTTTATTTTCATAAACCTGGAGTTTAGGCCCTGAGACTTTTGATCCAATAAAAGGCATCACATTATCTACCTTGCCTATTTATTTCCTTAGCCTCTTTAGCACTATGCATATTATGTGTATGTATGAATAGTGGTATAACTCGCTCAGTATGATCAGTCCTACAAGAGACTAGCAAAATGATCCAAGTCTACACTATGCCTTGTCTATAACATTTCTTTTCATCTGGCACAACACATTGAGACTTGGGGATAGATCAAGCCAAACAATATTAGGATGTCAAGTATAAATATCCTTGTTACTCTTGAATGTACTTGTCAGTTTGATGTCTGAGGGGAGAATTCTGGCATGCATTTCACAAATAAAGAAATACGAGGACTCTTTCTTCTATATAAAATCTACTCAGATAATTTTCCAAATGAAAAGTGACAGTACTGCAGGCAAGAGACTCCTGTATCTTGTTTGCATATGCTCCCCCAGAGAGCAATACTGCTGTTAGTAGCTCACTCTTTTATGAGGAAATATAAACTATAAAAACAAAAGCTCCATCTATTATGGGATGAACACACACATAATTCCCAAAGATTACAACAAAATTACCAAAGCAAAGCAGGACTCCAAGGCAAGCCATGCAATGCAAAGTAGGTGGCCAAATTTTCTGCTGGCAAAACAGTTTGGCTCGTTGTTCCTCTAGATCTATGTTTTCTATGTAGATGCCTTTTCCCTCCAAATGGGAAAGACTATTTTGGCAGTGCCCTCAACACAAACTGCATTATTCTGCCAACATCTCTCTGGGCTACAACATTTGACCTGGTGCAATTTTTTAATTGTTGCTATCTTTATTTTAACCTCCAGATTATCAGATCCCATAGAGCTGTAAAGTTTGAATCTTAGGCCTAGAGCCACTGATATTCTTGATATGAATTTAGCAAACAAATTATTGCAATACATAAAAGCCCTGTTGCAGTGCAATTCTTAAACCCCTGCTCAAGCCCAGCTGAAGCTAATAGGATGTAAGCACATATCTGAATTCTTTGCTGAACTGGGGTCAAAAGCAACTTACTCCACTGACTGTCAAGAGCAGATCTGCCTTTGGATGCGTAATTGTGTTAAGCTTTACTTGCATGTCTCACTCTACTAGGTGATCCTACAACTACTAATCATTAATTTCCAGAAACATTGTTCAGCTTGAAAATGTAACCTGAAATGATACATCACTCTGACATCCGGTATCTAAGGATGACTAGATCTCAAAAGACAGAGCAAAACTCTAGACCACTGAGTTGTCACTATTCTGCAGACATACAGAAACTCATGTTGGCAGTAAGGAAGAGCCCAGACACAAGTGCATTCCCTTTCCTCTCACTACAGTAGAATCGCTGCCTGCTATTAGCAATAAATGGACTTATGACACACAGGAAAGCAATTGTAATTGCTTCTTGGAGTGACCTCCACAATAATATATTAGACAGAGGGTTTAATGTATTTTATTTTACAGGATGAATCTTCTATTTTCTTCTGGCCCAATGGTTCCCAGACTTTTGGAACCAATAGTCCATTGTCAATACTTAGAAGTTCACGTAGACAGCCAGGCATCCTTAGCATCAAACTCATGACCCAGTGTGATCCACAGACTACAGGCAGACCAGCAAACCCTTACTGATCTGCTGACCAGCTTGACAAAAAAAAAAGCAATGATAGCATGAGAGTCATTGTGCCAATATATTAGAAGAGCTCCACAGCTGCTTAGCACTCCAGTCAACACAATGGATGCACAACACCCCCATCAGCTGCCAGGCAGACCCAAGATTTTTTTTTTCCCCTACTGGACTTTTTCACACTTCAAAACTGTAGCCAAATGCTTACAAACAATGAAAGCATACGGATTCAGACAAAGCAATATGAACATCTAGGGCGTTCTCTTGTATCCATTATTGTCTGAGTCTGACAAATGCTTAAGCACTATGTGACATTAGCTATGTGAGTGCTCCCATTGATTTTCATGGGATTAATCACCTGAAAAAAGTTGTCCACACTTGACTATCTGCATGATAATGGCCTGTATGAGCGTTCCATGAATGTAATGCTAGATGGTGGTTTAATAGCCCTTGTAAAAAAAGGCTTCTGTTTATCCATAGAAAAGATACTACATAGGCTGTAACGCAGAATGTCCAATTAATACAATGCAGCCCTGTCCTATAAAGAAAGTAAAGGGTCTCTAGCTTTGACTATTGAGTTGCTGGCTTCTGTTCCTTCAGTACCATTAATAATTAATGTAAACAGCAGACTTTGTTTGTATGTTTTGTAATATGAATGTATCTCCACTACGTTATGATAACCCTACAAATTCTTTCCAAATTTGTTTAGGGCCTTATTCTGCCCTGTGTCTATGTACATTTTACAACTGTAGCAAAGCACCTAGACACTCTGATCATGGGCCACCAATGCATTGTGGTCAGGGCTGTACAACAAAGAAGAAAACCACAGTCCCTCCCCAAAATCTATTGATGAATATTCCATATGGAAAAATTGAAAGAAAACCCAGCCCTTAATGAACACCAGGTGCAAAGAAACGGGCACATAGGGCTTGTAAAATCCTTTTGTCATATCTACCTCAGGACAGCCATAAATCCCATTATTGTATTAATTAAGTTCCTAAAATTCAAAGAATATAGATTATAGCCAGAAAGGTTATGCTGGGGGAGGGGAGGTAGGGGGGAAGGTACCAAGGTACCAAAGGAACAAAAACTGGTTACAGGATTTTGCTAGGAATATATTCTCTCCTCAACATGCCCACATTAACTCCCATTAACACTAATGGAAATTTTGCATGCACATCAAGAGTAGAATATATAGTGGAGCATTTGGCTATGTTGATATATATTTATGAATGCAGCTATACATTTATTTCTACAGCTAATTTAAAAACCTGCAAGTCAGAGTTTAAATTTATTCATTAAGACCTGCGAATAAAGAAAAGCAGCAGGCCGCCAACATTCATTTAAAGGAAAACAATCTGATTATATGGTGAAATATGTCAGTCATAAGCAGCAAAATGAAAATGAAAATTTCTCTCTCCTGGGCTGAGATTAGAGGAACTGACAGTGTGGTTATTCCATTGAGATCAATTGTTTGGAAAAAAATTAACAGATTAAAAATTTATGGTACAATTATAGACAGGATCATTACTGTCACAAAGGGTACATATTATTTTGCATAGACAAGTAATGAAAATAAATGTTTTAAAATATCGCGTATTAGGACAATAACTAATTCTACAGCTGAGTGGAATTTGGTGTGAGTTTTCTTTCAGTCACACTATGCATATAGTCATATATGCACTTGACAAACCTACATAGAGATATCTGATTTCTTGCAGTTGGATGAATGTGTATTCGATTTCTTCATTTATTTGATCTTGTGTTCTATATTATTAAAACAAATTGGCTCCTATCTCCAAGTTGTTGAACATTAATAGAAATCATGGGTGCTAAGTGTCTCACAATGGAGGGCCTCGAAGACTTGCAATACCTTTTGAGACTGGTGGTAGCACTGAGACAATAATGTGGCTCCTTTTAAAACCTCCTTTTCAAAGTAAAAAATAGGGAGATTCTAATCCTATCTCAGCTGAAAGTTTTTCCAAATTATAATGCAAACAAATCGTCCAGCATAGTTAGGAGCAGCTGAGAAGCTGTGCTCAGCAAAATCTCAAGTCAAGAATAATGGAAAAGATACAGATCAGGTATCTTAGCACTTTTGCATCCATGGATATCAATGCCTGTGGCAAAGGTCATTTCTTATTTTATACATGAGGCAACTTGAAACCCTAGAAGGACGCCAAACATCATGTGTGAAGACAGGCAAGTCACACAGAACCCAAATGTCTCCATTTATTTATTTTTCTTTATTTAATTAGTTCTACAGAATGAATCTTCAACGGTCTTTCCTTCTGACTCAATGGTTCTCAAACGTTTGGGACCAACAGCCCATGATCAATACTCAGAAGTTGTCATGGAAAGCCAAGGTTCCTTATCATCAAACTCAGGATCCAGTGTGATTCAGGTACTAGTGGCACACCCTTACCAGTCTGCAGAGCAGTTTGGAAACCACAGGTCTAGCCCTCTTTCTGACAAAGGAAAAGAAAAAAAAAAGAACAAAAGAATTTGAGTCATTGTCCCAATATGTTAGAAGACCTCCACGGCTGCTTGGCTCTCCAGTCAACACTATGGACAGACAACACCCCGTCACCAGCCAGGAAAGACCTGTGATTCACTGCCCCCCCCCTCCCCCCCACTGGACTCTTTCACACTTCAAAACTGTAGCCAAATGCTTACAAACAATGAAAGCATAGGGATTCAGACAAAGCAATATGAACATCTAGGGCATTCTCTTGTATCCATTATTGTCTGAGTCTGACAAATGCTTAAGCACTGTGTGACATTACCTATGTGAGTGCTCCCATTGATTTTCATGGGATTAATCACCTGAGGAAAGTTGTTCACACTTGACTATCTGCATGATAATGGCCTGTATAAGTGTTCCAGGAATGTAATGTTGGATGGCAGATGGAAAGCCCTTGTAGAGAATGGCTTTTGTTTATCCATAGAACAAATAAACCATGGGCTGTAAGACTGAAAGTTGGATAAGTACATTGCAGCCCTACCCTATAAAGAAGATAAAAGTTCTGTATCTTTGACTGTTGAGCTGCTGACTTCCATAGATTGGATACCATTAACACCAATTCTCGGGGCAGCCAATACCATGCTCAGCCAACAAGTCCGCAGTGGTACCTCTAAACGAAGCTGATGGCTGTTTAAGAATATAAGGGACTGTATTGGGAATCATGACAGGGCCAGGGCCTTCCTGAGAAACCTTAGGAGGATTACTCGGGGCCAGATTTTTTACATTTCTTTATGCACTTAAAGATGAAGGTTGCCACCTAGCGGGAGCTTCAGAAGAACTTGTAAGGTGTGTCTACATGATCATTAATGTGCTTTAGGTAATGCACATTAAATCTAGCACCTCCATTGTGAGGTACTAGAAAAAAGTGCATTAGCCTATTTGAATGCACATTAGCTAAAGAGCATGTTTTTGGTGACACCTTAATGTGCATTCAAAAAGGCTAGTGAGCATTAAAGTGCATGTGTTGTGTAGATGTGTCCTAAGTGCCTAATTCATGCTGATTTCAATCTACATCTGTAGGTGCCTTGATACCTCTAGAAATCCAGCTATTAGGTCTGGATTCACCTCCCATTAAAAGCAGGAGGTACCTGTCCATTTGATGTAGTTTGGATGGGGCCCTCAATCTTCCTCTATGACGCCATTCCCTCTGTATAAAATGAGCATAATACTATTTAGATGAGTGTTTAGATTCCAAATGCTGTGGGACAGAGAAAAGTGTGTGCAACACAGTCCTTGGTGAACTGCACTGAGGAGAGCCTGTAAAGGAAATAAATGAATCATCTATCAGACTCCTGTGAGCTGCAGGCTGTTGTGGGCTGGTTCCAGCTCCCTACAATGGAAACACTAAATATGCCATCTGTTTAGATCAGAAGCATCACTCCATAGGTTCTTCTCTATCACTGTTTCAATGTTCAAGCAGTGAGAGCAGTCAATATTTTTAAAATACCATTCCTATTTTCACTGGCAGAGCTGTGAGCACTAAGGAGGACTTCTTTGTTGGTGCTAATATCAAAGCCAGCCTCTAAAAACCTGGCTAGATTCAAAGACAAATATTTAGAAGCCAGCATTTCACATTTTTCGGCCATCATTTCAATCGTTAATTCTAGTTCTGTTCTTTCGCTGCTAATGACAGACCCTGATGTTCCTGGCATGCTGTGACACTCAGATACTGAACTCTAGTAGCATCAACACTTCTGCCTGTTTCTTTTTATGACAGGAAATGATATAATCTCCTTTACAGCATTCTCAAGTCAAACTGACCCAATTTTATTATAGTGATTATACACTTTAACTCTGGATGGTTTTGCTGATAGCAAATTTCCATACCTGACAGAATCTGGCTTTAGATAACTAAAGCCACCAACCTAGATCACAAACAGTGCTCTGCAGAGCTCGGCATCCCTGGGGGATAACAGCAAATGGGAAATGTGTCCAAGCCATAAAATTTGGATCGGTACTTAAACATTTATTCAAATTTCCCCTAAGAAGGTCAGGCATGAATAGGTCTACCTATTCTACCTATTAAACAAATCAATTTGAGATGCTAAGTTTGTCTGTGGGTTCAGGCTTCCTTCATATTCTGTTTTCTCAATATCCAGTAACATAGTTGGAGAATGTGTCTACTTTGAGGGTCATCTTCACTTTCACGTAAACTTTTTCCCATTTTAGTTAAGCTTTTAGCTTACACACAAAACAGCCAAAGTCATCATATTTCACCAGGTTTCAAAATGAAATGCAAAGTTTCATAAGATTTTGATGCTCAGCCATAAATCACACCTATTTTTCTAAAAACAAAACCCCAGAGCATGCCTGAATTGCCTTGACTTCCCAAGATACTGTATTTTTAATGTAGATGGCATTTTTATAGGGCTCTGCAACATAAATGTAATACTTGATGTACTGAAGAGATGGCTTTTTATTTTTAAACAAATAATAGTGACTATACCGGAAAAGTAAAGTAGTATAATTTACTTGCATAATTTATGAAGGCAAAACTGTGCAGAACAGCCTCATAGGTGAGATACACAAATAACATCTGTGCTACCAGTCCTCACCAAAATCAAATTTTAAAAATTCATTTTGGATTGAAACAAAACAATTGCTTTTCAGTTTTCTGAAAAATACCAAAAATAAAAGAAAACTATTTATTTCAGGTTAAAACAAATACTTTGTTCAGTCTGTAACATTTTATATATTTAGGGCAGTGGAAGGGGAATCCTTTTTTTGCCCTAAATTGAAGTACATTTCAAAAATCCAATTTTTTAAAAGAAAAGTGAAATCTTAACTTTCTCATTTATTTTAAGCTTTCTCAGCTAGATATTTGCTAAATTCAATGTGATGCATGCAATGTGAACTGGTGAATAGTTTTCAATGATCCAAAAAAAATCTTTCAGCAAGTTATACACGAATGAAAATTTTCATCCCTTTGCATGACTGAAACATGGATATGAATAAATTAGTAGGTTTCCAACCCAAATATTAAAAATGTATACAATTGCTACATGCGATGATCCTGTCCTTGTATTTGACTCTGAAGCATACAGAGGGAAGCAGATCTAAAGCTCCAGTCATGATCAAAGATGCTTTACATTAGCAGAATTCTAGAAAACAAACTTATTTTTCAATGAACGGTTGCATACTTACATAAGTACTATATTTATATAAAATGTGGCCAGTTATAAAAGCTTCAGGACATGCACACAATAGTTTTAAATAACAGAGTCATAGAGAAGTAGGGCTGGAAAGGACCTCAGAAGTCACCTAGTCCAACCCCCTGCCTCAGGCAGAATCACCTAGCCCAACCAACCTATACAACCATAATCTAAACTGTACATAAGACTACTTTCAACCCTGACACAACATAGACCTAACATCCCAACCTACCACAGGTCAAGCAGAGGAACCATGGCAGCCAATGTTCTGCTTTTATAAAATGTTGTCAATATAAGCTCAAGAGGTCCTGGGCAGAGGACCTCACTATGAAGGAAAGCAAAACCCCCACAGTCCATACCAAATTGACTATGGGGTAAAATTCCTTCCTGACCTCAGATATGGTATTTGGCCTGATCTGAGCAGAGGGACAGGACCCTCTAGTGAGGAACCTCCAGCTTTGGTCCTAACAGGAGAATTGGCACACCCCAGTTGAAGTTCCAAGTCTGGGCTGTAGCCAACACCCAATGCCCCTGGGGAGGTTTAAAAACACCCTGACACATATAGCAGAAAAAATGTTGGGGGGAGTGGCAGAAACAACCAGCAAAGCCCAGAAGCATGGGAAATACCTGTAACAGAAAAAAGCCATAGCTATGCCTATATCATCCCCAAGCAGTGCCTTGTCCAAGCTCTTTTTGAACATTTCTAGTGATGGAGAGTCCACAACTCCCCCAGGCAGTCTGTTGCACTGCCTCACTATTTTCACAGTGAAGATTTTTTTTTCTGTATATCCAACCTAAATTTACTTTGCTGGAGTTTCAGGCCATCAGTTTGCCTCCTCTCAGCAGCAAGAAATGAAAGGTGCTTTCCCTCCTTTTTATGGCAGCCCTTCAAGTATTTGAAGACTGCTATCATGTCCCCTCTTACGTACTTTTTTCACAAGCTGAACATGTCTAGCTCTTTCAGTTGCTCCTCATAAGACTTGCCTTCTAAGCCCTTGATCCTGTTTGTTGCCTGCCAGTGGACCCTCTCTAACTTCTCCACATCCTTTTTAAAATCTGGAGTCCAGAACTGCAGACAGTACTCTAGATGAGGCCAAACCAGTGCTGAGTAGAGAGGTGCTATCACCTATTTTGTCTTGCACCTAATGCTTCTATTGACGTAGCCCAAAACTGCACTGGCCTTTTGTGTGGCTGCATCACACTACAGACTTGCATTGAGTTTGTGGTCTACCAAGACTCCCAAATCCTTTTCCACAGAGTTGCTATCCAGCCAAATGTCACCATTTTGTATTTGTGTTTTTGATTATTCTCCATAAGGTGTAACACCTTGCATTTGTCCATACTGATCATCATCCTGTTAGCTCTAGCCCAGCTTTCCAGTCTGTCAAGATCCTTCTGAACTGTGCTTGCACCCTCCAATGTTTTCAAAATCCTTCCCAGTTTTGTGACATCTGAAAACCTGCTCAGGAAGCTTTCTATGCCAGCATCGAAATCATTAATAAACACATTGAATGGAATCAGGCCCAGGACAGACCCCTGTGGGACTCCACTTGAAACCTCTTGCCATTTTGACATGGACCCATTAATAATTACCCTTTGTTTATGGCTACTGAGCCAGTTATATATCCATCCTGTAGCAGTTTTATCTAGTCCATATTTCTCTATTGAATTTAGAATGACCACTTAATTTAGAATTTAATTTAATTTAGAAGGACAAAAGTGAGTACAAAGAAAGGCCTCTACTAATGAAATAATTGAAAACCCACTGCTCACTTAGAATCCTACTTTGAAAAGAAAACAGGAAAAATAATGGGCCTTTCCCATGTTTTCAAGCAGTATGTCTATCTATACTACAGCAGTAGTCTGCCCTAGCTGGTTCAGTCTGGAGCGTACCCTATCCATTCTCTCTCACACATGCTCCAAACCTGTGTCGGGGAACAGCGGCCCCAAGGTCACGGTGGGCCGAGGGTTTCGGTACGGAACAGGCAGGATTAGGGGGGAGGAGTCTGAGCGGTACAGGGCTTGTGCGGTTTCAAGTAAAGTGGATTTTATTTTGACTTACGCTACAAGATGATGAAGCGTAGGTAGACGAGCTTGCTTGTCGAGTTACAGTATAAACGATTAAACGAGAGGGGTCTGTTGGTCCATGTGGTTCTTGAGCTGAGCCCTTGCTTTCTAGCCTGGAGTCTAGGTGCGGCTTCCCAATTCGATAGTCCCAGGACTGGTCAACAGCTCATGAATCGGGAGAACAAACAACAAAACTGTAACGCAAAGAACGGTGTGACGCCAGTCCAACGTGGACGAAAGTTAGGTCGAGTGCGATGCCGAGGTCAGTGCTGAAGTGAAGTCACAATGCCGTAGTCAAAGCGGGTCGGATCGATTAAAATCGTAGTCGATGTCGGTGCCAGAAATCGGTTCGGTAACCAGGAGATCAGTACAAAATCGAGGGAGAACGAATTGCGAAAACCCAGCGATGAGGAGACCAGTGGGCTGAAAGCCCTCCAGAGGAGCAGTCCCTGTCAGAACAGCCTCTGCTCCCAGGACGGATCTCTCCCTGCGAGACAGTCTCTGCCAAGGCAGTCTCTGTTCGCAGGTCGAGTATGGTCTCCCCCTTGGGTGGGGGCTCACAGACCTTTTAAGACAACCAGAGAGCCAATCAGGTTGCTTAGTTCATAGAAATTTCTAGTCTAATTACCTCATGCTGTTAGCATAACTGGGCATGCGTGTTGTCTCAGATTGGGTCAGATATGATTGACAAGCCCTAAGGTCATGCAGGGGGCACATGCTGGGCATGCTTTGGAATTTTCCACAGGCTTGTCTTGCCTGCACATGCTCAAACTTAACTCTTCTGTGTTAGCCAGCATCCACTCAAAATTTGGTTCGGACTACCTGGAAATGCATCTGTGAAGCTACAGAAGCTACAGTGAGACCATACTCAGGATTAGCTACAGAAATGGATGGGGCATACTAAGAAATACCTCAGACCGGGCTTGTTGCTGGTACAGATCAGACCTTCCGAAGCTGACTCAAGCTGGACTCAACTCAGAGAGCTCTGGCTCCAGCCCTCAGTATTTCAAGGAAACTGGTGAGATGTATCACTATGAGCATGTAAAACTGCCATGACATCACAGGGAGAAGGAAGACTGTGGGTATAGCTGGGGAAAGCCCCAAAGCAGAGACCCTAGAAGTAAATTCAGTGATAACAAATCTCACCATCTTCAGTTAAGAGTGCAAGAATTCTTCTTCTCCCTGCCTTCCCCAACAGAAGCACAGAGCGGTGCATATATTCATGACGACCCTACCTAAACAAAACAACACTGTATACATAATTCTCCCCCAGGGAAGAGGTAAGAGAAAATAAATCGCGCGACAGATGACAGCCAAGTCACTTAGTACACTAGTGGAAAGCACTCGTGTACTACAGTGATGAGGGAAGTATGAGATCTTACGAGGCACCGCACAGGAGGATGGATATCTCTAGATCTGCATGGCTAACCTTTGTCTATCCCTGGTAGGAGAGTTTCCACCAGTAAACCATTGGAACTTACAGTTTAAAACTAACCTTCAAGGCAATTTTTGACCACCATGGACCAGGTTCAAAAAGGCATCTGGATGTAGTAAGGCTATGTATTGTCTCATCTAATATTTGGGGTTTTTTAATCTGTAAGTGGAATTCAGAAAGAAGAGTTACTGGGGTTTTGATTGTAGCCATGTTGGTCTAAGGACATAGGCAGGCAAGGTTCTTTGGGTAGATGTGATATCTTTTATTAGACCAACCGAGTAGTTGGAAAAAGAGTTCTTTGCAAGCTGTCGGCGCAATCACCTTCCTTCAGGCATAGGAAGTCTCTGCTGTTCTGTGCATGCTGAGTCTCATTCTTGAAACAGAGACACCCGAGTGTCTTTTGGCAGTGATTCACAGCAGCTAACATGATGTGGAAGAAATGCAGAGAGCAGCCAATAGAAAGTGTAGAAGAAAGGGAGTCTGGGACCCTGCTTCTCTCGTGGAGTAAGGACACATTCCTAAAATTCTTATAGTCTTGACTCTGTGGTGAGTTTAGGACTCAATGGCATACACCCTGGATAAGCAAGGCTGATAAATTAATTCATCCGCACTTGAACTGAGCGAAAGTTTATGCACTCTAAATAATATTGTGTGTATTATGAATGCCTCGACAAAAAACTGTGTACCACAGGCCCAGTCTTGAGCTCTTTCTGCATAATGAGGAAAAACGAAACCAACCTTTTTCACTGCTACATCGTGTTACATTACTTTGCCTACTAGATTCTCACCATTTTACTTGTTTACACTTGTGTGGAGTCCTTCCGCTCCTGGGGAGGGTAGTGATCAGGTGAGAATTTTCTTTGATAAAGCCAACTGCTTTCCATTTGGCTGTTGTTCACAGTTATAAGCCAACTATTAATATAATGTGTCATAGCATGGAGGGGCCCACCGTTTTGTATGCCTTTCTGCATTCAAATGCAGTTTTAAATGTTTCTGAATAGTTTAATGTATCTCTGGTTGTAACCTTGAAGACATTCGTTTTAGATGCTTCCTAAACATGGGGTACATCTACACAAGACACTAACTGTGCAGTAACCTAACAATACTGCACAGTAGTGCATCACAGCACAAACACTGCTAATATGCTACTGCACAGTAGTGTTAAGCTACTGCACAGTAGCATCACTAAAAAGATGTTTGCCAGTGCTACTGTGCAATAACTCTGGTTACTGCACATTTATTTAGGGCTTGATTATACAAGCACTAAATTAGCAGTGCAGTAACCACTGCACATTAATGAACATGTAGACGTGCCCATGGTGAACTTGCAGAAACAAATGCTACAGTCGTAGGCTGCTCCAGAAATATCCATGTTGAGAATGTAATACAGGTACTGTTAGATACAGGCAGTCCTCAACTTTTGAGTTACAATGAACGGCACTTACGGCGTTTATAAATCGGTGCCCTGTTTCAACTTTCTGACATCAGTTTGACTTTATGATGCATGATCCAGTGCCACGCCACACCAACAAACAAGTTCGCTGCATCGCTCATCTCCCCGGAGAACATCTGTCCAAACTTCCTTGGACACTTTCTTTAAGAAAGCAGACAAGACTCCAGAAAAACCTGCAGCCAAGACTCCTGAGAAGACTCCAGCTAGGAACACTTCAAAAGGTCCGACAAAGCCACCTCAAAGAAGTCCTTCCAAATCAATTTGATTGCTATTTACAATATAAATATATTAATGTAGCTATATTACTCATCTGGAATTGATTGAGTACAAAATTCTGGGTTATTTTTGGTGAAAACAGGGTATCCCCCATTTATAACATTGTTCCTATGGGAAAATCGGTTCAAAGTTACAATGTTTTGACTTAAGACGTGGTTTTCAGGAGCCAATTGTGTTGTAAGTCCAAGGGCTGCCTGTATAATGCTTACAAATCTAGTGGCAAAGAATCAGTTCTAGATGGAAAGAAAAATCAGTCTCCTCTAGTGAAAGACAGCCAGTGCTTCCCTGAGAATTGCCATCTAAACAAGGCGTCAGAAAGTATGTCATAAAGCTTAAAAGTGTACCACAAACCATTACCAATATGTGCACAGATTTTAAGCTTGGGTCCTAAAGAGCTAGTCAAATTTCTGAAACCATTGAGTTTGTGAGGGTTACAACAGCCAGCTAGGCATACTGAAGATGCATAGGAAACTGGTGCAGTTACATACATATTCATATCTCCTTCTAGAATTCCAGCTGTTTTGGGCTTGCCTGATGCCTATATATTATGCACACCTGAAATAAAATGGCTGACACCCTGAGCATACACAGAACATGGGTATTCGAATGCATAGGCCTGTTCTTGCTTAAGTGCCAGCACTCAAACGTAAGTGGTGAAGTGCACAGGCACATAAATTCTGACTAAACAGCAATTAGTATACATAAATCCCATTTTCTCAATGGAGCCTTGTGACCTTCTTAATGAATGTTCCCCAGAGGAAAAGATTTGGGGTAAGTAGATCATTTATTAGATGGCCAAAACACTGAGATGGTTCTGTCGGCTGGGGCTTGACAACTATTTATTAGATGGAAGCTTGTAATTTGCTCTCCTGCGAGGAAGTACTGAACAGTCATATTTCACACAAGACCATGATACTTCACCTACTTGAACTCAGAAGCCATAGCATGCATTGGTCCAATGTGCATGGGTCACAGGTGGATATTTCTTCTGGTCACCCAGAAGGCCATAGCAGAAGCACTCGTGGCATGGCCCTGTCAGATTCCAACAGATTTGCAAATTCTTATACATGCCGTGTGACAAAGATATGAAAAAGAAGGAAGGACCCAGGACCTTAGTAACACAGGCTGAAAATCAACGAGAGAAGATGCTGTGTGCTTCCCTACCTTCAAACCTAGAAATGCCTCCATGGATGTGGCTAATTTGACATGAATCTGACTGCTGTTGTTCACAAAGTGATACAAAAGTCGATGGAAAAATCCAAATGTTTCTGAGCAGATGTAGTCTAGGTCCCCTAGCTGTTGATCTCCTGGAATTATTCTGGTGGGGGGTCTTCACATATTTAATGATAGAAGAAAATATTTTTTTGTCTGTAGGCTTTAAATTCTTTCCATTCCATCCTCTCCTCATTAGATTTTGCCTTTAGCATTAATGTAAATGCTTCGACAGCTGATATGCTCTAATTGCAAAGATTTTATCAGGCACTGTGTGTAATTAGGAGAGGGATGAATTTGACCTTGCTGACATATAGAAAAAGCCAGAGAAAGTCAGGGATGGATATATATTTTTAAGTAAGTATTAAAATGGAACAGGATAGCTTTTTGCCAGCTATGGTAAAAATGGAGCTCGGTGCGTTTTCTGATGCCTGGATGGGAAGTCTAGGCCAGTGATTCTCAACCAGGGCGCTGCAGATTTCAGAGGTGTGAAAATGGACTCCACAGTGTCAAAAAGATTATGACCTATTGCAGTCTGAGTTCTTTGCTTTATTATTTTCCATAGTCAAAAAATGAGTGAAAACTAAGAGCTGGCATTTTCCAAGGGGTACCATAAGGCTAACAAGGATTGCCTTGAGCCTAATGAGGGGTGGCTGAAAAAGCTGAGAATTACTGGTCTAGGCCAAGATCAGCAATACAACATACAACAATGAAAGACAAGCCTACTCAAAACCCCCTGGGGTATCCTTTTAATATGCAACAATAGAGCTACTAAAACAGATAAAAAGAGAGCCTACTCCTCAGATGGATTTAACTACAAAAAAGCCCACCTGTTCAAAAAGTTCATGAGAGAGGATGTTTTCACTAATGGAAAGTTTAAAAATAATTTTTTAAAGAAGAATTAATCAGCAAGACATTCTTGTTTGGTCTTCGAATTTCTGGGCCCAGTTTTCACAAATATGCATTTATCCCAGAACCTGCAGTTTACATGCAAAGACAGACTTCTGCTCCCCTTCCTCCCCCAACCTCCACACATGGATTTCTTTGGAAACGGCAGGCTCAAAGCAGGCTGAATTTCCATCTGCAAAATGCGAATGTATAACTGCAGAAAGGTAATTGCACATGCCAGACACACACTTTTTCTGCACACATTTGCCTATGCTCAGCATACAAGTGAACCTGTTTTGTCAATGTAATTACTTACGGGTGCTCATGGACACATGCTTTGCAGATGGAACTTAAACACGGAGTTTTTACAAATTTGTTCTGAGCATCCTGTTAGCTGGCTACACATAGAAATGCTTTAAAAAGGGACTATCAATACTTTGTCTTCATCAGTCTTATGAAATGGTAAACATACAAGCTCCGGTCACATTTTTCCATTGTTTGGGTGCCATACTTACGGTCCTCAGTTTGATGGACCTACTTTACTAGACTGATCCCACTATAGCAAAGAGGCAAGGATTGTTGCGGACAATATTTTATATTGGACCTCCTGCACAGCTGGGATATTCCTCTATCAGGCATCCCAAAGCTTGTCTAGCTTTGTCTCAACCATGCTGGTTCAATACAAGATACCACCCAGAAAGAATCCTCTTGTATAATTCTGGACCATTGTGGCTTTAACATCACTCCAACACTACCGCAATAGATCATGAAAAATTTATACAAACTCCTACATGGTTTAAACTTGGAGAGCTTTACAATCCCCAGTTAGGAAAAGAGCTAATTAAGCTAAGAAATCATTCTCCCCCAGCAATAAACATGTGGATACACTCAGTGTAATCCCACGTTTGCAAAAGGGGATGTAGACTCTAACCAAATCTGATCAAGATCTAGCATTTTCATTTCTGAGATGTTTATGGAGGCATTTTCTTGGTTAGAAATTAATGGTTCACACTCCCCGCCCCCCAAGCTTCACTGGGAGAGATTTTCTTTTGATAAGATCAGAAGTCTGGAAGTGAAACTTAGTCAAACCCGCCATAGTTCACCTATTTCTAGTTATATATAGCTACGGTCTCTATATGACACTATACCGTAAAATGGACCAGCTTCACTTAAGAAGGTTCATGAGCCTGAGCAAGCCTTTCCAGGAACCTAATGTGATTCACAAATAGGCAAGCAAACCTTAACTCTGAAGTGGGAAGTGGGAAGCTCTCAGATTGCACTGCAAATATTTGAAACCTGGCTCTAATTACATGCAGGATCAAGAATACAAGGAAAGCTGGAACCGATGAAACATCAAACTGGAAACGTGTAAAGGAAATTAGAATAAAGGAAATAGTGATCTCTCAGGTTGCACCACAACGGCAGGCAAAGCACTTTCCTTATGAGAACAGAAGCATGGTAGAGGACAACAAACCAAAGACAATTTTTATGATAATCTGTTGTACTGGCAGACCGAGAGCGGCTAGTCGGTTGGCTCTTAGTATTAATGAGATAAGAGCTGTCCATACTATGGCCAGTGATGTTCAAACTTGTTCCTCTGCTCCATCCAAGAAACTGTTACCATGGCTGTCAGTGAATGACCTATGCCAACAGTGGTCTGGGGGGAAAAAAAAGCGGAACAATGAATAAGACCTCCAGAAGCAAGGAATCACAGATGCAGCTGGCAACACAACTTTGTGATCCATTACAACACAGGCTTTCCTTTGGCGAGCGTGGCATGTAAAATGAGGCTGCCAGGGCAATTTAAACTCAGAATCTTTTGTCCCCAAAGGAAGACTAATTTAGACATTACCCCCATCTACATCCTCAAAAGGTTGCACAATTAATACCACAAAAGCAGCCCTACCGCAAACACTGGCTGCCAATGGCTTCAGAATGCACTAGATAGATTACTTCTTTCAGGGGCAAGAGAAATCTGGGTAAGGTACAAGACCCATGGGGAAAAAGAGCACATAACTGAATCATGCCAGTGATCACCTTCACCATTTCCACAAGTCAGCTCCAGAGACACCTGGGTTGATACCCAGGTTGGAAAATTGAACTCTGCTACGGCCCATTCCTGGCTCTCTCATTTTACTGCTTCCTACATATTGTTAAAGCAGCCTCCACTTTGTATCTGATATACTGGTGGATGCTTGAAGCAAGAGAATCTTTTTTGCCTGACAGCCTGTGTATTGATACGTGTACATGACAAGGTAATAGTACAGTATCCACTTCAGGAGACATCCTGCCAGCATTCAAACTCATATGACTTCATTAACTATGGTGGGATCACAGAGGTTTTGAGGGCAATTTTGATTGTCATTATTTTTCTCCAGGCTTATCTGCCTGGGGACATCCAGGAAAGCTACCACAATCTATTTGGATTTCTCCAGTGGGCAAGTTAAACTGCAGTGAATCCTGAGCCAATGCTCTTATTTGAGCTACAGTGTCCTTAATTTGGTGTTGCTTAATTTACTGCTTTATCTTAGTCTATTTCTAAAGTGAATTAAGCAAAACCAAATTAAGGACACCTACATTCTCACATGGTTTTGACCCTGTTTAACAAATTTTCAATTTACACCATTAGTTAATTCAGATTAACTTTCCTGGGTGTCCACATGTAGACAAGCTCTTGGTTTCTGTTATCTATAACAGGCTTTTCCAGAATGCAAACATGGCTGGGATTAAAGATTCAAGTACTTTGTTATATCACTTGTTCTCAAGATTAAAAGGCCAACTTGTCTGTAAATACCATGGTCATGGTTGCTGGTTCAGCACAAGGACAATGTGTACAGTGAAAGAGGCAGGCTGTAGTAACAGCCATGAGGGATTATTGCAGGTCTGTGAATGCAAGGTGCAGAACTATCTGGGGAGTGGAGAGCTCTTACAGATGAGCCTCATCTCCTACACTTGCAGTACAGTCCTAGCTACGGGCAGACAGCCTACTGCAGGGGTGGGCAAAATGTGACCCGCGGGCTGGATGCAGCCCACCAGGCCATTCTATCCGGTCCACGGGGCCCCCAAAAAATTAGAAAATTAATATGTATCTGCCCTTGGCTCCCTGTCATGTGGCCCTTGATGGCTTGCCAAAACTCAGTAAGTGGCCCTCCGCCCAAAATAATTGCCCGTCTCTGGCTTACCAGCTTTCTAGTCACAGAGCCAATCTCCACTGCAATTTAGACATGAGCAAGTGAGTTCATTTAGAAGCATTGGAGGCCTTTTATTTAATGCTCCATAACTGGAATTGCAGAAACTGGCCAGGGAAATTATAGACTCTTAGAAATTAAGGGCTAGAAGGGACCTCGAAAGGTCATCAAGTCCAACCCCTGCTCTGGCCAGGAATACTCCTGGGATCAAATGATCCCAGCAAGGTGTCTGTCCAGTCTCCTCTTGAAGATTCCCAAGGTGGGGGGCTGCACCACCTCCTTGGGAAGTCTACTCCAGATGCTGGTCACCCTGACCATAAAGAAATTCTTCCTTGTGTCCAGACTGAAAGCATCCTCTAACTGCTTATGGTCATTGCTCCTTGTCCTCCCCTGGGGCACTCTAGTGAACAGCTTTTCTCCCAGCTCCCAATATTCACTTCTTACATACTTATAGATGGCCACCAAATCCCACCTCAGTTTTCTCTTCCCCAGGTTGAACAGTCCCAGATTCCTTAGTCTTTCCTCATAGGCTAGGGACAGACATTACACATAAACCGGTTTAAGTCCCCCAGCATCCCGCCATGCTCTATGGGCTGGGCTGGGCTGGGCTGTCCGCTCCAGAGAGCTGGGCTGGCCCCTGCCCTCTGGTCCCTCACTGGGAGGCGGCTGCTCCCTCCTCTAGGCTGTGGCTTTTTTGCATTCCTTCCTTAGGCAGTTGTCATTTAGGGCCACTCAGGCTGCTTACAGACATGAAAAAACAACCAGCGCTTTACAATCAGCTCAGCATGCCCCCACACCAAGTGCAGCACATGCCAAGAGGAGGCATTGCGTTAGTTTGACCCAGCTTGCCCAACGTCTGTGTAGATCAGCCACTTCAATGGGGCTTTTTTGGTGCTTTTATCTAATAGCTGACTGAATCAGCTGTTAGGTGAAAGCACCAAAAAGGCCCCACGGAAGCAGATGCTGGGAAGCCAGGTCAAGTTAATGCCTCCTCTTCCAGTAAAGTGCTGTTTTTTTGTGTGGTTTTTCACAACTGCCAGAACCCTCAATGAATTGGTTTGCCACCATTCGTGAGGCCCTCTATCTATCAGTGGATGTTGTCTAAATGCTCATTCCATAAATACTACACGGAATATCCTCTGTGGCCATGTCATCCTGGGATATCCAAAACACCTCCTTTCCCGGCCGCCTGACGCAATCACTTCCACAGTGGAAGTAGGCTCCTGAGGTACACCCCTTCACTGCTGTACGTCTGCCTCACTCTCGCAGTGATTCTTTTTTTAATGCAGGGGGGTCTCATTTATTTTCTTTTGGGTAACATTTAAATTCTGCACCAGAGGCTTAAACTGGCATAACCTTGTGCAGTCTTGCATGGGTAAGGATGCCAATCCACCTCAATAGAAAAACCAACAGAGGAAAAAAAATACCTCTCCTATTGTAGGAGGTGGAATCTGATCCTAGAATTTGGGAAGGATTGCTACTGCTCTTTGTCACCTCATCAAAGACTCATGTGTTGAAGCTGACACTTTTTACATATTATAGGAGATGTGCTGTGGAACCTGAACAGGGACTGTCTGTTCACTCTTCAGTCTCAGAGAATGTGACGGGAAGATTTGTATGATTAGCATCAAGAAGCAGGAATATTAACTAAGTCCTTAGGCTGCAACATAAACAGCATGACATTTCAAATTTCTCTGAATTCCCAGAGGCAGATTTAAAAAAGGGGAACCTATCCGTCTCTCTCTTTCGTATGGCATCAGATATCAACTTCCAAACTGATGAGCCACTGTCTGCTATTATCGTTCAATGCCCATCTGGGCATTTGTAAAGATTGCAGGTTTTGATTAAGTGCATTGCTGTTTGTTGGGCGCTGCATTCACACAGGGGGCTGTCCACAATGTTCATCTTGTGAAGTGTTGTTCTGAAGTGTCTGTATCCAGATCTGTCTGTTCAGCTTGACCCACGCTTCTCTGTCGAGGTTGTCAAGGTCATGCCCAATGGGGGACCCATTTGGCATCGCTTTAAAACACTGTAGGATGTATCCAAGCAGTCATCCCACTCTGTTGCTGCCCATAGGTTTGGTTCAGCATCTCCAATCTCTTCCAGGAACTTGTAGGATTCATGTATAAATGATTTACAACTTTTAAGCCTCTTAAGCCTCTATCTATTCAGGTCTTCAGTTAACAGTTGATGGGGCAGATTATTTTCATCATCTCTTGCCTCTATTGCCAGTAATGATGGTAGTGACTGTCTTCTTATAGCACCTGGTCTAATGCTCAAGACTACAGGGAGTGCATCTGTGTGTGTGTAAATTGTGCAGTCCTTTACAAGTTTTAGCGTGACAACTTCCGGACCATAGAGGAGCACAGTATTCTGCTGGGGCATATACCACTGCAAGTGTAATGCTTCTGAGCACTTTAAAGTTGGCACCGTGTGTTGTGCTAGCTAAACATCTTAAGGCAGCCACCCGTGTGATGTTTATAGGTGAGAGAACAGTGGCTCCTAGGTAGGTTGGGGTATGCTCATCAGGAAGGATGTGATTGCCTAATCTGATATTCAACATGCTTTTGGCTTGACAATTGTCCAGGTGGAAGTGTGATGATACTGATTTATTGATGTTCAGCTTTAAGCGCCACTTGTGGAGATAATCAAAGATGAATACCATGTCAGTACACGGCATCCTTTCCAATTTGGTAATGTCAGTTCCTTGGGCTGCTATGGCAACATTGTCAGCATACATGTGTTATTCAGATGTTGCATGTAGGAAGTCTGAGGTATATACACTGAAAAATACTGGCACTGGCACTGACCCTTGGGGGACTCCCTTCTTCAGTGTTCATACTCTGCTTTTTTTCGGTGGTCAGGTATTTTAGAGTGCAGTGTATATTTGACACCTTGGTGCCAACTGGTATCATAGCGACTATAAGGTTGATAAAGACCACGCCTGTTTTCCACCTCATTTCAAATCCATTTTTTGGTGTCAGCTATAAGTAATGTAACTTGGTCAGTGGTACATTACTTTTCCAAAAGCCAGCTTGTTCTTTTGGGAGCGGGGGTTCAACAATGTTCTCTATTTTATTTGGGATGATGAGTCCGTGAGTCTGTATGTAATGCAGAGTAGTGAGATGGGTCGGTTTTGGATTTGCTGGTGGTTTACTGGGTTTCATGATACCAGTTATATCAGCTTTTCTCCAGACTTTTATAAGTCTGTTACTTTCTAGACATTTATACATGAATTTCTGAGGCCATCTTTATACCGCAGTTCTGAGCTTGGTAATGAATTCTGGGAATATCTTATCTGGTCCAGCTGCCTTGCCAGTCTTAATCACTTTAATAGATGTGTCAAACTCATTGTCAGAAATGAGAGCAGTTAAATTAAGGTTGACCGTTGAGTGATTTAAGTTGTTCACAAGTCAGGTGACTAATCATTTCTGTGTGTTGCTTGCTTGGGTTACTGTACTTGCTGTTGTTGCACAGTATTTTCATGGTGGAGTTTGCTGACATGGGGCAATGCCATTTTTTGGTTCCTTTGCCTATAAGGCAGTTAATGATGCATCATGCTTGTCTGCTGAAGGGGGTCATATCCGATCCTCCTATGGTAGTGAGCCATCTCTCCTTTTTTATCTTGTTCAGCGTGGTAGTCAGCTGTTCTGTTGTCCTTTTTACAGCTGAAGGGCCATCGTATTGCTTGATGATGTTAAGGAGGTGTTCACACTGCTTGTCCCAGCATGGCATATAGTGGCTTCTATAGCTTCTAGGTATACAGAGTTTGGCTATTTCAATTAGGCAGTTTGTAAATGTATTGTAGCCTTGATTAATGTTGGTTTCTGATGAATCCTCTAATTGGTTTGCTCTCTTGTTGGTTAGCCTTCAGTAATTCTGCCAATCTGCCCTCTGAAAGCCCGATCTGGGAGCTGGTCTGAATGGTGTGGGCTGAAAAATCATATCGTTAATGCTTATGAGTGAGGGTCTGTGATGAGATGATTGAAACTTGTCAACTACTTTTCTTATTGGTATCTTACTCAAATCACCCTTCCACCCAGCAAGATCGGGGTTTGTCTGAACATTCGAACATCCTGAGTGGAAGGTCTGTGGCTCCTTCAGGTTATATATGAAGGTTATGTCATTCAGACTTGCCCAGAGACAAAGACTGTCTCCATTGCTACTGTTAGCAGAATATCCCCAATCTTGATGTTGACAATTAAAGTCACCTGAATATAAGGTTATCTGGTCATAAATAGGCAGGGATTGACAACATGGCAGAGGGTGGGTTGTACGTACTGACAATAATGATGTCATTGACCCAGACAGCACTCCTTTCTAGTGCATTCTGGGACCTGTTCTGTCCCTTGGTAGTGCATGGCAGACTGTGTCTGATGAAGGTAACAAGGCCATGGGTCTTACTGGCCACAGAGTCTGCAAGGCTGTAGCCTGAGAGCTTCATCTTCCCTAGCTGCTCTGTATGTGTTTTTGTAGAAGGACTGAATGTGGTTTCATTTCCCTAGTGATGCATTTCAGCACTGATTGCTTAAGTGAGGTAAAGCCTTCAACATTAGGTTGACGAACAGTCAAGCTTTCCCCTTGTAGATAGGAGAGGTTGCTTTGGCTCATCCTGTAGTTAGTATGACAAAATTGGAAAATACTGTGTAACTGGAAAAATCAGAAGTCCAATTGCTTGGGTAGTGACTTTTACTTTCGCCGTACAGCAGCTACTCATGGAAGCAGCATGAAAAGGCAATTGCTATCGTCCCCCACCTATGCCCAATCTCACACTATGTTATTTCACGACAGGGTAACTTTGACTTTTTGAGAGAAGAAGCTAGCCCAGTGCATTATACTTACTAGGACCTGACAGAAGTGGAAAAATTGCCACAGGGAGTTGTTAAACAGAACAACCTGCAGGAAGGTACCCAGGTTGTACACTTCCTGATAACTGAGTCGGGAGGCAATGTATCTCCTTGAAATGTTATGGAGAAGTACCCAAAAAACTGAGATATAACAGAACCTCCTCTGAACACAGACTCTGAAGGGCCCAGAGAAATACCACCTAGGTAAAATGGCCTTAATTTGAGCTAGCAAAGAGTCATAGACCAAGGATGGGTTCTTCGGGGTGGTAGAGGCACTCCAAAGATGGGACTGTGGTTACCCATGTGGACTAGAGAACAGGAGGTAGCATTAGCAAAGAGTTAGGAGAGCCATGCGCTGCTTTATGAGGACAAGGGAGCTTCACTGTTGTTTGCTAGATTGAATCTCCACTGCATTTCAGCCATCCACTCCTGCTTCTAGACATCAGTTCTCTCTCCTGTCCTGCAAATGTTACTAAACGTTGACCAACTGGGGAGAGAGGCAGTCTGGATACACCCGGCCTAAATGCTCTTCCCTTTGGCATCCACTTTCTACCACTGTGAGAGCCAGGACACCGGGCTGGACCTGTCGTCTGTCCCAGTATGGCCCTTCTTCTTGTCTTAAACTACCATCCTGCATTGTTCTCTCTAGAAACAGGGATATGGAATTGGAAACCCACATAATAAATGGCAAATCTTTTAATTTAGTTAAGTGAATGAATTAATTTTAATTTATTCTTTGAGTTTGTCAAATTAAAAAAAAAACAACACACCACCCTATTAGCTCTTTCAATCATTTGACAGCTGCTCAGGAAGAAAAATGAGAGCTTGTGCTTTAAGTGCTGCTCAGGTGCCATGGGAAGCATCTTCAGAGGAGTCTTTTTGACTTTGTAGCCTCTCAGCTTGACCCAGCTGCGAGCACCCCCCATGACTGTCACTGTCAGAACAAGACCGTATGTCGCTATCTGTAACCATAGCAGCAGCAGAAAAAAAGCAATAGTAGTTTGTAGATTAAATGTATCCATCATCAGTAACTGCTCAGCACTGAAACATTACCGTAAAAAAAACAACCAGGAAAAGAGGACAGATTTATTTTTCTATAGCAGCCAAAGAGAAGTGGAGGGAATTTGGAACATGGCAGTTCCTCTTCCTCAAAACACAATAGTGAAGCGAAAGATAAAAAGCTGGATTAACTATTTATCACTTGAGCCGTATTAATAGTCCTTAACAACTAAGATACTGGCTAATTCCCAGGTAAAAAAACACCAAGGAGTGATTTGTTTTGTTTTGCTGGTTTTTTCCCCCAGGGGCTTGCAGGTTCATTTCAGACGGCAGAACATTAAGGAGTTTTCCCGTAGTGCTAGTGTGTCACTGTTTCTTAAGCACACTTCTGCCATAAAAAAGTTGTGATAGCTAAATTAGCTATAGAAGCCTCTTCCAAATGGCTCTTTGGAAGAACAGAAATAGCAAATGTTACAATTTTCACAACACAGTCAGAAGCAAACTAGCTGATCACTATCCCAGTCTTTTTACTTGTCAGACTACACTCTAAACAGCCTGCTTAATACAAAATGCGTGATCTTCTCAGCCCCTTTTTAAAGTGTGCTTAAAATAATTTTCCTTCAATGATCATTAAAACCCATTTCTCTGACTCCAGTGCTCTCGCTGTCACATCAGACTAACAAGTTTCTCCACTGGTAACTTTAGGAAGTTGCCCTAATTAGGAAGAAAGAATTAATTATATTTTCCACTGTTGAGAACAGCAGCAAAGTAGGAAAAATAACTTTTAAAAAGAAACAGTGTATATGTTCATTGAAATCATAGAAAAGTAGGGCTGGAAGAGACCTCCAGAAATCATCTCGTCCAACCCCCTGTCTGAGGCAGGATCATTCCTATCCATACCATCCCACACACATCCATTGTCTAACCAATTAGAAAAGCTAATGTCAACCCCAACACAACCACACTGGAAAAGCAGGGGAACCATGGTGGCCAACATCCTGCGGCTGCAGAGGTTGTTAAAATACACATAAGAGATATAGGGAAGAGGGCCATGCCCCTCCATAGAGGGTAAAGCAAAAATTCCCACAGTCTGTACCACTCTGACCATGGGGTAAAAGTCCTTTCTAACCCCAAATACAGCAATTAGCCTGCCCCTGAGGAGAGGGGCAAGATCCTCTAGCCAGGAACCTCTGGATTTAAGTCCTAGCAGGAGCACTGGCACACCCCACTCAAAATCCCCAGCCTTGACTGAATCCAATATCGAATACTTCTATGGAAAGCTTTAAAAAAACTAAAACTTGACACATGTAGCAGCAGGAGGAGGGAAAGAATTCCCTCCTGGCCCCATGTCACAGCCAGCAAAGCCCAGAAGCATGAGAAATACTCATAGCAGAACAAAGACATAGCTACTCCTAGATCATCCCTGGCCAGTGCTTGTCCAACCTCTTTTTGACCACCTCCAGTGATGGAGATCCCGCAACTTCCCTGGGCAGTTTTTCCATTTCCTCGCTGTTCTAACAGCAAAGAAGTTTTTCCTAATATCCAGTCTAAACCTACTTTGCTGCAACTTCAAGCCACTGGTCTGTGTCCCACTCTCAGCAGAAAGAGAGAAAAGGTGTTTTTCCTTTTATTCATGTCCCCTCTTAATGACTTTTCCACAAGCTACACATGCCTATTTCCTTCAACCGCTTCTCATATGACTTGTCTTTTACACACTTACTACTACTTTTTTGTTGCCTACCTCTGAGCCCTCTCTAACTCCTCCATGATCTTTTCTTGAAGTGTGGAGCCCAAAACTCTACACAGACCTAACCTGTGCTGAGTAAAAAGGCACTATCACCTTTCTACTGATGCATCCAAAAACCACATTCAACTTTTGTACAGCTGCATCACACTGCAGACTCATATTGAATCTGTGATGTCCCAAGACTCCCAGACCCTTCTCCATAGTGCTGCCATCCAGCCAGGCATCACCCATTTCTTATTTGTGTTTTTGATTATTCTTCCCAAGGTGTAGCACCTTGCATTTGTCAGCATTGTACTTCACCCGGCTGGCTCCAGGCCAGCTTCCCAATTTGTCAAGATCCTTCCGAATTGCATTCCTGTCATATGCGCTAACGATGGTTCTTATACTGAATGGACAAGGCCACATCTTAGACATGGGACCCATTCCTCAGGTTCATTGTTATAGTCTCCTTTCCAATGTTTTTACTTATTATTATTATTTTCTTTATTCTGCCTTTTGTCTGATCAAATTCTGCCCTTGCATACACGCATACAACTCCCAAGGAGTGGGACCCTCTCCTTAGATCAGGGTCACCCCTTAGGTCAAGCCGCTCTTTCCTTGTGCCTTCAAAGTGTGTAGCGTGTAGTAGACACTGCTAAAATAATGTCACATACCAGGTCTTTCCTGAGTCAGTGAGGCTACTCCAGAATGTGGCCTAATCTGGACTGTGCTTGCCTATCAGAGGCAAAATTTTACAGGATGTTAATGGTGTCTGTAATTAACCCAATAAAGAGCTGAAGCAATAAAAAGTGCGTAACGCATTCATTTAGGAAATTCTTATGCTATTGTCATACTGGGTGTATCAGTTAGCCACCCACTCGGTGTGGAAGAACCATTTTTGTCCCAAAATCTTGTTCTAAGACTCAGTATGTGGTTCTCAAAAGAAGGGGATTTTGACTTACAGCAACCTGGTTTGCATTCACATCCTGTGTGGCCTTATTTAAACTTGAAAACATCTGACACACCTATTCCATGGTTAAGAATACTCTCTCCTGCAATTACTTTATGTCCCACTCCCCAGAGTGTCAACACAACTCATTGCTGAGCTACCAACCTGTTTGTCATAATAAAAGCAGTGTTTCATCTACCTAACTCTTCCCACTCTAACGAATAATAAATGATTTTACTGAAGGGGAAAAATAAATATCTTTACTGAGGATCAAGTTGTCTCATGTAGAAGATTCAAAGGGGTTTAGGATGATTCACCCTACAACTGAATCTAAAGAATGTCATTGCTATCCCCAAAGAGATTAAAACAATTCGGTAAAATACAGGAAGGAAGGCACAACTGCCGTAGTAAAGGCAGATGAAAAGATTCTTTAAAACAATTAACAACAGCTGGTTCAGAAAGTGTTTCCACCTAATTTTCTAGCCAAAACCACCCTGAATTCTATACCCTCAAATCTGGCAGCATCTTTAACACAAAACAGGACTGAACAAATGGAGCATTCATCCACTAACCATTGTGAACGCTTCTTCTGCACTTTGATAAGGGAGCTGTCCAGCAAAAAATAATTAATTATAAAGTTAACATCAAGAACCCATGGACGGCACTCACTTATCAGCATTTAGTGCTGACTTGGGACAAGTCTACATGACATAAGACTCTACCACCAACAGCGCATACCCACATACTCCCTCTCCAAAGTTATCTGAATCTTATGCTTGAATTTTTCAGGATTTTTGGATTGGTTTTTTTGGAGATGACAACAAATACACCTACTCAGACAGTTTTTAAATTGTTGACAAAGCTTAATTGCTCTCTGAGTTATGATAAAAGTAGCTATAAGCCTGCAAACTCACTGTGGCTTATCAGCAGATATTATCCAATTATATAGTGAAAAATGAGTGTCAAGAGTTTTACAGAGAAACCTGAGTGTAAGAACCACAAGGAATTAACAGGGCTTGATCAAACCCTAGTTTAAGTCAGAGGGAGTGGACATGGTAGCCTACACAGATTCAACCCCATGTTCCTAATAATTATGTTTTCACTGTCTTCATCATGCACTGTGTTAGTTTGTCTTCTATTTTATCACTTCAGTGATGCAGCATGAGGATTTAGAAGGATCTTGCAACAAACCTGTTTAAGGAGGGACTTGAAAGACCTGAAACTGCAGTCAACAGGGGAAGCTTATGAAGCAGAAGGTTGCAAGAACAGAGACCAAAAGAGGGGGAAGGTCAATCTGGGAGTAGAAACCAGCTACAGGCATCCATAAAAATGCTAACTTTAACCAGTGCCAGCCATACTGAGAACAAACATCAAGGCCTTTTCCTGGTCTCTTCGTGTTACCTTCCCTTCCACAGAATCTGGCCTTTTCCCCTTTTCTTCATGATGAGCAATCAGTAAAGACAATATTCTCAGATTTGCAAACAAAAAGGGGCTTTCACTCCTAGTTCTGAAGAGCAGTATGTTGTCTTTTATTTGAGATTGGGTAGTAAAGCAAGACATCATTTAGGAAGAACTGATCTTGCCTTGGCATTGCAGGGTAGATTAGAATTAAATGACTTCTCAACCTCGGTTCCTGGCTTACTTTCTATGATAATTGGAGTTCCACTCAAGCACTTTCAAACCAACAGGGACAACTAACAACAAACCAGCCAAACTAGGATAATAGTCCTAAGACGACCAATGATTTAGGCATGCTGAAGAATTTGCTGGCAATATAGCATCCAAGAGGCACATTTGTGAGTAGTCTAATACAGAGTCTCTAGGTGCTGAGGTTATATCATATTCTTAGAGCATGCATCTAATTCCCAGTGGCATCTGGAGGGTCTGTGCATGATCAGAGGATGTGATATCAGCACAGAGGCTTACTTGTAACATTGGCTATATTTACTTGTAATATCTGTAACATTAATGGGTTGGTAGCTGTCGTACAACCAGAGTGCATTCCTGAAACCACAAACTAATTCTGCCTGAATTTTATTGGAAACAAGGTAGACAGATAAAGATGGGCTAGAATATTCTACAAAACCAAGAGACAATCATTTAACTAACAGTACATGAGGCTTTTACTCACTTTGACAGACCTTCACATGGCAACATGGTGACTAATTTGTTCCACTTTCAGTCGAGAAACCGAAAGAAAACACACACGCACACATATTTCTTCCCCAGAAACTGGTTCATTTTGATTGAGAGTCTGAGTTGCATTTCACTGTGAAAACAGGCGTAGGGATTTCCACCTTGTTACTCAGTAGCAACACTAAGGTGTGCTTATGATAATTCATTTTCCAAGGGAGAATCTTCACTGAGAGTAAAAGGAGCCACTGTTGTAGGGGGTGGATTCATCTTGAATTCCATGATGGTAAAAAAGAAAAAAATGCATTGGTTTTGCTGAAAAAGTGCAATTGTGGTGTTCTGAGAGCAGGAAATCAGACTTCCTTTTCTGTGCTCTTTTAAACCCACAAGCAGCTTCCTTAGCAAAATATTTTCAGCATGTCACAGAACTTAAAATGTAGACAGCTGTAGTAAACTCAAATTCTCAACAGCTGTTCATGGCTATTAAAGCTCACTTAGTGTCACATTAGGGCAGTGGCTCTCAACCTTTTTTTAGACTCCAGGCACCCCTTAATAAGTTCAAGGTACCACTCGGAAAATGCCGGGTCATAGTTTTCAATCCTTTTTTTCACTACAGATAAAGAACAGAGTAATTCTTCTGTTGCAAACAACTCAGAAAGACCCCAGCAGGTCAGAATGTTTTTAATACAATGGGATCCTATTTGAAAACTCTGGCTTTATCTTGTGAATCATATTTGCACACCTAACAATGCTAATGCTGTGTGCCACCCTGTGGCATCCTTGGATCCCAGGGAAGACCTCCCGGTTGAGAATCACTGTGTTAGGGCCTGATCCAGCAAGGCACTGTTCTCTGGCAGGTAATGGCTTTCAGTCCTTCAAAAGAGGTTTCAGGATCTTGCTGGTCAGACATTTAATGCAACTGAGTTTCTATATAGAATCTGGCCAATCACGTGCAAGGAACAGGAAAAGTATTTCCCACAAAATAACTGTTTATGGAAACAAGTTGAAGTAGGCCCTTGGATTTCAGTTAGGTTCTAACCTTCTTCTGTAGCCCAGCGATAAAGCCAGCTGGGAAAGATATAAAAAACCAAGTGATTTGCCGAAAATTACAGAGGGAATCAATAGCTGGGGATTAACTAATACCAGGATGCTTTTGGTTTCCATTATACTGTATGACCCTGGACCACATGGTGTGCTTAAGTGATGGTTTCAAAGTGTGCTTTATAAAGCCTGGTTTACGTATCATTGCTGCATTATTTCTAGCCAGCCACCAATATTAGCTACTCACCGTGTTCCCTCTTCTTGGCAACATTTGACTAAATTAGTACCTGCTCTTGATTATACTTATTGAAATCCAAAGCAATGCCCCTGAAGTCAGTGGGAGAAACTCTGTCCTCAGTTTCACCTGCTCATCTTCGTGGACTTTAATAGGGTTTCATGGTGCTAAGGAAACACAAAATTAAGTTCCCTTGAATTACATCAGATTTACACTAGTAAAGCTGAGTAAAAATATAGCCTATAATCTTCTGACCTTGCCTGGAAAACATCCTGGTCAAAGCCATTATACTGAGTTAGCACAGTCACCTCTTCATAAACCAAATTGTTTGGTGACTTACACCCCTCTGATGACTTACACCCCTCTGATGTCCAAACTGGTGAATACACTCAGAAGTAGATTCAACTGATATTTGTTAGTAAAGTGTTTTGCCAAGTTGCTGTACAACAGAAAATACAGTGTGTAGTAGGGTCCAAATTCACATATTCGCGTTATGCATACGCATAAGTTTAAGCACACAGGTAGTGTATTTGATATAACATGGCATCTAGGCACATGCGTCACTACCTTAATGAATCAAGGCTAATATACGGATTATAGAACTGAATCCTTTTATGGGCCAGAAAACCACAACCACAAGTTCTGTTTAAGAGGACAAGTCAAACACATAAAACAAGCACCAGAGCATTATCCCATGTATTTGAAGTTTGTTGTAGAAGAAGGTCATAAAAACAATTTTAAAAGACTTTTGTGTTCTTTATAAAAAAGATATGATAAAAATAATGAGGTTTTTGGAGTTAGTCAGAACTGACACTTGGTTTTACCATCTGAAATAGGCTTCTTTCTTTACCATATTTAAGAGACCTCATGGATTTCATCAATGGGTGAAGATGTGCATCTGCTAATAAGAATATCCCTAGGCCTCTGCTTTGCTTTCACTGCACTTCAAGAAGCAACTGAGTCTACTGTTAAATTATTTTGAGAGAAACTCACAATTTAACATATCATCGGGAAAACAGGAATGACCCTTTGTATGATGGGGTTTTGCTTCTGCCCTTACTCTCTTTTCATCCAGTGTCTATCATGCCATTTCAGTCTCATGACATGCTCATGCCGGGAATTTACTTACATACTATTAAAAAATTGGGCTGTCTCCACCTTTGGAAACATTTGACTCATTTCCTCTCCATAATGATGCATTTTGCCAAAAATGTAAATAGTGGTGAAACATCGTTATCTGGGATCATCTGAAATTGCCCGTCTCTGTTAATTGTTTAGCCCTGAAAGCTAGGTCAAACACTCAAAAAGGCTCTTTGAAATTTAGGTTTCTAAATCAGACCCCCAAATCAGTGGGCCCAGTTTCCAAAGGTGCTGATTACCTGAAGAACCCTTTGACTTAAAAAGCAATCATTGGCATTCCAAGGCTAGACTACTGCAACGAGCTCTATATCGGGCTGCCCTTAAAAAGCGCCCAGAAGCTGCAGCTAGTACTGCATGCTAGCTAGGGCTAGCATGGCTGCCTGCCTTCTGACAAGTCTGACCACCAGAAGTACATGACTCCAGTCCTCCAGTGTCTGCACTAGCTCCCAGTAGCTTTCTGAGTACAATTCAAGGTGCTGGTTATGACCTATAAGGACCTCAGCAGTCTGAGTCCTACACACCTAAAGGACCACCCTCTCCCTTATGTCCCATCACAACCCCTAAGGTCAACTGAGAGCAACTTCTGACAAGTGCAATCAGTACACCAAGTTTGCCAGGCAAAAACATGTAAGAGGTCATTCTCAGCAGTGCTCCTCAGCTCTGAAACTCCCTGCTTCTTGAGGCCTGTGACAGTCCAGGCCTAGGTATCTTTCAAAAGTATTGCAAGACCTTTCTATTTGAGCTGGTCTTTACCAACAAAGCTAGGCCCAGAGGTCATTTAGCTTTATTTTATTTTATTTATGCTATTTGCCTTTTAAGTTATTCTGTTTCTCTTACTGTAAGTCACCCTGAGCCTTCTTTGGGAAGGGTGGTACATACAACTCATCCATAAAATTCAGCATTTCTGAAAATCAAGGCACTTTTGTTTCAGGAGCTTAGTTATGAAAGTAGAAGGTGAAACATTGGTTCCAAGTTTAAAGATTTTGGCTTTGATGCATTGATGCATTTTATCAGAGGGAAAAAAAAGTGATACTTTGAGAATTTGCCTTCTCAGGTGACTCGTATTTAATATGTTTGATGATCACTTGCTGAAAGCTTGTTACATTACTGGAATGCTATTTTCCCATACATTACAAGTACTTCTCAGTCTAGAGAGCTTTATTTCCTACTGTGAGAAATAATATAAATTGTCTCAGAGAGTGAGCACAGGCAGCACACCCAGTAATATTCTACTCTGAATGAAAATGCAGAAACCGCAGCTGCCTTTGAACCCTATTCCTTGGCATGGAAAGTGCAACACAGAAGGATGGTATAGTTCAAGAGTGTAGATACTTATGTCATTGTGGCAGAGCACCAGTGGGGTGCTTGCCACTCAGGGATGTTGCAAGCTCTGTGGGAGTCTGTTGGCTGAGCAGCAGGGAAAGCCCTCCCCAGGAATCATTTTAAGGGGGAAGGTGGGTGTTAGCACTCATGATGCTCTGCCACTTTAAGAACTGGGCCAGGCAGCAGACAGGTGAAACCCAATCCATTCAGGCCACCAGGGCTGGGGGCAGCAGTTGCTGCCTGGGGCTGAGAAAGCAACATCCCCTGGCAGAGCTGCTGCTCCAGAGACAACACGGAGGTAAGGGCAGGAGCTATGGGGAGTGGAGTAGGAGCAGGGAAGGAGCAGGAGCCATGGCAGTGGTAGTGAAGGCTCCTGGTCCTGGGTATGACTTGAAACTTTACCCTGCTGGGAATGGGTGTTCTTGTGGGGCTCCTAGTGGTGTAGGAGCCCTCAAGAAATGCCAGACCAGTTACCACCCCAGTGAACGGTGAGGAGGGGCACCTTAATAACCGCAGCCCCTGCTTTCGGGCAGGTAATGCAACATCGGAGGGAGTTAGGGCTAGGCACACCCTTGGGGGCGGGGCGCTGAGCCCAGTGGGGTGCAAGACTCCTCTGTTAGGGCCAGGCATGGCTGCAGCCACCTGAGCATGGTGGGGTGTAAGACCCTGGGGAGAGAAGGAGAGTTGTGGGCCAGGCACACTGACAAGGGGCACCTGAGCCTGTGGTGGTGTTCAACCCCAGACCCCAAAGAAGGGGGTGGAGTATGTGCCTCAAGGGAGGTGAAGGTGCAGAGTTGCATGCAGAGAGTCACCTGAAGGGCTGTATCTGAATAATGGAACCAGTTGAGACCCTGTGAGTAGGGGGCATGAGTTGAGATCCTGTTAACTTGGGGGGCTGAAATTGGTCCAGGTAAGCCTTTGGGTGCCTGAGGCCCCAGGTGGGCCTAAGGCCGATTGGAGGGTGGCAGAGGAGAAGTGGTGGAGAAATAAGAGAGTGGGTCAGCAGCCCTGTACGGAGAGCAGCTGGGGGGAGTTACCTGGCTATGAGATAAGGGCAGAGTCTGCACAGTATTTTGTGAACTGCCCAGCACTCGTTCGGATGGGGGCAGCCGGAGATGCCCAAAAGGCCGTACACTTGCTGGCCGGGGAGTGAAGGCAATCAAGCCCGAGGACCCTTCAAGATAGGGCAGAGTGAGTGTGGCCCTGAGGAAAAGGAGGGGTGGTACAAGTGAGGCCCAGTATAGGAGAGACCATGTGAGAGATGGTGGAGTGTGAGAGGCCTCAGTGAGAGGGAGGTGGTATGAGCTACTCTTATGTTGCAAACAACTCAGAAGACCACAACAGGAATGAATGCTGGGTTCACAAGACCCCAGACCCCAGGTGATCATCCAACCTCCTCTTGAATTTGCCCAATTTAGGGGCTCGGACCACTTCCCTGGGAAGTTGGTTCCAGATTTTGGCCACCCTAACTAAAATATTGCCTTCTGATCTCTAACCTGAACCTGTTCTCCATCAGCTTATTGCCATTGTTCCTCATCACCCCAGGTGGTGCTGGGGAGAAAAGGGCTCTACCTATCTGCTGTTGATCTCCCTTGATGATTTTGTAGGCAGCCACCAGGTCCCCCCTTAGCCTCCTCTTGCTGAGGCTGAACAGGTTCAGGTCCCTCAGCCTCTCCTCACAGGGCCTGTCCTGCTGCCCTCTCGCCAAGCAGGTGACCCTCCTCTGAACCCTCTCCAGGCTGGCCACATCTCTTTTCAAGTGCGGCACCCAGTACTGGATGCAGTACTCCAACTGCAGCCTGACCAAAGTCACATAGAGGGGGAGTATCACCTCTGGACTGGCTTGAGATGCATCTTTGGATGCATGACAAGGTATGGCTAGCCTTGCTGGCTGCAGTCTGGCATTGGCAGCT
>NW_017728992.1:189340097-189347111 GCF_001723915.1 Gavialis gangeticus | reverse complement strand
ACCTGGTCATAAAAGGCAACCAGATTGGTCAGGCAGGACCTGCCTTTGATGAACCCATGCTGATTGCCCCTGAGCATGATCTCCCCTGCTGCCCCCCACAGATGTGCTCCTTGATGATTCTGTCCTGGTCCCTGTTCAAGAAAACAGAGGCAAAGAAACTGTTAAAAATATCAGCTTTCTTGTCTGGCGTAGCCACAAGATCACCGTTTGCATCTTGCAGGGGCCCTACATTGCCTGGTGCCCTCTTCTTTCTCCCAATGTACTTGAAAAAGGACTTTTTGTTGTCCTTAATCCTGGACACTAGCCAGTTTGTAGTTTCATAGATTTCATAGACATTATATATGGAGGGGACCTCATAAGTTCATCAGGTCCAGCCCCCTACCCAAAGGGCACACTTTCACTAACATGCTTTAAATTTACGGTACTTCCAATATATGGTACTAAATAAACTTGCATTTGGCTGTGCTAATGTACAGTAGCACAAGCTTCTTAGGTGATGCTTAATGCGCCGTAGTCTATTCTTCTGGAAGTATTACAGGTGCATTAGTGTATTAGCATGGTTTTTTACATGTCTCTTTAATGCACAGTAAAATAGGCTACTATATGTGTAGACGTGCCCACAGCACCCCTGAAAGGATGTCACGGCACCATGGAGTGCCACAGGACCCTGGTTAAGAAGCACTGATGCACAGTCTCCGTTCTCACGATCTTCTTCCCACACAATGGCAACTCAGCCCACTCCTAGCTACATAGAAGCTGGCTACCATCATTACTTGCCCTTTGTTTTATGCACCAACTGTAATGCACAATGCCATAACAGTGTGCTGCTTCCATGAAAAACCCTCCTTGTCCCTTCTATCTTTTTCTCCATGTCCATTGGTGATGCTAATCTTCTGAAGAAGGGACAAAACCAGGATGAGGAGCACATCCGTTGTAGCTTCATTCCCCTTCCTCTAAAGCTCTTCCAGGGTCTTGTTCTTCTTGGCAAGGTGTAATACATTTGAAATCGCCATCCTTTCAGAACTCACTACCATTTGATGTCAGTGGCATCTGTACAAATTAATATCTGGCCACGATTTTTAATGAAGAGAAAATGTACCAGGTGTACAGTGAGGAAATCAATTTCCATTATAGGGTCAAGGATATTAAAAAGAGAGAGATTACAGAAAACAGGTCTCTCCCAGGAACAGACAGAATGGCAGCCAGCCATTGTTCTGAAAGACAGCATCAGCACTGAGAATCAGATGACTAAGCTCCTGATAATGAATGAAATATTTTTACTAGGCTGAAAAAATTCTGGCACTACCAAAGAAGCTCAGAATAAAGAAAAGGAACAGCTTGAAGGGCCTTTCTGAAGGACACCAGCACATAACCTTCTCCTTACAGGAAATCCTAGTGCCATGAAGGGAAGGAGTAGAAAGGGAATGCAATCATAAGTTAATATGGACTTGATGAAAACAAATGAGGACAGACAATTCCGACTTGACGAATGTAGTAATGACTAATTGGCAATTTGTTAGACTCATGGCTGGACAGTGAAAGTCTATTTTGCAGTTATGCCGACAGAAAGGAATTAAAGTTTAGTTGTATTTTCTTTCCCTGGAAGAAGATCAAATCCACATGCAGAATTAAGCACAGGAAATACAGAAAGTGCTAGGGCAAAGGATGCATGTTTCTTGAGTTTCCTCCGCCCATCTCTTTTTGGCATATACATACACCAGGGCTACTTCCAGGGCTACACCAGGGCTACTTCCTTGCTTGTGCTGTGATCATACACCACGCAGTGAGAAGATGCTATGAGAGATCCTGAGCTGAGCTCATGTCTGTTATAAGACCAGTGAACCAATGTCATTCAACCACCCTGACAGCCTGGACAAGCATAGCTGAAAGGGAGGGGAGAGGGCAAGTAAAAGAATATCAAAACACCCCTGATTCCTGTACATACTTGTTGCACCCATTCTGGTTACAGAAGGACAGTGAGGAAAGGCTTGCACCCTGGAGGTCACAAAGCTCTAGATCTGGCCTCTCTTTTGGAAGCTGATTCCACATTCAGGTCCCCTTGACCAAAATTGTCTCTGTGCCTGCTCATCCAAGCTTTGTCCAAGTCTTTATAAAATAGTTCAGGGCACACTGAAATAGTTATCTGAACCATTTACTGAGCTGAGAGATCTGAGAAAAGCAATTGCAGAAAGATTTTTTTTCTTCCAGATTAAGGAGCAGCAATCCTATAGGTGATATAATAATTGAAGTGCACCTGAATGTCAGAATTGACATGATTCCCTCCCAAAATGCAAACTGGACCCAGACTGAGGGACTACTTCCAGCTTTGACCTTGCATTTTTTTAATCCAGTGTATCTGTTCTGTTGACTTCAGTGGAGTTGGTCCTTTTTTTAAAGAACAGCATAAACAAGCTCTGACTCAGACCTGCAGATTAAAGCAGTGACTGTTTCCGTTCTTCCTTCACCAAAGATTTCTACAGACAAAAAATTCAATGAGAATCTAATTAAATACCAGACCCAAAGTCCAAGGTTACAGTAGAGACACGGCATCTACAAAACCTTCATTAATTCCACCAGAAAGCTTTGAAGTGCCGCTGTGCAACTATTAGCTGATCGTATTTAACAAACAGTGATGCAGGTCCCGTGTGTTGTTTGGGACTGAGCAGGTGATGATTTTCTCTCCACTGCTACCAGTCAAGGACTTTTGGATCCCAGGCTCCCAGCTCCAGAGGAGACTAAGCACAAGGGGTCAGTATGTGAGTGTTCAGAGGTGCATGCTGCAGTAAGGAAAAGGGTAACATTATCGCCGCTGATTTTGAGGTCAACGAGAGATTTTCCTTTCACGCTTTGAAAAACAAAGACTATCAGATTGTCTCACCACTAGGGCAATAGCATGGTTTATTTTAATTCACTGTATTTTGTGGCCAGAGAGGCAAACGCAACCTCTGCTTCATGTATAGGAATAGGACATTATTCAGCTTTTATATCCCTGTCTACAGCCCAGATCCACAGCCTACGGCCAGAAGTGTTTCCATTCACTACAATAGACTTTAGAAGTCCTCTGCACCAAATTCCCTCTACTGATCGATGCAATTGCTATGCAAAGGTAGATCATAAAGTCTAAGCGGAGAGCCTAATCACTCTGAAAGTTCATGTAAAATTGAGTGAAGGGTGCTGGCTTTGGTAGTGGGCGCAGGTCAATTTGGGTCTGGATCCCAATTTGGATTTTGGGATGTTCATGAGATCATGGGTTATGTATGTATATATGTGTACCTGAGAACAGAAGCAGGCCCTGAACATATTAAGTATAACACTTATGCCAGCTATAAAATAACCACTGTAAGTCCCTGCCTGCAGGACACACCATAACTAGTTAATGTCTTTGTAATACATAGGAGATATTAACTTACATTAGATTATTACATTAGATTAACTTACATTAGAGTAGTTAAGAAATTCATAGTAACTTCCTACATGAATGGTGCAGTCCCCACAGAACAGAGATAAGCAAACTTGTTTGGTTTTTTTCCCTTCTCATTTTGAGCGCTCTTTGGGTTGATTTGAACTCTTGGGTTTGAATCTTTGACACAAGTACTGCTGAATTTGCATTCGTATATGAGAGGGCCTTGCTGAGTAGAGATCTTTGGAAAATGCTTTAATTTCAATGAGAGACTAGGATTTGGGGGAGGGGGGGCAGGGGGTGTTGGGTGATATTTTTATTGGTATGGTTGGGATGAAGTTAAACAAGCTTTCAAATGCATCTTAATTTCAACAGAAATTTCCTGTTCAGCTTTACCGATGAGCACATGAAAAGAACAGGAATAGATCAATGAGACAGAGCAAGGCATTCTAAAAAATACAATCTGTCCATTGCACAAAGGATATCACTAGAGTCATCAGTCTAGTTCACGGAGGGAGGAGGAGGGGTTTCTGTTTTCAATGCATTGGACAAGGTCCACCTTATAGAGAAAGCACAGGGTTTGCAGTTTGTTTAGATTAATTGCCCTGTAATTTAAATTATTTTTTGTCTGCCACTAACTAAAACAGCAATAATTAAATAATAATGAAGCAATGAATTAAAAAGTGGCTGTGAGAAACTTTGAAAAAACCCCTGTTCTCAGCAGATCTTCAGTGGCTTCAAAACCGTCATAGTGTAACCCACGGATCAGTGCAATCTGCCTTTGTTTCTAGCCTACCGAGGACAGGAGTCTGTACAACCCCACTTAGAGCCCCTGGCTTCATTAGCTCAAGTGGTAGCAGCAACTGAGGTCCCTCATTCGGTCTTTAGCACGCTAGCCAAAATGACACCTGGCATCACGGTTTCACTGAAGTAGATGCAACCACAACAAAATGGCACATCTCTGGGAGTTCATCCAACCCAACTGCAGCATTGTAGGATACCCCTGCCACAGCCAATGAGAAAGCATTCGATTAGAAGAATTAGTTTCTTCTCACTACAAATGAAGTCAAGGCTGTATATAAACCCCAACATGCTGTTTGGAAAGAGAGTAGTCATGTTTTCCAAATGCCACATAGCAAATCCCAAGCCTTGCATAATTTATTTAGTTGAAGAGGCACTAGCTAACCTGACCACACACGCTCCTTCACCAGTGTTTGGCAGATAAGGTAAGGACTTCCCATTTTATTGTCATTGGCTCTCTGAAGCAGTGACAGTCTATCAGGTCTTGCTCAACGTCTTGCTAAGGATGAAATAAACATGCCTAGGAGGAAAATCTACCACCTTACTATGAATTAAGTAGCTGCAATAAAAAAAAAAGAGAGAACCACTGCCTGCCCTCCGCCCCTCTCTACCCACCCCCAAATAAATCCCTACTTCATGTATTTTTTCCCCTTCTGGTATCTGATTGCAAGACTGGAATTAGTACCACCAGAAGAGAATTAGTAAGTTTACAAAACATGAGAAAGCATGAGTAAAAAATGACCTGCTGCTACAAAATGAGATGTAGAAGTCAGGCCCTGGGCACAAGCGTCCGTAAAGGATCATAGGATACCTGCCCTTCAGATTTTCTGCCCTCTGCAGTGACCAATTTTTTGGTTGGAATGGAGCCTTGGCATCATTTTAATTGGAAGAAGACTTGCAGTTCAGATGCCCGAACCAATGGGCTGCCTTTCCCCATCTTGCTTTTGCTGAAAGAAGTAATGTAGAGGTGATAGGATCTGCCATAGTTCAGGGCAAGATGCATCTACGTTCTGCATTTATATAGCTCTGAGCACAATAGGGCCCCATTGTCAGTTGGCTCTATTGTATCAAATATACTAAAAATGGTTTTGTCATGAACTTCACTTTCATTGCTTACCTGGCAGTAGGGCCCTAGCTGGATTTTCCCTGACTCATAGGATCCATGGTTATTGGTGGAAAAAGCCAAAACAACAGGGCATATCTAGAGGCCTATCTTAGTCTTCTTTGGGCTGTAGTAAACAAAGCTGCTCAAGGCCTCTTTCCCAGTGCATTGTGGGAGAATTGGTCTGTCCTTTTGGGCAAAATGGCAGAATTGTGGGAAGACCCTGTGGACTGTAATTACTCAAGTGGTTTATCTAGTATCCTCACTGCAAAGACAGTAGGTTACCTGAGCGAAAGCAGAATCTATACTCCCACCTCATCCTCCCCCCAACCTGAGTTAAAAGAAGTGTTAAACTTGGCCAAGGATTTTTTCTAGGGAGATGGAAAGGGGCTCCAAGGTAGCACACAAGTAAACTCCCAAGCTAACTGTGAGTGAAGACAAACCCTAACACAGTGCACACAAACCATATGGCCCCCTGACCCTCCCTGGGATGTACACTAAACCCCATTGCAGCACAGTAAAGAAAAGGGGAGCTTCTTCTGACCACCTTTTGAAAACTACACTCTGGTCCACCAGTTCCTTTGCTCAAAGTCAGCATTCCCTGCCTTCTTTGGGACTTCTGGCCAAACAAGTAAGACAACTTGGATCTGGAACCAACTTCCAAGAGAAGTGGTGCTGGCTCCTACCCTGGGGGTCTTTAAGAGGAGGCTAGATGTACACCTCGCTGGGGTCGTTTGACCCCAGTACTCTTTCCTGCCATGGCAGGGGGTCGGACTCGATGATCTGCTCAGGTCCCTTCTGACCCTAGAAACTATGAAACTATGAAAATTTCCAGCACTGCCAGCTCCAGAAGTCTGAAATCATGATTCACTCCCTGGACTTCTCCCCCAGAATGAACTTTTTGATTTTCTTTTTTTTGGTTTATCTTCTGATTTTCAACATTTGCATTATATTATCATCAACTCTTGCAGAGTTACAGTGACCAATGTCATGCCAGTTCGTACTGCCAGAGCTTGCTCTCAGGAGAATCCAACTGAGATCAGTGTGCCCTTTTTCTAAAAGCGAAAAGCATGGCAGTGATCTTGTGACATGCCAGGTAACCTGGGTGTTGACTAACTCATCACAAACAACAGTTACCAAATGTCCATGGGAAATCATCTTCCACTGGTCAGGAGTCAAAGCTGTAATTTAGAAGTGAAAGACTCCAGCCCATTAGCTACATCCTGAATAACTCAGCCTCCTGTAAGTGCTCAAGGTGAGTGCCTTCTGGAAAGACAAGACAAACTGGTTCTTACCTTCTTAGCTCTTGCCCAGGTAGGGGATCTTCTAGGCACACAAGCAAACTCTCCAACACGCTGCTCTCAAATACACTCTGAAGTTTGCCACAGGGACAACGCCTATTAAATAAAGCCATAAAATGAGTATTAGCAAAACATTTGTTTCTAAATCCAATATTGTGTAGTATTAAATCATCTCAGCAACTACTCCAGTCCTCACACTTCCTTCTAGGCAGGTTGTTTTTAATAAAGGGTCATCAGTCAGGTTTGACCTCACCACCTTCAGGCTCAGTTCAGACTGCTTTCCTCCCACTTATATATGTGACCAGTTGGAAGATGGCCCACTGTTACCTTCAATAGAGAAAGGCTCACACATATAAAGAAAGCATGCTTACATGCATACACAACTCATGCATTACTCAAGGACTTGAGTG
>NW_017728992.1:189330912-189335097 GCF_001723915.1 Gavialis gangeticus | reverse complement strand
AAGAAAGCATGCTTACATGCATACACAACTCATGCATTACTCAAGGATTTGAGTGGCAGCACTGCAATGCTAGGTATCAGGATTCTTGATTTGTTAGACTCTAAAGACAAATTGCCACCTAAGAGTTACAAACAACCAGCCAAATTTATCAGTGATTGGGTTTGGGTTTATCAACTGGAAAATGAACAAAGGAAATACAAGTGTGAGCCATTATGAGCTGAGATAAGGAAGCAAGGGCTAGGTCCAACAAAGGACTTTGGCACTGAACTAGGGCACAGGTAACTTTAGGCACCTAAGTCTATATATGCAACCCAAAAAAGTGCTGGTTGGCAGCTGTCTAATGCTGTCACCTGCCCATGAGGTGCTTTGCTATTTGACTTGAATTTCTCTAGGAACCCAGAGCTCTGCTTCAAGGCATACCCAGGGCTGTCCCAACCGAAGCACTCAGGCACTTCACTACCAGTTTAGCCCAGTCAGGTTCCAGTAATCTGACCCCTGAGAGGCCAAATCAACCAGGTGTTTTCAGATCACACCTCACACACACTGGGTTCAGACACCTCACAAAACACGACTGTAGCCACTTTTAGTCATGCTCCCTCCCACTCTGCCTGTGCTGCTCCCATGAGTCCTGAATTGCTTCCTGCATGGAGACACGGCTTTCCTAGGAGGGAAGGGAGAACCCACCTGCTTCGAGCATTTTCGTCGGGGGGCTGGACTGGATGATCTTCCGAGGTCCCTTCCAGCCCTAATGTCTGTGAAGTGTCTATGAAAAGCAAGGAAATACCCTGTTCCTGGACCCCTCACCTTCCTGGGTGAGTGCCAGAATCAACAAGCTATTATAAAAGGTGGGTGGCACAACACCCACTGTGTTTTAATAGAATACAATTGGCCTACAAAGGTCTTTGAATAAATGGATGTAGGCATCCATGCTTAAGAGAGGATTATGGGTTCTGGATCCCGAGTGAATGAAGTGACCTCAGGCTCAGTGGAGGCAGAGACTTCAGATACACCTCTGTCAGCATTTCCTGATGGGCAGCTCCCTTCCCAGCATGCAGAGTTTTGTGATCACCTTTCCGAAGCGCCCGATTCTCCCTATATACTGGACCAGAAACCTAAGCACCAGCCTCTGGGTTTTGAAGCCCAGGCTGGGAAGCACTCACCAAAAAGTTGGCTGTTGCAGTGCTTAAGTCTCTCTCCCTCTTTTTGTTTTTTGTTTTTCTGCATCTGCCCATCCATCTCAGCCTAGGAGCGGTACAGAATGCTAAATCTTTCCAGATGGCCTAGATGCCAGAAAGTGACACAAACGTCCCCTTATCTTAGTGTGGGTTCCAGAAACTTTTGATTTGACAAACTCTTTCTTTCACATGGTACGGCAAAGCAGGTAAGACTTGGCTTCGCTGTGTCAGGGATCAGTCTTCTAGTCTCAACTTCACCAAACATCACTTTCGTGCAAGTTCGTAGTTACCTATGAATGAGACTTGCCTCTGAAAGCAGCAACGTGAAGGGTTGTGAAGCACAGTCAGTGAAAAAGCTGGGTAAAAACTCGTGCTTTCCTAGCTAACATTGTGTTCACCCAGCTCGGAGTGAAAAGGGGTGCTGAGGGCCTCTCTTCAAAACCAGAGGAAAACTCAAGCTTTCAACTGAAAGTGGCTGTAACAGGAGGCATATTCACATTACTCATGATACATCTGTAAGACCTGACAGCAAGGAGTTCTCCTCCCAGGTTTCCTCTTGAGCTTTCCAGCTCTTTCAATAGCCACAACCTAGGAGCCAGTCCAGGTCCTCTCTTACTGCAGAGGCTCACCATTTGGTCCTACCCAGCTCTGGGAGAAATGCACAGCCTGCTTCATGCCTACTGCTTCAGTACTTCAGAAAGGGATCTTATATTCCTAGGGATGTAAGGCATTCTGGGGAATGGATGGAGTCTTACATTATCAGGAAAAACTTTTTCACTACTAGAATAGCGAGGCAGTGGACTAGACCACCTGGGGAAGTTGTGGACTCTCCATCACTGGAGGTGTTCAAAAAGATCTTGGAAAGCCACTGGTCAGGGAATGATATAGGCATAACTATGCCTATGTCCGACTACAGGTATTTCCCAGTCTTCTGTGCTCTATTCACTGCCTAGCACCCCCTTTTTGCTAGGTGTCTTAGGGTGCTTTTAAGCTTTCCTTAGAGGCTCTGGGTGTTGGTTGCAGCCAAGGCTGGGGATTGTGACTGCAGTGTCCCATTGCTCCTGCTGGGACCAAAACCAGAGGTTCCTGGCTAGAGGGTCTTGTCCCTCTGCTCAGGGTCAGACCAAATGCCATAGTTGGGGTCAGGAAAGAATCATATCCCATAGTCAGATGGGTACAGAGCGTGGGAGTTTTTGCCTTCCTCTGTAGTGGGGGAAGTTGGGGCACATACACATGGACCTCTCTCTGGGATCTCTTGAGCCAATGTCCTGCTTCTATAAAAATTATTGTTAACATATTTCATAGATTTCATAGACATTAGGGCTGGAAGGGACCTCGGCTGGACTCGATGATCTTCCAAGGTCCCTTCCAGCCCTAATATCTATGAAATCTTTGAAATATGTTAACAACCTTTTTATAGAAGCAGGACATTGGCTGCTTTACCTGTGGCAGATTAGGGCATTATGTCTTGTGTTGTGTCAGGGATCACGGCAGTTTTACAAAGAGTTTAGATTATGAATTGTATAGGATGGTTTGGATAGGGATGAGCCTGCCTCAGGCATTAGGTGACCTCTGGAGGTCTCTTCCAGCTGGACTTCTCTATGATTTCTATGATTCGGCTTGCTTCTGTTTCTTCCCTTTATAACAGTTATTGTGCTCTCTAATGCCTAAGGCTCCTCTAAACTAAAAGGCCCAGAATTCACCAAGTCTAGATTAAACCAGAAACAGGCCTGTTCAAGGTGCCTTAAGGGACCTCCCAAAGGAAGCTACAGCTTACTTGCTCCCTTATGTCCAATGGTAAGAGGTCATTGTTGGTGATTCAGCAGGCTATGCCATTCTCAGGAAACAAACTGGATTTTCATTTTGGGTGCAAGTAGGAAGAGGATAAACTGGAACTTCCTAAAACTGGTATTGGGAGTTCTAGGTAGACACAAAGGCAGACATTAAAAAAACAAACAAAGCAAAATGGCACTTGGATTTAAACTCAGCATGTTTCCACCCCAAGCCCTGCGCATGCCCAGAAGAGGTAACGTGTTACTTCAACCAACGTCTATAAAGATCAGGCATTTTAGTGGGGCTTTTTTTGGCACTTTTATCTAATAGCTGATTGACTCAGCTTTAGCTAAAAGTGCCAAAAAGCCCAGCTGAAGTGCTTGATCAATACAGATGCTGCAGAGCTGGGTCAAAGTGACACACTGCTTCTTCCAGTAAAAGACATTTTCGGGGAGGGGGGCGTTAAAATCTGCAAGGAGCCAAGCATTACAGCCAGGTCCAAATGTAATGGGGAAATAGAAAAGGGAGAAAAGATTCCAAGGAAGCTGTTTTTTTTAGAAAGCTTTCTTTTGCCTTTCTTCTTGGCTAGAGCAACCATCTTGTCTCTGGTCTTGCTGACACCCAGGATGCCTCTGTCAGAATTCTGCTGCTTACAAACATCTCCTGACCTATCACTGCCCTCCAGCAGACTCAAGGATTCAGAAGCATGAATGGGTGCCTATACACATGCGCCAGGGTTGGTGGGGTGAGGGGCGTTTTAATTAAAGTGGCTCCTGGACAGCTGCTCTAATTAAAACACCACAGTGTCATGTGTATTCAGCATCCCGCATTTCGAAATGGCCGGGGGTTCTTTAACTAAAGCTTGTTCAATGGGTTTTAGTTAAAGCACCCCTGCAGCCATTTTGAAATGCAGGACACTGAATACATGTGATGCTGCAGCACACTAGAGCGTTCTCATTAGAAAGATCCAGTGAACCTGGCTCTGGGCCCACTGAGAAACACAGGCCTGGTAGCCCTTGTTGGTACTTGAACCTCTTCAAGAAGCTGGGATGCTTCCCTCAGTCTGAAGCACAAATAGGGGTCTCCCTTAGTCAGCTGAACCCAGGGGACCCCAAGACATAATCTAGACCCTCTCCCAATAAGTCTCCCATGCTAGGTACAGAAGAAAACTTTACTGGTTACAAGGAGTAGGGTTAGAATAGGGTACAGGGTAGAGCTATATCAGAGAAATCCCGTA
>NW_017728992.1:189313289-189315577 GCF_001723915.1 Gavialis gangeticus | reverse complement strand
GAGTTTAGATTATGAATTGTATAGGATGGTTTGGATAGGGATGAGCCTGCCTCAGGCATTAGGTGACCTCTGGAGGTCTCTTCCAGCTGGACTTCTCTATGATTTCTATGATTCGGCTTGCTTCTGTTTCTTCCCTTTATAACAGTTATTGTGCTCTCTAATGCCTAAGGCTCCTCTAAACTAAAAGGCCCAGAATTCACCAAGTCTAGATTAAACCAGAAACAGGCCTGTTCAAGGTGCCTTAAGGGACCTCCCAAAGGAAGCTACAGCTTACTTGCTCCCTTATGTCCAATGGTAAGAGGTCATTGTTGGTGATTCAGCAGGCTATGCCATTCTCAGGAAACAAACTGGATTTTCATTTTGGGTGCAAGTAGGAAGAGGATAAACTGGAACTTCCTAAAACTGGTATTGGGAGTTCTAGGTAGACACAAAGGCAGACATTAAAAAAACAAACAAAGCAAAATGGCACTTGGATTTAAACTCAGCATGTTTCCACCCCAAGCCCTGCGCATGCCCAGAAGAGGTAACGTGTTACTTCAACCAACGTCTATAAAGATCAGGCATTTTAGTGGGGCTTTTTTTGGCACTTTTATCTAATAGCTGATTGACTCAGCTTTAGCTAAAAGTGCCAAAAAGCCCAGCTGAAGTGCTTGATCAATACAGATGCTGCAGAGCTGGGTCAAAGTGACACACTGCTTCTTCCAGTAAAAGACATTTTCGGGGAGGGGGGCGTTAAAATCTGCAAGGAGCCAAGCATTACAGCCAGGTCCAAATGTAATGGGGAAATAGAAAAGGGAGAAAAGATTCCAAGGAAGCTGTTTTTTTTAGAAAGCTTTCTTTTGCCTTTCTTCTTGGCTAGAGCAACCATCTTGTCTCTGGTCTTGCTGACACCCAGGATGCCTCTGTCAGAATTCTGCTGCTTACAAACATCTCCTGACCTATCACTGCCCTCCAGCAGACTCAAGGATTCAGAAGCATGAATGGGTGCCTATACACATGCGCCAGGGTTGGTGGGGTGAGGGGCGTTTTAATTAAAGTGGCTCCTGGACAGCTGCTCTAATTAAAACACCACAGTGTCATGTGTATTCAGCATCCCGCATTTCGAAATGGCCGGGGGTTCTTTAACTAAAGCTTGTTCAATGGGTTTTAGTTAAAGCACCCCTGCAGCCATTTTGAAATGCAGGACACTGAATACATGTGATGCTGCAGCACACTAGAGCGTTCTCATTAGAAAGATCCAGTGAACCTGGCTCTGGGCCCACTGAGAAACACAGGCCTGGTAGCCCTTGTTGGTACTTGAACCTCTTCAAGAAGCTGGGATGCTTCCCTCAGTCTGAAGCACAAATAGGGGTCTCCCTTAGTCAGCTGAACCCAGGGGACCCCAAGACATAATCTAGACCCTCTCCCAATAAGTCTCCCATGCTAGGTACAGAAGAAAACTTTACTGGTTACAAGGAGTAGGGTTAGAATAGGGTACAGGGTAGAGCTATATCAGAGAAATCCCGTAGAGCAAACTGGCATGGTTGGGTAGCCTTTGATCACACATCTGAGTTACTGCAAGTTATATATCTAGTTAGATCTCCGGTAGCTTACTCATGAGTATCATCCAGAGGCAGGTAGAGATTCCTGCTGGAGGCAGGCAGATCATTGATTATGAGTTTTAAGAGAGAGAACGGGTTTCAGATGGTCCGGCTTCTCTCTGTCTGCATTTTCATCATGACTACTGCTCCTCCTCCTGGGCAGTCCTTAACTTATATAGACCTTATGACCTCATTTACCTGGTCCAGTGGAGGCCAGCACCTCCTGGCTGCCAGCCAACCAATTTGAAATGCATCACTGGTTGCCGGGTAGACTAGCAGGGTCTCTAGCCCCCTCCCAGTCAGGTTGGCATTGCTTACAACAATAGGGAGCATAAGCCCCCACCCAGGTGTGTGATGCCAACCACGTGGGCAGAGGGAGCGGTTTCCCCCCTCCCGCAGGAACGTATCCAACTCAGGTTACCTAAAGAGATGGGATGTCTGCCTTCTTCAGGGCTCATGCTAACTAAATTGTCACAGAGCAGAGTTTTTGGGGAGAGACGGAGGGGGCATTCTGCCACACATCTTCAGCTAGATCATCCCAGCAAAAGCTTTGTCTAGCTGGGTCTTAAAAACCTCCAAGGATGGAGACTCCATAACCTCTCTGGGTAACTTGTTCCAGTGTTTTACTACCTCCCTAGTGAGAAAAATTGTTTCTAATATCTAACCTAAACATCCCTTGCTGCAACTTGAGACCATTGCTCCCTGTTC
>NW_017728992.1:189301201-189312969 GCF_001723915.1 Gavialis gangeticus | reverse complement strand
TTTTTACATCTCTTGGGAGTTTGCCTCAGCTTTGGTGCTACAACCAGATAACAACCCTTTTTCTTTGCAAAAGAGCCTGAATCCAGGGGAGTCAGCCCTTTATAACTAGCTTTTCCCTTATTAATCTAGATTAACAGTCATCTTGGCTAAGAAAGATGCATGTGTTGTACATAAGGAACTATGATACCCTCCCACACACCTCAGTATCTGTTCGTCCCTTTTGCCTTCCATGTCTCTGTCATAATGATGTTATCTAACAACCAGATCACTGGATCGACATCTTGAGACCATTACCCACTACTTATGTCCCTGACAGCCATTATCTGCCAGCTCCCTTGCTTCTGTTTTGCTTGACTCTATTTTGGCTGCTGCAAGTTTTTCCTTAGCTGAGTTCAGTGAGCTGTGATCCCCTTTTTTGGCTAAGTGCAAAGTTCATTCTTTCCTTTCATTTTCTGACAGTAAAATATTGTCTGATGAGACATGGTAACACAACTATATTTACAGGGAAAGAAGAAATTTTACCTACCAAAGGGGAATGGAACTCACTTGAAGATAAAAAGGCAGAGAATTAAAGAATGTAAACAAAGGTTAAAATCACTTATCATAGCTAAAGAAAAAAAAATTACCCCCAAATGATCTTAAACAGAGGCCCTATATAAGGAAGTTTGCAAAACCATTTCCCATTTCATAGGACAGGATATACCAAAGTAATGATACAGCCTGGCACACATAACAAAGATAATTTCTACTTTATTTAAATACTGCAAGGACGTTTAAAGATGTCTCCATATATAAATCCCATTTTGATTACATTCTTCAGCTTTACTTTAATGTTCATCTTTTTCTGGACAGGAGGGGAGCAGGAGAGGATAGTCAAAACTTGTGGCTTGTGAAGATTATAAGTATACAATAAGCAGGACTGGAAATTAAAACCTTACATTTCTTCCCAGAGTAGGCCTGGTGGTGGAGGAACCTTTTATGGCTCACGGCTGACCTAGACAATGAGAGGTAATTTAAATTCTAATTGTCTCAATAGGAGCCAAGCAAAGAAAACAAAACTATATTAAAGCAAATAGACTTTCAGCTCCCGAATTTGTCCTCTGTCAGATTCCTCTCCCGGGGGGCACAGAGAAATCTGTTGGAATTGAAATACTGTTAACTGTGAGCAGTGACAAAACCAGCCCCTGCTGACTTCAACAAAAGCATGCATACACAGATATATACCAGTGCACACATGCACATGCAGAGAGCCAGGACTCCAGCTGGCTTAAACTGGGAGTACTCCACTGAAGCCAGTGGAGTTATGTCAATACGAACCAATTCAAAGTCCAGTCCATAAGATTCACCGTTTGGGTTAAGCCTGTGATTCACAAGCGGTGAGGCCATGAGTCAGTCAGACAAGTCATTGCTGGCTTGGCCATTTGTGAGCATCAAAAAATACGTTCCCTGAGCCCATCGCAGACTGGGTACATGCCATGCACGAGAGACAAAGGAAGCTATTAGAACAATTCCCCCGGGAGTGTACTGCCATGTCCAGCCAACTCGCAACCCTGTCAGTTGTGTTACTTTCGAGATTTGGTGCATGTCTAGGTGACAGATTGCTGTGCAGGTGAAGATACAAGAGCCAGCTTTAAATGAGCTGGCTCAGGACCCAGGAGGAGTCCAGCCACAGGACACGATTGGATGCTTTGGTTGTATGAGCATGTATGCATGTGCGCACAGGTCTGGAAGCTACCCGGGGTGGTTTACTCAGTGCTAACACTTCACATACAGCATGTCTATTCTAGCACATGTACAGACCTCCCAAGAAAGAGCCTGAGTAAGCTGAGGGTCTTGTTTTAAAAAATGGCATACGATAGCCTGGGACTCACCAGGTCTAGCAGTAAGATGAGCAGCCTCTAATAGGAATATCCTTTTCTTTTCAACAGCTGACAGTCCCCTCCCTGCTGAGTCCCAATATAATCCTGTTGCTTAACCAACACTGTGCTTGCCTGTTCTGGGGATCACAGCTATGCGGGAGGGAATTACAGTCTTCTGAGCGAAAGGAGGGAATATTTCTCTGATGAGTGGTTTCTCTTTCCCTCAATGACAGCTGTTTGAAATTTGCTTAGAGGTTTACAATGTTCCAGGAGCGGGCTGGTGGGCACAGCAAGACAGCAGGGGCCGAAGGACAGAATAGGCACTCTCTGTTTGTCACATGGCTCTGCAATGTGCCACACGTATGTCACCGCCATGTGATATCCACTTCTTTTGGGTTACCACCTCTTCAATCCCTTTGCCTTCTCCTGGACTGGGATTAATCATACCCCTAGAATGAGTAATCTCTGTGGCAAGCTGTGTCAAGAGACAGAGAGAGGAAGAAGTAAGAGAGATACCAAAGAAAAGAGAGAACATATCATGCCCGTACAGCCATGGTCTCTTTGTCTACTTATGTTTGGAGTCCAATCCTCACACGCCCTAATTATACGTTTCAACAGCCCCTTGTCAGACACTGGACAAGCCAGCTGAGATCAGCTGGGTATACCTATGCCTTCTGCATCATGTTATATTCCCAGACACAGACTCATCGAGTGCTCAAAAGTAGCTATTAGATATTTCACTTGCTTTGAGTTTCTAAAACATGCCTCATGCTTTTCATTTTATGTACGTGAAGATTTCTGCTACAGAAGCCACAAGGGAAAGAACAGAGAAAGATCCCCAGTTAATCAGAAACAGTTCTGTTCATCCTTCACTGGCTCTCCGTTCTTGCCAATTCAGAACACAAGCCAGGGCAATACAACAACCCCCAACCACTGAGCTCTGGGAAATGATAGAGGAGACACCACTTGTCGAGAGTTGAAGATCTAGGGTGACCACCTGCAACCCCCTAATGGGCTATGTCACATGTGGAAATAGGACATACGCATGTTGAAAACACTACACTCAAAGAGGGAAAAGTATTTACAAAGTACAAATATTTCATGAAACCAGCATTTAGGCCCAGTCTGCAGCGGCAGTCAGCACGGAGGTGCATATGCCTCGCACAAATGTAACAACTTCCATGTGTCCAGGGAGAGCAAGATCACTTTCTCCTAAGCGGGCATGTCTGCTTGTGCCCCTATGGCATTGTTAGTGCACCGTCATGCAGTACTTTCTTTTGTACTGTGCCATGCACGCGACGCACAGTTATTTTTAGCTGCTCTGTCACTATAGTGAGGGAGCACTTCGCTACAGTGTCATGGTTTTTGCCTGTGGACACTATGTTGCCATAGCATCATGTGTAGACGTGCCTGGTGTGTACTAAGCTCAAGTCCAAATGAGAATTTCAAAGCTGCCTACGAGATCTGTACGCCTATTAAAATGAATAGAGCATCCAAATCCTCTGAACAGCTCTGAGACGCTCCCCTTCCTTTAACTCTTTGACTGCAAAGTGTGGGCCCAACACCAACCTATGTCCAAGAGCTCAAGAGAAGGAAGGTTCCTTGAAAAAAACCTTCCCCAAACTTGGGGAAGGTCAAGAATAATCCACTGCTACAGCACAGAAGAAAGGAGCTTAGAGCTGAGGGAGAGCAAAGGGCATTTTCCACAGAAGCATTTTCAAGATGCATTTAACAAAAGGAGTCAGAGAGGTCACTTGAGGGTATTGCAACTGTGCTTGTTCCTCTGCTTTTCACTGAGCTGGCTTACCATACTGTTGGTTTCATACAAGTAATAACTCAGTCAATTAAAAAAAGAAAACTAAGAAGGGTACTGGTACACTGCTGCCTTATAATGCCAGGGAGCTAATGCAGAGATCTTATTGCACTTGGGGCGATAGCATCTCAGCTTCTTATGATGCCAGACAGTTAATAGAAACAACTGCCAAAAATAAGCTCTGCCTCTCCTACGCAAGGACATACCAGCTCTAACGAGGGAGCCTGTCAGCACAAGGGTTTGAAAAGTGAAAGGAAGGGAGGCTGGGGATCAAAACAAGCTTGTTTTGTTCTCACCACTGGGTGTGTCTTTGTGGTGAGTGAGGAAGCAGCTTCGTTTAACATCCTGATCAGCAGACATGCCTTTTCTCAGCCTACTATAACAGAGGGTCAGCTTGCATAGCTCCTTGCCCTCGCATCACAGTTCACGTAGGGGACCAGAAGACTCAGCCCAATGCTGGTCGAACTAAGTGACGATCAAAGGCCGGTGGGCCAATTTGAGAAGAGGCTCTTCCTGAGCTTTCAAAGCTTACCCCGCACTTGTTCCTTTCCCTGACCATGCAAACAGTGAGTAATGCCATCCCGGGAGCAGAAGCCACTTCTGAAAGCTTAGGGGGTGAAAAGTAGGGAGAAGGAAGAGGTGAAAAGGTTTATTATAAACAGTGCCATAGCAACAATTTTGGTACCTGGGGCAATGCCCGTAGCAGCAGCTCGCCCTCGCCCCCTGCACAGATCCGGGGGGCACACAACCTTCCTATGTTTGCCCAGGGGTGCACACAGTGGTGGGAGCTGCCCTTCCCCTGTCCCTATGCCCCCCCTCACCCAAAACGAGCCACTTGCAGCTCCATCCTGCGCTCTGCCCTGGCTGGACAGAGCCTGCTGGTGCCCCTTTACTTCGGCACCCGGGACAGTCACCTCACTCGCCCCCCACCTTGCTACAGCACTGATTATAAAGCAGATAGGAAAGCTGATGGTTACTAAGAGTAAAATTGGCCTGTGACAGAAATCATGGCATTTAGATACAGTATGCTCTAAGCTCCACTGTTGGCCAGTGGCTATAAGAAAGCGCATTTCTAAAAGCAACAACACATCACCAAAAAGTTGGATGACCTCCAACAAGAAGTGATGCTAAACATAATAGCACTCAAAGAATTGGAGCATTTGGAGGTAGATCAGAGATACAGGAAGCTTGTTCTGCTATGTCTTCTGCACTATCAGGTCACTGTGATAGCTTAATGCAGACCTCTTACAACTATGGATCCTATGTGTTCAAATGAAGAGGGAAGTGAGGATGAAACAACAGGTTAACTATGGGTTCTTAAAATCACTTAGTTTGCAGAGATGCTCTGGCTTCGAACAGGATGCAGAGTACAAACAGCATCAGAAATGGTTCTCTCTCTGGGTGGCAGCAAAACTTAGCAACTTGCCTGTTTAAGCTGCGTGGTTTCCTGAAGAACCCTGCTGTTCTGTGACTTCTCAGAAGTGTCCACGTCATAGGATAGGTGTGTTGATGAACATGGCATCGTTCTCTGTTTACACTGCATTAAGTGAATGTGGCCTGAATCAAAGTCATCCAGTAGAGTCCTCCTTCGTTTGCTTCTTCCAGCGCCGTCGTTCACTTTTTCAGTGCTGCTGTTTGAACAGGAGAAGACAGTTCAGCTCCCTCTCCCATCCACCTTCTACATCCTTTTTACAACACAGTTTTCCCATCTTCCATGAAGAACTTGTAATCCAATGTAAGTTCCTAAAACACCATGCCAAACAAGCACCCCCTCCAAATTCAGGCACAGGTCTGCACATGACAGAGACCATCATGAATGAAACAAAAACTTTCAGGAACCCGGTAAGTTCCCTTGACATTTCCCTGATGTTGACTGGTGTTCAGCACATTAGCCAATGAATGAAGTTAGGCCCTTCTCTGTTGGGACATTCAGATTACAGTAGTTAATATTTGTGCAGGAAAAACTGCCATAAGTAGACTTACTACTGAGGGTTTCATGCACTAGAAAAGGGAAAGAAACTAAACATATCAGCCATAAGCCAGGAAAGTGCTCTAACTACCAGGACAGGGGCTCTTCAGGTCTGAAGCCATCCTCCATCCTTCCTGTTGAACCTAGGCCACTGGGTGGAAAGAAACGCAAGAGTCCTGGGGCCAGAAAGCAAGCAGGCAGAAGGGGACCCAGGGCAGGAGGTATTCATTTGCTCTGGCCTCTGATCCCAATGCTGTTCGTGCACTTTATCCTGTGGCACTCCTCTCCTTTCTTCACCCTCAGTTCAGGTGAGCATCCCCCTTTTGGGTAATTGGGATCTTAGCATGATGGGGGCATATCATATGCAACCCTGGATCGGACACCGGAGAGGGAATCTGGATTGAGCCCTTAGTAAGGAAGTTCTTTCCAATATCTACATTTTCTTGGTCCTTACCAGCTAGTACTGCATTATTTTAAATGGCAAGAGCTCTCAACACTTGACTACATAGCTCTTGTATCAACAAATATTTTCTCAAAGCATTGCAGTAATTAATGTATAAATAAACTACATCTTTTCAAAGCTGTTGACATATGTTATGGAATGTTTGCCAACACAAAGCTTAGCATATCCAATACTGGGAGCTTCCACTTCTTCAGTTTTTCAGGCAGAATGTTGCTCAGACAGGTCATTAACAAGTTGCAGAAATCTCCAGTTGTGATCCATATGGTATGAATGAACAACTATCAAATCCATGAGTCTCCTGGCCCTAACTAGCAAATTTGCAAAGGTCTGCAAGGTTTGCCGGCATGCAACTCTAAGAGGCACACCAGAGCAAGACAGAGCCAGATCTGCAGCTGATGTAAATCAGCATAGCTCAGTTGACTTCCATATTATACTGTATCAGAAAATGATCTGTTATTTAGTGCAACTCCCTAATATAATATGCTATTAATTCATACTTATATTTAGTACTTAGATTGTTGCTGGTCTGTTCAGTGGCCCAAAAGGAACAAAGGATGCAAAGAGCCTTCTGCACTAGACCAGGTAATGGCAATTTTGCTTTGGGAGTTTAATACAAAACCCACTGAAGTAAATAGAAGAACACTCAGTGACTTTAGTAGGCTTTGGACCAGAACTTTTAAGGGCAAAGAACAATACAAGTACGGAAATGTCCAATGAGACATGAGTAGGCTGCCAGCTGCACAGGTTCAAAAGGGAACTGGACCAATTAATCAGGATAGGTTCATTCAGTGGGTATTAAACATGCTAGTTAGCCTACAAATTAGGATTTTTTGCCTCTGAATGCTGGAAGCTATAAGGGGAGAGGGGCAAAAGACAGGACAGTCTGGGTAGGCCCTACATATTTAATCTTACTCACAGCATCCTCTCTGCCACTGTAACATATGATGCTAGGATGGATGGACCTGCTGTCTGACCCAGGATGGCATTTCTTATGGTCTTACACTCTTAACTTACTGTCTGTGTTGCAGGAGCTCTGGATGCTTCTCAGTGTATCCTTACAAAGCCCCAGCATGCTGTCTGGCTTAACACTCCACAGGCAGCAACAGTAGCTCCTGGGACTTTCTACCTATGATCTCTGCCCCTCCCCATAACACGACTTTGTCTTTTCATGCCATTGTAGTACTCACAACAACTTTCAGTTAAAGTCTTGGACCAAACTGGACTAACCTATGAGAGTGCAGTGCAGTATAGATAAATGCTAGAAAAGTGAGCTAACTTGGCTACTTAAAACAGTATAGCCATATTGGCTACACAAATGCAAATATACTTCCACTGGTACCCACATTCCTTCATTTAGAGCTACACTGGGTAATTCCATGGTGCACTGCGCTGTGCAATGTAGATATCCCCATAGTTTTCCATTTGAGGCATCTAGAATCTTAATGAGGCCACCCCAAAAATGAGGCATGCTGGACCTGATTACCTTGCTTTACCCCTTGCATAGCCATTTACAAAGTGTCACTTGAGAATCTTTGTTGGATCTAATCCATTCTTTCCCCATCCTGCTTTTCTATCAGCCTTTACTGTTATAGGTGAATGGGCTTGCAAAATGGATGTACCCCACTACCATTCTGATCTACCTGCATTTCCACCCAATCTGTACAGACATGAATCTCTGAGTGCAAGGTGCACAGTGAGTGATTCTTTCACAAGTGAAAAAATAATCTTTTGCAATAGTGCTATTCTGTGACTTGCAGTAGCAGGCTCATTCCCCAAAACATACAAAAAAATTAACCAATTTTCATTTCAACTTGTCTCTTCCAACATAATATCAACTCTGTGGTAAAAAACTTAATCACAACGACCCCAAAATGAACACTTCTTTTTTGTTACAGGAATACTCTCATTCACAATATAATTGTATATGTTGTGTATTTGCAGAAAAGCATGAGATGTGCAATTTTGTTACAGGTGTTACATGGTCTGCTTGCAATTAGACCTACCTTAACTGTTTTATTTGCTGAATCCAAATGGCAAGCTGATGATTAAGTCCTCACTTGACAACGTATGTGTATCATTGCCTTAATAAACAGAAAGGTTCCTGTAGTGCAAATACCAATGGAGTTATAACTGTTTAACTAGATTAACTTGAATTGTGGACAGACATAATGCTAACCTGTTTTAAAAGGAGGAAATGCTTATGAATCAGGAGCGCGTATCAATGGAACAATGGACCTGTTTGGTCTGTCCATGCCTATCCTGCTGTGATTTTATATCTGCAACATTATAGCCAAGATTTAAGTCTAGTGATTTAGATTCCAGCTACAGTAGAACAGAGTGGACAGATGAGACAGTTATAGTGAATCAGCTCTATACCACTTTAACTTTAACATGCTTTAACTGTTTTTCTGTCCACATCTGAGGTTGGACTAAAATTAGCCCATGAGTAATCAAATACAAGTTTCAAAATAAGAGTCCTTAGGCTAAAGCAAGCTGTGATGCAGGTTTCTGCTAGTGTCTCTAGATCCTAGATGGACACAAGGATTTCTATGTAGGGAGTGAGGACCAGACACTTGATCTACTGGATATCTTACACAGATATGCTTGTTTGAATACTAATTCTGTAGCCCATAGATAAAATTTAAAAAGTAGTTGCAAACCAGGTTTAAAAAAATAATAGAAGTGGGTAGGAGGCTACGAGAGGCTTCATTTCACTACCTCAGATTATAGCTCCCTGGAGAGAATATCTATGCTTTGATCATGCTTTCTGCTCAAAGCCTACAGAAAGCAATAAAAGGACTCCCACTGAGTTCTAGAGGGGTCTGAATCAGACCCTACATTTTTAAAATTAATCTTGAGGAAGTGACAGACAGTATCAGGTGTGCCAGCCTGCTGGTATTATACATTCATTTAGGGAAAAGAACAACATCACAGCATGGCCAGTCAGTAGGAGAAAGGAGAGTCACATGCTGACAGACTAGTCACACACAAGTGCCAGGTAGAATAAATTTCTATCACTGGGTGGAGGCAATGCTTTATAGATGTTTATGCATCCTCTACTGTTCTTAATTTTGCTGGTCTAATTTTGTGATGGGAAAATAGTGATGGAGAAGTGTTTCCTTACTTGATAAAGCAGATTCAGTGTAGCTGGAAAATATGCTCAAATGTGTTGAGGGGGTGACAGACCCTGAGACCCAGGGCAGGTAAAAGACCAACCCCAGGTCGCAGAGTAGGTCAGCAGCAGAACCCAGTTTCATAGCAGCAGAAAGGCATCCTGCTGCAGTACTATATTTAGACAAAGCAGGTGACATCCTGTTGACAAAGCTTAAAGGGTTTCTATTTGCTCAGCTTGCTGTTTTGAGAGTGGTACTTATTATTTGGGTTTTCACTGAATTCCTAGCAGATTTTCCCATCACAGCTCAATTGCACAAACAGGGCAGTTTCACTTTGGAGCCATCTCAGAGATGAGAACGGAGCTAGCAAGTAAGGTTTGGTATCGGGCCTGACGTGGGGAGGGGGGAACTTGGGTCTTACTTCTGACTAGGAGTATTCCCCACTGGCCTCAGTCAGGACAACAGAAACTTTCTGCTGTGGAAAAAAAAAAGCACAAAGCATCTTCACAAACAGGATGAAGGGAAAGTATAATCCAGTGGACTGGGAAAATGCCGGTTCAACAATCCTGATGTGCTTTGTCTAAACCAGTGGGGGCCAAGGTTTTTGACAGGTGCACCACAAATTAGCCCTGTACCCTCCCTGAATGCCACTCTGATCCTTTCGCTTTACCCCATCTGCTGCTGTGCTTTCTGCTCCCTTCCCATGCTCCCTGCTTGATCTGCTGCTCTGCTTTCTGTTCCCTGCCCTTAGCTGCCATTGTGCTGCCTGCCTCCTCCCCAATCAGCCACATGCCACACACAGGCTGCCCAGGACACTTACGGCACTGGGGCCCCTGTCCTAAAACATCTTGGGTTCAATGAACTTCCACCAAACCCAAGAGGATTCTGGCACAACCCTCCTACCATTACAGACGGGCTTGGCCCAGCCCAGTGACACTGGGAGCCAGGGCGTCCCCAGGCCTGTGATGGTCTACTGGTGCATCCAGCCCATGACAAACCCTTTCGCTTCCATAAGCTTTGGACAAAATTACAAATTGCCAGCTGACCATCATCCCCCCATATCTTTCCTTGAAAAAAGAGAAAGAGCCAACTCTGCTAGAATCTCCTCCCTAGTGGTAGGACAAGGAGATAAGGGGACAGCTCTGTCAGACTTGAACTCAGCAGAACTGGAAGGATAAATAACTATTTGCCTTCCTCACTGTTTTCAACATTTTTAGACTTCAGACACCCCTTGGACAATGCCAGCTTAGCTTCTACTCATTTCTTGATTTAAAAAAATAAAATAAAATAAAGCAACTCTACTTTTCTGAAGGACTCGGAATGACCACGACTGGTCTGATTGTTTTGGACATTATGGATTCCTATTTGAAATATCTGGGTTTGTCTCGTGAATCACATGTAGGTATTTGAGCACCTAAGAGTGCCAATATTGCATGACACCCTACGGCACCCTTAAAAGGATCTCACAGCACTCTGGTAGGGAATCACTAGTCTAGTCTTCCATCCCAATCCCTTCTCTAGGAGCTTATGGCTTGTTCTTGCTTGGGCTTCTGTAACTTTTAAGGGGTATGATCAACTGTGAAAGTGTGCCCAAGAACAGCAAGAACTAGTGGCAGATGCACATCCCCCACAACATGTTCTATTTCTATAAAATGCGAAAATTTAAAGAAAAGGCAGTCTTTTCATTTCAAAGTCACATCAGCCAATGCCTCTTTGATACCAAAGCCCAGCGATGCCTCTTATAAGCTGAGCTAAGGAACTCTCAGTAGGTAGCACTAGCAGATTCTCAGAGCATCTCATCTATGTGGCTGTTTCGGGGGAAGGAGGCTTTAATATCTATTGATCTGCCATTTATCCATATTAGTCATTCCAGCGAGACAGAAATGACCTGCTGGTTGGAAAGATGGTGGTTCACGGCTGGAGACAAGTTCTTCAAAGGACATGATTGAATTTGCCTGGGAGGGGGTTGTTCCTGTGTCCTTTATTCTTTTTTTTTTAAAGACTAGTTGGAAAAAAATTACAGAGGCAGGAAGGGTTGGTGCAGGGAAGAATCTGCACCACGTTTGGACAACACTTTTAAAAGCCTCTGCTACAGATCCTAGAGATGCTGGCTTTGACCCACACTAAGTCCCCCTCTCTTGACTGTTAGGAACAGGGACACTTGCTCCAAATGTGACAGGTTAGGTCAATCTGAATAACAGCCCTTGACCAGAGGACATTCTTCAGGATATACATTATTTATTCTTTTAGGAAGGAGATACTATGTTAGTTTTACCAGGTGCTATCAGCAGACATTTGTGGGTCTGCCTGTAGATATCATTAGCCTCCATGCAATGGCATAACAAGGGGAGGGAGTGTGACCAGGGCACCATCCCCATGCACTGACTCTGAGGGGTGAAAAAATAGAAGCTGAAGTGGCCACCAACATGCTATCAGCCACACAGATGGTGAAGCTGCCCCACCTGGGGGCCACTGGTTCCCAGGGCACTGAGGTGTCACATGACATCTCTGTTTCATAGTTTCATAATTTCATAGTTGGTAGGGTTGAAAG
>NW_017728992.1:189291430-189296201 GCF_001723915.1 Gavialis gangeticus | reverse complement strand
AGGGACTCTCCCATTGCCTGCTGGTCCCCCTTGGCAAGTTTATAGGTGGCCACAAGATCCCCTCTCAGCCTTCTCTTGTGGAGGCTGAACAGGTTCAGGTCCCGTAGCCTCTCCTCATAGGGCCTGCCCTGCTGCCCCCTGATCATGCGAGTGGCCTCCTCTGGACCCTCTCCATGTTGTCCACATCCCTCTTGAAGTGCGGCGCCCAGAACTGGACGCAGTACTCCAGCTGCGGCCTGACCAGTGCCGCATAGAGGGGGAGGATCACCTCCTTGGACCTGCTCATGATGCATTTACGGATGCATGGCAAAGTGTGGTTAGCCTTCCTGACTGCGTCCTCACATTGGCAGCCCATGTTCATCTTGGAATCAATAATGACTCCAAGATCCTTTTCTGCCTCTGCACTGATGAGAAGGGAGCTCCCCAGCCTGTAGGTATGGTGCTGGTTCTTCCTCCCCAGGTGCAACACCTTGTACTTTTTTGTACTGAAACCCATCCTATTCTCACCCGCTCACCTCTGTAACCTGTCCAGATCTAGTTGTAGCCCGTCCCTTTCCTCCAGTGTGCACATTTCTCCCCACATCTTAGTGTCATCTGTGAATTTGAACAGGGTGCTTTTCACCCCCTCGTCCAAGTTGCTGATGAAAATGTTGAACAGTGCGGGCCCGAGGACCGAGCCCTGGGGGACCCCACTGCCCACATCCCTCCAGGTCGAAAATGACCCATCCACCACCACTCTCTGGGTGCAGCCCTCCAGCCAATTTGCAACCCATCTGACTATGTGAGCATTGACACCACAGACACCTAATTTTTTAATGAGGATGGGGTGAGAGAGAGTGTCGAAGACTTTCCTAAAGTCCAGCAAGACTACATCCACCATGACACCTGCATCCCCAGCTTTTATGACCTGGTCATAGAAGGCCACCAGGTTGGTCTTCCATGAAACCCTGAACTATAATACCAAAGGCCATAGTCTATTCCACCTCTTAGGCAGGTAAGTGACTTTAATCCACCCTGCTGAAGTCCCTGAAAAATAGGCAAGGTATAAGATGGGCGGGTTTTTTTTTCTTTGTTGTGACTCATCCTTAAGGGTGAGATGATGTGTTACAAAAGTGCATGCATTAAGGTAGGGGTGTCTGCAGGTTGGATCCATCCCACAGAGCAGGTTGGATCCTGCAGGTTGGATCCCCACCTCAGAGCACTATTATTTGGTCCATGATACTGCCCATGGGTCTAGCAGTGGACCTTTCTGTCACATGCAGTGCACACTGGATCAGCCCCGCATGCTGCCTGGAGCTAAGGGAGGCAGGTGGGTGCAGCGCATGGTGCCAGGGCACCCAGGGCTGGTCCAGGCCTTGTTTCATACAACACCCAGAGTTGTTCCAGGGTACATGCGCTATATGGTCCCTGCACCAGTCTGGCTCCATACACTGGATCTGGCATGCAGGGCTGGTCTGCAGGCTTGATCTGGCCTATGGACTTGCCACACACCACTTATCTGACCTGCAGGGCCTTGTGAGTTTGACACCCCTAAATTAGTGGATTCTGAGGACCTGCACAGTGTGGAATAGAATTGCAAATAGATGCATAAGTCCACTTAGATGCCTTGAAGGTGGAATAACATCTGGTCCTAGATACAAATGTCCACAAATCTTGGAGGGAGATTGAATCTAGATCCAGGTGCTGATCTGAACTATGTACTTCAGAACCTGTTATCTTCTTCTTCCAGTAATACATGAACTCTGGCTGTGTGTAATTAGGCTTGCATTTTTAGGATGCTGAATATTCATAGCTCACAGGAATACGGGTGCTCAGTAGCCCTGTAAAAATTCAGACCACTTCTGTTTAAGTGCCTCAGTATAAATTTGGGAATCTAACTTGAGGCCCACAGATTTTTAAATGTTGGCTTTGATCTCAGCTTCACCATCAATCAGCTGGGAATAATTGCAGCCAATTCACAGGAGTGTTGTAAGCCTTAATTAACGTTTAAAAAGCATAATGTGATGCATGAAAGAAAGATGCTATGGAAGATCAAAGAATATTGATGACATTCTTTGTCTTCTTATCACTCAGACTCAGGGCACTTTAACACTAAGCTTCTCTCCTACAAGGGATACAAAGGGAATTCCTTTGCAGCGCTGGGCAAATAAAATTGATCTCTGCTAATATAGTAATGGAAAAGAAATCCAAGATCATCTATTTCTATATTTGTATTGTCGGTGAAATGATTTCTATACGTTTTCCCACTTGCCCTCATTCCTTAATCCTATTGTGGTTGAAGTGTTTAGCTACCATATACAGCAGAATGATCCTGTATAGCTCCTTCACTGCCAAACACCAGTGTTTTAAGTACTCACACAAAATATCCTCAAGACAAGCAATGCCAATCTGGTAAACCTCTGTGGTTCTTTGATGGCTCCTACAGACCTGCCTGTAGTCATCGTAAGGTATGTTTTCACTGCAGATATATATCACCTGGGACTAGACATCCTGATTAGCCAAGTCCAAGTTTGGCTAGCCATATCATAAATCCCTACCCAAATGACTGAATTTTCATTGAACCTCTGCATCTCTGAACTTCTGTTATCCTCTACATCTTGCGAAGTATTTTTCAGGGCTTGTCCCACAGCTGTTTGTGCTGCATTAAACTGAGCTATTTTGTGCTCCTTTCCCAGCAAATTGCAAGTGAACTTGTCTGCCCTTGTGAGCACATGGGAACTGGATTGGTTGGAAGCCTTTGGATGACTATCAGCACACAAGTGATACAATCTTTGTCCTCACTGTAAAGTGGGCGAGTTACCAACCTGAATGTAAGTAGAACCTGAGCTGTAACACACCCACAGCTGGGTGAATTCACATGAGGTCAAAGCATAGCGCTGCTCAGGTGACAGGTGTGTAAAGAGGAATGGATGGGTGCAGGACCCAAAGAAGAGGCTCGGCTGACTCTGCAGTGAAAGCTTATCTTTGGACCAGATATAAGACTTACCCAGGAAGACGATACAGCAGTGCGTGTGCACGTACTAATGGAAAAAACAAACAAACAAACAAAACCCCCTGAGCAAGCACTTTTTACACCCAGATAGATAAGAAGTGCTGCATGTTTCATAAGAGCTCACTCTTAAGGTCCTGATTCTGCACAACCAGTTGTTCATGTTATGTGCACAATCCTATGGCATTAAAGAGCATGCTGGAAATGTGCACACTACTCAGAGTGAATGAGAGCAACATTTCACCTTAATATCTGCAGGGTAGGTCCTTACATCCCCTCTCAGTTTCTATCTGGTTATTATTCAGAAAGGAAACCACATCAGAATTTGGCCCATTTATCCAGCTGATGCAAAGCAAGCTATTTCAACCCATTGCAATGCAGTGCTTGTCTCAGCCTCACCCTCTTCATAACTGAAGCTGACTTTCCCAATTCTCCTGAACATGCACCAGGCTGCCTTAGAAGTGTTCAAGGCTCCCGGAATTTAATTCCTTTCTTTTTATAACCTCACAAATGTTTAAAAGAGAAATCACATGTTTTATGATCACTAAAAGTGTCATTACCCTTTGAGGTCTGCCGCTGAGACAGCAGATTTCTGGTCATTTATTTTTTTACAGGCTTAAACTTTCCAATGATTTCTCCTTCTCCCCACTTTAGCTCTAACATTATTTTACTTGCCGCAGTCACTAGCTATAATCAGTGTGAGGCAGTTGCAGGACAAAATAAAACTCTAGAGGTCACATAGGATTAGGTAGCATGGAGGCTATCCTCTTAGCTTGTATAAGTTTTATCAGCTCAGGATCTACCATCAGGGCTTTCTAAAATAATATAACAACCACCTAGAAGGCAAGTAAAAGTTTCCCACATATGCCTAGCCCAGTACAAAGACATTTTCTACAAGAATAAAGGCATCTTTAGTCCTTTTTAGATATGTGGGGAGCTGGAGGAAAAGCAAGGGAAACATTGGACCCCTGCTGAACCAGATGGGACAACTGACAACTGATGACTAAGAAAAAGCAAACTTGCTAAATGGGTACTTTTCGTCAGTTTTTCATCAGTCCCATGGGATGTCCCCTGCCCACTGTGGGTCAGGGATGCCCAGGTGAGGGAGATTCCTTACCCTCCATCGAAGCTGACCTCGTGAAGGAACACCTTGAGAGGCTGGACACCTTCAAGTCAGCCGGCCCTGACAGCTTACACCCAAGGGTACTCAAGAAGCCAGCAAGCATCATAGCCCAGCCCCTGGCGTGGATCTTTGACAGCTCCTGGCACTCTGCTGAAGTGCCCGAAGACTGGAAGAAGGCCAATGTGGTGCCTATCTTCAAGAAAGGGAGAAAAGTAGATCCAGCAAATTACAGGCCCATCAGCCTGACTTCTATCCTGGGGAAAGCCCTGGAAAAGATTATCAAAGAGACCATCCTTAACAGACTAGCTGATGGCAACATCCTGAGGGATAGCCAGCATGGGTTGTTTGCAGGTAGGTCTTGCTTGACCAATCTCATTTCCTTTTATGAACAGGTGACCTATCACCTGGGCAAGGAGGAAGAGATTGATGTTGTATATCATGACTTTAAAAAAGCCTTCAATCCTGTATCCCATGATAGCAAAACTGGCTAACTGCAGCCTTGACCTCACCATGATCCACTAGCTGGGGAACTGGCTCTGCGGCAGGACCCAAAGGGCGGTGGTCAATGGAAGCCAATCATCTTGGTACGTGGTCATCAGTGGGGTTCCTCAAGGCTTTGTCCTAGGGCCTCTATTGTTTAACATCTTCATCACTGACGT
>NW_017728992.1:189282914-189286430 GCF_001723915.1 Gavialis gangeticus | reverse complement strand
GGACCCCTGCTGAACCAGATGGGACAACTGACAACTGATGACTAAGAAAAAGCAAACTTGCTAAATGGGTACTTTTCGTCAGTTTTTCATCAGTCCCATGGGATGTCCCCTGCCCACTGTGGGTCAGGGATGCCCAGGTGAGGGAGATTCCTTACCCTCCATCGAAGCTGACCTCGTGAAGGAACACCTTGAGAGGCTGGACACCTTCAAGTCAGCCGGCCCTGACAGCTTACACCCAAGGGTACTCAAGAAGCCAGCAAGCATCATAGCCCAGCCCCTGGCGTGGATCTTTGACAGCTCCTGGCACTCTGCTGAAGTGCCCGAAGACTGGAAGAAGGCCAATGTGGTGCCTATCTTCAAGAAAGGGAGAAAAGTAGATCCAGCAAATTACAGGCCCATCAGCCTGACTTCTATCCTGGGGAAAGCCCTGGAAAAGATTATCAAAGAGACCATCCTTAACAGACTAGCTGATGGCAACATCCTGAGGGATAGCCAGCATGGGTTGTTTGCAGGTAGGTCTTGCTTGACCAATCTCATTTCCTTTTATGAACAGGTGACCTATCACCTGGGCAAGGAGGAAGAGATTGATGTTGTATATCATGACTTTAAAAAAGCCTTCAATCCTGTATCCCATGATAGCAAAACTGGCTAACTGCAGCCTTGACCTCACCATGATCCACTAGCTGGGGAACTGGCTCTGCGGCAGGACCCAAAGGGCGGTGGTCAATGGAAGCCAATCATCTTGGTACGTGGTCATCAGTGGGGTTCCTCAAGGCTTTGTCCTAGGGCCTCTATTGTTTAACATCTTCATCACTGACGTGGACATTGGTGTCAGAAGCGGACTGGCCAAGTTTGCCGATGACACCAAACTCTGGGGTAAAGCATCCACACGTGAGGACAGGAGGGCGATCCAGGCTGACCTAGACAGGCTCAGCAAATGGGCGGATGGGAACCTGACAGTGTTCAACACAGAAAAATGTTTCAGTGAGATAGGATACTCTAAATTTCTCATCTCTAAGCTGCAGTGTAGAAATGTTAGCAACACTGTATTGTATCCTTGATATGGTTGCATTTTAGTGGTGAGTAAAGGGATATGCACATATGGCCAAAAGCCTATTAATGGCATGGCTTAAATTGATAAATAGTGGTCACTGTTACAATGCCAATATTTGGCAATAGGAACAAGAGAGTTCCCATACCAATTTAATTTTCTAAATCCAAAGGAGTACGGTAATTTAGAAAATGCTAATTTTAACCCAGTGACTGTTATTTGTGATTAGTTTGGTGTTCAGTGCTAGGTGGTGTGTAGTCAGCATCCAAACTGCTATGCCACAGATGAACGAGATGGCTGGATTGTGCAATCAGGAGAAAACATGCAAGGATTTGCATTGGATAATGGCAAAAGACAGCACACAAAGAGGAGATCAGTGTCTAACTTAGAGTAGTATCTGTTGAAGTGAACTTGGGTTCACTACACTTGTGCTCTCTCACTCTTTGCCACCCTCTCAGCCTCTCCCTCCCTCTCTCTATGTTTATATCTTATTTAGTTCATCTATAAAGGTGCATCTCTATCCTGCCTTCTGACTAACATGGAGAAGAGTATCTGAAGAACATTGAAAAAAATTGGGTAGTTATGGGGGAAGTGTGTCATGCAGCATAGGGAAGAAACTGATGGGCAGTGATTGTGGGCCAGTATACTGATCTTGTGTAATGGATGAAAGGAGGAAGAGAAGAGCAGCCGAGGAGCCCGAGTCACAGAGGAGACCTCCTTGTGCTAGATGTAGTACAAACAGAACAAAAAAGGCATCTCTACTATTACATTCAGTGTAGATTATTATGCCATGCTGAGCACAGAGCTCTCTCACCACCTTGCAGTAGTGCATTAAGCAACGTGACTAACATCTGTTATGTGCTTGTTCACATTCCCTACCTCAGAGAGCTTACAATCTAGTCACAGGACAGAAGACAACAGATGGACGGATACAGACATACAGGGAGGAAGGCAGATTTGCCAAAAAAAAAATAATGATTTTGACTGTCACAAGATAGGGCTGCCCAACTTGACACCCTCTAAAGAGGCTTGATTTCTATAGGCTGGGTCCTCAATACCTTATGTAAATGAGGCCCCTGTACCACATGTTATATCAGCCACCCAGAATCATTGATTACTTCTGAGGATCTTGGTCACCTCAACTCTACATTATCAAGAACACGTCCCTTAAAGAGTTTTCCAAACTTTGCCATTTAGGAGCTGAAGAAGCCCTAGTTTTCCCTTCCTACTCACAGGCACTTCCAACCAATGTGCTGGGTTTCTAGTGCTGCTTACAGGACATACATGCAAGAGCAATGATGCCTGCTCTGTGCCTTGCAAACCTAGAATTACAGCTTGAGCCAAGGTTCCTAAAGGTAAGAAATCAGAGTACGTCCACCACTTGAGGAGGGGGGCAGGATACACTGAGCCTATATACAGATTTACAACCCCAGTCTCTCCAGAGGAGACACAGGAGTGTTTCCATAAGAGTGTGAGGGTGAGGCAGGGAAGAGTTGGTCAGCGCATCTGTGAGCATCCAACCATACAGGTGGGTGGGAGTAACAGGCATACAAAACAGCTAGGGAAGACATGAAGCTTTCCTAATTGCTTCAGCAAGTAGTTCAAACCCAGGCAGGATCTGATCTTCTTCCAAAGCCCTTTGAAAGTAGGGAAAGTTTGCTGCTCCATTATCTCCAGGGAACTCTCAGGCTAGAGACAGATGTTACACATAAAGTGGTTTAAGTAATCAGAAACTGGTTTAAACCTATAACAGAACAGATGTTCAGTGCACATAAACCAGTTTGAAAATGGCTGAAACCAGCTTGAGATAAACCTGGTTGAATGTAGTATCAGACTTAACTGATTTGGGTCAAATCAGTTTATGCAATGTCTGTCCCAGACCCCTTGCTGGTTTAAGATAAACCAGAGACCCCCAGGATCCCGGCATGCTCTCTGGGCTGGGTGGGGCTCTCTGCTCCACAGCAGGGATGGCCCCTCCCCTCTGCTCCCTGGCTGCAGCTCTGGCAGAGACTTGCAGGCACAGAGCGTCTGTCTGGCTTCCCCCCATTAAGCAGAAATTATTCCCCCCTCCCCTCTGCCTTACATAGACACCTCAGCATTAGCTAGCAGACCACATGCTGGCTACGGTTGGTGCTATGGGAGACGACAGGCAGACAGGCTTTTTGGAGCTAAATCAACAGGTAGCTTAATGTCCTTTTTTGGAAAAGCTGTTTAAGAAAAATTCCATTAGTTAATGGAGAGAGGCTTTGTTTTCTTAATGGGTTGATAAACACTGAGTTAGGGGTGATAAACATATCCTGCTGGGCTGCTTAGGGTGTGGGGGCAAATAATCACAGCATCCTGCTGGGACCTGGCCACAACCTCCCCCAAGCTCAGTCCTGTGGAAGCAGATGAAGGGCTGTACTAGCACCACCCCCACCCCCAACCTGAGCCACTGCACGCATGTACCTGCATGTCTGGACTGA
>NW_017728992.1:189269297-189277914 GCF_001723915.1 Gavialis gangeticus | reverse complement strand
TAATCACAGCATCCTGCTGGGACCTGGCCACAACCTCCCCCAAGCTCAGTCCTGTGGAAGCAGATGAAGGGCTGTACTAGCACCACCCCCACCCCCAACCTGAGTCACTGCACGCATGTACCTGCACGTCTGGACTGAAAAGGGAATGTCTATCCACCTCCAAATTGGTTCAAGCTTTGCAGGTTAGACAAACCTGCAAATATTGAATCTATTCAGGCTCAGGCTTTTTGAATGTCTGTCCCTAGCCTTAGATTACTCTATAGGTCACCTCTCCTTGTAACCACAGCTCGCTTGGAAAGGGGATAAGTGTTGCTTTTGAGAACTGCTTGTCCTGCTGGTCTCCAGAAAAGGACTGACCGTGAAACGCATGGTTCACAGGAGGCAGAGAGAAGTTTTAAAGATCTGTTCTCACATTTCCAGAATAAAATACTGTTACTATTACAGAGTGAGCAACTAAGACAGTTTTGCTTCTATTTTAAAACAGGCTGTGAGCAGCAGTTCTGCTGTGCACAGCACTAAACTCATCACATCTTCCACTAAATATCTTCCTCTGGGGGCTCATTGGCACTACCTTGGCTCCATGCATCACTGAGTAATGTTTAAGACTCTCTGGCACTGTCTGTAGTTCTCTAGCTGACAGGGCCGTTCCACCTGGCTAAAGGCTATTGTGTCAGCCACAGTTCCTTTCGCCTCCAGAGCTGAAATTCTGTTATAAAAATACCATAATAACAACTACAAGCAGGCAACTCTGCACCTCTTGTGTCAATCAGACCTCTTTGCAGGCTGCCTCTGAATTTTTATCTCCAGTGCAGGCTGGGGGAAAGAAGTAATACATGCCTCAGCTGTTTCTGTCTGCAGGCACTGAAGCTGGTATAAATCTGCCCAGCTGTGAGAACCCCATGTGCATTTATTCCCATGATAAAGCCTTTGGCTCTGAACTTGCTTCAGGGATATTCAAAGTGGAAATATTTCTGTACAACTGGGGACTGCTTGGTGTCAACTGACAAAGAAAGGGGAGGCCAATAGACCAATCCTAGGTTTACAAGCTAAACTTCAACTTACCTAGTAAGGAGGGTGGATAAAAATTGGCTTGGAAGGAAGCAGGCTGGCAAGGGAAGGGTTTATCTGCTGGGAGCTTGCATTTGAGAACAAATGCAGCTGACCCCAAAATATTGTGCTGCTACGATCTGGCATTTTCATCCTTCAATGAGGAGAGATGTGTCAATGCTTCCCCTTTAGAGTAGCCTTTGCTGATTAATCAATGCAGTGACATTGAAGTCTGCTCCAGTGGGAAATAATTGCTGTCCCTCTCAGACATGATATGGAAATAAGATGCCATGGTGACAGTCACTGTTTTGAAGGGCTGGCAAGAAAATCCAGATCAAAGATCAACATTTGACAGGCAAAGTGCTTGCTTAAAGCAAAGGCGAGAAGAGCTTAGGCAGAAAGGGTTCCCCCAGGAGGTGGATAAAAGGTGGGCAAACCTTTCATTTTTAAAGATCAGGTCTGGATAGAAGGAAACTTTTAAACTATGGACAGGCTCAAGTCAGAGCATTCAGAGCTGGAGTCAGTTGATTGTGAATATATCCCAAGTGTGAGGGTATTTAAAAGGCTGTTATAAGGATAGATGCATGGAACTATGAGATGCTCCGACACTCTGGTAACAACAGGGTACCTTCAATATTTATTACTTGGGCTCCGTGCATTGAAGACAGATGTCTGGATGCTTGCATCCAGATCCCAATTTTTCCATGGAGTGTTAAAAATCACGGACAAAATTTTGAGCCAGATTTTGCCTTGAGGCCTCCAGCTGGACTGAAGGCTACATAAAGCTGCACCATTCAGCGGAGCTGTACTCTCTGTAAGCTAACATGCACGATGAAACACCGGCTGGCCTTCCTGTACTCAGCAGGGCAGGGCTTACGTTGTGTGAGACAGCCACTGGGCTCCCAGACACAGAGACAGAAAGTGGCCAGTGCCATGGGCCAGATGCAAGTGCAGTTTTCCAACTGTGTCAGAGAATTTTTTTAGTCCTTTAGGCTCCTTTGAAAAATAAAAGAAACTGCAACATGGCTCCAAAAGACAATATATTGTCAGTCTTAGCACTTCATTAAAACATCCCATGCCAGGGAATGAATAAATGGGTCTGAATAATATGCAGTCATCAACAAGCCAAGAGTGAATGCCGTACCTCATGGATCCCACCCCCCGACTCCTATATTTCTTGCAGGAAAATGAAAGCAAACCAAAGCAAGTCACTGTAATCATGAAAATATCTGGCACAGAAAGCAAGGAGTAGTACTGTACAGTTTACATAGGGAAGTGAATGTGATTTCCATCAGCATAATAAGAACTTGCTCTCATGCTGTTCTGATAATGCAGACGTTATCCAGAAAGATAAATACGCTGGTACCTGGGGATAAATTCAATTATTTTATGTTGCCACTGGCTTTATATCACCCAGAAATAAGATCCTCCTCTGTCTGTGAAGGAACCAGACTCAGATGAGTCATCTGCAGTACCTGTCATGATCCCAGTTGCAGGGGGGGGCCTCTGAGAAAGAACCAGTGGTAGGACTACCTGTGCTCTCAAACTGTGGTCAGGAAACAGAGTTCTTCCGAAATAGTAAGGGCGCCTTCTCACAGTGCTGCCTCCAGATATCTCTGTAGGGGCAGGGAAAAAAAGCCAGAGAAGGCAGGTTTGGTCTCCAAGCACGCGGATTACCATGGTTCCACGGGCAAAGGCAGCTCTCAAACCACTGTGTCCAGCATAGTCAGAGCTATTGCCCCTCTGGGTAAAGGTCGACTCCAAAAAGGAATGTTCTCCAGTGGTTAGTTCACTGGATTGACGCTCAGAGGACATCGGTTCTCTTTCTGGGTCTGCCACTGGCCTACTGGGTCAAGCCTTGGGCAAGTCACTTTGTCTTCCCTTTTCATGTTCTACCCTAGAGCCCAGTTTGACTTGACAGCCAAGATCCTCAAAACTATTTATGCATCTGATTTACGCTGATTTCATTTACCAGCTAAAATTGCTTTCACTGGGAATTTGGACCCTAGATACCCAGTACAATTGGGCTTTGAATTTAGCTGGCAGTTTGCAGTGCTACTTCAATACAAATATTAAATAACAATCCTTTGAGAGTACTTCAACAATGAAACTTAGCTTGCATCTTACTTCACACACCAAGTGGCATTTCCAATACACTCTCTCGCTCTCCTTTTTCTTTTTCTTTTGCTGTGCCAGATACAAAATCACCGCCAATCACCAAGAGTCATCTGCCAAGCCATGTCGAGCCACACTTAGGTAGCTGTGTATTAAACCTGGCAGAAAATAGATGACTTAACTGCCCTGGTGGACCCAAGTCTCAGCTGTAGCATACTGTTGATTTAAAGACCTAATTAGAGCAAGTGCTGTACAACTGGGATGGAAAGCTGGGAAGTATTCCAAACTCTCCCTAGAAGTGTTTTATTTATTTACAAATATATATTTGCAGCAGATTTCATCCCTCAATCATCTTGATTTCTATCACCATCCAACACTATCTGAGAGATGTTACCTCCTTCTCCCAGCCAGGATACTGAAACGAACATCAGCACAGTCCCTTTCCTTCAACCAACAGAGAACAAAGAAGCTCCACTCCACACAGTATTTGACAGCTCAGCTCAGCTGACCCCAGATCACAACATGGGAAGTAGAGTATTTTCAGTAGTGGAACCTCAGCTACGGCATATTAAAGTAGAAAAGATCAGAATAAATCTAACTGTAACAGTAGAGTCATGTCTTTGCCTTTCTTCTCCTAGCAGTATAGCACAATCCAAAAAAGGGAGGTGGATGAAGAGAAATCTAAGGTAAGAAGCAGATGCACCAGAAAGAGAAGAAAGTAGTGGAAGGAGAGAAATTAAACAATAAAAAGAATTTTTTTTAAAAATCCAGGAAAAGATGAGGGAGAGAAGTGAAAACACTGGAATGAATCTGTCAAGATGTGGGATTATCTTGTGGCTCCCTGCCCTTCACATAAAAAGATAAAGGGTTCAGTCTTTGGCTCTCCTACAGATGTCCTGTGCGTGACCATGGATAAGGCTGAGCCACGTTGTAGCCATATTGATCTAGAGGCAAAAATCCAGTTGGTCTAATAAAAGATATCACCTCTACCGTGAGTTCTGTTTCCCTTGATCATGGATAAGACACTTAATTTTTTCTGTGCCTCAGGTCCCTACCTGGAAAACAATGCTTCATTTTTTCATGTAGACCAGGGGCGGGCAATTACTTTGGGCAGAGCGCCGCTTACTGAGTTTCGGCAAGACGTCAAGGGCCGCATGACAGGCAGCTCAGAGCAGAATAATATTAATTTTCTAAATTTTTTAGGGGCCCCGCGGGCTGGATAGAATGACCTGGCAGGCCATATCCAGCCCCCAGGCCACATTTTGCTCACCCCTGATGTAGACTTATCAGTTTTTTGGGATGAAAACTCTGCGGATCTGTATGTTCAGCACCTCATATAGAGAGGACCTCGTGCTATAACAGGTGCCATAGGAATAGAAATAACAACATCTCTCTTCGTGGTTGCACTTCTTCGTTAGCTGTGGTCTAGCTCTTAAGTACCCTGGGAACAGCCATCTCTGATGCATCTGTTAGTCAAACAGATACATAGTAACCTCCAAATACAGGGCCAATGCTTTCTTTTAATAGCTGCTTAAAAGAGGAGCTCTCAGAGTGTCAGGGAAGGGGAACTCAGAATCTATTCCCTCGTCCAGCTACTTCACTTGTCTATTCTCAGTAGGGCTATGGGCTGCCTGAGGAAGGAAATCCAAGGTTGTTTTCCCAACCCATTTACTTTTGAGGCTGCCACATGCCTCATATTCAGCTGGCAGGTTTTTGGATGCCTTTTATATTGAGTGTGCATTTTCCCCCAGAAAAGAAATTTGGCTGGTGCTCGACTTGCTTAGCTGAATGTTTATCTCTGCTCACACCTTCATTTTTCATATAACAACTGTCCCTGCAACTTGAAATTCTGCCCACAACAGAACACACTGCAGTGCTTCCCTAGTCATCCAATTTCTTCCTGTAACCCCTTCATTGCTATATGTATTTATCATCATGATACCCCATGTTTTCCATACCACAGATGGCTAATAGAGGCATAATAAAACTAAGGAGCAGATTCTATTAAACCACCCATATGGATTTAGGCACGTAAGTATAATCCTATTCCAGTCTGTTTGAGCCCCCTCAAAGCCATTAATGCATCTCCTTTTGTAACATGCAGTCACCTTAGTCTTAAGACTGAGTCACAAAAAAAGCAGTGTAAAAAAAAGTAAAAAAAAAAAAGTGTAAAAAAAAGGAGTAGGATCCACCCACCTTGGCATTAACTGTTTTCCATGGATACAAGCAAAGGATAATAGGATCATACTTTGGCTCCCAGTAGGTAGAGTGGTATCTGGTCTGTAACTTACCCAACATCATATGCAAAATCTGTTGCAGGGCAAATGATTAAATCCAGGTTTCTCATGTCCTGGACTAGTTTCCTAGCTAACAAAGTGGCTTGTCAGATGCACCTTCCAGCTATGTAATCTTTAGATTTATGTACTATGTTGGTGACCATGGTACTTTGATGTACCTCCTATGCCAATTTAAGCCAAATCCTGAGACATTCATGTTTGTACTTAGGGTAAAATTTGCAAAAGCATGAGAGTGATTTTGGAATCTATATCCCATTTTCAGAAATAATCTAAGCATTTTGGAGTTTATGTCTCATTACACCAGCATGAAATTATAGTTGGCAGGTAATGCAAACCCCTACCTCCATCATGGGTAAAACTCTCCTGGGCGCAAGTTAAGCAAGTTTCATAGAATCATAGAAAATGAGGGTTGGAAGGGACCTCAGGAGGTCACATCTAGTCCAACCCCTGGTCAAAGCAGGACCATCCCAATTAGATCATCCCAACCAGGGTTTGGGATTAACAGCCTCCAAGGATGGAGACTCTACCACCTGTCTAGGTAACCCTTTCTAGTGCTTCACTACCCTCTTAGTAAGAATATGTTTTTCAAATATCCAACCTAAACTTCCCTTGCTGCAACTTAAAACCATTGCTCCTTGTTCTGTCATCTGCCACCGCTGAGAACAGTCCAGCTCCATCTGTCTCATCTCTCTGCATCCATTCCATGGCAACTGGTCACTGAAAGCAAACATTCATATTATCTGGTTACCTATTATCTAGTGGTGATGGCAAAATAATAGCTACTTATTGCATGAGATACCCCAGGATAGCTGCATATCTGACTGTTCCCAATTCTGGTGTATTTTACATTACTATTAAAAATGATGCAAATCACACCATGGGTATTGGTTATCTGCCTATGCCCTTAGCTACACAGGAGCTTGAAAATAAGACTTGGGTACTCTTGGAAGTTTTGCCTTTTCCTTATGGAAAGAGGGAGAATTTATCCCATGTATAATTAGGATCCTGTAAATTGAATTCATTTTCTCCACAATCAAGATACAGTGATTTACCTCATAAAATTTTGCTTATGGGTGAGAAGCAGGAGTTATGAAGATAAAATTTGTGCCCCTTTATGCAATCAATCTTGGGCAGAGTGAACTAAAAGGCATTTCTCCAGGCTTTTTATATATATTTATGCACTTAACCAAGTCTTCCGGGATATGGGAATGTCAGTGCTGGAAATTTGCCTGAAGTTTAAAGGACTAAAATAGCACTTCAGACACAGCAGAAATCATGTGTTTTGTAAAGGGGCTGTGAACCCACACTTCACTATTTTTTACCCAGTATTCAAATATGCAGGAAGGTCCCAATGGCAAGGAGCAGAGTGCTGCCAGTCTCCACTAAGGGATGGAGCCAGCAGAGCTGCCAGCTCCTGAACCTGAGGAAGAAAGGTGACCAGCTACCATCCCTAAGAAGAAACGTAGAGTGGTTGTTATTGGAGACTCCCTGTTGAGGGGGACAGAGAGAGCAATCTGCTGCCCTGACCCCTAAGCCCATGAGGTCTGCTGCCTCCCAGGGGCCATATCTGGGAAGTAGCTGACAGGATCCCAAATGTATCTGTCCCTCTGACCACTACCCCATGCTTCTTATCCATGTGAGCAAAAATGACCCGGCTTGGAGCAATCCCAGCTGGGTTATGAATGGCTACAGAGCTTGGGAGTGGGGCTCAAAGGGTTGAGTGTGCAGGTGGTTTTCTCCTCGGTCCTTCTGGTTACAGGTCATGGGCTGAAGAGGGAGAGACAAAGTCAAGGAGAAAACACAAGACTCATGCTGGTGCCGTTGGGAAGGCTTCGGCTTCAGCTTCCATGACCACAGTCCGCACTTCAGAGAGAGAGACAGCAATTTGTTGGGAAGAGACGGCCTCCACCTCACTCCATTGGGGAAGAAGCTCTTCTCAGCCAAAATGGCTGACCTGCTTGACCAAGATTTAAACTAAATTCACTGGGGGATAGGCGGATAACCACCAGTGCAAGCCAAGCGTCAACCACAAAATCAGTAGGTCAGGTTGCACAAGGGAACTCACTCCTACCGCAGCCCAGGGACAGGGCTTTTCTAGGAGTGCAGGGAAGCCTAGGGCCTCCAATGGCACTCACTTGCCTGTACACAAATGCAAGGAGCCTGGGGAACAAACAGGAGGAACTGGGCTTTCTGCTAAACAGAAATGACTATGATCTCATAGGGATAACGGAGACCTGGTAGGACTCCACCTATGACTGGACCACAGGTATATATGGCTATACCTTGTACAGGAGAGATCATGTTGCAAGAAAGGGCAGAGGTGTAGCTGTATATATGAAACACCAGTACACTTCCCTACAAGTGGAGTTTGGCACCCCAGGAAGGCAACTTGAGACCCTCTGGGTTAGAATATGAGGTGAACATGGTGAAGGGGATATAATGGTAGGAGTCTACTGCAGACCTCCAAGTCAGGAGCAAGAGCTTGACCACAAATTCACTAGGGAACTGGCTGAGGCTGAACGCTCTGGGTGCGTGGTTGTCAACTACCTGGACATCTCATGGGAAGAGCACTCAGCCAAATCCGATTGGTTACAAAGCTTCCTCACATGCATGAATGAGCTCTACTTGTCTCAAGAAGTTTACAGGCCAATAAGAGGTAAGGTGCTGCTGGACCTGGTACTGGCCAAAGGGAATGATCTAGGCAGGGACCTAAGAATCAAAGAGAAACTGAAAGACAGTGACTGCAAATTGATCACTTTCTCTATCCATCACAAAGCTGGTAGTCAGTCAGCAATGCAGAAGTCCTCGACTTTAGGAAAGCCAACTTTCACAAGTTTACGAGCTAGTTGTCAAGGCCCTGAGAGGCCATGACCTGACAGGGAGGGGAGTCCATGATGAATGGTCGCTCCTTAAGGAAGTGATCCTTGAAGCACAAGGGAATGGACATTCCAGCGCATAGAAAAGGTAGTAAAAGGGCTCGGCAACCCCCTTGGTTCAATAGGAAACCCATGGACTCCTGTGTCTAAAAAGAGAAGTTTAAAAAGGATGAAAGACAGGAAACACCACTAAGGAGGAGTATTCAGCACTGGTCTGCAGCTGTAGAGAGCAAACTAGGAAAGCCAAGACTGTAACCAAACTCCAACTGGCTACACGAATCA
>NW_017728992.1:189253647-189264297 GCF_001723915.1 Gavialis gangeticus | reverse complement strand
AACCCATGGACTCCTGTGTCTAAAAAGAGAAGTTTAAAAAGGATGAAAGACAGGAAACACCACTAAGGAGGAGTATTCAGCACTGGTCTGCAGCTGTAGAGAGCAAACTAGGAAAGCCAAGACTGTAACCAAACTCCAACTGGCTACACAAATCAAAGAAAATAAAAAGTTCTTCTTCAGATACATGGGAAGTAAAAAACAAACAAACAAGGGCAACATTGGACCTTTGCTAAACCAAATGGGGCAGCTGATAACCGACACCCAGGAAAAAGCCTGTCTCCTTAACGATTACTTTGTGTTGGTCTTTCACCAGCCCAAAGGGACTAGCCTGCCTGACAAGGTGCAGGAATAACAGGGTAAGGGAGAACATGCATCCATCATTGGCATAGATCTTGTGAGGGAACACCTTGAGAGGTTGGACATCCCCATATCAGCTGGTCTGGATGAACTGCACCCAAGAGTGCTAAAGGAATTGGCAGACATCATAGCACGGTCCCTAGGAAGGATATCTGAGAATTAGTGGCACTCAGGTGAGGTACCTGAAGATTGGAAGAGGGCCAATGTGGTGCCGATCTTCAAGAAAGGGAAGAAGGAAAATTCAGGGCCTTACAGGCTAATCAGTTTTACCTCAATGCCAGGAAAGATCATGGACAAAAACCATCAAAGAAACCATTAACAGCAGGCTAACAGAAGGCAACCTTCTGGGAGATAGCCAACACGGCTTTATTGCCGATAGGTCTCACCTGACCAATCTCATTTCCTTCTATGACCAGGAGACACATCACCTGGACAAAGGATACGAAATTGATATTATATATATGGACTTCAAAAAAGCCTTTGACCTGGTATTGCATGATGTCCTCATGGCAAAATTGGGGAACTGTGGCCTCAACAACCTTACAGTGGCTGGGGAACTGGCTCCAAGGTCAGACCCAGAGAGGGGTAGTTGATGAAACCAAATCAGCATGGCACATAGTGACCAGTGGTGTCTCCCAGGGCTCCGTACTCGGACCTGTACTCTTTCATGTATTTATAAATGATCTGGACTCTGGCTAAGTTAGCTGATAACACCAAACTATGGGGAAATGTGGTCACACTTGAGGATAGGCTGGTGATCCAGGTCAACCTCAATAGGCTTGCAAGGGGGGGCAGATGAAAACCTGATGGCATTCAACTCAGAGAAGTGCAAGGTGCTCCACCTCGGGGGAAAAAATGTGCATCATACTTGTAGGCTTGGCAGTGCTACACTAGCTAGCACCACGACTGGAAGAGACATGGGGGTCATAACTGACCACAAGATGAACATGAGCCACCAATGCGATGTTGCAGCCAGCAAAGCAAACAAAACTCTGGCTTGCAGGATGTCATCCTCCTGCTGTACTCAGCCTTGGTGAGGCCGCAGCTGGAGTACTGCATCCATGTCTGGACTCTGCAATTCAGAAAGGACATGGAGAAGCTCGAAAGAGTGCAGAGGAGAGCCATGTGCAAGATTAGAGGATCAAAGAACAGGCCTTATGAGGAGAGGCTGAGAGTCATGGGACTTTTCAGCTTGGAGAAGCGCAGGCTCTGGCATGACTTGGTGGCAGCCTATAAGTTCATAAGGGGTGTGCATCAGGAACTGGGAGAACGTCTGTTCACCAGGGCACCCCATGGGAAGACAGGGTCCAATGGTCACAAACTCCTGGAAGACCATTTTAGGTTGGACATAAGGAAAAACTTCTTTACCGTTCGAGTCCCCAGGGCCTGGTGGTGGTGCAAGCACTTACTCTGGACACTTTCAAGAAACATTTGGGTGCTTATCTTGCTGGGATCTTTGACCTCAGTAGACTTCCTGCCCCTTGGGCAGGGGGCTGGGCCCAATGATCTTGTGAGGTCCCTTACAGCCCTAATGTTTATGAAGTCTATGGATGCTCAGCAATTGGCAGGAACAATGCAGCTGTAATAACACCACTCGGCGCATCCAGACGAGCGCTCATGTGCAGTCTGTGGCACCATAGACCTACATGCGGTGCCGCACACCACACACACTGCACGTGCAGGCATTCCCCACACTGCTAATTTGCAGTGGGGGGGGGAGGGGTTTCGCACCAGGAGATCCCAGTGCCAAAAAAACCCTCAGAGGAAAAAGTGGGGCAGACTGTGAGTAACCTATAGACCCTCTTCAGGAGAGAGCAGAGGGCCTAAGCATGCTAATTTTTGCCCATGATGCTTTTAGTCTCTGGTACAGTCCAGAATGCAGAAAGTGCAGAAGCCTCTTAGGCCTAACTTTCCTCCCCTGGGTTATACCTTCTTTGCTGCAGTTCCTAACAGGGAAGAACAAAACCTCTATCATTAGGCCAGCCAGTCCTCACAACAAGAGGTCTGGATGTAGTTACAATCCTGCTTTTACCAGTGGATAAAGTGTATCACTGATGTTAAGAGACTTACTCATGATTTCCTGGCTTTAGCAGCCTGTACTTAAGCTGACAGGCCAACATCCGACAGTGGAGCATGGGACTTGCCCACATGGTTCTGTCTGTCACATTTGAGATAAAGATATGTGGCAAAGGACGAAGATAAAATTAAAACAAATTATAACTGTAATGCTGCATAATCTGATTAGTGCAGGATGGACCAGCCTGACCTCCTGCTTGATAGCAATGATGATCTTATTTAAACCTATTAGTCATACCTGCTCAGTGTAGCATGCAAATCATTCTGGACAGAGATACTCTCAGAGATTGAGTCAATACTTTCATCTAACCACTGGGATGCACCCCAATACATCCATTGAGCAGAGGGCTAAAATTTTCATAAGTAGACCTGACATATACTTTTATATAGCCTTTACAGAGATGAGTCGACAAGGGGGCTACTTGTTCAGCTAAGGAGGAGAACAAAAGATTGGTGACATTGGCTAGATATTAGAAACAGTATTTTGTAAACTATAGTTCATCCAGTGCTGCCCATCACAGTTATTTGATCCTCTATACCTAAAATGTTGCTGCAGCATTGTTGACCAATACCTGTTCAAGCAATACAACAACTAGGTGGCTAGATGAACACCTTGCTGGGGTTGTTTGACCCCAGTACTCTTTCCTGCCATGGCATGGAGTCGGACTCAATGATCTGCTCAGGTCCCTTCCGACCCTACAAGCTATGAAACTATGAAACTCAAGACAAATTGGGAAAATATTGACTTCTCTTGGTGCTGGGGTGGTGCCATGTTGCAACACTCTTCTAGTCAGACTAGTGTCCTGTGAACTGGCCTGAAGCTCTTGTGTCTGTGGGTGAAGCCAGGAAGCATGTTTCTTAGCATGTCTTCCTGCCCCCACTCCTCCCCACCCATCAAAGCCTAGTTCTCTCATTGGATTCAGAAACCTTGCAGCTATCTTAGCTATTCAGAGGACGCGCAACAAGCTCAGACAGGAACTGACCTACATCTTTCTTTACCTCCCTGAAATATTGCCCGTGGAATGCATTATTGCAAAGTTTAAACAGTAAGTACTTGGCAAGTTATTTTAGCCGTTTGTTTTGTGGGGGCTGGGGAGGGGTGGGAATTTGGGTTTTAACTTTTGACCAATACTGAAGGGTAACAGAAAAGCGAAACTTTATGGGCAGTTATTGAAGAAAAAATAAAAAGGCACAACTGGTGATTCAGCAGAAGAGACGTCATGGATCAATGAGTCAACTACGCAGAGCCATGATGAGAACCAGGAGTCAGAGAAACATGGACACATCCTGCAAATCTAATGAACCTTAATAATAGGTAAATTTAGCACTGATAAACTGCTCACAGTCTGATGTGAAAGGATAAGGATCATAGTCACATTAACTCTTTGGTGATGGCAAGCATATAGTCAGGATGCATCTTCCTAATCATTTGTTAAGCTGGCAGGTGGCAAAAAAGCAGGGTTCTAATGCAGAGATTGATGCAAATGGGTGTCTGTTACAGGTGGCTTTCTATCATTTGTTTCTTTTTCAGGGAGACAGGCAGACAGGTGTGACCCTGTATAGTAATATTCTGTATAACGTTTTCTTGCTGCAGGCAATTTCAGGAAGATCCTTATTGGTCAGGATATACTAGGACTCATTATGCTTTTGCTCTTTATAGTAGATGCACAGAAAAAGCTACTTTGATTCCAGTAACATTAAAACCCCAAATCCAGAGGCGATATAAGTAGCAGGGTATATTGGGGTGAGTGCACATGACTAAATTAGGATGTGTCTGTACAGCTCAGCTCACAGGACAATACTGAGGTGGTTTGGGAACTGGAAGCAGGAGATTTGAGGTGGCACAGTATGTTGCCCAAACTAATTAGCTCTGCTGGGAAGCTGGGTATAGCAGCCCAGGAAACTGCCATACTAATATGGCTTTAATGCCCCCCTACTGAAGCTACCTCACAGGGATTGTAGACAAGTCCTTACCTGCTTAACCTGATAGAAAGCCAAGTTAAGGGTTATGCTAGGCCAGGGATGTCAAACTCACCCGGCCTCATGGACCAGGTGACAGGTGCAGGGCCTGTCTGCAGGCTGGATCGGGCCCACAGACCAGCCCCATGTGCCAGATCCAGCCTGCAGGACCGGTCTGGTTCAGGTGCTGCATGCAGTGTATGCACTGGCTCCACCTCATGTGCCATAAGCAGCTCACGCCAGTACAGCACACAGCATGTGGGGCTGATCCAGGGCATGTGCTACATGCAGCACACTGTGCCAGTCTGGGGTATGTGTTTCATGTGGTGCCTGTGCTGGACTGGCCCCTTGCACTGGATCCAGCATGTGGAGCTGGTCTATGGACCTGATCTGGACCAGCCCTGGCTCTAGCATGGTCCCAGACAGGGCCAACGTGCTGTATGCCAGTGCAGCAAGTGGTATGCAGAGCCAATCCAGGGCAAGCATTGCATGCAGCACCTGCACACTGAATCCAGCATAGACAGCCCATCTGTGAGCCTGATCCTGACTGGCCCCAGATCCAGTATGCAGGCCATTCTGGCATAGGCACTGCCTGCACCACAGATCAGCCCCATACCATGTGCAGCCCATGCCAGACAAGCTTGGCATGCCACATGCTGCAGGTAGGACCGGGGCCAGCGCGTGCTGCGTGCAGTAGGCAGCACTGCAGGCTGGATGATACAGCTCCATGGGCCAGATCCAGCCCAGGGGCTGCATCTTCACAACCCTATGCTAGATAATACAATTTAGAGCCAAACTCACCGAAAGTCAAAAGGGTCAGAGGTTTGGCTTAGGAAAGATAGCAAGGATTTCATTTCAAATGTATATCTTTTGTTGTTTTTGTTCCGTTTTAGAATGAAGAAAATGACACGGCAGAGCTCCCTCCCAAAACAGAAATGCCTCATTGTAGCCCGACTCTCAGTGAAAACTTCGGCGTGCTTTAATCACTGCTGAGCTTTGCTGTAGAAAATCACCTATAAAGCAAATCCAATAACATCTCTTCAATTAAACATATGAGGGAATGTGCGCAATCTTCCACTGTGGCTCACACCACATCATATTAACACGCTACAAAAAAATTAACACTAGAAATCAGTAGAAGTGCTACAATCCTCAGTTTTAGTTCCAGGATAAGACAGTACCATTAGGGGTACTACAGAAAACAGGCAGCTTTGGCAGGTAAGCCAGCTAAGGACTACCAAACTGAAACTCACACAAATTCATTAATAGTCAGTGAAAGTGAATTTCTGATCATACATCTTTTACTTGATTCAGTGTAAGGATGTTTTTGCAATTAAAATACTGGAAAGGGGACTCAGGAGATACAGGATAAATTTCAGATTCTATCACAGATTTCTTTTATGGCTTTGGGCTCAGATCCCCATCCTTAAAATGGGGATAATACCACTTCCTTTACCTTCATTGCTTATTTACATTTAAGTGCTTTGGGTCAGGGACTGCATTTCTGCGCCTATGTTTAATTCCTGAAGGTGCACCAGTCTCAGCTGTGCTGTTGAGTTAGCACCCTTGATGATGGATGTGACGAGTTGCACATTGTGATCGGCTAGTGACCTAAATGATCCAATCAAGGAACAGAAGTGATGCCACATGCTGTAAGTAACTAAGCAACACACTGATGATTTAAATATTTGCAGCAGGCCATTCACAAGTCATCAGCAGATCAAAACTTATGCAATTCACTAATAATTTCATCCCTGAATGACTGGCTCCAAATTAGCTACCCAGGTGAAGTCAAAACAGACCCGTACAGAACCAGGCTCTGCACAAGAGTCTGCACAGCAATTTAGAGCTGATAAAAAAGGCAGCATTCAGTCAGTCAATCTCTGTCAAAACCAAACAAACTTATTACAGTGGCTCTGGGCTTAATGCTTCCTTTTCACTACGAAAAACCACAAAATATATGCAAGTTAGGTCAGTGGCATGTTTGAATGACTGAGAGAGAGTTTTGAGATGGACAGTTTAGCACATAATGCGCCTTTTGTGCATTGACTTGTGCGTGAGTAACAAGCAGATTTTAATGCAACCGCGTTAATGGCCTTTTTTTTCCTGAAAAGGCCACATGCTATGAAACTTTGCAGCACCAAGAATTGAAGGAGGGGGAAATCCCATTTGCTTCCTTTCATCATTGTTTCATAAAAGAAACAGAAAGCTAGGCCAATTGGTGGAGAAGGGGACAAAAAAGAGAAAAAGAAAATGCACTATTAATATTTAAAAGCACCATACTGTAGGACCAAATTTAAACAGAAGTCACAGCTGACAGGAGAAATTTTATCTATACTAAACCATGCCCTTGTGATCTATATATTTTAATAAAAATCTGCAAACTCAAAGATGCATTGCTTAAAAGCTTGCAGGGATTCCAGCAGATGGCTTTTTATTTATGCATCACCATGGGTGTCATTTGCAAAATCCACCTTCTACTTCTCTGCCCCCAAATTGTTGGCATTAAAATATTACTGTAATTTGTATAGTTAACAGCCAGACTCTCTGGTCTGGCTGAGCAGTTCATTAGAGGAACAGGCAAAATTGGCTTTAAGCCATGGTTACCTCTCCCTTGATCCTGGAGCCAGCCAGATGCATACATTAAATCCTTCTCAGGGATGTCCTTAACTGGCTGCTTACAAAGGGCCATTCTGGCACCTAGCTGAGTCCAGCAGGCTCCAGCTATGGCCTCTTTTGACCCAGATATCTCTTCTGCGTCAGAAGCTAAAGAAAGCGTGGTTCCTTACATGCCATCCTCAGACCAGGTTTTACATTTCTACAGCAAACTCCTGCGAGTTGGATCTAGTGGTTGAATCTAGACAGCTGAGAGAGCTGAACTGAGCTGGACATGGGCAGAGAGACTGTAGCACAGCTCAGAATCTGACTCCAGACCTCTAATTTGCTTTTCTCCTTGCCATTGAGTTCAATGGGGGCAGGATTTCACCCACCACCCATTACAACCAAGTAGGTGATTTAAGGTGCAATCTACTGCTTTATAGGTCTGAGGGGCCTAAATTGTGGCAGCAAATTGCAGATGCAAAATTGTACCCATCATTTTGCAGGCTTAAAAATTAGAGTTTGGGTTAAAGTCAGGCTGAAAATGCAGCTTCCTATCTTACAATATGTGTATATGCATGCAGATAGGAGATATAAATTCTGACTGGTTTTCAAGGGAAAAGCAGTAATATATTGCCAAAGGAATAGAGCAAAGCTACTAGGCCTGCGATATAATCAGTTTCAGACATTATTTCATGACCAAAGTAATTTTTCTTTCCCCCTGGTGATATTTTATACAAATATTGCTAAAGAAAACTGTCTCTCTTTGTTTCATTACACTTCTCTATTTTGGTGTAAATCTTCTTTGGGGAGCTTTCTAAAATGCAATACCAGTGCTCTCTCGAGCGTTTTATATTTGCAAGCATGGGGGCATCAGAGCATGCGCTCTGATCTATTGCTGAGTTACCATGAAAGAGCAATTCCACCTCATTGTAGGATGATGTCCCCACTCCCAGGAATCGAGGTTCCCTTTCAAGAGAGAGGTTAACTATCATTTGTTTCTTTTTTCAGGGAGACAGGCAGACAGGAGTGAACCTGTATAATAAAATCGTGTACAACATGATCTTGTTCCAAGCAAGTTCGAATGGACTCCCACCACCCAGCTGTTTGATTTAAGTAACGTTTTGCTTCTTCCTCATTGGTCAGTGTCTGCCCTCCTCACCTGGTCCCTATTTATCCTATGCTGTTCAAAGCCAGTTCTGAAGACAGGACTATTACATTTCCTCATGGGATTTCCAAGGTTGTTCATCACTCCAGTGCCTGAGAGCTTCACACACATTAATTATTTCTACCGCACCTCTGCAAGATGCTATTGTATCTATTTTTCCAGCTAGGAAACTGAGGCACAGAAAGAGGCAGACTGGAAGTATCCACCACTCCCAAATGCCCAATGGCAGACACCTAGGATCTGAAATTTGGGAGTACTTCGTATTAAATACACTTTCCATGTTTAGGGCACAGCTCCAGAGCACATGCAAGTCCCTAGCATGTCTGCACATTAGACACCAAATACCCAGAAAATAAGGGGACTAGAAGCCACCCTGAAAAATGCTGGTTTAGCTGTCCTGCCTAGAATAACATAGGAACTGTGTGGCAGAGACAAAAAAAATCCAGTCTGTCAGGGCTTAATTAATTCCATGAAACCATCCTTTCCCTTCCTACAGTACCTGCCTCATTTACTGCAAACCTTCCAGCTTCTATAACCAGGGCTCTGAGGCAAGAATTTGACAGACAACAGCTTCCTTTACTATACAACCCTGATTTACCTCCAGAGCAGGCCCTTCCTGTCCCTGAATGAGGCAAGCATCACGGGAAAAAATAGAATCATGGTCATATACAATAATATATCCACACATTATTGAAGATTTCACAGGCAACCTGATTTCCAAACTTTAAAATATTTCCTTTTGGGTAATTTCCTAACTTAAAACACCCCAGCAATTTCATTATAAGGGATCACATTGATATTACAGGAGTCATTAGCAGGCCTGGAACCTTGAGACCAAACTCTGCCTCTCCGGCTAAGGGAGTCATTGATCACAGCAGTAGTCTGACATCTTCCACAAAGGCCAGCAGGAGAGAAGAATGGGCCTCCTTTCTATGGGGTTTCACAGATATTTGTCAGGAGGCACAGTAAGAGCCAATAAGGTGCTGGCCCACCACCCAGGTCACTGTCCACAACCAGGAGAATGGGCAGTGGTGGAAAAGTTTTGCCCAGGACATCCCCAGTGGTGGGGGGCTCTCTGTTCCTGGAGGTGGTCCTCTGGGGCAGCTGTCACATCTGCAGGGAGAGTGGCCCGCACATCTCCCAGGAAGTGCAGCTTCCCGATTCTGGCCACTGTGTATGTGCTGACTGGTGGGGGAGGAGGGGAAATTCATTAAGCCTGGGCAGTTTTTTCTTTCTTCACCTCAGTGGGGGTGTTAGGTCATGCTGGCCATTTGAGTTCATCACGGGGAGTTGGAGAAGGCTGATCACAGTCCCCGAACATCGCTTCGGGGGCTCTGTCCTGGGCAAGGGGATCCCTGGTAACCAAGGAATCTTGATGATCCTCAATAACAACCACTGCAAAAATTCCTTACATTTTGACATGATACAAATGAGAGAAAACACAGGATTCTTTCTGTTTTAGGTACAAATTTATGTAGTACTCTTTCCATTTCATAGATTTCTAGGGTCGGAAGGGACCTAGCAGATCATAGGGTCCGACCCCCTGCTTCAGGCAGGAAAGAGCGCTGAGGTTAAGTAACACCAGCCAGATGCCTATCCAATCTCTTCTTGAACATCTCCAAGGTAAGGGAAAGCACCACCTCCCCTGGAAGCCCATTCCAGATTTTGGCAACCCTCACCATAAAAGAATTGCTTCCTTATGTCTAATCTAAATCTATTCTCCTTCAGTTTGTGGCCATTATTTCTGGTAACCCCAAGGGGAGCCCTGGTAAAAAGAGTACCCCCTATTCCCTGCTGGCCCACCCTGATGAGTTCGTAGACAGCCACAAGATCGCCTCTCAGCCTTCTACTGCAGAGACTGAAGAGATTCAGGTCCCTTAGTCAGTCTTCATAGGGTCTTACCTACAGGCCCTCAACCATTAGAGTGGCCTCCTCTGGACCCTCTCAAGGTTATCCACATCCCTCTTGAAGTGCGGTGCCCAAAACTGGATGCAGTACTGCAGCTGCAGCCTCACCAATGCCGCATATTCCTGATGGAATACAGCCATGTCAGGCATAGAGTGACAATCTGGGCAGGGGACCTTTTTTAAAACAATGATAATAGCATGTACGTATGTATGTATGTATGTATAAGTGTATGTGTTAGAATAAATAAATACCTGGTAGTCAAGTGGTTAGGAGGCTTGGAGGGACTGTGCAAGTTGTGTTCCAAGTTGTTGGAAAAACTGCACTGTAGCAGTAGTGAGAGGAGAGGGTACATCAGCCAGCACCAACCAGGAGTGCTGACAGGGAGCCCCCTGCCATGGGGAAAGCTCCTGGGGGAACAGGCATTCTTAAAAAAGCTGCACTATAGCAAGAGTGGGGGGAGGCATGTAGGCCAAAACCAACCAGGGGTGCTGAGCGGGAACTACCAGCCATGGGAAAAGCATAATTAGTTGGGATAATTACCTGGGCTACACGAAAAAACAAAGAAAAAGGAACATTACTTACAT
>NW_017728992.1:189248291-189248647 GCF_001723915.1 Gavialis gangeticus | reverse complement strand
TAGGTGGAGAACCTTGCATTTTTTGGTGTTAAACACCGTCAGGTTCCCATCCGCCCATTTCCTGAGCCTGTCAAGGTCTGCCTGGATCACCCTCCTGTCCTCAGGTGTGGACACTTTACCCCAGAGTTTGGTGTCATCGGCGAACTTGGCCAGTCCGCTTCTAGCACCAATGTCTACAGCATTAATGAAGATGTTAGACAGTATAGCCCCTAGGACACAGCCTTGAGGGACCCCACTGGTCACAGCGCACCACAACAACTGGTTTCCATCAACCACCATCTTCTGGGGCCAACCACAGAGCCAATTCCCCAGCAAACGTATCGTGGTGAGGCTGAGGCCACAGTTAGCCAGTTTTC
>NW_017728992.1:189242867-189243291 GCF_001723915.1 Gavialis gangeticus | reverse complement strand
AGCATTTTTAAATCTTGCACACTGCACTGCAGACTGGGGCATGTAGCATCAGCAGGAGGAGCAGGAGGAAGAAGGGAAGTCTGGAAGCAGGGCAGAAAAGGACAAAAAAGATATTAATTGCTAAATACTGGTATATTCAAATATGAAACAGAAATATTAATTTTTAAATTATGACAGGATTATTTAAAATGCAAGCTTAGTTGCTCGTGTATTCACACAATATGAGGATTTGTCTACAGCGAGGCAGAGAGAGGCTAATTGTGAATTCCCATAGACTTTTTTTGGAGTCTAAAAGAATATTAAGAGTATCAAATAGGCACCGAACAGTGACATTACCATCCTCTTTTCTGGAGACGGAAGTGGCGTGAGGGAACTTTCCCAGGCTTGTGTTCTCCTCTTCTGCCTGCTGTTCCCCATGGTAGTA
>NW_017728992.1:189237470-189237867 GCF_001723915.1 Gavialis gangeticus | reverse complement strand
AAGTCAAGATATATGACATCAATCTCTTCTCTCTTGTCCATGTAATAGGTCACCTGGTCGTAAAAGGAAACAAGATTGGAGGGAGAAGTTAAGAGCATAACAATTTGTATTGTAAAACCACCATGCAGTCATTCCAGCTCTGAAATGGGGGTAGCCTTCCTGCATGTGAGTGCGGGGGGTGGGGGGGCAGGGGGAGCTGGAGAAAGGCTGAGGAGGAGGAAGGGTAGTGAGGAGGTTCCCCCTCCCCCCAACCTTGAAAACTGCCCTGCTACTACAGGAAGCTGCCAGATACCTAGCAACTTCATTCACAGCAATTAAACCTTATTTGCATGAAAGATAAAGTAAACAATGCAAGCCACCCTGCCTCAGGGCACAGCCAACTGTTTGTTGTCACTTA
>NW_017728992.1:189221321-189227328 GCF_001723915.1 Gavialis gangeticus | reverse complement strand
CACTGAAAGGCAATACTGCACCCAACATGAGCAGCAAGCACCAGGCTGCACTCTTACGGAAAAGGTGCCATGCCACCCAGAAGCAAGCATCCTGCAGGGCCGAGTCCTTGTGCCTCTGGTGTGTTGCCATCTCTCATCCACCTCAAAAGTCTATAGCATACACACCCCAGTCAGTCACTGGTCCACAAATTTATAGGCACTCAAGAGGCCAGTGCTGTAGCTGTGCATTTCTTGTCCTAAAGTGCCACCTGGCAACAAGGTAGGACTGAAAGGGCATGAGGGTAAAATTGTTCTGACATACCCAAAAAGTGCCCAAGTGCTCCGTGCAACTTGCAACCAGAGAAAGCAAGGGGCACTGGGCTAGGGCAGGGGGTGATGTCCTTTGGGATCCCAGAGTCAGGGCAGAGGAAATGCTTTGAGCATACTTGAGGGCAGCCTGAAGGGCACTCTGCACCCAGTGCCCTGTGAAAACAGCATGCCACCCAAAGGGTGTCCCTCCCCACTTCACCCACCCTTGGGAGATGCTTGTGTACACTTGGGGAGCCCTGCGGGGTTTTGCACAGAAAGGCTTGGCACCAAAAAAGTGCCCATGCTTGTGTACACTTGGGCTTAGCTTTGCATGGAAAAATTTTGTGCCTCAGCCCACCAAGTGCCCCGTGCAACTTGCACCCAGAAAAAGAGAGTGGCAGAAGTGCTGCAGCTGTGCATTTCTTCTCCTAAAGTGCCACCTGGCAACAAGGTAGGACTGAAAGGGCATGAGGGTAAAATTGTTCTGACATACCCTCTAGCACTTTTTACTAGTCATGGCATAATAAGCCCTTACATGGTAAATCACATCCACCTTACTTATTTAGCTGTCTTAAACTAAGAAAGAAAATTAAACCAGGAATATTTTTAGTGACTAAATGCTGAGTACATGTACAAGCACCCTATAAGGAGCTAAAAAATGAGTATTTTTAAAGGGAAGCATCAGTCAACTTTAAGGATAGGGGATGCTACTTGATGGCTTATAATTTTATATTTTGCATATACATCAACTAGTTAGGGTTTTCAGAAGAGCCTAATGGAGTTAGGAGCCCAGCTCCAGAATGGGGCATTCTACTCTTACAACTTAAAAAAGTTTTGGACAAATTGGAAAGAGTGCAGTGCAGACCAACAAAAATGATCAGCGCCTTGGGAAACTCCTTTGTGCAAACAAGTTCACCTAACATTCTTATTTTTGTGCATATCTGAGATCAGGAAGGAATGAAACTTTAACTACAAGAGATAATATTTTAATTGAGAAACACATGGCAGAATGCCTTGGTATTTCAGTGATGACTAAGGCAGGTTTTAGGATAACATATTCATTAACCAATCAAAAACAACCAAAACACTGCACTGAGACTGACATTGCCTGCCCTGACTGTATTCTCTCTCTGCAATGAGTTCCTATTTCTGTGCATGCAGATCTACTGTATGTCTCGAGACAGCCCGAATCTAAGAGTTAGACTGAATCCTTTTGTTTTGAACACAGGCTCATATCATCCAGTAGCTGGAAGGTTATATGGCATGATTATTGCTATGAGATGGTGCCCAGGACATACACTAGGAGGAAGTGAAAAAGAATATTGGCTCAAACTCATGACTGAAACATGACATTGGCAAAACATAATCCCACTTGGTTAGGGCTGCTTAGGAAATGGTCTGGGAACATTTTTGATTTGGGGGAATATTTTTTATTATTCCAAATCAGGACAAAAGAAAACCCAAATTCAATGCTTTCCACAGGATTCAAATCCCACTTATTTTATCTTTACAAACAGATGCATTTCAGGGTTGCTGAAGTGTGGCGAGTTTTCCAGTATCCACAGTTCCCTGGCTACCCAGCCAGTGAGTTACACCCATAGCCTGGAAGCCCTAGCACTGCGGCAGCACTCTTAAAAGAATGCCAAAAAGTCAACAAAACCACTAAAAACTGGGAAATTTCAAGTTTGCCAGGAAGTGAGTTTTCTATAGGAAACCATTCCAATGGCAAATTCCTGACCACTTCTTCATTTTCTGAGAGGCATGAGCAATCATGAGTTCAGCTTCCCAGTTTATCCCACAGTCCTTTCCTCCTTTCACTCCATCCCAGTGGAGCAACCCACAATATTGCCAGTTACATGTTTTTTACAGTGAAATATATGAAAAAGAACACGGATTGTACTAAGTAAAACAACATCAAAATAAGGCCAAACCTGAATGCTTGTGAAGACAGAATTCTTCTTATTATTAGCAACTCAGGTAGAGAGCATGCAAAAGTTCTCACTCTGTCCTTCAGTCTTATCAGAAAGACCTACCACTGAAAGACTGAGAGAGGAAAAGTAGGCAGCAGTAACTGAACTCTCAGTCTTTAGCTCCTCTGAGATGGATCGAGAAAAGCACGGTAATAGTGCTGGGTGTGCGCACCCTGTTTGTCACTATGCATACTGAAGATGTAACGCCTGCTTGGCAAATCTGCCTTCTACGTGGTTTGCTACCCAGCCAGGAACATGTTTTCAGCTTACAGCATATCACAGCACATTGCTTGACCCTTAATGGTCTTCTACCTTTAGCAGATCTTGTGCGTTGCTCCAGTTCATGTAAATGATCAAACTGACTGACTTAAGCTGAGCACTGCTGGGCTTGCTTTTCCGAACAAAGAAAACATTCACAGGCTTTTACTGGTTACAAAACAGAAGGCAGACTTGTTCATACTGGCTGTTACATGACATTTCCCCATTTCTTTACAATGGCCTGAAAGCTAGAAACAATAGCTACACAATATACAGAAGTTAAAGAATACAAATCATACGCCCTTCAAGCTTATCAACACATACTTGGATCGATATCATCAGGCTTTTCGGTCTTTGTAGTTAGTGATAACAGGTAACAAGCTCTATTTATATTACGGCAAGATACACATGTTGCTCACATAACTTTTGACATAGTTGAATCAACTTGTACTTAAATAGACCGTAAAAACCAGCCATGGTGATAAGAGTTCTGATAGAATAATACATGTTCTCCAAAAGGCCAAAATAGAAAATTATTTATGGAGTTCCTTAAACTTTTACAGCTGTATTTGATCCATGTGTCCTAAAAATATTCTCGTGTACATTTTTACAGACTTGGTTTTCTAGTGAACTTAGTTTCTGTGGAATGAGCTGGCTGTGAGGCCTAAACTTGGACAACACCCCTGAGATCTGCTTTTTAACCCAAGCCTATTTAGGAAGGGAACAGCAATTTGGTTTCAATGACTTCATTTGTCCTTATTGCAATGTTTCCAGTAAACTCAGGCAGTGGCCATGTCATGGGAGCCCAGCATGTTCTTCTGAATGTGTCTCCTATCAAGATCTCACATTGCTTAGTAAAACAAGGACTTGTCTTTCCTTTACTTCAACTGTTCATTTTCTCTCTTCCAATAATGCTGAATCACTACAAATTGAAAGAATCTGATGAGCTACCCCTACACATATCATAAAACATTAGATCATCATGATCAGTGCTGTTAAAACAAATGTACATTCCTCATTACTAGCCACTAGAAAGCCAAACACTGCCAAAACACAGTATTTGGTCACTATGTTTATACAGCGACAGATTCTCATGTTAGTCATATCCTTCTGATCCAATGGTTTGGATAGTACTTTGAATCAGTGTCCGCAAGGAAATAAAAAGGAGGCAGCCAAGCTCACTTGAACATTTGCCATCCTCAAAGGTTAAACACTTCCAGTCACTCTCCGCCTCAATTATTATAAGGAAACATTAAAGACTGAAAAACAGACTGCAAGGATGTTCTGTACTCTGTGAGCAACAATGTAAAATGGGCAAAGGAAAAAACTCTGAAATAGTCCATTATTGGGCCAGATCCTTTTCCCATTAACGTCAATAGCAAAAATCCCTTTTGTTCCAGAGGGATTAGGATGGGGCAAATGGACCTGCAGCTGAGGAAAAACAGTAAGGACTTGACCCCTCTGTTTTCTTTCAGGTCATGGAGCCTCCCATGGGATAGACTAAAACTGAGTCAGGATTTTAGCATGTAGCCTGTGGCTAGTTAGGAAGCAGTAATTGTATTCGCTTTGCTGATAGCTAAATAATTGGCATGCATTTTTCCTCTAGTTCCAAAGGGTTCTCCCGCCCCCCCCAAGATCTTCAACTTGCACATAACCCTGAACTCGGTCCTGTGCTATCCAGCATCACTCAGAATCAGCTAACATCAGTAAGGAAAGCTGGTTTGTATGAATTAAGAGCAAACTTAAGACCTGTTGAAGCCAGTTAAAGTTTCACTAGCTCAGATCGACTTCCACTGGCCATAGGAACGCCAAGCAAACGCTACTCCAGCCCAAAGCAAATGTTTCCCTTTTGGGGCCGTTTTCCATTTGTAGACGTCAATGGCTATACCTCATTCAGACACCTGTTGGCTGGGTTTGGGCACCCTTCAGGAGCTGAAGGAGCCTCCACCTTGAACTGTTCCTCCTCCTACCCCACACCATTGAATGCTGCATTTGGGGCCTTTGAATTTTTCTCCTCTGTGTGTAATTGGAAGCAATATTCACAGAGTCATAAAGCTAGACATTACAGTTTTACTTGACTTCCAAGTAAAAGGCTGTTTTGGTTTTCTTACCCTTCTTGTTTAAAAAGAAAAATGAACATATGCTGCAACACGTGACTCTACAGAGATGTAATCACTACATACAAGACCCATATAGGGCAAAAAATGAGAGTGGTCCCCACCACATCCTTTCAGCCTTTTATGATCTACCCCTTTTAACCTCTGAGAAGCCGCGAAGATTTGTGGGGCAGTCGATCACATAAACTAAAAACAGAGTTTACTCTAAAAGTTAGATGGCATCTACAAGAATGACAACTTGGTTTCGCCAGACCTCTGTTTTGCATTCCTTAAAGGAAGGTATTATTGAGTGCATGCACAGATGAACAGTTTTACCACTCTGAAGGGGGAAGAGACTTAGGGCCTTGTTAGACTTTATGCTGTAAGCTGAGCAAACATTAATTGGCTCCATGCTGTTCAGCTGAGTGGAGCAGCCACATGAGAAGGTTAAAAAACTGCTCTGTCCTTCACCTACACAGCTGTGACTTGCCACTAGAGGCTTGGTAAGCAGGGGCAGGACCTGCTTGCTGCTTCCACCAAGCAGAGAATGGGCCCACCACCATGTCAGCTTCAACGAGAGCAGAGAGACCCTGGGAAGCAGCTTCTGTCTGGTCTTGCACGAAGTGGCACGGCGGCTCCACGCTGAGCCCAGGGCTGTCAGGATTTAAGCCTGGTGGCCCTTGCTCTGACTTCCAAAGGGCCTGATCCTTTTTTCTCTGGAGCTGAGGTGGCACCACCTGAACTCCAAGGGCATTTTTTACATATGCAAGTGGTGCAGCACTGGGCACTTCACAAAGTTGTATAAGTGGTGAAATGCTTGCAGTTGTAAAAGTGGTGAAATGTGCTGCGAAAATGGTGGCGGCATGCTTTTGAACTAAAACACAGAGAAGGTGTTTTAGTTCAAAAGCGCACTGCCACCATTTTTGGCATGCTGACACTCATTTCACCACTTATACAACTGCAAGCAACTCAGTGCCATGTGCATCAGCTCGCGTGCAGAGCAGGCTAGATTAATCAAGTCTCATCAAAATTTATCTTGATCACACTTGATTAATCCAGTCTGCTCTGATGTGCCAGATTGCCAGCACGAAAATGTATGTGTACAAATGCCCTAAGGGGTCCAGTCCTTTTTTGTCTGGAGTTCAGACAGTGCCCACTCCCTGCACCGCTGCTGGCAGGAGCAGAGCCAATTCAGGCAGTGTTGGGAGGTACTGCAGCCACCAGGCTTTCTGGGACTGCGGCCCTCACTCTGCCTGCTGTCCCTGGGGACACAAGATGCCATGCCCAGTCCCACTGTGCCCTAGAGTCCTCACTTGCCCTGAGTCAGGAGGGGCCACTGCACTCTGAGATACTGGAGGACTTCAACTTGGGCAGAATAGCTCTGGGAAGTAGCCG
>NW_017728992.1:189208184-189216321 GCF_001723915.1 Gavialis gangeticus | reverse complement strand
TCTGGGACTGCGGCCCTCACTCTGCCTGCTGTCCCTGGGGACACAAGATGCCATGCCCAGTCCCACTGTGCCCTAGAGTCCTCACTTGCCCTGAGTCAGGAGGGGCCACTGCACTCTGAGATACTGGAGGACTTCAACTTGGGCAGAATAGCTCTGGGAAGCAGCCATGCAGTAATGGAACGGGAACAAAATTAGACCGAATGGAGATAATCCTGCCCTGAAGTGGCCTAACTTCAAGCCAAATAATGAATGCTTTACAACATTTAAAAGGTGTCAACATGCAGCCAGTCCAGGGGTTAAGAGCTTCAGATGCTGCCTAAACTTACTGTGTAACAAGGCCCTTACTATTTACTATTACATCTCATGTGATCTATTGAAGCTCTGTAGTATTTTGTCTATTTGCTCCTATCCAAAAATAAATGAAGCTAAAGAGACAAGATGCTTTGGTTTCCTTATTTAGGAGGGAAAATGTGCCTGCATTGATACTGCTATGGGGGTGTTTAGGGACTTTCAACCCCATTGCTCCTATTCTGATTGACTAGGTTCTCCTTCTGACCCACATCAGTGTAAGCCAGGAGAAGACCATGCAAAGTCAAGTGCAAAACAGGTAGAGGCGAGGTCAATCAGAGACAGTATTTCTAGGTCTACGTGGAACCTTTTGTTTTCCTGGATAACCCAGAGAACCAATGTAATCCAGTACAGCCATGCTAGACTCCCAATCCTCCTGTCTGGTGTGGTTATGCTATTCTGAAATTGCCTGCACAGGGGAGTGTACTGTTATAACTATGCAGGTATAACTAGTACAAACTTTCCCCTACTATTTTGCATTGTATCAAAAGAGTCAGTAGCATCTTTACATCTAGCCAGGTGCTGGTCAGCATTTTCACTATAAACACTTGTAGTTCAGGGGTTTCTCTCTCAGCCATAAAAATTATCGCAGACATGAAAGTCAGCAAAATCTCTTGGGATTACAGCTGGGTTTTAATGCAATATTTTTTTCCAAACAATTCATTCTTCCAAGGTTTCTTCTTTTCTTTTTTTTCTTTCTTTTTTTCTTTTTTTGATGTGGAGGGGTAAAAGGAAGGAAGGAAAGCTGGAAGTCTTCCAAAGGAAGAGGCAAATTGGTGATTTTTCTATATAAATTTAACATTTCTTCATCTTTTATAAATGGAATTTTGCAGGCCATTAGTCTCTTAATGTGGTATAACTATCGGTGGTGGGGATTTTGTGTGTGTGTGTAAAAAAAAAAGCATTAAAATGATCGGGATATGGAGAAAATTGACTGCTGCACAGTCACCACTTTTCATAAAGATTTTTACTGCACCCTTGATATTATGGATCCATAATATGCAAATGTGCAGCATCGTTAATATGCATTTGCTGCATACACCCTCCCTCACAGGCTATGTTAGAAGAATGCAAATGAAAAACAATACACTCGACTCAGCTAAATTTTAATGGGCCATTTTAGGCATAAACCCTTATCTGAAGGAACCTTAGTCTCTTCTCCTGGATGCTTCACTTTCCTGTTCTCTTTCTTTCTTCTTGTTTCACTGCTGCCCCCATGTTTGAAATATTTAAATCACCATATGGATATCCAAATAGAATTCAGGTTTTCAAGCCTGCCCTAGGTGGTATCAGCTGGTATGAGAAGATGGGATAGGGATGCTGACAGCAAGATACTACCATAGGCCCAAAGTCTTTGTAGCAGAATATGCTGTACAGCACAATTTGCTGTACCTCTAAGAGCAAACAAAGTGTGCGCTGACCTCATAGTAACTAGTATGTGCTTCTGGTGGTAGATTAGGCACTAATGAACTGGGGAGGGGGACCTGGGAATGTGTCTTAGCAGACTATTCCTGCTTGGGGATGTTGTAGTAGGTTAGCTCGGCATACCTCTCACCTCATTTGTTAGCTCTATGCTTTTGCTTGATCAGAAGTAATGGCCTCCACATACCCTCCTCTCTACCCAAATAAACCTTTAGTGCATGAGCACAGCAGTGCTGGGTTCTGACTTCACCCGGCAAACAGCTCAAGAGCTATGGCTGAAAACCTTGGGCATCAAGTGCGCTCAGCAATGAAAGGTTATGAAACATTTAAGAAATGTGCACCTTGCCAGGATGGGGGTGGGACAAGGAAGATTAATAGAAAGTGGCAGCCCAGCATCCAAAGGTCTAAGCTTTTGCAAATTTAAAACCCACATCTTCGGCTTGATCAGAAATGTCTGTGTGGTGACTTATTCCATTGTTATCCCCTTTATTTGGCAAGGAAGCCACAAACATACCAGAGGCTAATCCTTTCATAGATGGTGAGGAAGCACTCTGCTGTGCTAATTGTGCATCCCACTACGGCATAAGGATATTCATTGCTCAGGCTGCTTACTCACACTGTTGTATATTCCAGCTGTTTCAGCAGGTCGAGTTAATCTTTGGGGAAATTAAACTGCAATAAGATTCTGCAGACATCCAGGTCTAGACTGTGGTATTGATCATGGAACCGAAAACTGAAGAGACAAGGGTGAAGTGGCCTCTTTGTATACAAGTGCAGCTACTCTGTAGAAAATGACCTTTACAGATGCAAATCTGCTGTGTGAAGCACAATGTGGCTATTCTTAAAATATGTAAGAAGAGCTATATGGCACCAGCTTGCCTTTATTTCCCCCTACTACTTTATCCTCACTTCACCTTTCACCAGTCTTTCTTATCCAAGGACCTAGGTTATGCAGCAGGTCAGACTAGATGATCATGACAGTTTCTTTTGGCTTTGCAATCTATGAATTACTGCAGCTTTTAAATAACAGCTTTGATATTGGGTATGAAATAAGTTACATACTGCTCATGTATAGACATTTCCAAGACAAAATCTGATATTCAACCAGACTGTTATTGAAAATCCTGAAGGAACTCAGGACACCCATCTAAACTCAAGTCTTTAGTTCATCTCTATAACAGAGACCTCTCAAGATTTGGGGAAGCTGAGATCAGGGTGTCAGCTGTTCAGTACAGGCCCATATCAAGAGGGAATAGTGATTCCTAAGTTCTTGGGTTAACTGTCATTGTTACTATAAGTAGAAATTTGTAATAGGAAATAATGAAGTAGACTTAAAGCAGTGGAAAAAATAGTTTCATCTTAAGTTAACTGGAAAAGTGGAAGCACTGGAGAAGATGTGTGGTAGAGCTGATGTCTAATCAGCTAATGTCTAATGGCTTCTGTATTCCAACTCAAAGATGTGTAGCAAGGTCTTACCTGATGTATATTGATCTCTCTCTCCATAGATAGCCAAGATCTTAAGGATGTTAAAAGACTTTATATAAAATCAATCATTCATTTTATATAGCACCCCGGAGAGCCATCGGCAAAGATGCTGAAGGTGATTAGTTTATAATAAACAATTTTGTAAAGGCATAAATATAAAATCAACCACTTCAATATTTTATACCGAAGATTTACAGCTCACAGAAACTCGCACAGCAACCTTTACCATCAACTAGTAAGTATGGCGGAAGACCAGCCTGGCCTAGCAGGGAGCGCTTCAGGGACCTAAAACACAAAAAGGAAGCTCACAAGTAGGGATGTAAATACCAATTAACTAAGTACCCTTTTAAACTCCCCTACTGTTATCGGTTAACCAGTTAACTGACTACACATATCTACCCCTACCTGTATTCACTTGTAAAAAGTCCCCATAGGTAGAAAATAAACTTCATTTTTGCACAGAAGAGGCTGCAGGTGGAAGTCTGTTCCTCTGGGTCCATGAGAGTGCCTTTATGAGTAGCTCTCTGATGTGCAGATAAGGCAGGACTCCTTCCCTGGTGGCGTTAGATGGCAGACAGGCAGGGAGGGGTAGAAATCTTTCTGGTTCTTCAGAAATGAAGTTTAAATGCAAAATAGGAAAATCCAAAAGGGAAGGAATCCTGCCTTATCTGCACATCGAAGAGCAATTCACAAAGACACTCTCACAGACCCAGAGGAACAGACTTCTACCTTCAGCTTCATCTGTGCAAAAATGAAGTTTATTTTCTACTTATGGGGACTTTTTACTATCTTTGATTTTCCCTGAGCCTGAGGAAGGGCGTATGTGTCTAAAAGCTTGCAGAAATATATATATATATATATATTTGCAATATCTTAGTTCGTCTAATAAAGGTATCATCTCTGAACCAAGAGTTCTAGAGTTTTGCATTTCTCACCTGCTGCTAATGCACACGGCTTTATGGGGCTGTGGTGCGGCTTAATGCTGCTGCCTGCATCTGGCCCCTGTCCCCAGGCACTTGTGTACCACCTGCAGCAGCAACTTGGGAAAGCCCCTTGCCAACTGCTGCTGCCAGTGTGCGGCTGTCCAGAGGCTGGGGCCGCAAGCAGTTGCACCAGGGTACATAGAGCCCCGGCCTGGCTTGTTGCCGGGGTGGGTGCATGCGTACCTCAGGGTGGATGGCAGAAAGGTCACAACAGGCCTAATCCTTCTCATGGCAGTACAGCCCCAGCCCTGTCCCCGCTATCCACTCCAAGGCACATGTGCACCAACCTCTAACAATGAGTTGAGCCAGGGCTCTGTGGATCCCAGCGCAGCTGTTTGCATCCTCCCCAACTCCCCATCCAGTCCCCACTCCCCTCTTCCTCGCTTTTCCATCCCTCCTGCCTGCCCTACCGCCTTCAGGGGTATCATGCCACTTCCCTTCCCCCCATTCATGTATCAAGTGGAGTGCCCCAGGGGTCAGTCCTGGGGCTCATTTGGTTCAGTATCTTCATTAAGGGCCTGGAAGAAGGGATAGAGTACATCCTTAGCAAGTGTGCAGATGACACCAAGCTGAGGGGGGAATAGTAGATATGCTGGAGGGTAGGGCTAGGATATAGAGAAACCTTGAAAAATTGGAGTGGAGCAATAGAAATCTCATGAGGTTCAATAAGGACAAGCACAAAGTCCTGCACTTAGGTCAGAACAATCCCATGCACCCGTACAGGCAGGCAGGGGACCAACTGGCTAATCAGCAGCTCTGTAAGACCTGGGTTTTACAGTGGACAAGAAGCTGAATATGAACCAACAGGGTGCCCTTTTTGCGAAGAAGGCTAACAACATACTGAGCTGCATTGGTAGGAGCATTGCCAGCAGATCAAGGGAAGTAATTATCCCCCTCTATTCCTGTATGCAGCACTGGCCTGGCCACATCTGGAATACTGTGTCCAGTTTACAGAAAGGATGTGGACAAATTGGAGAGAGTGCAGTGGAGGGCAATAAAAATGGTTAGGGGGCTGGGACATATGACTTATGAAGAGCCGCTTAATAGGTGGTGTTTCTGACTGGCCTTATTTAGTCTGGAAAGAAAAAGACTGAGTGGGGATTTAATAGCAGCCTTCAATTACTTGAAGGCTCATTCCAATGAGGATGGAGCTGAACTGGTCTCAGTGGTGGGAGATGACAGAACAAGGAAAACAAATTGCAGCAAAGGAAGTTTAGGTTAGGTATCAGGAAAATCTCTCTCACCAGAAGGGTAGTAAAAAACTGTAGCAGGATCCGGGAGAGGTGGTGGAATCTCCATCACTGGAGGTTTTTAAGACCCAGCTAGACAAAGCCCTGACTGGGATGATATAGTTGTGGATGGTCCTGCTTTGAGCAGTGGATTGGATTAGAAGACCTCCTGAGGTCCCTTCTAATCCTGATTTTCCATGATTGTAAGTGAATCAACAATACAAGCCACTTCTTTGTGTGAGTGCCTTTCCTTTACTTCTAATGCAGGAAAGCCAAACTAAAAACAGAATACAGCGGGGAAGAACAGAAGAAGAGGAAAGGTACTTGTACAGGACAAGAGATTTTAGGATACCTTAGATTAGAACAAATACCTTTGCTGAATATTATAAACTGCAGTCCTGCAAACTGCTCTGAGGTCATGATAATGAGCACTGTCATTGATGCAAATGTTGTATAAAAACGATAACTGGCTTTCCTACATCTGTTACTAAAAGCCCCCAAAATGGAAGCAAGCCCCCTTGAAGGACTATAGTTTCTATAACTCCTGCCAGGACATGCACTGACAAAGTGCAAAGAGTCCATGAAATTCCTGCATCACTTGCAGTTTCAAATGAATGAACCCCTCTAAGCCACTTTTTACATTGCTGTTAATCAGCCTACCAGTGATCTTTTGCTGTCCCTCCCTCATTAAACCTTACTCGGCCATAAATCCATCTATACCTATTGAGCCATGTAGGAAATAGGTGGCTTCTCAAAAGTGATTCCTCCCTTAAAATTCTTTTAATTATTGATCACCGGGGATTAACTACATTATTCTAGATATAATGAAATGAGTCCTTAATGCTCCAGCGATCCATGTCCCTTATGGCAACACCGTGCTGGCTAATTGTGACTAGGGCTATGCAAAACAGCACCATTTCATTTCAACTTCCATTTTGCTGTTTCAAAGGGACAGTGTTTTGTTTCATTTAGTTTCAAAGCACTTTCCATTTCATTTTGTTGAAACTGCTTTGCTGTTTCAACACATTTTGACGTTTTGCCATAGGCTATAATGGGGAAATCATGAAAATGCCTATAACTTTATTTCTTGCCTGATTCAGATGAAAATTGCAGGATGGTAGCCCCTTCTGAGGGCATGAAGCCTGCCAAGTTTCAAAGAGATAGGTTCAGGGGTTTCTGGGAAACTGCACCTCAAACTATTCAAAGCAAAACTCATATCACTGCTGGCAGCGGCAGCCTGCTGTCATCCTGTCTGAAGATCCAGGGGCCCAAGCCCCCTGGGAGGGCTGCGGGGTTGTGCCAGACTCCTCCTGGAGGGTGTGGGACTGGCACTGGGCACAACCTGTGCCAAGTGCTGGGTAGACTGGTGCTGCCACTTGTGGGTTTCAACAGGTTGCCGCTGCAGTTTCAGCATCAGCCTGCTGAAACCCCATGTGTGGATTGGGGGTCCGCACCACCCAGGAAGAGCTGGGAAAGTGCTCAGAGAGCTAGATATCAATATCAGAACAGCCCTTCCCCTCTCTTCCCCCTCCCTCTCCTTAGTTTGTTTAGCTGCTGAAAGCCTGGTTCGAAACATTTCAAAACATTTTGAGTGCCCGCGTTTCATTTCTAATTCACTGTTTCGAGCTCAAAACTCATCGAAACAGCTTCAAAACGAAACACATGTCAAAATTTTGCACCACCCTAATTGTGACAAGTGATACATTCAGCATGACCAAAACAGCTAGATTAGTTCATCCAATAACCTGCAAGAAGACATTAATAACAGGAAGGCCTAATGCGCAATGGGAACCTCCTTCTCAGGATCCCAGAGGTGTCAAAGGATGCTTGTAATTCAACAGCCAAACCTTTTTCAGTGGTTTTGTCCACTTGAATTACATTCATGAGCACACCAACTGAGTTTTCCAAAGGAGAAGTTGCTGTGCACCTGTTTGAGGATAGTTAACAATCTCTTCTGCTTAAGCAGACAGTTGATAGAGATGCAATACCCCAATACTCTTTGGGCCAAGCAGCCAGGATGAGTGTTATCAGATGGATGACCAATGGGACCAAGAAAACCACTGAAATCCCTCTCAGCATGTAGACATTTCTATCTAAAAAGTACTGAGCTACAGAGATACCTACTAGGGATAGCTGTAAATTGAGTCTGAATCAAAAGAGAGTGGACAATGCCAGTCAATCAAAAATTGACCAGTGATAACTGCATGAAGCTGGTTCATCTCAGTGTGAGAATGAAATCAATTCAGATAGCAATTGAAGGAGGCATTTTGGATTAATGGCACAGCATGATATCCACAAGTGTTTATTTAGATGACAGCTTATGGCTTCCCACCTTCATTTTAGGATTGTGGTGAATACGTACTGCACAGAATATGATTAAATGCTAAGTAGTATCCTTGCCATTTCTTCTCCAATATAGAACCCAGCTGCTTCAGCTTCTACACTAAATCACTCAGACACCATAATATAAATATAGTAGAAGATATATCACTGTTATACTATTCTGTTTCATAGTTTCATAGTTAGTAGGGTCGGAAGGGACCTGAGCAGATCATCAAGTCTGTGCCCCTGCCATGGCAGGAAAGAGTACTGGGGTCAAACGCCTCCAGCAAGGTGTTCATCCCCCCTCCTCTTAAAGACCACCAGGGTAGGAGCCAGCACCACCTCTCT
>NW_017728992.1:189165883-189203184 GCF_001723915.1 Gavialis gangeticus | reverse complement strand
TTAAAGACCCCCAGGGTAGGAGCCAGCACCACTTCTCTCGGAAGTTGGTTCCAGATCCTAGCCACCCTAACTGTGAAGTAGCACCTCCTGATATCTAGCCTAAATCTACCCTCTGCCAGCTTGTGACCGTTATTCCTGGTCACTCCTGGTAGTGCTCGGGGGAACAGGGACTCCCCCAACGCCTGCTGGTCCCCTCTGACTAGTTTGTAATAAGCCACTAAATCCCCCCTCGGCCCTCTCTTGTGGAGGCTGAACAGGTTCAGGTCCCGTAGCCTCTCCTCATAGGGCCTGCCCTGCTGCCCCCTGATCATGCGAGTGGCCTCCTCCGGACCCTCTCCATGCTGTCCACATCCCTCTTGAAGTGCGGCGCCCAGAACTGACACAAGAAAACAACTATCAAATAAAAAAGGCCAGGAGTCAAACTCTCTATCCAACAGCCAGGAAAATCAGTCAGCATGTTCCTGGACACCCTGAAGATACTGTACTAGAGTGAATTAAGTAAGGTGGGAAGAGCAGATACAGGTCAGTGAAACCTAAAATGGACATGGACAGCCTTTCAATCTTACCAATTGAGTAGCTGTCCTATTATTGCGTTAACAGTGGAAGCTTATAAATCCAGACCAGCTATCTAGCTACAAAGCTCTACAAATACCTACAGTATTTACATGGCATTTTTTTTCCATCAAAGGATCTCAAAGTGCTTTGGAAATATTAAGTATGCCCCAAGGCCCCTGAGAAAGATGCTATAATCCTCATTTTGTGAATGAAGAAATTGAGGCATAGAGAAGTTAGGGGGTTTGTAGCAAAGCCTACGACAAAACCCAAAAATCTTGATTTCAAGTCTCCTAATGTAACCATTAGACATGTTCCCATGATGAATCTGAGGGCTAATAGCTTTTCCTTGTGATAAAATTAGTCAAATACAAATCTATCTAAAAAGTGTTTCAAACCATCTCCTTGCTTTTTCAGTGAAGCCAGTGTTTTGATTGACGCCAACAATTGTTCAGTAAAAGCCTTAAAATAGGTCCATTTTATTACCTTCTTTCTTGTTGAAAAAAAACAGAAAAAAGAACATCTATTTTCATAAGCTGACAGGCTTTGTAACAGTAACGTCTTCAAAATTCCCGAGTCCTTCCATTTCCTTGAAGAAAGAGTAGTTGTAATGATGTCTGAGATTTAACCAAAAATGTTTGAAGTGCCTCCTTAACTTCTTGTGCACGCTTATAACATCTGCAGTGATGCATTTGTATCATCTTTGTTTATTGTGAATGAAACGGTCTTTTTCTGGAAGGTATCCTCATACTGAGCGTTCCCCCAGTAGAAGTTTTATACCGGATAGTGGATAGACAGGCACAGGGAACACAAAGTAAAGACTTTCAGTATCGTTTTAAGCTTTACTGCATGGGTAAAAAAAAGTTCTTTCAACTGAAATGCAAGGTGCTAAATAAACCTAAACTTTTACAAGTTGGTGTTCAAACAACATGACATGATCAGCAGGTCATTTTTCCAATAGTTAACAGGTCACAGTATCATCCCTGAAAAGTGTTGTTTTCCAGAAATCTCTCTAGGATATTCCAAGGGGGTTTAGTGATCCAGACATAAATTTGTGCTGATCCAGCATGAACGTTTGGACTCCCACCAAAAACCTTTCTTTTTCAGCAAAAATTGTGATGTACCATGGACTTCATCCAATACTAGCACCCAACACGTAGATTTGAGAGAGCACCTAGGATTCTCTAGAAACCATGCTATACGGTGGTATGGAGGAAGATCTGCAGCTAACTCAATAGAGGGCTGGTGCTTTCTGTTCTTGAACTACTCTAAAGACCTTTTACAGTTGTAGGTAAGAAGACACATAGCCCTTACATGGTGACTTAACTCAAAGCCTTTGCTTCCTCTAGGCAGACAAGGTTCTTTGGGTAGATGTGATATCTTTTATTAGACCAACTAAATAGTTGGAAAAGTTGTTCTTTCCAAGTTTTTGGGCACAAACACCCTTCTTCAGGCATATAGAGAGAGTCTGCTGATGAATTGTGCGCTCTTCTGGATAGAATAGAAACCAAAATGCAACAAGCTGGTCTGTGAAAATGCAAATGTATGGCAGTGAGGATCAGAGGGGTGGATTTTTGCTGCTGAGTTTGGCTTCTTTCTTCTTCATGTTGCAAAGTTTCCATTTCAAACAGCAAAATTCAGTATCTTCCATGCTTTTGAGGTGTTGGTTATAGCCATGTTTTCAATAATGAGGTTAGAGATACTAGGCTTGCATTAGTGGGCAAGGAGCAGGACTCTGAGGGTCTGCTGAACACTTCCAAGACAATGCAAAGTAGACTTCCCATGGCCAGGAGAAGGGAGAGGACTGGAGGCAGAGATGCCTTTGGAGTAAAGCTCTCTGCAAAAACAAGTAAAAAGGGACTAACCCATTGCTTCAGCCAAGGCTCAGAGCTGTAGTTCACCATTAGTAATACTACAAACCTCAGTCCCACCTTTCACTCAAGCAGATTCAGGGATCTGGGCAAGTCTTTCACTCAGGTGTACACTGGGTGAAAGTAGTCAAAATACACAGAGCTTCCTAGAGCTTTATTTCATCTTCTTCCTCTGTCTCATCTTCTAGTATAAGTGACTGATGCATTATCTTCCCCATGAAATACTCCAGTAATCTCATCCAAACGACCCCTCCCTACACTGGAGGGGAGTGGAAAGAATAAAACATATCTGAAAGCTTTAGATACGTATTTCTTGTTGTAGCCCAACAAAGGCATAGGGAGGGCTGGGATATATTCCTGTCTCTTTCCCTACAATCATTCCTCAAATGTATGTCATCCCAAGGTCAATAACTCTTGCTCTTTACTAGCTGCAGCCACTGAAATCAAAGTTATTACACTTTTGGTCTCCTTTAAATATCACAAAGGGAGGCACAGACCCCCCTAACAATAAAGGTAACATCTGTCTCAAGAAAGAAGAGCCGGAGAGAAAACCCAGACAAGATCAGTTGCCTAAAGCACACAAAGCACTGGGTTACTTTTAAAAGACATTAGAGAGGATACAAAAACTTGGATGCATGACCTTTGTTTTATTTACTTTACAACTGACCCCGATGATACCTTGACATGTACTTGATTTGTTACTGGTCTATTTTTGTAAATACCTGCCATGAAAATATCATGATTCTCTCTCTCTCTCTCTCTCTCAAGACTATATATGTAGTCTATAGACTGTCTATATATTTTTAGAAAATACATGGGCATTTTTTACACATGCTCTGGGAGGCATGGGGGGTGTTTTAACTAATGAGGCGTGCTAATTAAAAGCATCCAAGCATCACATGCATCAGCATCCCCACACTGAAAAATGGCAGTGGGGCGCTTTGAACTAAAGCTCGTTGAACTTTTTTTTGAAATGCATTTTTCAGTGTGGGGCCGCTGATAGTGCATTATTCTGTGCGCTCCAGAAGACTCAATTAATCGAGTCAGTTCCAACATGCTGGATTTCCTGAGGCTGGGATTTTCGTGGGCTCTCCCTAATGGTCCCTCTCTGTTTTCAAACCCCTGGCTGGAGTTCTTCCATTCTTTACCTTGATCAAGATGTCCCTGTCTGGGACAGCTTCCTTTCAACTGGGCACAGGGTCCCCACTGGGACAAATTTTCTTTGCCTTAGTATAGTGTCTCCAAAGAGACAAGCCTTGTCTTGGGGCACCCTCTGGTCAAGTCAGCAACCCTTCAATGTCTGTTGCACGCACATATTCATTGGTGAAGCGTAGGGGTGCATGTGGGTGCACATGCACCCCCTGCAAAAAGGGTGCCGACACTGCTGGAGGCACCTGCGGGTGGTCGCTGCTTGCCACCAGCCCCCACCTTACCACCCACACCACCAGTGGCATCTGTGGATGGTCCCTAATTGCTGCTGGCTGCGCCGACATCCAACTGCTGGTCAGTTCTCACCACCTCGCACCGCCACACTCCCACTGCCGACAGCACCGCCGCCGTCACCTGCGGGAGCTCGCTGTGCCCTGCCCGCCCTCCCCGGGGGCATGTGGCATTCATGCATATATTACACACACATAGAGAAACTTCAGGCATACATACACACACATAGAGAAACTTGATATTTTCATGCCACGTATTTATAAAAATAGACAAGTAACAAATCAAGTAAATTCCAAGGCATCACTGGGGTCTCTTGTAAAGTAAATATAGCAAAGGTCACGCATCCAATGAGATTAATTTACTACTGCTGGGCACATTAGCTTGTGTTGTTTTGGACAGTAATCTTTAATATTTTTAAAGCAATACGTTACTTGATAGAGCTGCAGAGTCTTCTCCCAACTGATGAGTTTGCCTTTAAAACCCAAATGCCAGCATTAATTATTAGTGATGGGCAAACCGCAAAAGCTTCAGAGAGCTGGACTAGCTTGATTAAGCAGACACAAGAACTGCATCTCCACATCATGTGGTCAGCAGATTTGACCTCCTGAGCTTGCAAATGCTTGTGAACCTGCTTAATTCTAGAACTGCAGGTACAGGTTACTGACTTCAAGAGGACTACTCAAAATGGATCATTTAAGCATGGCTGGGGATGGATGAGCTAGGAGTTAGAGCACTTGCAGGACCCAAGAACAAGTCCCTGCTTCAACATTAACTTCCTGGGTGACCCTAGGCAAATTGTTTAGCCTTTCTCTGCTTCAGCTCTCCAACTGCATAATGTGGAGATACATCTCTCCATCTCAAGGGGAGAAATAAAAAGGAGAATAAAACCAATTTTATGATTTTAATCTGCTGTTAATTAAAACTCACTCACAGACCACTGACAATTGAGCCTCTTCAGTCATTCCTAGTGCAGTCTATAGCTCTAGTTAAATCCTCCCGTTTTGTACTGGTTTGTGAGGTATAGCTGATGTTTGCAAAATGTGCCGACTTAAGATCTTTGGACAACAGGTGCTCTGGACTGCAAGCGTGAAGTATGAGCCATAGTTTCATATTCACAAGCTGATGGAAGCTGCTGCTAAATGCAGGAAGTAATGGATTTTGGTTACTAGGTTTTTGAATGACATGCCATGTGACAGCTATTGAGGCAGTATTAGCTGTCACAACTGTAGGTGGCAATAATTGTTTTTTAAGCTAATTCAAGCCACGTCATGCAGAAACTGGATGCATCTCCTTAAGAGCTCTGGTTGTTAGTACTTTCACAGAGCACAAGTCAAACACGAGATAATCAAGACTCACAAGGATGTTTAACATACAGTAACTTGGGAAATATGCAGCCAGTTCTGTTAGAGTTGAAACTGATATCGCCACACCAAAGTGGATCCACCACACCAAAGTGCATCAGGTGTGAAGTGTCCCACCACAGATGATCTGCTTTATTGGGCAAAATGCACACCCCCCTTTGTTCCCCATTGGGCAGAGGCAAAATGCCTGATGCAGGGCCTTGCCCAAAGCAGGACAACAGACATGTTCCCCTTGCTCAGGGATCCCTTGCCAAGCTGCACCTCATTGCCAGGACCCACGCCAAGCCATGCTTCATGCAGGGGCACAGATCAGCTCAGGTCCTGGTGTGGGACAGAGCAGCCCCGGAGCTAGAGAATCCTCAGGGCTGTGTGCCTCCATGCTGGGATGTGTGCTGGATCCTGCACTTCACAAGGAGGCATGAGTCCCAACGCAAAGGATTTTCCAGCTCCCACCCCACTCCACACTTTCATGCTGCTCTGGGACCCACACTAACCCACGCCTCTGCATGGAGCATGGGTTGAAACAGGACTCATCATGGGTTCCAGGATGGAGGCATGGGGCACTGGGGATTTCCTGGGTCCCATGTCTCCTTACCAGGACCTGGATGGGTTTTCTTACAAACTTGCACCCTGGAGGTCCCATGGCAAGTCTCTGCGACCAGGGGACCCTGACTTCTCCTGCTTACAAAGAAGCACTCAGATTCCACAGGGCGTATCTAAGCAGGGAAAGCTAGGAGGGCGTTTCAGGGGCTTGAGAGGCCTAATCTACCTGGGGTGTGCACAACTGGGCCTTCAAGCTCCCAGAGCATGTGCCCATGGTGGCCAGAGAGTGCAAATGTCAGATGATGCCTATTTCTATCCTTTGACTGTGAACTAGACTACAAAGGCCTTCAGCATTTCATTCCCATCTAACTTCCATGTTCCCCCACTTATATTCAGTATCATGACCCTCACATCCCCACTCACCTGTCACGTACCTTGGAGGCACCTGAGTGCCACAGAAATTTCTTTTTTTTTATATATTAAAGCTCATAGGAAAGTAGGGCTAGAAAGAACTTGTCACAAGGTCATCTAGGCCAGGCACCTGCTCAAGGCAGGACCATCCCTAATAAAACCACCCAATCAAGAGTCTGTCCGATCTACTCTTGAAAATTTCCATGGATGGAGCTGATAGGCAGCATGTTCCAAAGCTTGACCATCCTCACAGTCAGAGATCCTGAGATCCCCAAAGCACTGCCTCCAAGCACATGCACAGCCACCCAAACCCAATACTGCCCACCTAACTCATTCTTAAACCCTATCAGATTCTGTGAGTTAGGCCTCCCTCCACACACATCCCTTGAAGGGCTCTAGCCTAGGTGTCCTCAAGGCACATCTGACAGATGAGGCAAAGCCAGAACAGGGGGCAGTCTCCTTTCTTATGCATCTGCTCAGTAGTTCGAGCACTCACTCTGGATGCGAGCGATCAGTGGTTTCAGTTCCTTCCTGTATCTGAGGGAATTCAGGTTCACATCTCACATTCCCAGCTAAGTGCCCAAACTGCTAGGCTGGTATATCAAGGTCACTCTTGCACATATGCTCTCTCCTGCCACTCTCTGGTCCACTGACTCTATAAGCATTTTATAGGGAAGGGGATACCAATAACTAGTAACAAATGCTGAATTAGCAATGCAAGATTATAGCTGGAGTCACAAGGCTAAATGTCCAGACATTTCAAAGGCCAGCTGAACTAGGTCAAGATGGATACAGACAGGTAAGATAGATGTCCTGGTGGTTAAAGATTCCCTATTTTATTAGGGAACAATACACAAAGAGGAACTTTGGGCCACAGGATAACCTGTGGGTGACCCCCAGCTGGGAAAGCGCCTGCACAACAATGGAAAAAGGTCTATATCTATGCATAATGATATGATAATTATAGTTACCACTAATTATAATTGGTAAAACAACAACAACAAAGGTGGAGCAACGACATGGAGCAAAGGAAATGGTCATTGGCTGTGACATAAGCATATGACAAAGGGAAAAAATTAGAATATGGGGTGGGGTATACAGTTTATCTGTTGCTCCCCACTGAGTTTGGTGCACACACCCCTCCTGCCCAAACCAATAAAGCTTTCCTGGGTATTGGAGGTGGGTCTCCTGTACTCTCAATAAAAAGATCATTTCCTTGTGTAAATTCCTTTCTGCATTCTGTGCAGTCTTTTCGGAGGCGTGGGATGGGTCAGCATCCCCAACACATTTCACACTTCAAAGGAATAGCCAGAGGTGGGACTGCCAGGGTCTGCCCCTGGGGGGCTGGGAGGGGAAAATGGAGGTACCATTGAGCATTGGAAGGGAGGAAGTGCCAAAGGGCGGGGTGGGGGAGAAGAAAGGCAGGAGTCTTACCTGCTCCATGGACTGAGCCCAGCTGCTGCTGCCATGGGACAGTCGTTCACCCCAGTTGTTCTTGCTACAGAAACCTTGCAATGTCCCTACATCCAACTTCTGCAGCTAGGACATGGAGTCCCTGAGGGGCTTTATTCTGACACCTCTATTGCCCAGTACATCCTGTCCCCTCCAGATTATGCTACTGGGAACAATTTTAACATAGGGCTGTCTGAAAGATTTTGGAGGTCTTAGCCATAGTGCTGAAGGGGAAGTGGGGGGTCTCTATGCATTTAAACATGTGGCCATTATTATGGTGATTGTTCTTGAGTGTGGATGTGGGGACACTCAGTGTTTGGTGTGACTGCACACTCCAATATTAGTATTTTTGTCTGCTGGGGTTATGGTTCTGCCTTCATTATGCACCCTGAGGTGGGCTATGGATTGCATATACCTTGTTTCAGCACCAGCTGATGGGCCTTTCAAGCTGCGGGAGCAAGGCTTGCATGAGCCCAAGTCTTAAGTTGGCATGATCTGAACTGGAAGGAGTGAAAGGGTCCTCAGCCTGAAGTAGCTCTTACCCTAATGATTACAATGCTCTCCTCATCCTGGTGAGCAACAGTGGATTCAGATCCACTCAGAGCAAGAGATTGAACTGGTGTATCTTAAAATGAAGGCTCCAGCCACTGAAGTATCTCATAAAAGGGGAGCATACTAGTATTGCAGTCATCCACTGTTGTGAAAGAAGAGGAGATGCCCACCTTTCAAAGAAGGTTACTGCCTCTGAATGGAAGGAGGTGCCTCCTGGCGATGTAGAATCAGGCACTCTACCAGACAGGGCCAGAATTTAAGACCCTAGAGCTCCAGGCAACTCCCTGCTCCTCATTCTAGTTTTTGTGAACTCAAACTTACCCTGTGCATTGTAGAATAAGCCCAGGTATCTAACCACCGGCTTGTGATTCCATTCTGGAGACCAAGCACTTCAAAGTGGGTCACAATCACAAGCACCCCACTTTCTTTTCAGATCTGACATAAATAACTTACTCAATGTCACTGTGAAAGCCTGTGGCAGAGCAGAGCCTCCCAAGTCCCAGACTAGCAACCCGACCACTGGGCTATGCTGTGAGGTGCCCCCTATACAGAGGGAGCAGAACATGCCACATCTGCCTACCCTGGTGTTCTTGCACTTCCCATCTAAGCATCTGGAGCTGGCCACAGTGGAAACAATAGCTAAGCGGATGGATGCTGGAGCCAATCCTGTATGGCCATCCCCATGTTTTTAAATGGAGGCAAGGACAGGTGCTGTAAACAAATGTACCAAAAGCAGAATCAGATACAGGAGCAGATGCTACTGTAATTATAGTAGTAACAACACCAGTAGGTACAAAGGTATATGCCGTTATAACCATAATGAAAGCAGAAGTCAATGCAGGAGCAGATGTGATTGTAATCAAAGCAGAAAAAGCAGCAGTCAGCACAGAGGCAGATGGTGCTCTAGGTTTATAGGCAGCAGAAATAGATGCAAGGGGAGATGCTGCTGCAGTTGTTACTGCAAGCTGAAAAGCAGATGCTATTGTAATGGAAGCAGAATCCACAGCAGTAGGTGCAATGACCAGTGTTGCAACAAAAGCAGAAGTATCAGCCATAATCTCTGCCACCGGACTCTGGAGGCTTGAACTGCTACCGCAGTTGCTCTTGGACTTTTCAAATTCTTTGTGGTTCACCACTTGCTGAGCTGGACAAATATATCTATATATATTTTTAATATATATTCACATAATAATTTATTGCAAAACTATCACAACATTCAAGGAGTATATTATTAGACTCAGAGAGCTTGAGACCAGAAACCCATTATGATCATCTCATCCCATTCCTGCACAATGCAGGCCATAGAACTTCATCTAGTAACACCCCACTGAGCTACAGTATATCTTTTAGGTCTTGCCTACGGTTAAAAAACTTGCCTTATGTTGGCAAATGCTTACATGGGCCCCCGCTCAGAACCAAATTAGATCCTTTGTTTATGTTGGTTAAAACCAAATTAAAATTAGGAAGTTCTCTCATGTATCTTCCCCTGTTTGCTAACCCTTATTATCAGACAATATTAGTTTACGCTGGATCACGGACCTCATCTGTGATACTGTTGAGGAACGTGCCCTCCTCATCCACTGAATGGATTGACCTTGGCAGGATGAGAAAGAAAGGAGGACTTGTTCACTGATCTCCAAGAGCTAGGGCTCCAGATCTCAAGTCTAGGGCCTGGAAAGTTATGGGGTGTAGGGAATGAATAATGGAGAAAAGGTAGAAAGATTAAAACATTAAGGGCTAAACTTTATAGTAGGTATGCCATAAATTAGCCCTGCACTCTCTTCGAGTACTGCTCCAATCCCCTTCCCCTGCCCACACACACACACACACTGCCTGTGCTACTTGTGACACTCATGATGCAGGTTGGCCACTCCTAGACTACAGGTTACCTAAGGAAGTGGTCCAAGACACTGTGCAGCTTGAGGCAGACAGCATCAATGATATTAAGCATTACTGAACAGTCAGCAGCCAATACACTGCACTGATGATGAAGCAGAACCGTCTTTAGACAGACCAAACTGCAAAGAACCGTCAAGCTAATTGACCAAGGATTCTCACTTCCAAGGATTCACTCCTTCCTGGGTATGGTGAGTGGGATAAGAGGCCTGCTTCCTGAATAAGCACCAGCTTATTTAAAATGGGGAAAGGGAGAATCCAAAGCATTACCAGTCAACTTAAACTCAGATCCTGGAAAGAGATGGAAACAAATGATCAACCAACCTCTTTATAAGCATCTGGAAAACAACAAGGTGATAAGGAACATGGATTTATCAAAAACAAGTCATTTCAAATCAACTTCAAGTCATTCTGTGTTGGGGAATGGGTCTTGTAGATAGAGAATCAGTAGATGCAACACAGTAGTTTTGACAGCATCTCACATGGCAATCTCATAAGCAAGATATGAAAATATAGTTCAGATGAACACAGATTACAGATTTAAAACTTCATAAGAAAATGTTAAAAAATATTGCAAGCAGCAAAATGTTTTTAGGATGATATCTTTTATCGGACAAATTATGCTTGGGATAAAATTAGACAAGCTTTTGAATGCAAGACAGTCTTCTCCAAGTGTTTAGGTTGTGGATTTTCCATTGTAAGCAGCAGATTTTGATATCTTCCATGTTACAGTAGTGTAAGAATGATGTAGCCATGAATGTCCAGAAATGTTGAAAATTTGTTATTTACGTGGCTTTGGAAGAGAATATGGGACCCTGCTCATGGTAGCTACATGGAAACATACTCAGTATATGTTGACACAGTCCAAAATGTGCAGTTAGCTATGCAGCCTATCTACCCAAGGGTAAAGGATTAAGAAGCTCCACTGCCATGCTATGATAGGAAGAGAGGTAAGACCCCTTGCATGGTCATCACATTGGTACAGGATTGTAAGGTGGTAAGACTTTCTTACACAGTGGTTTTAGCATGCAGTATATGTAGACTGACCATAAGAAAAATCAAGGACACTGCCTTCCTCAAATAGGAACCCCTCCCCGCCCTGGTTCTCCCAAGTCAGTGGTGCTGCTGCAGGCACAGGTGGGGGCATGGCACTGTGGTGCGCCAGGCAGGCAGGCGGGCATGGTGCCTGCATGCCCACCTCCCTGGTGCCCATGCTGCTCTGTGCCACTCTGCCTCCCTGCATTACCAGGATGATCATTTTAATTCACACCAGCCAGTCGGGACCAGCCTCTGAAATCTGGGACATGTGGTCACCGTAATATAAGGCCAAACCCAACTTTATTGGCAACCAGGTTTTCTGTTTGCCATAGAGAAATGCAGTGATTTTTTAATTTTTTTTTTTAAGGAGAAAAATGCAGATTTTCACCTTTAAAGGAGAAAAACATGGGAAATGGTGGGTTTCCCCTTGCAAGCTGGCAGAGTTACAGCCTGCAAGGGGCTGGGGGGAGTGGGAGTAGGGCAATCAGACAGGAGGCACCATGTGCATGTGCACATGAACACATGCGCATGGGTGCCAGGCAGCCTGAGAGCAGCTCCCACAAGTAAGTCTGGTGGCGGGGGGTGAGATGGTAGAAATGAGTCTCCCATAGTGACGGAGATAGGGAGTTGGGCAGGGCTGGGGCTGCTGCCCAGCTGGGACAGTGCAGGGGGCTTGAGGCCTGGGCAGGGTCACAGGCAGCTCATCCAGAGGGAGGGGGCCGCTCCCCACCACTGCACACATCCCCGGGGAGGCATGGGGGACATGTGCCCCCAGATTTGTGCGCGGAGTGGGGGTAGGTGCAGACTGCCCACTGTGGGCTCAGGCTTCAGACCTTGCTGCCCTACCCCACGACCTCTGCAGCCCAGGTGGCAGGACCCGGCGTGGCAGGACAGAGCAGGTGGGGAAGCTCGATGCTGCTGCCGTAAGCCCCATGCTGCCATGCTAAGGTGCGTCCTGCTTGCCTGGCATCAGCAGGGTCAGCAGCATGGAGTTGTGCCCCTTGCTGCTGCCAGGCGGGCAAGGGGTGCCTTGCTATGACAGTGTGGGGCTCGCGGCAGTGGCATGAAGCTTCCCTATGCTCCTCTCCCCTGCCAAGCCGGGTCCTGGCCACTGGACCATGGAGACCCCAGGGGAGGACAGCATGGCAGGAAGCCTGAGTCTGCAGTGGGCAGCCTGCACTCACCCTCCCCACCCCACCTCCTCTCCTCTCCTCTCCTCTCCTCTCCTCTCCTCTCCTCTCCGCCATAGTGGTTGCCACCTCCCATGGGCAATAGCTAGGAGTTGGGCACTAATCTAGGGGCAGAGGGCAGCCCTGGCAGCTGGGGGCCCCTTCTGGCAGGGCTGGAGGGGGCAGGGGGTTGGGAGGAAGGGCACCAGCAGGGCCCAGAGAGCTCTGCGTCGGAAGTGAAGGGCACTTGTACGGACAGGGCATTGGCACATCAGGACTGTTCAGCGCCACAAAGTATTGGGGGTGGGGACAGCCACAGCTGGATCCATGTCCTCATGAGTGAAGGGGGCAGAGGGAGCTCTAATTTTTCATTATAAAACCCCCAAATCCAATGCCAAAATGTATAGGTATTTAGAATTTATTTTATTATAGGGATTGAGGCACTGGTAGGCTTCCAAACTGCTTTAAATTTGTAAATATATCAATAAAATATTGTGTCCAACTGACACCTACAGTGGCATTTCATTTTAAATCACAGAAAAACACAGGGTTTGGAGGGTTTAATGAGCGAATCTGTGATTTTTAAACAGATAAAATGAGGGTTCCTGGTAATGTGTCACTTTTCCCAACAAGACCTGCCAGAGGGTAGGGTGTTTCAGACAAACAAAGTTGCCAACTTCTGCCATTTTATCACAAGTCTCACAACACTCAGTGTTTTTCGTACAACCCCAGTTTCTGGAATCACGTATTCAGATGAGAATCTTAGCTGCTATTAAGAGAAAAAAAAGTAAGAGTCTTGCTTTTATAGATGCTGAGAAAAACCTTGAAAACATAAACCGTATAAACATAAAAAATGGAAGACTAATAGAGAAAACAAAGGCATATACCTTTTCAGCCATTCCCATAAGCATTTTGCAGAAAGGGTTCATTCAAGATGCTTGGCTGCGCGGGGCTGGCAATATTGTAGACACTGACAACCTATTATAGAGAAAAAGACCAACTAATTTGGTGAACAATTTTCACAGGGCCCTGAAAAACAAAACAAAAAAATGACGCTTTCATTCACAGTCCAATATAATGGTTTCTACTCTTTCTTTAGGGGGCTTAGAGTTATGTAAAAACAGGCCTTTTGAGAAATGTTTGCCATTCAAAGCAACACACACAGAAGATGAAGACAAAATCTTAACTTTGAGAAATAATGTGAGAATCCTCTGTTATACACCACAATACAGCATTCGTTAACAGCCCAACTTTCTTCCTTTTCTTCTTCTCTCCCTTTCTAGCACTAGTTTCTATTCAAATGTAATCTTAAATATTCTTCCCTGACCTTTGCTTGAAGGAATTTAATTACCTGCAGAGTTTACATAAATTATATGGCCTGTTTGTGTAAGATTAATCCTGTACAGAGATCAATAGAGCCATGGAATATCCAGATAAAATGGCTCCTTGCAAATGCCACCAAAGGTCACAAAAATCTTTCTGGAGAGAGGAGGGGAGAGACACAGTGTGACACATTCCTGTTGTCAGTCCAGTGGATGTCATTGCTGCTGCCTGCTGTAAGCAGTCAGGGATGATTTATCAGCTGTTAGAGGACATTGGGTACAAATGCACTATAATAACCAGCTGAGTAAAATTAATTGAACTCAGTGATGAGTACAATTTATCATTCTCGAAAAATGGCTCAAAAAGTGCAAGACACATGATACATGGTCCCTCGCCCAGACAAACTGCTTTTTATACCAGCCCACGGTAACAACTGAATGCAGGCCACAAATGTCACGCCGATCTCCTCACAGGAAAGACGGCTCCTACTCTTTTATTTACAAAATGGAACATATATTTTAAGAGTGCACAGCCAGGAAAGCGATTGCTAGCTTAAATGACACTTCCCTAGGTGAACAGATCTGCTTCCCATGTGTCCTATCTGCACCTTTCCTTGAAAACCACGTTTTAACTATTATTAGCTCCACAGAGCGAGTGAACTGAAGAATAGAAAGCCGTGTATTCTTCCAGGCTCACCCCATTAACAAGAGTAGGAAGGAAATGTTTTTCCCCCATCCAATGAACATTTTTTGCAATTCCTAAAAAAAGTCATATTCTGCATTGAGACAAAATGGTGACCACCAAACATTATTATTTTTTTTTTTTGCAAAGAGAAAAGCCTGCACACCTCAAAATAGTCAGGAACTTGCTGATGAGTACATTCACATGAATGTAGCTTCAAATCCCTGCTCCACCTGTCAGACTAGGTATTTGAACCTCAGTCTCTCGTATCTCAAGTGAGAGTGATGGGAAGACAGATTTTCAAGGGTACTAAGTCTCAGCAACTCCCATCATGACAAATATTGAGAGCGAGTCCAGTACCCAATGCTTGTAGCTCTTACAAAAACTTGGCCAATTCTTTTGCTGACTATAGCAGAGGTGAGCTTTTAGCAATATCTGATCCTTACTGCGGGTTCTGAGAAGAAATGCTATGAAAACCTGACCCATGAGGACAGAAAGAGCCTTGGCTGACACTCAGGATCCATGCTGAGGCATTCGCCTTAGCGGCCAAGGGGAAAGCACTAAGTTGTACTCTGGCTTGCAGAAATTGGATGGAGCTTTTTGGTCAAAACCACACCTTACATCATGCTCTGAGCACTATTCTCTGTTCTTCTCCGGCTGTTCCCCAAGTTACACTTCCAAGTTCACAAACAGAAGTTATAAACTGTCGGGGAAAGAGGCCATTTTATTAACGTGGCCTCTTCTTATCATGTAGCATTTGGCACTACCTTGGGCAGGTCTCCATGTGCAATTAATGTGAAAAAATTAACTCCAGCTGATTGCACTGGAGTTTATTGCCCCCGGGTGTGCCATTTGAATGTGCATCCAGGACAGCTGCACATTGAGCCGGGTCGGAGAAGCCCCAGCTGGCAGAGGGCTGTGGTGGTCGGCCTGCCAGCCTGGGGCTGCTTCTGCGCAGCTCAATGTGCTGCAGAGGAGCTGGCTGGGGCATAAGGGTGCTTCAGTGAGGGGCTAGCTGGCAAGCAGCCCCCACACTGAAGCAGCTTTGTGCCCCAGCCAGCCCTGTCATTGTCTACATGTGCATTGCTGCACACTAAAAAACTCTGCAGCAAGTAGCACTTGTATTTCCAAATACTACCCTGCTGCAGAGTGTAGTAGTTTACTGGACCTAATAGGCCCATATGTGTAGACACTGAGATACTTACTGTGGAGCTAACTAGGCAGCTCTGCAGTAAATGTCTCATGTAGATGCGCCCCTTGAGTAGGGACAACTGAAATCCAAAGACTATATAATGTCTCGATCAATTCTTGTATCACATATGAATTCATTTTCAGATGTTCAAACCCCCCAAATAGGGCATTTTTAATTAAAGCGTGCCCCTGGAGCACATGTAGAGTGGCTCCGAGAGTCATTCTAATTAAAGCATCCACAGTGTCTCATGTATTCAGTGTGTCGTGCTTCAAAATGGTGGTGGGAGAACTTCAACTAAAGCTAGTTCAACAAGCTTTAGTTAAAGCACCCCTTCCACCATTTTGAAGTATAGGAACACTAAATACATGAGACATGGAGGCTGTTGAAGCATGCTAATTAGCATGCTTCAGCAGAATCAATTAAATCAAGTCTGCTCTGATGTGCTGTAATTGCAGCATCAGAGCAGCCTCACCACACATCCACAGGCACCCATAGAATTTGCATCTCATTTCAGAGTTTAAGATGCTTCTATTAAAGGGCATTTGGGTCCAGGCAGGGCCATCCTGGAGGGGGGTGGAGGGTGAATCGGGGTGACCACCCCGAGCCCCACGCTTTGGGGGGTCCCGTGGATCCAGTTGGAGTGCCCGTGGCCCCTCCAACAGGGCATGCCTAGTGTTGGTGACTCCACGCCGTTGCCGCCAGCTTTGCATCCAGCTGCTCACCAGCCCTATCTCACCTGCCCCCTCCCACTGCCAGCTTCTTCACATATGGGCCCTGCACAGGCCAGTTTGCCCCAGGCCCCTCACCCTTCTAGGATTGTCTCTGGATCCAGGAGTTTGCCACTTAGAAAAAGAGGGCTCATCTGCAAAATCTGAGTCAGGCTCCACGCTTGGATTTGGACTGTATTCCCTGAAGTTCAACAGTGTTTGGAGTTTTGGTGTTAATGCTATCCTCTCTACTCTTAAGGATTGTCTTTGCTTTTTTTCCCAGCAAGCCTGGAGTCAGGATACCACATGGTGCAAGTATTGAACAGAATAGAAATTACAAACAAAAAAAAATCATCAACATTTTGATTTCTTCTTTGACTAGAACAGAGCTTAAGGGGCTCCTGCTGAAATTCTGGCCCCGCCGTGGTGTGTGTCAGAGGTTCCCACAGAGTTTAGGTAGTGCAGGTTAAGACAAACCACTTTCTGTAGCTAGTAGTGCACAAGGGGAGCCAACCCACTGGGGGCTGAACCGGAAGGTGCCTGGCAGTGTAATCTTCCTGGGGCAGGACCCATCAGAGGCATAGCAGTACGACCCTGCACCCAGGGCAGCTCCAGCTCCTGCCATACTCATTGCAGAGGTACAATCAGCTGCTGCTGCAGCAACCGCTGCTTTTGCATCCCACCCCATAAAGGTGGCACCTCGGGGCTCCCCCCCACAACAGTTACACTGCTAGGAACCAACTTTTATGAGGGATCTTTGAAGCCAAATGGAGGGACCCTTATCCCTGATATTATACCATGCTATGAATAATAAATACATGGGAAGTCTTTGGAGTTCTCTAGCCTCTTTTTTCATTTTTGATGCTAGTGACAAACCTCTTACTGACACTGCCAAGCCTGCAAAGGGCTGCTAACATTTGGGTTAACAACAGGCCTGTGAACATGCCTACCCCTTTCCTTATTTATCATGCTTGAGAACCAAGAAAGGTGGTAATTTTATTAATAACATACCAGCTTGGCACAGTTTCAGTGCTTGAGCTGTTAGCATCCCTGAGAAACTCTTTTGTGTTCAGTCTTACATTAGAGCAGCACACACCAGTTGCCACTACACTTCAGGTTCTTGTGTAATTGCTACAAGTACTATTTTGAGGGACGTGTTATTCTCCTTGAAGCACTTCCCTTCATCAAACCCATAAAGAGTCTTTGGCCTGTTGTTTTCAGGGGGAAGAGAGAAAGAGAGACAAGACCCATGTCACTAAGGAAACATCTTTTCTGTAAAAGGCATGCACAGTAGCTCTGTAGTTAGAAAATGCTTTTTTAGAAAAAGAGCCAGGCTTGTGTTTTGTCACCTCAGATAATCCAAAACTCAGAAGTCTTATTTTTCACTACTTGAGATGAACTATAATAGATACATATTAGGCTGTAATATTTTATGCATTTTGGCCCTAGCAACATAACACAGTAATTTGTACCTTCTTCCCCCCATTTACCTCAAGATAATCTAGAAATGATATTAACTGAAAGAGTTTACAAATTGTAAGATCCCTGCTATGTACAGTAAGACCTGTTGTTACAGACTTCTCTGGGCTTTCCTTTCATTGACGATTAGAAATGAAATAAGGTTTTGCTGGATGGGTCTCCCCACTCCTCAACCAAAAGAAGCACAAAACCTGTATCGAGGGTAAATGATATTTGTTCAGCTCAACAAATTATAATTTAAAAAAAAAGCTCATGCTAAAAACACTAACTCTCCACTAGAAAGCTCAAAGTCTTAAAAGCGGACATGAATATATACATGCATCACAAATCCTAGACAGAGGAAAAAAATTAACACATATACAAGAAAGCATGATTCCCTGCATTTTTTCCACCTGAACCCTCACCCAAAATGAGCACCATTCTTTCACCAGTAATCTCAAAGTATTACCAAAACCTCTTTGGGAAGGAAGCTCCAAAATTATGGGTCAAGCCAGCCCCAGTGCTTTGTCAGGGCTGATCCAGGGATTGGCTGTTTTGTGCTTTGGACAGCTTTAGTTCCTTCTCTTGCTGTCTATGGAAGGGTTACAGTACATTTCTCCCCTTTCTGAATGCCATTCCTGCAGTTCTACTGTAATAACCAGGCAGAGCAGACTCTTCTGCATGGATGCGAGTAATTCTGTATTACGAACCAAGCTGCTTTTGAGAGAAGCAGCTTAGCTTCCCAACTCCAGCAATGATGGAGATGGATTTTGGTCTGGACAGAGTTTTGAAACGTGAGAAGTTGGTGATGGTTCCAATACACCTAAGGAACCCATTTGTCAAGAACTGATGTAAACAAAAAGATTTTCTGAGCAGTATTTTTTTTTTATTATTGATCCTAGAAGGCTCACGTACAATGCTGTATATGCTTGGGTGACATCTATTAGCCGAGACATTTTCTATTCACTGGGCACATCTACAGAAGACACTGTACTTGAGATTGGAACCAATTACGGCGCAGTAAAGTCACCATCTGCACATGTAGATGCTTACTGCACAATAATTAGCTGTAAATCGTGAGTAAATTTGATACCTGCAAATGCAAGTAGCAAATTTACTTGAGATTACTTACCACATAGTAGCGCACATGTGGACACCTGATCAGGAGCAAATGTGCTCCTGGACAGCCAGGCAACAGGGAGATTGTGCCCTGCCCCTGGGAGCTGTCTGCTGCCAGGGCAGACTATACCACCTGACAGGGACTATGTCCCCCTGCCCTGGCAGGAGGGAGCTGCCAGCCCCTGCTTCACAGTCAGGGAGTGGGGGCTGAGAGATCCTTATCTCCCAGCCCAAACTCCGTGGTTGTGGGGCCCAGGGATGACAGCGCCTCATTTCCTGGCCCAAGCTCTGCAGTTGTGGGGCCCCGGCTGAGGGATCCTTATAAATATCCTGATAAGGATCTCCCAGCCCCCGCCCTGCAAATTGCAAACTCATGGCTGGGAGCTCCCTATTTCCAGGGCAGGGGGACATTGCCCCCACCCAGTTGGAGCCTGTCCCAGGACCAGGCAGCTCCCGGGGACAGGGAGCAATGACCCAGCCCTTGCCAGGAGACAGCCGTCTTCTGATCCTGTGCTCCCTGCCAGCCCCTGGCTAGAGCTGCCCTGGCTGCTTCTCACAGGGAGTGGGGGAAATCTGTTGCTAGGAGAGCAATAGTGGTCCATGCTCAGAGATATTCAAGGAGTATAGATCCCCAGTGAAAGTTGCTCTGAAGCCAGGATATGTTTCAGGACTGCTGGATCCAAGTTGAGGATATGGCCATTACATTTTTCATAAAGCAGAATGCAATGTAAACATTGCTCATGTAGAACAAATTGCATCAATCAGCTCCATGAAATGTGTAACAGTGAGTAACAGTGACACATCTACATGTGCACTTTAATGCACATAAGCCTATTTTAATGCACATTAAAGCATTACTAAAACAACCATACTATTTAGTTAATGCACATTAAAATAGGCTAATGTGTATTAAGCATCACTTAAAAATCATGGGTGTTTTTACACGTTTCAGAGGTGGTGGGTGGGTGGGGGGAGGAAGGGCATGCTTGAATTAGACCAGCTCTGAGAGCTGCTGTAATTAAAGCGTCTGCAGCATCTCGTGTATATGCATCCCCATGTTTTAAAATGACCACAGGATCACTTTATCTAAAGCTCATCAAACAGGCTTTAGTTAAAGCACCTCCACCACCATTTTAAAGCACAGGGGCACTGATACCCAAGATGCAGAAGCTGGCTGGAGCATGGTAATTACTCCAGCAGACTCAACTCAACTGAGTCTGCTCTGTCATGCTGTCAGAGCAGCCTCCTGACTGGTGTGCAGGCACCCCATGATCTTTAGTTAATGTGCGTTGACAGGCTAGTGCACATTTTCCTAGTACCTCACAATGGAGGTGCATTAATGTACGTGTAGATGCACCCAGTTGGGCAATGACATACTTTAGCGCTAATAATACTAATGCCATATATGTGGAGAAATTAAAGGTTAAATGATAAAATGAATCCAAAGGCTTATTCCTTTCACACCTCCCAGTAACATGAATAGAGGAAACAACTGAGAAATTGTGCGATTGTTTCTTATTCTTGTAATTAGACAAAATCCTCAGATCCAAACTTGGGAGTCACTCTTACAATGATAGCACAAATATAATTTCTTCCCCACAAATTATAAGAACTCAAAGTCAAAAATACAGTGGAGAAGAAAAGAGACCCTCACTCAGAGTTTCTGGGGAACAGACACATAATCCCATTATTAATTATTTACCAAGGTCAATATTTATGACACAATGAACCATTTTAGCATACATTATTTATGCAGAAACTTGTAATGAGCACTTCATGCTTGAATAGAGAATGTAGGCAGTGGGATAATTTTAATAAGCAAGCTGCCTGTCACAGGAAACAGGATATATCTTCTCAGGAAATGTTCTGTGTCTGTCTCTTGTTTTCACCCCAATTTGATCGGTCAATACTTTCCTCCATTATAATCCATGGCCTGAAATATCCTTCAGCTGGAAGTTGGCAAAAATGGAATTGGATGCACTGAGCTTTGGTTTAGAAACTCCAGTATATACAAACAGAATCCAGCTTGTGAATTTTCCTTGGAAAATGATAATGTGACCTGAGCTATGCGAGGAATTCGTGCTATCCGCTCCGCCAACCCCACTGGTCAGAAAGCACTGCTAAGTATGTGTCCGTTCCCAGACTTGGGGCAGCTTCTCTAGCAAATGCCTTTAATCCCTCTGCCATGCAGAATGACAAAGCAAAAATAAAGATATCAAAAGACGCTCTTCTAACTGATGTTTTTCCTTAAGGCACTTTCAGAAGAAATAAGCAAAAAGCGAGGCTCAATACATCTATCACAAATAAGCTTTTATGATCTTGCATTGGCTTACATCCAGCACATCCATACACTACCAGTTATTCTTTCAGATTGCTTTTTTGGTGTAAAAGTATAAAATAGATTGGGTCAAACCTTAAGACACTTAAAAATGTAGGTATGGTATTCAAAAGCACCTCAGCACCCAATTCCCTACAAGAACTTTTGAGAATACTACTAGGCACCTATCTGCATCTGTAGCTGCCTAAAATACCTTCTAAATAGGCGCATCTACACGTGCAATTGGCATGCAGAAATAAACTCCTGTCCAGTTCACACCAGAGCGTCTCTCTCCCAGGTACAGCATTTACATGTGTACCAAGGACTGCCGCACGCTGAGCTGAGTTGGAGCAGCCCCAGCTGGCAGAGGGTTCCTGGGGGCCCATCCCAGCTGCAGCGGGGCTGGCTGGGGCACAAGGGTGCTACATTACAGGGTTAGCTGACAGGCAGCCCCTGCACTGTAGCACCTTCATGCCACAACCAGCCCTAGTCACCATCTACACATGTAGTTCAGCACATTAAGTGACTCCGCCATGGGCTAGTACTTGTCCCATAGATTCATAGAAGTAGGGTCAGAAGGGACCTAAGTAGATCTTCAAGTCCGACCCCCTGCCTGGGCAGGAGAGGGCTCATATGACCCCAGCTAGGTAATTATCAAGTCTCATCTTAAAGACCTCCCAGACAGTACTATCCTATAGTAATTAATTTACTGAGCCCTAATGTAGGCACACATGTAGACGGTGATGCTCTACCACAGAGCTAATTAGTCAATTCTTCAGTAAAACACACTTGAAAATGCACCCAATCAGTACAAAAAATCTCATCTGGTAGCATTTCAGCTAGTGGGACAGTTCCTCATGCACAGTAATCAAACCTACATGAGGAAAAGTAGTGCCTGAAAGGTGCAAGTTTTATGGAAAGATTTGAGATGTGGAGTTACTTTTTTGCATGGGATTGAATTGGTTTAGATTGCAAGGAGAGGCAAGGAAGATGATGGTGAGCCCAAAGAAGGGATGGGGCAAACTACACAGCTGTAGCCATTGGACTCTTGAATAGAAAAGATTGAGGCTCTGCCTGGACAGGTCACTGGGCCATCCCCAGTAGATCTGTATCCCATCTTTGACAGTAGCTAGTAGGTGCTTCAGAGAAAATTACATGCACACCTCTGCATGCCTTTAGTAAGGAGGGGAATTTACACTAATTTAATCTTAATATATTTTTTGCAACTTAATTTTGTTAGCAACAACAAATCAGGCAGCAATAGAGAAAACATAGGAACAATCCTCCGTAGCTCAGATCAACCACCCCAACTGGTCTGATGCAGAACGTAACTCAAGGAGGCTGGAGATGTAACTCTGGTTAAATGATAACACAGGCCTAAGCAACTGAGATTCTTTACAATGAGACATGAATCCATTTCTGGGAAGTGCTAGGATTGGGGAGGGAGATCTCTGGGTAAGGAAAAGTTTCCCTTCGATTTCCTATGTGTTGAAGCATGATTGGAATCTGGAAACATTTTACAGCAAGACAAAAAACGGTCACTAAACTTGAACCTCCTCAGCTTCTGTAGTTCCCTCATGATTTGGGACCACCCCATTAAACCCCAGACGGACCAGTGTGTGCTGTTAAGGCAGTGATTACTCAAAGCCAGTAAAAACTCAACTAAATATAATGAGACTGCTACATGTTTTCCAGTCATTCTGAACAGCTCTGGAGAACAGCACTCCAAGTTGTCAGCCTGACCCGTGTGATAGTAGTTTCACTGGCTTGCATCAGCTCTTCTTATCCCAGCTACACCAGCATTATCACGTTACATTTAATGCACCTCTTTATGTCAGCCCTGGTTGGTTTCTGGTTTCTGATCCCAGATCATCCATGCCCTCCTTCTCAGCCCCTCTCTCTCTCCATTTCCCAGCCCCATCAGCACATGCGTGCAGGAGTGTCTCTTCCCCCTTGTTCCATACGCGATTGCAGTGCAGTGCTTATGATTACAAATCATCTCATTAAAGCCAGACAGCCACTCAGCAGGGTACAAATTACTGACCTCTTCAATTTAAGAATGTCACTTTTTGGGGGTTGGGAAAAAGGAAAACTGTTCCATTAAATGGTACCCATCAACCCTATCGTATTTATAAGCTAATAAAAAGGTTAAAATGAAGTTTGTTGGATGGATCTAGCAGTACCAGCTGGTTATATAAAATATTAATAGAAACAAGACATGTCTCTGTGTTAGGCTTTGCTGAGTGAGAAGTTGACACTATTATTGATAATATATTGCCCTGCCCATTCTTCTGAGTGGCATCTTCAATTTCCCTTCTGGCTGTGTTAGTTCTTCTACATACATGATGAGACAAGGCTATAACACATGAGCTGCTGATGGCTGAAGAACAGGAGCACACCAGGAAAAGTTTTTACTTGCCACATGACAGCCTGACACCCTAGCTCCCACACCCCTGTACTCTCATTTCTGCCTTTCACTTGATTGTGTACCTGCATCACAAGACGGGAGGTGGAGATGTGGACTGACGGTACTGCCTCCTGAACAGCGAGATCTGGAGCAACAGCTGAAAATTGAAATCCATATTTTGAAGTGCAAAAACTACTTGACAGTGAGGTAGAGGAGTAAAGGAGCTTGTCTCAAACCCAGCACAATACTGGAGGTTATTACCCCATAACAGATTTTCGGTGGGCTATGTAAAAAATAAATTGATGGGCTAATCTTGGGCTCTGCTTGGCACTTACACAGTGGAACAACTGCAGCCAGAAATGACACTACTTAGGACCCTTATTAGAAAATCTCAAGGGCCCTGATGTTTATAATTCATAGCAATGGGTACAGTATATCCAGTATATACAGACAGGGACCCAAGAAACTCAACAATGAACAGTTTGCAGGGGCTGCACAAAGTTTGAAAAATGGTTCTTCCACCTCAAAAGGCAGGTCTACACGTGTCCCTACAGTGCCTTTGTTACTGCACTGTCACTTAGTACTTCCTTTTGTACTATGACGGCACAGTAACAACACATACTGCACCATGCGTGCCACACACGGTTATTTTTAGTTGCTACTTTGCCACAGCAACACACTATAACACGGGAAAGCATTGCTACAGTGATGTAGCTGCGGCATCACGGTTTGTGACCGCTGATGATGCTATGTCACTGTAGCACATTGCTACAGCAACATAGCATCATGTGTAGACACACCCAGAGCGATGGTGTTTCAGTAGAGGAAGTTAGACCGCTCTAGTGATGTCTGTCCTATAAATAGAGGATTTCTATCCATGAGACTGTCAGTCAATTTAACAGTAGCATTAAGAAAAAGAAAGCATTAAAAATGAACATATGCTCTCAGCCTCCACAACTGAAGTCTCTAAGCTCATGTCCATTGCCCATGGTAAGCTTTGAGACATCATTCAGCATTTTGTTGCAAAACCAGCAATTGGGCAGTTTGTTCACCCACAGCCTCTTTTTTCTTCCACAACAGAAGTGTGGCAAGCATCCAAAGGAACATTCCTGGGAAATTTTCCAATTTTATTTTTAGAAATTTTTTTTGAGAAAGTTTCAACTGATCAAAACCACTGCAGAACCCCCAGGGAGACTATAGTTGGGATGCTTCCTACTCCAATCTTGGCATGGGCCAAGCTCCATGGCTATACTAAAATTGTGTATGGACTGGGCTTACAGGCTGGACTAAGTGATGCGCTACTCGCTTCTCTCTTGCTGAATTGTGTAGTGTATCATGGCTTCCTCCTAGTAACTGTGGTTCAGCCGAGTCCATGGAAATGCAGTTGGGGAGTAGAGTCTATGGAGGAGAATGACGACTTGTCTCCGGTGTTCTGTGGGGCACAGGAGCAAAGCTGCTTCAGGTACTGTTTCAGAGCTGGCCCACTCAACGGACAAGTAAGGCTACTGTCTTGGGAGGTAACATTTCTAGAGCTGATTAGTGATCAACAACTTTTACATATCAGGTTTATTTAGCTTTATGAATGTGGGAGAGAAGGGTATCCACATTTATTTTGATCATAAGCAAACATCATAGGCAACAGCTTCATCAAGAAAAAAGAAAGTAAGTTTGTTCCAATATCTTCTTTCTCCATTAAGTCCTCCTTCCAGGCTATTGATCATCTGGTCAAACTCATTGGACTAGAACCGTAGCCCTTCTGGGTCATGGTTAAAAACAGGCATTACTCCAACTTAGCTGGTTGGTGAAGGATTGTCCAGGCAGCTGAGCAGATTCACTGAAAGGTTTGAGACAGAAGAGGTAGTTTCAGAAAGACAAGTGGACAGTAGCATACTGCTTATACTTAACATGCACCTTTCGAAAGGGCCTTCAGGGTATGAGTAGACTGACTCCACACCACTCTCAAGCTCTCTGCCTCTGACGTGCTTGGGAGTATCAGGGAGCATCCCAGAAGTGTCCTCACCATTGCTGTCCCAATTGGTACCATGTGAAGCAGGGACTCATGGTCAGGACTACTTCTTGGCTGCAGACTTCAGTGTGGCACAAAGCCAGTGTGAACATACCAAGAGTTTGCTGCCTTCAAATAAAAAACAGAAGTGCTCATTCAGTCACATGCTTGCTTATTGCGATGTTTTAAAACAGGGTTTGATTTTTTTTTTTTTTTATTGATTACTTGGTCACAAAACAGGTCCTGAAAAATACCTTTGGTGGAAAAAAATGTTGATCTTTACAGAACTTTCCAATTCAACACTGAAACAAAGTACAGGCAATGTCAGTCAAAAACAAGAGTAGTTCCTAGACAGCAGTCAATGGACTGGTGGCTAATTTATATAGATACATTTATATTCCCTTCTTACCCAGATGGGACTTTGGTCAAATAAGTCATCCAATGACTCTATCTACTGAACACGCAGACTTCCATTTGCCAAGTGTCATGATGCCTAATTGCTGATAGACAAGAGATTCCTGTCTGCTAGTCTGAGCAGACTTAAGCAAGAGCAGCCTGAAAGTAGCAATGCCACTGAAAAATTCTGCAATGACACTTCAAACAATAAAACTAGAGGAGCATTTACATGCAAAAATAAACTAACCTGTCTTTTCTAACTAAGCATATATTATTTCCACTTTCTCCTAAGAGTCTCACAGTATCAGAAGCATGTGGCCACTTACCTGTTACTGACTGTGTTTCTATAAGGACTCCCATAAGAAGTAAATGACAATTAACTTCATAAGGCATGGACAGCAGTTACCAAGCCTGTCTTGGCCTGTATGAATACTGCAGTCCCCTCCCAGCTGGCAATGTTCTGGCTTTGAGGCAAACAGCCGATTGCAACATTGTTTTGTCAAAAGTCAATTAGAAGAGCTAAAAATGATACATGAGTACTCATGCTTATTTTCCACTGATCAACATCTTTTCTTGCTCTGAAAAAACTCTCTTAACAGAGAGGAGAAACAAATCTAGCAGCCAGACATGAACAGGACTCAGTAACTCAGAGATGCAGTTAAAAAGATTCAGGTGAAAATAGGACAGAACAGTGCTTGTACTTAAGCATTGGGAGAGAGTGCCAAAGAAAGTCCTCAATTTGTGATAACATGGAGTCTTTAAAGTAAGACCGAGGGCACGTCCAGACAACCAGGTCCATGCCTTTCCCCGGGGACAAGTAGCTGTACTGATCACCGCCACATTGAGCTCTCATGGGTGGAAGCACCGATCCACTGAAGAGAAGCTGGAGCCATTGTTTCATACTGATCATCTACACATGGAATCCAAGACTAATTTGGATCACAGACTCATTTTAGGATGCTTGCCAAGTGCATTTAATCTAAGAAAAGCTAGCACAAACATTCACCTGGTGGGACGGTCTATTTTTTGCTTCTCAGTACAGCAGGTGTTCGGCTAATGCAATGTACTGGAAACTCTGTACAGATTAAAGAAAGTGTTGTTTCCACAATAGACTTTAATCTCCCCTCTGCTTTCCATCCCCTCTCTTCCCCCCCTTCCTTCTTCCTGTTGATGTAATGCTTCCCTGTATCTGCTTATTTTGATATCGTTTGCTCACCTCCTTTGATTTCACTAGCTTGCACTGTCCATGCTGATGAATGACAGTGGCTGACTTCAGAGCACTTACTGATCATTGCATCAGAAAAGGTTAAGCGACATTACTTTGTAATAAAAAGAGAGTGAGCTCACTCTGATGGTGACTCAGCAATGCTTCTCTGCAGCTTATTACAAGTCTGCCTTCAGAAGACAAAACAAGTTTCCCTGACAGCCAGGGCACATAAGGATTTGCAAAATGAGAAGGATTATACCTCCATTGCTCAAGGAGGTATATCATGCCAGGCCCATGGTTGGGGAACTTCTAGAGGGTCTAGACATGTTCAAATCAGCAGGTCCTGATGATCTCCAATCCAGAGTCCTGAAGGAATTAGCAGAGGTCATTGTGGGATCCCTGGCATGGCTTTACGAGCACTCGTGATGCTCTGGTGAGGTGCCAGAGGACTGGAAAAGGGCCAATGTGGTCCCCATTTTCAAAAAAGGGAGGAAGGATGACCCAGGAAACTACAGGCCTGTTAGTCTTACCTTGGTCCTGGGGAAAGTCTTTGAGAAAATTATCCAGGAGCACATCTGCAAGGGACCAGCAGGGGAGGTCATGCTTAGGGACAACCAACATGGGTTCATTAGAGGCAGGTCCTGTCAGACCAACCTGGTGGCCTTCTACGACCAGGTCACAAAATCCTTGGATGCATGTGTTGCAGTGGACTTAGTCTTTCTGGACTTTATGAAGGTCTTCGACACTGTCTCTCACCTCATACTCACTAAGAAATTAGGTGACTGTGGTGTCAATGCCTACACAGTCAATTCGGTCACTAACTGGCTGGAGGGCCACACCCAAAGAGTGGTGGCAGAGGGGTCTTTTTCGACTTGGAGTGATGTGGGCAGTGGGGTCCTCCAGGGCTCGGTCCTCGGGCCCGCACTGTTCAACATCTTAGTGTCATCCATGAATTTGAACAAGGTGCTTTTCACCCCCTTGTCCAAGTCGCTGATGAAGATGTGGGGAGAAGTGGGCACGCTGGAGGAGACGGACAGGCTGCAACTAGATCTAGACAGGTTACAGGGGTGGGCAGATGAGAACAGGATGGGATTCAATACTGACAAGTGCAAGGTGCTGCACCTGGGGAGGAAGAACCAGCAGCATACCTATAGGCTGGGGAACTCCTTTCTCATCAGTGCAGAGACAGAAAAGGATCTTGGAGTCATTATTGATGCCAACATGAACATGGGCCAACAGTGTGCGGACACAGTCAGGAAGGCCAACCACACCTTGTCGTGCATCCACAGATGCATCTCAAGCAGGTCCAAGGAGGTGATCCTCCCCCTCTATGCAGCACTGGTCAGGCTGCAGCTGGAGTACTGCGTCCAGTTCTGGGCGCCGCACTTCAAGAGGGATGTGGACAACATGGAGAGGGTCCAGAGAAGGGCCACTCACATGATCAGGGGACAGCAGGGCAGGCCCTACGAGGAGAGGCTACGGGACCTGAACCTGTTCAGCCTCCACAAGAGAAGGCTGAGGGGGGATCTGGTGGCCATCTACAAAATGGTCAAGGGGGACCAGCAGGCTATGGGAGAGTCCCTGCTTCCCAAAGCACTACCTGGAGTAACGAGGAATAACAGCCATAAGTTAACCGAGAGTATATTTAGGCTGAACATCAGGAGGCGCTACTTCACAGTCAGGGCGTCTAGGATCTGGAACCAACTTCCAAGGCAAGTTCCAAGGTGCTCGCTCCTACCCTGAGGGTCTTTAAAAGGAGGCTAGATAATCACCTAGCCGCAGTCTTTTGACCCCAGCATTCTTTTCTGCCCATGGCAGGGGGTCGGACTTGATGATCTGCTGAGGTCCCTTCTGACCCTACCTACTATGAAACTATGAAAATCTTGATATAAGTAAAGGAGCAGAGGTACAAACAGCTTAAATGAACCTGGGAGCTGTTTCTGTCTACATGCATGGATTGGATGTTTCATTCCTCATGCATGACTCCTAGTTAAGCGACATCTAGAGCAGGAAGTTACAGAGGCTAACCATATTTTCGACAACGCATGATTTACATCCATCTATAGTGTAGGGAACTCCTTCTCATGCTCAAAGTCACATAATGAAGCTTGGCACAGTGTTGCATTGTCAGGGATATAGTTTTTTCCCTATGCCATAGAGGGGTCTGCTTTACAATAGTTTCAGCAGTCACTACAAGGCTGTACCTACCATGCTACAGAAAAACAGCCTTACCCCCAGGACTCTATAGATCCACTCTTCAATTCTACTAAGTCATACAATAAATGGTTTCATCAGCTGAAGCTGTCTAGGCTGCCAAAGAAGAAGAAAAAGAGATCAACTCTCTCCCATGTCCTTCCTTATGGGAAACTGGAACATCACCACTGCTACCATGGACCTCATACAAAGAAGGAAGGATCAGATTTTGACCCCGTATTGTTCTATGATTGAACCCCTCAATTCTCTACACCCCATTGTCCAAGTTAGTGAAAGCAGGTTAAGGGAACAATAAATTAGAGCCCATGATCTAGTGCCCAGTATTAATAGCGACTGGTCACTTGGACAAGTCCTACATACATAAACATTGCCCAGAAGCAATGTTGAGCAGCAAGTGAACAGATGAATGTGCTAATTTTCCTTTAATTATCATGATTAATACTCCTGCTATCCTGGAAAGATTGGGGATGGGGGGTGAAAATTGTATGTTTATGTCTTTCAGCGATGTCTTGTTTGCTTTCTCTATGGTGAATTGTATTAATGAGGAAGATAATTGTTAGTTAATATCCTCTTCCAAAAAAGGCATTCAACCAAAACACATGAGGGCTTGAAATAATTAGGAATATATAACTGGATACCTTATAGAGGGCATGAAATTAACTGTAGTTAAATTAACTCTTCTCCCTCAAATGAGCATAAAGGGGAGGGGGGGAAATCACAGAGTACATCTTTCTCATACTAAATGGAAGCAGAGGAGTGTTGTACATAACTGCTCAAGTTGTTCCTCTGAATCACAGTTATCCTTGTACAATCTCCTGCACTCCACTTAAAATTGTGGTCAATACATGCTCTACCCTCATTTTAATTACATGAGTCTTTTCTTCCAGCTGACTACAGCAATGCTGAATGTTATACCAGTGTTGACTCACTGTCTTGTGGTGCAATCACATCTGAGTCAACAAATGGATGGGAGGCTTCGTTGGGATTTCACAAGGCCAGAACTGGATCAATGCCACAGGGCAGACAGAGTAGACAGTAAAGGGTACCCTTCATAGGAGAGACATGAGACTAATCTCATGGACCTTCTTGAAAAGACTACAGGCATGAGCACTAATCCTGCAGACCCGTATGCACATACTTAATACTACTGCCATGTGTAGTCTCTTTGAAATCAATAGAACTGCTCATAGTACAGTTTTGCATAATAGCCTGGACAAATACCATTTGGAAGAATTACATTTTGTCTTCATCAATTCCTCTTTGGGTTTCATTTGGTCAGTCATTCTCCCTAATCATCTTCCAAACTTGTTTGCATTGTTGGACTGCCGTTATGTTCCACCTCACAGCTCATCCAGCTTCAGTTGTGACTGAATCAATACCTATATATTCCATTCCTATAAAAAAAATAAGTTTTTCCCCCAACAACAATTTGTAATTAGGGAAAAATAGAAGTTTGACCAAAAAAATAAGTTTTTCCTAGAAAATTTTCAAGTTTTTTGAACTTTTAACTAAAAAGGTTTCCAGGCAAAGAAAAAAAAATCTTATTTAGAAAATTAACATCACCTGCTTGGCTTTGTCCCTCTCTCTCATCATCTGAATTCTTACCACTTGGAAAAATGGGGGAAGGGGGGGAAAAAAAATATGAAGGGAACACTTTTTCCAATATATTATGCATCTATTTAGCTGGAATGGCTAAGACAAAGGCTATTGTGGTATTTTATACATGCAGGATGGCTGAACATTTTTATTTTGGTTTGAAAAAAAGTAAAAAAAAAATTATATATTAACAGCATTCTAACAGAAACTTGCATTTCTGTTTTCCCTTGTTGGTTTCCATTCGCCTTCTGTTCCCAAAATACTTTGAAACTCTACTCTACTTTCCAGCTAAAGTCCACATACTGCATGATAACACAAGTCCAAATGAACGAAAACAGTTCATTTCCCTATGGATGACTACAGTATGGCAGCCCTATCTGCAGTAGAGCTGGAACCAAACCTTTTGGTCAAACTAGTTTTTTTCTAGAAAAGGTAGAAAGGGCAGATTCAACTTGATCAAAACACCTCAAATGCATGAGGAATTGTTTCAGCTAATAATGTTTTGAAAATGTTTAAATGAAAAATTTTGACTGTTTCAAAACAGTCTGGACTGTTTGTTTCCAAGTGATGCTTCATAGTTTCATAGTTGGTAGGCTCCGCCACCCCTACACCCCAGCCTACGCCACCTTCGGTGTACTGCCTTGTTGTTATCTGTGGTCTTCCCCGCAGACCACGACCGCCGCTCTGCATCCCAAAGCCAATGGTGGGAGGCTCTGCTCGCACCTGCGATGCTTCACCTTAATCCTGTCCCATAGGAAACCTTCCCTACTGTTGCCCCTACCAAGGCTTCCCTGCAAACCCACCACGAGGTTACACACCTATGGCCTCTGTCCCCCTTGCTCGGGGTATTCTGAAACAACCAGTGCACCTCCACCAACCCACCACCTATTCCCTGGGCCCGTAAAGGGGAGGGATGGCACTACACTCTATTGGTCACTCCCGAGACCAGCTCCAATCCCACGCTCAACATCCCGGGTCCCGGCAGCGATCCCCGCCCTGATTACCATCCCCTTCAGGGTTGTCTGTGGATCTTCACCTCTTGGCGTGGTGTCCTCCAAGCCCCACCATCCCAGCACTCACACCTGAATCCAGCGGCGCTGCCGGGACTGCTTCTGCTTTCCCTCACTCAGTCAGCCAGTCACTCCTTTGCTGATTAGCGAGGGTCTTCGACATGGTGCTTCCCTCCTCAGCCACCATTACCTCCGGCTCGCTGGATTCCTTGGTGTCTGCCCGTGGAGCTCACACTGCCGCTGGCATTGGCTGCAGCCTGGTCTCCTGGCTATCCTCCCCCTCTGCATCAGTAGCCGCCATTTTTAACTTCGCCGGCTGGCGTCTGATGCTGACATCACTGGCCGGCAGCAGCTGTACAAAGAGGCAGCTAACGAGCCATGCGGGTTCCTCTCTCCGCTCCACATGTGCTCTGTCCCAGGCTGTAGGTAAGTGCCCTGCATTACTTCGCCCCCTGGGACATTCATCTTGGCGTCAATGATGACTCCAAGATCCTTTTCTGCCTCTGTACTGACGAGAAGGGAATTCCCCAGCCTGTAGGTATGCTGCTGGTTCTTCCTCCCCAGGTGCAGCACCTTGCACTTGTCTGTGTTGAATTGGATGCTATTCTCGTCCGCACACCCCTGTAGCCTGTCTAGGTCTGATTGTATCCTATTCCTTCCTTCTAGCGTGCCCACATCCCCCCACATCTTAGTGTCATCAGCAAATTTGAACAGGGTGCTTTTTACCCCCTTGTCCAAGTCACTGATGAAGATGTTGAACAGTGCGGGCCCGAGGACCGAGCCTTGGGGAACCCCACTGCCCACATCCCTCCAAGTCGAAAATGACCCATCCACCACCACTCTCTGGGTGTGGCCCTCCAGCAAGTTGGCGACCCATTTGACTGTGTAGGTGTCGACACCACAGTCCCCCAGTTTCTTAATGAGAACGGGGTGAGAGACAGTGTTGAAGGCCTTCCGAAAGTCCAGAAAGACTATGTCCACTGCTACCCCTGCATCTAAGGATTTTGTGACCTGGTCATAGAAGGCAAAGAAAATCATTACTAAGTGTACTTCAATATAACTCTAGAAAAAAAGTTAAAATTCTGAAGAGATGATAAAATGATCCATGTTGTGCTTAATTTGGGATCAAATTAATTTTCATTCCTTTTTTTTTAAACAAAAACCAAAACACCCCCAAAACAACCAACCAACCAACAAAACAAAGCACTTTTGGAAAGGGTCATCCCCTAATGAATGTTGTGGGTTTTGGGAAGGAGGATTCGGGGGGGAGGTATTTTTTTCATTAGCCAGAAAACCCCAATATCAATTATTCACATGGCCTTCCTCCTGCCTTCTCAGATATATGCAGTGGATGCCAGTATTCAGTTCTTAACCAAAGCCTCCCATGCTCCCTTGCCCATAGTCTCTTGCCTCACTCTGCTACCCTTTTACCCTTCAGGTGCTGTTTAAGCCTCTTCCCAAGCCTTCTATTTCTTTGCCTATTCATTTCTAACTCCTCACATCCCCATTTCTACTCAGCCTCCTGACTCTTCCCACTTCGCTCCACATAGCGAGCCTCCACTTAAAGATTTTGCATCCTGGACAGCCTATGGCTGAAGACAGCTTCTTGGAGCCTCCAACCTGTTCCCAAATAGCAGTCATGACCAATGGTTTTGGCAGGCATGCCAGAAGTCAAGGCCTGCCACGTTCTCAAGTGCCACTCTGATCCCTGCCCCTTATAGGCTTACCTCAGAGTTTGCACCCTGAGGTGCCAAAGGGGAGGCAGTGGGGGCTCAAGTCTCTGGCTGTGCAGAGCAAAGCAAATGCAGCACACTGCTATGAAAGGCAGCACCGCCAGGGCTAGGTTCAGACATTCAAAAAAGCCTGAGGAAGAATCAATCTAGGTTACACCATTTTTGTAAGAGGCATAGTTCTATTTGCTACCCATCTAAACCCACATTTGCCCTTTGGTGGGGGAGCAAATCTTCGACCAGGTTCCGCCATTTTAAACCAGTCTATGTGCACCAAATTTCTGTTCTGTTATGGGTATAGACTGGTTTTGTGTGCCAAACTTCTGTTCCATTATGGATATAGTCCAGTTTCCAAACACTTAGACCAGTAAAAGTGTAATGTCTTTTACAGACCCAGGACTCGGGTCACCACTTGTGGCAGAATACCACCGCTGTCTCTCCCCAAGACCTCTGCTATGTGACAATTTGGTTAACATGGTTACTGCAAAGGGCAGACTCCTCTGTCCCATCTCTTCAGGTAACCCTGAATTATAACCTGAGCTGGATACATTCCTGAGGAAGGGGGGAAACCTGCTCCCTCTGCCTATGTGACTGGCATCACACACCTGGGTGGGGGCTTAAGCTCCCCATTGTTCTATGCAATCCCAACCTGACTGGGAGGGGCTAGAGACCCTGCCAGTCTACCCGGCAATCAGTGATGCATTTCAAATTGGTTGATTGGAAGCCAACAGGTGCTGGCTTCCATTGGACCAGGTAAATGAGGTCATAAGGGTTATATAAGTGAAGGACTGCCCAGGAGAAGGTGCAGTAGCCAGAGCCAGATGAAGACTCAGAGAGAGAAGCTGAATCATCTGAAACTTGGCCTCTCTCTTGAAACTCATGATCAATGATCCCAATGGGCAAGCCTGGAGCTGGTGCGGGGCCCAGGCTGGCAGCGGGGGCAGGTTACAAGCTGGTGCTGAGTGCTGGGAAAAGCAGCCCCTCCCCTGCCCCGTGCCCAGTGCCCCACACTGCAGCTGCTTGCAGCCCACCTGGGGCTTCCTGTGCCTTCTCAGGACAGCCCCACGTGGGCTGCAAGTGGCTGCAGCAGGGAGCACTGGCCACAGGTTGGGGGAGAGGCCACTTTTCCCTACATTCATCTTTTCCCTGGGCTCCTTCCCTGCCTGGGGTCCTCCCCTGCCCTTCCTCCCACCCCCTCTTACCTGAGTGTCCCACACCAGAGGATCCACATGGTCCCAGGCCAGAAGCCCTTACTGGGGCTTCCGGCTGGAGGGTGGGGCCAGGCAGGCCCTCCTGTTGCGGAAGCCCACCAGGCTTCCCTTGGGTCGTACTGTCCCAGGCTCATGTCACTTTTGACAGGAACCAAGGGCAGATAAATTTTAATTTTCTAAATTTTTCAGGCAACCCACTTAGTGGACCGCATCCAGCCCACGGGCCGTATTTTGCCAACCCCCGATTTAGACAGACCTCTACCCATTTAAGTGATTTTGTGAGAATCTCAGCAACTTTTTTAAAAGTAAAAGTCAGCCCTTGCAGGGACAGGGAAATGCCTGAAAATCTAAACCAAGTTCATTCTTGAAGCTCACAAGTCAGAAGGCAAACTACAAAAAATCTAAATGTATTTTATATAGATACTCACATGACTTATAAATTGGTCTTATGATTATTTGGAACTTGAACTTCTGTTTCTCGAATGCTTGAAGTTAACACAACTGTGATACTATTAAGCTTTTGATTTTATGTACAGGGTTGGCTTCTTATACTGGAAGGCCACTTGAATGTCTTTCAAAAATTGCTGAACTGTTTGTTCATTTTATAAGTAGGCCAAAATATGTTTTTTATTTATTTATTTTGTCAGTGACTGTATTGTTTTGTTTGACTTCCAAAATACAATTACCATAATATTACAAAAAATAACTATTTGAGGAGCAGACAAGGAAGAACTTGTAGACTTCGAAGGATTGGAGAAAGCAAGCATTGCATGTATATATCCCTGTCTTTGAAATATTGTTGAATGGCATAATTTCAGTGTTGTATATTTGTGCTGGTTATATTACTATAGTGCCCAGGGATGTTTACTGAGATAGGGTTCTTGCTATATTAGGAGGTATACAAAGTTGGAGTTTCTCAGGAATTTTATAAACTAAATAGAAAAGAGAGGTAAAGGGTGAGAGAGGAGATGAAGGCACACAAAGGTAAAGTGACTTAACCAAGGTCATATGGCAGGTTGCTGGCAGATGGGATGAGGTTTTCCAACTCCCATACTCATGCCCTATCCACCAACAACACTGCCTCACTTAACACTCCTCAACATTGAAATAACATTGGGGTGGAACATTTTGCCCTTCTACTTCTTTGACCGCTCCCTCACTGAAGATGGTTCTGTGTGTTTACAACTCTTACCGCTGTCCCTACAAATGTTACATTCCTGTTGGATTAGGGATGAGTCCAGCATGGCTGAGTTTCAGGAGTTTGCACTGGCTCACATTTTGATCTTTCTGGACAGCCACAGCATCATGTTCACAAACAGCCCAATTTCAGCATTGCCAATTCATGCTTTCATACAGAATAGCTGCTTTAGAAATGCTGTAGCTCCTGGGTTTGTATAATAAATACATCTCACTGACTCATTGTGAAATTGTACATTTTGATATCACAATATTCTTGGAGCAGCTCTAGTGGTGGGTAGTAATAAAATTCACTGATACTGGGTTGAAATTATGCAGGATGAAAAAAAAAATCAGTAAAATGTCCATCCTGTGCTTTGAATTCAGGTGGGCCCCTTTCACAGCTCAGCCCGGCTCCACAGACTGCCAGCCTGCGCACCACTTTGGGCCCCACCGGTGCTGGCCCTGGGACATTGGTCCCAAGATGGTGACCAGGGGGTGGGGCACCTGTCAAGGGGCAGGGCTACTCATGCAGCCCTCAACAGCTTGCCAAAACTGGATAAGTGGCCCTCTGCCCAAAATAATTGCCTGCCCCTGATCTAAATCATGGGGGTATAACCAGTTTTCACAGCTTGATTGTGGTGTCAAGTTCTAATTCTGCAGTCACTTCACAGTAGCCCCACTGCTCAGCACTGATTGGCAGAGAGGCCTGGTGTGGGGGAAGGAGGGATGAAGGGGCAGCCACCATCTTGATTGCTGGCTGCCCTTCATGCGGCCCCACCCCTAAGCGCTGATTGGTGAAGAGGCCTCAATGTGGAGGGGAGGGGGGAAGAGGGACGAGGAAGCAGCCACCATCTGGTCTGTTTCCTTTCATGCCATCCTGCCAGCTAGAGCTAGCTTTTTATTTTTATTAAGTTTTTTGTTGTTGATTGTATGGATTTCACAGACAACCTTAGATGTTGTGGTTTTCACAAAATACGTAAAATTGTGAATTGAACCGAACTCCTGCATGACTACTTTGCCTTGGTCTTCCACCAGGCCAAGGAGAAAATCATGCCAGCCAGGGTAAAGAATGAGAAGGGTTCAAATGACCACCTTCCTAGTATTGCCATAGAACTGGTGTGTGATCAATTAAAATATTGGACGTATACAAGTCAGCTGGTCCGGATGAACTTCATCCAAGAGTGCCAAAAGAGCTGGCCGAAGTCTTCACAGAAGCCCTGGTGAAGCTCTTCCAAAACTCGTGGCACTCCAGGGAGGTCCCTGA
>NW_017728992.1:189160243-189160883 GCF_001723915.1 Gavialis gangeticus | reverse complement strand
CCTAGCGCCCGCTGGCATAACAAGGAGTAATGGGCACAAGCTGATGGAGAGGAGGTATAGATTGGACATCCGCAAAAACTACTTCACGGTTAGGGCGGCTAGGAGCTGGAACCAACTTCCAAGGGGAGTGGTGCTGGCCCCTACCCTGGGGGTCTTTAAGAAGAGGCTGGATGCCTACCTGGCTGGACTCGTTTGAGTCCCATTTCTCTTTTTGGGGTTTTTTGTTGTTCTCCCACCCTGGCGGGGGGTCGGGCTAGAAGATCTACTAGGTCCCTTCCGACCCTTAATCTATGAATCTATGAATCTATGACTGGAAGAAGGCCAATGTTGTGTCCATATTCAAGAAGGATAGGAGAGAAGACCCAGGTAAGTATAGGCCAATTAGCCTAACTTCTTTCCCAGGGAAAATCCTGGAAAAAATTCATTAAGGAGCCTATGTGCAATAGGCTTGCAAAAAGTAGGATTCTGAATGACAGCCAGCATGGCTTAACATCTTGGGCTGAGGAACCTGAATCTCTTCAGTCTCCGCAAGAGGAGACTGAGGGGGGATCTTGTGGCTGCCTACAACCTTATCAGGGGCCACCAGCAGGGACTTGGGGAAAGTATGTTCACCAGGGCCCCCCTTGGAGTCACCAGACAC
>NW_017728992.1:189152452-189155243 GCF_001723915.1 Gavialis gangeticus | reverse complement strand
AGCTGAGGGAGGATAGGTTTAGGTTAGATATTAGGAAGAACTACTTCACGGTAAGGGTGGCCAGAGCCTGGAATAGGCTTCCCAGAGAGGTGGTGCTCTCACCTTCCCTGGAAATCTTCAAGAGGAGACTGGATAGGCACCTGGCTGGGGTCTTATGACCCCTCCCGCCCCCAGTGCTCATTCCTGCCCATGGCGGGGGGTCAGACTCGATGATCTGTCTAGGTCCCTTCCGACTCATTGATTCTATGAATCTATGGGCAGGCCTTGTCTTACCAACCTCATCTCCTTTTATGATCAAGTGACTTGCCACCTAGATAAGAAAGGGGAGATTGACATTATATGCCTCAACTTCCAAAAATCTTTTGATCTGGTAGCCCACAATGTTCTCATAAGAAAATTGGAAGACTGTGGGCTTAACTGCGAGACAGTCAGGTGGGTAGGAAACTGGCTGCAGGGCAGGACCCAGAGAGTTCTAATGAGTTCTATGTCATTTTGGTGGGAAGTGATCAGTAGTGTCCCGCAGGGGTTGGTGCTTGGCCCAGTACTATTCAACGTCTTCATCAGTGATTTGGATGTGGGGGTGAAGAGCTCACTGGCCAAGTTTGTGGATGACACCAAGTTATGGGGAAGTGTGGACACACTTGAGGATAGGCTGCAGATACAGGTGGACCTAGACAGGTTTGCAAGTTGGGCATACCGGAACTAGATGAAGTTCAATGTCAAGAAGTGTAAAGTGCTCCACCTGGGGACGAACGATCCCCTACGCACCTACAGGCTTGGCAGTGACAACCTGACCTGCACTACAAATGGAAGGGACCTGGTGGTATAATTGACCACAGCATGAAAATGTGCCGGCAGTGCAACACTGTAGCCAGCAGGGCCAACAATGCCCTAGCATACATGAATTGATGCATCTCCAGCAAAACCAAAGTGATTCACCCACTCTACTCAGCATTGGTGAGACCATAGCTGGAGTACTGGGTCCAGTTCTGGGTGCTGCACTTTAACAAGGATGTGGTAAAGCTTGAGAGAGTCCAGAGAAGGGTTACCCATATGATCAGAGACTTGCACAGCAAGCCATATGAGGAAAGGCTGAGAGATCTGGGACTTTTCAGCCTAAAAGAGAGAAGGCTGAGAGTCATACATCAAGGGCTCAGTGATCAACTGTTCAACAGGGCACCCTTGGGGAACACTAGGAGTAATAGTCACAAACTTCTGGAAGACCGTTTCAAGCTCAACATTAGGAAAATCTACTTCACAACTAGGGTGCCCAGACTGTGGAATAAGCTCTCTCTAGCGGTGGTACAATTGCCTACCCTGGAAATCTTCAAGAGGAGACTGGACGGGAACCTTGCTGGGATCACCTGACCCCAGCTGTCTTTCCTGCCTGGTGCAGGGGGCTGGACCCAATGATCTTCCACGGTCCCTTTCAGCCTTACAATTCATGAATCTGTTAATTTAAGTCAGCCCCTAGAAATGGGTCTTGAAGAAAAACATCAAATGCAGCAAGAACTCTGATAAAATTGTGAGTGCTGACAATGCTTTGTTCTTATTATTCATATTACAATAATACTCTTTCTTGGCACTCTTGAGTGCATTTTAACAAACTGCTTCCTGTCTCTGCAGTGGCAGGACATTGACAGTGCCCTTGTCCCCCTGCTCTACCCCTGGCAAACTAAAGAGTGTTTTTAAATGCTCGGGTCCCTTCTGACCCTACCAACTATGAAACTATGAATGTTTCAGACATTATGCCTGAGAGTTGTACATGAGGGTTGTTCCCAAAGATTTTACAAACAGGTTAAACAAAAAAAAAAGTATAGAATAGTGTCATAGCTGGGAAAACCCCAGTTACTCATATTGGGGTGATGAGACCCCTAGAAGCACCTCTATTAGTCCAAGGGTGGGACACTGAGGCAGCTGCTTTCCCTAGGAGTGGGGACTTACCAGGAAAAATGCCAGCAGCACAGTCCAAAGAGTTCCCGGCACTACAGCTGCCTCATTTTACAAGCTTGTGACAAATCCAGGTTAGCTGGCGTGCAGTGGCTGAGACGTGCCCTGCACCAGCTGAAGACAGAACAGAGGCACTGGAGCACAGCTGCAGGAGCGTCAACCTGGACCAAAGACTGCCCAAGCAGGGGCAAAGGGAGCAAAACAGAACCTGCTCACATGATTGGAGGCTTGGAGGAGCCTCAGGACGGAGGGACCAGAACCACTACCAGGAGAAGCAGACAACATGACGCAGAGGTGCCAAAAGACACCATTTCCTTCACTGGAACAGTGTGAGCAGCAAAGTGTGAGTCCATTCCAGGAAGGGCTCCAGGGCCCCATAGTCACTTTGAGGGTTAGTGACACCAGGCAAGGGAAATTTAAGGACTTGACAGACTAGCCCTGCTGGGCATAGTCATAATAGCCCAGGGAACTGTGATTAATGGGCTGAGAGACATTTAGTGAGGAACCTAGACACAGGTGTTTGACATGCCAAATCCCTAGACTGCCCCAACAGGGCAGAGGAAGATTTTCACTAGCCTATTGAGACTGTTTACTCAGCTGGAGCCTGACTAAATTGACCAATTGGGAGGACGGTGCCATTCTATAATCCAGTGGCACAGTCTGGCTAGACCATAAGCTCTGGTTGGTGTAAGGACAGGGTGTAAGAGGTGGAGCCTCAAGGAAAAACAAGGTGCTTGTGAGGGCAGGTGTAAGCCATCAAGCATCCTCCCCTCTTACTAAAAACATCAAGATGTGATGGGTGAGCTGGAGAGTGTGCCCTGTTAACACAAGCCAGCAAGGC
>NW_017728992.1:189113909-189147452 GCF_001723915.1 Gavialis gangeticus | reverse complement strand
ATCCAGTGGCACAGTCTGGCTAGACCATAAGCTCTGGTTGGTGTAAGGACAGGGTGTAAGAGGTGGAGCCTCAAGGAAAAACAAGGTGCTTGTGAGGGCAGGTGTAAGCCATCAAGCATCCTCCCCTCTTACTAAAAACATCAAGATGTGATGGGTGAGCTGGAGAGTGTGCCCTGTTAACACAAGCCAGCAAGGACAAGCTATCAGCCCCCAAGCACTGGTGCTCAACAGATTGGAGCACTCGCTCTTGGTGGCACAGTCAAGCGAGGCACGGCCACCTACAGATAGTTTGAATAAGGAAGATCCTGCCTTGAGCATGGGTTGGACATGAGGAGCTCCTAACGGCCCTTCCAGTCTTACTTTTCTAGGATTCCAAGTTGTATTAAGGAAGCATGCAAGGTCCTAAATCCACTTTAAGTCCCATTGTCCTAGGTACCATATAGGCAGTTTTGGAGGTAAAGGCTATTTTCATCAAGGGGTGACAAGTTAGGCTTCATCCTTGTTCATGCTACTTTTGTTTATTTTAGAGCCAAATCCTCAGCTGATATAAAATGGTGTAGCTCTGTGGAACTATATCGATTTTTACCAGCTGAGAACCAGCTTTAAAAACAGCAAAACAGAGCTTCTATATTGTGCAATTATTAAATTGTATTCCACTCCTCATTTATAAAATAAACCTACTTTCTCTCCACTGGCCAGATCCACAACTTAGTGAGGCCAAGGAAGGCCTTTCTACTGGCTCAGGGAACAAGTTCAGGCCCTATAGCTAGGGTGACCATACCTCTCATATTGGCCAGAATATTTGCAGATTTCAGAGGCCGGTCATGGCTGGCCAGTGAAAATTAAAACAAGCATCCTGGGTATGGGACAAGGAGGCAGAGCCACAGGAGCTGTAAAATAGGAAGGCCTGGCAGACAGCAAAATAGCCCAAATAGTACATCTTGATTAGTGGAATGACTATTAAAAAGGGGATTGTTAACACCCGTGAAGGAAACAATGGGTCATTAACAGGCCATTAACTCCTCAGCTGCCTGAATAGTACTACAAGTGGTGCCCCACTCCTGCCTCCACCTGCAGCAGCAAAGGTGGGTTAGGTAGTGTCCCAGATTTCATTGTCTCATACAGTCACCCCACCTATAACCATACTTTGGACTTGAGGGTGGGCCTCCATATTTTTCTGAGTCGAGGCATTTGCCAAGGGTCCAGCCCATGATACACAATTTTCTGCAAGATTTTAGGTTAAAATACTTAGAATTTGCTACCTGAAATTAGCCTCCATTATACACACCATGATATCTGGGTAAGCAGACCAATCTTCAAAAAGTGCTGAGCACTAAGGCTGTGCAAAATCTTGCCTGCTGTTTGGATTCAACACTGTTTCAACTCATTTTGAACTCAAAACAGCAAAATTGAATAGAAACAAAGGGCTTCGAAACAGCTTCGAAACAAAACAAGGCTAGTCGAAACATTTCAAAAGTTTCGAGTTTTGAAGCAGCCAGCAGTGAGGTGGTGGGAGATGAGGGAGAACCAGGGCTGTTCTCCCAGCAGCAGCCAGGATCACAGCCCTGGTCTCCCGCCGCCGGGCTGTGGGAAGCTGATCATAGTGCAGGGAAAGATCCCCAGCCTGGGCTCAGTTCCCCTCCCAAGTGCTGCAAGATTGGGCTGGGGAAAGGAACTGAGTCCGATCCCTCAGTTCCCCTCCCCAGCCCTGTGATTGGGCTGGGGATGGGAAGTCAGCCCAGCTGGGCTGGGTTTGTTTCCCCAGCATGATGGTTGCGCAAAATGTCAAAACAGCCCCACTATTTTGATGAAGCAAAACTGAACAGCTGTTTTTGAAATAAAATTCGAAACAAAACACTGTTCTGTCCAAACCTCAAAACTGAAGTTGAAATGGAACAGTGCCAATTTGCACAGCCCTACTGAGCACCAAATAGCTCCCATCAACCCGAAATGGAGCAGGACAAAAAGAAGATCTAATAAGAGGCAAAAGGAGAAGGAAAAGATTAATGTGGGTCAGAGCAGCCTGCATCAGGTAAAGGTAATTATGGAAAGGGTTGGGATTAAATTCAGGAGTGGAAGAATTAAGAAAGGGCAGAGGGAGTAGAAAACAGAACAATAGAATTAGAGATTTAAAAATCCTCCAATGAAATTCAAGCTAGCTCTGCCCCTTGAAAAGATAAAAGAAAAAAAAGCATCACTCCTAATCAGATTGTGTGCAATCTGTTAGTTTCAGTTTGTTTGTGGGGTGGGGGGTTAAAACAGTAATTATGCAAAGATGTTTCGGTATCCAGCACTGCAGTGTGAAAGGATGACAATGGATAAGGCTCGGCCCATCTGCTATTGTTCTTCCTTTGCCTTTTGAGATGAGATTCTGTATGCAACCTCATGCAGCTGACATGCAAAGAATTTCCTCTGTGTTAAAAAAAGAAAGGGGGGGAGAAAAAGAGAAGGAAGGTTGTCTTACTATAAACACAACCTCAACCAACCACCTCTTGAGACGGATGATATCAAATATTTTTTTCCCCCTGTTAGTTGGCATCAATACTGCAGCGCAAATCTTATAAATATTTCAGGTCTCCTCCCCTCAGGAATGAAACTCACATTCCTTTGCTTCTTGAAGGTGCTCCCTATTTGCTTTTTCACAGCCAAAGACATCAACATGCATGAAAGTGTCAGACAGCGGTGGATCTGAGGCAACCCAGCCAACCTTATGGTTCGCAGTCAACTGGGGACACAGAATCTGGATGGAGAATTAAAACCCTTCCAAGCGATGAGGTTGGGGGCATCCCAGGCAGCTGAAAGTTAACCCACATGATATGCAAACCTCAGTTTCATAATGCTGGAACAGAAAGCACCTGTAAAAGCCTTTAACTCAGTTTGTCCCCGGCTCTGGAGAGACATGCATGGGTGGAAGCTCATCGTGCCCCCATTGAGCCCAGGGGCCCCCAGTATTCCCCAGCAGGCCCCTAACATGGACCCCCAGTGCAGCCAGAGGTAGGTGGAGCTCATGGCAGGGAGGGAAGGACCCCCAATGCAGTCAGCTGCGGAAGAGTTGAGTGGAGCCAAGGAGGGACATCCCCCCTCACCCCGGTCCTACTTTGCCCAGCCCCCAGGGAGCCACACAAAGGAGCCTCATGAACAGGACACACAAACAGGCATGCTTCTAGGCCCAGCACATGAGTTAGTGCGGGAGTTCATGCAGGAGGGTGAGTGGGAGGGCCCGAGGCCCTGCCAGTGAGCCCCAAGGGAAGGTAGTCACAGCAGTACCCAGACTATCAGAGCCACAATGCGGATGGCCACACGCCACACCCCAACGGTCCCCTTGGAGTCTGAGACCTCCCCCACTGGCACCTCAGAGATCTCCACCCAGACGAAGCCCATGGTCCCTGGCTCCACACAGACAGAGCCCCTGGCTCTCAGCTGTGGGGGCTGCCTGGCACGATTCTAGGCACATGGGACCGGGAGCATGGCCACCTCCCCTTGCAGGGTTTGCTCCACTTTGGAGTCTCTGGGGCACCAGATAGAGGAGCTCCAGGCCACAAACCAGAGACTGCGTGCCATCAGATATGGTGAGCAGGAGATAGACTCCTACTGCCAGTCCCTTCATCCCCTGGAGGCTGAGGGTAAACCAAGGTCACCTTCCAGGGCAAGGGAGGACTTGAGGATCTCCCTCACTGTCCAGCCAGGGGGTTGGACCAAGGTAGTCAATGGCCCCGGTACCCACTGTACCAGGGTCCCCTCCACTCTGGAGCTTTGCAACCAGTACGAATCTCTTGGAGCCCCAGTAGAGCCTTCAGAGATGCCAGCTCCTGCAGACAAGGGAGGACCACTCACTGCTACCGTCCCTGCTTTCCCTAAGTCCACACATAGAGGGATCGTTGTGGGAGACTCCCTCCTGAGGGAGACTGAGGGCGCGATCTGCTGCCCTGATCCCCTAACCCGGGAGGTCTGCTGCCTCCTGGGCACCCATATCCGGGATGTAGCAGAGAGGATCCCAAAGCTCATCCAGCCCACCAACCACTACCATATGCTCCTTATCCAGGTGGGCACGAATGACATGGCTTGGAGCAATCATAGCCTGCTCATGAGAGGCTACAGGGCTTTCAGAGTGGGCCTTAGGGGGTTGGGAGCACAGGTGGTGTTTTCCTCAATCCTCCTGGTTTCAGGTTATGGGCTGAGGGGGGAGACAAAGATCAAGGTAGTCAACCAAAGACTGCAGCACTGGTGTCATCATAAAGGCTTCAGCTTTCATGATCACAGTCCACTCTTAGGGAAGAATGGCAGTGGTCTGCTGAGAAGAGATAGTTTCCACCTTACTACACTGGGGAGGAAGCTTTTCTCAGCCAGAATGGCTGATCTGCTCAATCAGGCTTTAAAACTAAGCCCGCCGGGGGATGGGGGGACTAGGGAAGACTAGGGCCTCCAATGGGACACTTACATACCTATACGCCAGTGCCAGGAGCTTGGGGAATAAACAGGAGGAACTGGTCCTCTTCCTAAACAATAATGACTATGATCTCATAGGGATAACAGAGACCTGGTGGGACTTCACCTATGACAAGGCCACAGCTATAGATGGCTATACCTTGTACAAGAGAGATCATGTAGACAAAATGAGTGGGGGTGTAGCTATCAAGGAAAGCTACACATCCCTGCAAGATGACATTGGCATCCAGGGTGGATGACTGGAGACCCTCTGGATTAAAATCCATGGTGAAAATGGCACAGGGGACACAATGGTAGGAGTCTACAGACCTCCTAATCAGGATCAAGAGTTCGACCGGTAATTTGCCAAGCAACTGGCTGAGGCTGCCCACTCCCCATTCATGGTTGTCATGGGAGACTTCAACTACCTGGACATCTTATGGGAAGAACACTCGGCCAAATCCAAACAGTCACAAAGCTTCCTCATATGCGTGGACGAGCTCTATCTGACTCAAGAAGTCTATGGTCCAACAAGAGGCAAAGTGCTGCTCGACCTGGTATTGGCAAAGGGGGATGATCTAGTCAGTGACCTAATGATTGAAGGGAAATTGGGAGACAGTGACCATGAGCTGATCACTTTCACTATCCACCATAAAGCTGGCAAGTCAGCCAGCAATACTGAAGTCCTTGACTTCAGGAAAGCTGACTTGACAAGATCAGGAGGCCTGTTGGTGAGGCCCTAAGGGACCATGACCCAAAGGGGAGGGGAGTTCAGGAAGAGTGGTTTCTCCTCAAGGGAATGATCCTGAAAGCTCAAGCAATGTCTATCCCATCTTGGAGGAAAGGCAGAAAAAGACCACAGCAACCCCGTTGGCTCTGCAGGAAACTCTTGGACCTCCTGTATCAAAAAAGAAAGATCTATAAAGGATGGAAGACAGGAACAACCTCAAAGGAGGAATACTCTGCACTGGTCCAGAACTGTAGGGAGCAAACCAAGAAAGCCAAGGCTGTGGCTGAACTCCAACTGGCTACATGTATCAAAGACAATAAAAAGTCCTTTTTTAGATATGTGGGAAGCCGGAGGAGAAGCAACGTGTAACATTGGAACCCTGCTAAACCAGATGGGACAACTGATGCCCAGGAAAAAGCCAACCTGCTTAATGGGTATTTTGCGTCAGTTTTTCATGAGCCCCAAGGGACAGCCCTGCTCAACATGGCACCAGATGGCCAGGGTGAGGGAGAATCGTTACCCTACATCAGTGTGGACCATGTGAAGGAACACCTTGAGAGGCTGGACACCTTCAAGTCAGCTGGCGTGGACAGCCCCAGGAAACTCAAGAAGCTGGCAGGCATCATAGCTCAGCCACTGGCACAGATCTTCAAGAACTCGTGATGCTCTGGTGAAGTGCCTAAAGATTGGAAGAAGGCCAATGTGGCGCTTATCTTCAAGAAAGGAAGGAAAGTAGATCCGGGGAACTACAGGCCTATCAGCCTGACCTCTATCCCAGGGAAGATCTGGGAAAAAAATATCAAAGAGGCCATTCTTGACAAACTGGCTGATGGCAACATCCTGAGGAATAGTCAGCATAGGTTTGTTGCAGGTATGTCTTGCCTGACCAATCTCATCTCCTCCTATGACCAGGTGACATATCACCTAGACAAGGAAGAGGAAACTGACATCGTTTATCTTGACTTTAAAAAAGCCTTTGATCTGGTGTCCCATGATCTCCTCGTGGAAAACTGGCCAACTGCGGCCTCGGCTACATTAGTCTGATGGCTGGGGAATTGGCTCCGAGGTCAGACCTGAGAGTGGTAATAGATGGAAGTAAATCATTGTGGTGTGTCATGACCATTGGGGTCCCCCAAGGCACCATCCTTGGGCCTATACTGTTCAACATCTTTATTAATGATGTGGACATCGGTGTCAGAAGTGGACTGGGCAAGTTCACCAATGAAACGAAACTTTGGGGTAAAGCGTCCACACCTGAGGATAGGCAGGTGATCCAGGCCAATCTAGACAGGCTCAGAAAATGGGCAGACAAAAACCTGATGGTGTTCAAAACCGAAAAATGAAGGTTCTCCACCTTGGGGAAAGAAACCCACAGCATGCTTATAGGCTAGCGCCATGGCTGAAAGGGACTTGGGGCTCACAATTGATCACAAGATGAGTATGAGCCGCCAATGTGATGTCGCAGCTGGTAAAGTGAGCAAAATGCTGGCTTGCATTCATAGATGCTTCTCAAGCAAATCCCAGGACGTCATCCTCCCGCTGTACTCGGCCTTGGTGAGACTGCAGCTGGAGTACTGCGTCCAATTCTAGGCTCCTCAATCTAAAAAGGATGGGGAAAAGCTTGAGAGAGTCCAGAGGAGAGCCACACACATGATCAGAGGGCAAGAGAAGAGGCCCTATGATGAGAGGCTGAGAGCCATGGGAGTCTTCAGCCTGAAAAAGCACAGGCTTTGTGGGGGGGTCAGGGTGTGCATCCGGATCTGGGGGAATGTCTGTTCACCACAGCTCCCCGAGGGATAACAAGGACCAAAGGTCATAAACTCCTCCAAGACTGTTTAAGGCTGAACATAAGGAAAAGTTTCTTTACTGTCTGAGCCCCCAAGGCCTGGAATAGACTGCCTCCAGAAGTGGTGCAGGCACCTACTGTGGACTTATTCAAGAAACGCTTGGATGCTTATCTTGCTGGGGTCCTTTGACCCTAGCTGACTTCCTGCCCCTGGGGCAGCGGGCTGGACTTGATGATCTTCAAGGTCCCTTCCAGCCTTAACGTGTATGAATCTATCAACGTTCCACCAAAATTCTGATTTACCACATCCAGCCAGAAACCCATCAGATCTCTAGATCCTTCGGGCCCTGATAAGATTAAATTTTGCAGTGGCCTGGGTTGACTGCAAAGACTGCAAGAGCTCTAATATACCAGGGTTTTCAAGATGATAGCCAGCCACAATTTTTTCTTTACCAGTTAAATTTAAAGCAAGAGTGTAAGGTGAATAAAAGGCATTTGAACCTGGATAAGAAAAAAAATCTGTCTGCAATGTCTTTTTTTTTAAATATCTTGTCCAAACTCACTGATCTTCAGCCCTCACAGCCCCTCCTCACCTGTGAATGATTGAAGGCAATGAATTACACTGGGAGGAAAAAAGTTAGGCAATAAAGCATTCCCAACCTCAATGTCAGGAGTTGGACCTCTCTGATCCCAGTCCAGCAGTTCCTAATGAGGTAAAATATTCCAGCTGAAGTCACTTCCAATGGCCACTTACTAAATGTTACCTACCTCTGTATCTCAAGGCATTCTACAAACAATGTAAGCTTTATTTATACCCATTTCACAAGTAGAAAAACTTAGTGCATGACTATAGGCCTTTCCCTCAACCTCCGACCTGCTGCCAACTAAATATGCCCTATACCAGACCCTAGCAAATAGGCAGAGTAAATAACTTGGAGTGGTTCACATGTACATGTCCTAGGAGCACCCACGGGTACTTTGCCTCAGGAAAAGCACCTGTGTGCAGGGGGAGAGATGGTAGAGGGGACACTCAAGTCCACTCTGAGCTCTTGATGATGCTCCTGAACCATCTAACTTGTCTAATTGCTGCTCTCAGATGTGCCCCAGCATGAGCAAGTGAGCAGGGCTTATTTTTCCAGTGTCCCAGGGTCAAGGAGGAGTGATATCCTAACACAGAGATGAAATAACTGGGAATAACCAGGACCCAAGTCCCCATGTCGTGTTCCCTCCCTCACCCCCACCCCAAAGTCCCAGATCAATGCTCTATCTACAAGGGACACTTCACCTCCATCAAAAACACACACCAAGACAAAAAAAAACCTCAAAAAGAACCAAATTCCCACCAAACATCTCCCACACTCCCCAAACACAGGCAAAGACACAAAAAAATAATAAAAAAACCCAACCCCCCCCCAAAACAAAAAAACCTGAAGACACGCATACAACCAGGCAACAAATTCTGGTAACTTGATTACTATTATTTATTGTTGAGTAATTGAACTCAACTCAGCATTGCACCAAGTGGAACAAAGCTACAGTTAATATGCAACACTATTCCTGACCATTAATATCTTGCTCAAAAGTGCAAAATAAAAAAAAATCAAAAAAATCAAGGAAGATCTTTAACACAAGCAGGAAGTCACAAATAGCTCTGTTGTGTTTATTCTTCTTCATTATTTTTAGCCCATCACCATGATTTTTCTTGCTCTTGCCACTTTGTAGACAGTAAGAGAGACCATATCTGTTCCAAAGAGCTCAATGTCTGGTTAGGATGATGTATGATGGCAAATGGTAACAGGTATTAAGTATTATTTGTAGCGTTAGTATTGTCTTGCTGCTGGGAGTGTCAAAATTACAGCCTACCGGCCATATCTGGCCCACAGAGCCATGCCAGTGGCCTGCAGGGCTCATTGAGGGGCTGGGAATTCAGGGGGCAGAGAGGATACTTCTGTCCAAGGCTACTGGGCATAGCAGGCATTACCTCCTCAAATTTCTGAGCTACTAAGTAAAGCACACATTTAGCCTGTAGGCCAAACAAGAAAAAGCACCCCCCCCCGAGTAATATCAGATTGCGCTAGCCAAATACTAAACATCACCTCACATATAGAAGATGGATTTGAGAAAGGGATGATAACAGGTACTGTGTTTTTAGATCCGTCAGTGGTGTACAACAGTCAGCCACCAAAACCCGCTTGCCAAAGTCTATGATATGCTGCACAGCTACCACATAGTGCAGCTCATTTGATCTTTTTTGGGGAACAGACATTTTTATGTAGAACTATGCAACAAATGGAGGCCCTGGAGACTACAGCAAAACAACCTCTCACAGGGTAGCATGCTAGCTAGCACCGATCCATTTTAACATATATACCAACGGCCAAACCATACAGAGTAATACCGAGCAAGAGAAGGATTTTGTCGAGAACAGGCTGATATGTGAACTAAGCGACCTCTCAGATTACTGCAATAAGAACCAGCTTTGCGCCAACCCAACAGAGACACAGGTCACAGCTTTTCACCCATGTCATAGAGAACCCAAGTGGAAATTAAACACCATCCGAGATGGAATCCCAATGGCTAATCATCTGAACCCTGTGTACTTGGGGGTTACACTGGACTGAAAATACTTACTTTCAAAGCACATGTAGAGAAGATGAAAGGGACTAGTTAACATCTAGTTAATGACAAGGATTTGAGAAGATGACGACAATAACTTAAAATATTCTGGTCTCCACATTTTGGGGTTGATCTGACATTCTCAGATTCTCAAGAGCTGCGATTCCCTGTCAGGAGAGAACAGCACGTTTCTGTATAACAAAAAGAAAAAACAGACTGAGCTACTAGCAAGCAACCACAAAACAGCTTTTTGTACCAGCCGGGAGACTGATATAGAATTGTGCAAAATGTAAATTTACAATTTTATTTGAGCTGAAAGAAGTGATGCAGATGAATGTGCTGTTATAGTCTTTGACAGCTTTTGAAAATTGCCAGGCTAGGCTTTTTCATTTGATCTTTCATCGTTATTGGAGGTCATATAAACAGGATGCTATGAATACTTTGTCAATTAGTATATTTTAAACAAACTTGCTGCCACGGCCCCATCAATTCCTTGTCATTTGACCTGTTCAAGAACCCATCTTAAAAGCATTGTCCAAATTTACTCACAATGGAAAGAGTGGACATACTGATAGTTTGCTTAATATCTGAAGGTTTCTATCTCCCATCTCCCTAGTATCTGAATACCTACCTGATAAAACAAAAACAGGGAACATCAAAAATAGACTGGGCTATACAAAGTTTCTTGCATTTCTCCTTCCTTGAGTTTTATCACAGTATAACATACAGTAGTGCTGTAAATCAATTCAGTGTGCAAATGCCCAATGATCAGGCTTATGAACATGAGAGCCAGGTTAATCAAAGAGATAACAGAGACAACAGAGATAACAATCCTGAATAAGTGTCGCTTCAATTCACCATGGGCTAATAGTCTTCAGGGTTAAGTACAGACAGTCAAAAAGCCTGAGGCTGAATTGATTCAGTCTTTGCAGGCTAGTCTGAATGGCAGAGATTAAATTGAAACAGAAGTGAACAGCCATTTACCTTTGATTCAGGAAATGCAGCCACATGCCTGTAGTGGCCCAGGCCAGAAGCTGGGGGGCACTAAAGCACGGCTCTCTGGCACGTACCCAGCATGGGCTGTGTGTTTACTTCTTCCTGCTGCCCCCAAGGTCTCTGGGATTAGGATTTACAGCCCCCCACAAAAATAAAACATAAAACATTCACAGCAGCAGGACTCTGCAGGGTTACTCATCACTTCCTCTTCTTGCTTCCAGGTGCTTCTGGGATTTGTAGTCTACAGTCACAGCCAGCAGTAAGTTTGAGTGTGAAGGGGGTAGGGAGGGAGGGGTCTGGAGCCCCCCTTCCTGGCTCCAGACCCCAGCTGGGGTTGCCTGTGGGCAGTCATCCTGTCCCCTCCTCAGCCAACCTGCACACGGGGCTGAATCCCCCAACGGGCTTGCCCCCACCTTGTCAGCCAGCCCTCACTGCTCCAGCTGGGGAGCAGAGGGGAAGGGCCAGCCCTGCTTGCTGGAGCAGACAGCACAGCACAGACCAGACCTGCAAAACTTTCTGGGATGCTGGGGGACTGAGATTTAACTTGAATTAGGAAGGGGTCTGAGACAGAAGTTTCATACACCAGTTTGACCCAAATCAGTTAAGTCTGATGCTACATTCAACCAGGTGTATATTAAACCAGTTTCAGCCATTTTGAAACTGATTTATGTGCACTGAACTTCTATCACAGGCTTAAACCAGTATCAGAACACTTAAACCGGTTTATGTGCATCTTCCGTCCCTAGCCAAGATGTCAGATAACACAGTCATAGGCAGCCTCAAATAGGGATTTCTGGGAAGCAAGCATTTTTTTCCATAAGTTTTTTTCTTCTGTGGATTTCACAGGCATTGCCTGGATTTCACAGAATCTGCGAAATCACAACTTCGGCAGGTCCCTACTCATAAAACACAGGCAGATCAATTAGACAACACAAGGACACTTCTGTTGCATTTCTGCTCAGGTGCTACATTGCCATTTTGAACTATTAATTTTCCTTCCATTACTTTGTACGGGAAAAGTGTTGGGGCCTGAAGTTAGTGGAAAGGCTCATGTACTTTCTTCCATTGTATTCTGTTTGTACCATCATCATCTATTTTCCACCCTACCCATTATGTGAAGCCACGCAACTCCTATGCACTGAGACTAGGGCTATATAACACTGGCTTCCTGCTGTTCCCCCAGAGGAGAAATGTGCCTTTCCTCACAGCAGTTCCACACATCAGGGTAAGGCCTCCCTTTGCCCTCCCTAATAGTGGCTTTACATATTCGTTAAACACAATTATCTACAATTTCCAAGGCATATTCCACAACAGCATTCTGCTAGGGGACTTGACAAGAGAAGTCCTTCCAAAACAACCAGACAGCTTTCCAAACCAAATAGATGGCTGGAATACTGACCCATGTCATCCATGTACTACCCAGAGGAATAGAGTAGCCAGACAGCATATTCCTCTAAATCACAGAGGTTAGGCAGACAGCATTCTCCACTTAGCATTACCGAATCATAGAAAATTAGGGTTGGAAGGGATCTCAGAAGGTCATCTAGTCCAAGCCCCTGATCAAAATCAGGACCATCCCCAACTAGATCATCCCAGCCAAGGCTTTGTCCAGTCAGGTCTTAAAAACATCTGAGGATGGAGATCCCACCACCTCTCTAGGTAACCTCTTCTAGTGTTTTACTAGCCTCCTAGTGAGAAAGTTTTTCCTGCTATCTAACCTAAATCTCCCTTGCTGCAACTTGAGACCAATGCTCCTTGTTCTGTCATCTGTCACCACTGAGAACAGTCCAGTGCTCATTTCAGGTACTTAAAAGCTGCTGTCAAATCCCCCCCCCCCCCCCCCCCAGTCTTCTCTTCTGCAGACTAAATACACCCACTTCCCTCAATGTCTCCTCATAAATCATGTCCCCCAGACCCCGAACCATTTTTGTTGTCCTCCACTGGATTCTCTGAAACTTTTCCACATCCTTTTAGTGGGGGGCTCAAGACTGGACATGGGGCTCTAGATATGGCCTCACTACTGCCAAGTAAAGGAGAATAATTACTTTGCTCAATCTACTGGCAACACTTCTACTAGTGCAACCCAGTATGCCGTTAGCCTTTTTGGCAACAAGGACAGAGTGTTGACCCATATCTAGCTTGTTGATTCCTGGTCCTTTTCCCCCAGGTCATTTTCTGCAGTGCATGGGCAAACTGGGTGGCCGCCCAGGGCCCAGACAAAGGGCTGTCTAACTAGTGATCCACTCTGAGCCAGCATGTGGCCTGTAGGTCACACAGCCTGTGAATGCTTAACATTCAGGCTGCAGATCCGGCAGCTGCCCCTCCAGCTGCCATGCGATAAGGGACAGCCAGGGAGGCCACATGCTGCCAGCATAGCCTGCATGGTGGGGAGGTGCCTGGGGGAGCTACGTCCATACTGTATGGCCTGGGGGCCACACACCAGTGCTACCTGCAGCCCCCAGCTGCACAAAGGTTGGACAGCCCTGTACCAGGCCACAGAAACCAAAAGAGTGTCCTGAGCTCACTTGGCCCCTTCATCACTGACTGGCTGATGAGAACGTAAGACAGATTAGAAAGACCCCCTCACCATACAGAAGAAAAAACATCCAGTCAGGACACATGCCTTACAGAAGAAGACTAGAATTTCTCTCATTGCCATTTTAAGACATTACCAGGACATGACCAAGTGATGGAGGGAAACAATCTTTGAAAACCATCATTATGTTTTATAATGAATTACTGGAGACAGCCAGCCCTTTAATAGCAATTCCTTTGGATACTAATTGCTTCCTATGCAGTCATTTGTTCGTCAGCCTGGAAAATACTGGAATACTTAGGGTTGTCAAGCATAGCAAGTACTTGGAATTCTCCCCAAGAGAGGTTTGGGGTGGGGAAAGAAGGGGAGAAAATGTTGAAAAAAAGCTAACAGCATATTACAGCGTTGTATGTTCTTTCCAAATGCAGTGTGCATGGTATGGAAAGGGTTTGCATGTAACTGGTCAAGTTTGAATGGATTTCAGCTTGAAACCTTTGCAAATCCTCTGGACTCATCTGGTTGGTTTGATTTCACATCAATAACTCTTTGTTCAGAGCCCTGTGATAATTTCACGGTAGAAGTCTATGTTATGTGACTACTGCATTAACAGTAGGCATTGCATCATCACGGAATACAGAACAATAGTTCGTTTCACTTTGGTTCTTCTATACATTTACTTCACTGATTAAGTTCTGCCTCATTTTAGATTGGCGCTGAGGAGAGAGAGCCGTGATTTTAAATGACCTAGTTTAAAATTCTAGGAAAGCTGGTCCATGGCAGGATTGGGATAATGGGTTTGTGATTAAGGCACCAGATTTGGCAATGTGCTTTGTTTTATTCCTAGTTCTATAAGTGACCTCGCTCAAGAAGTTGGGCAGTCCACACCCTGTCAAGACACTCATACTTATCACTCCTTACAATTCAGTAGGAGCCTCATGAGAGTTCAGAGTTTGACATATCAGGACTTTGCCCTGGTATGATGTGTTGATTATACATAAGGCAGCAGCACCTAAAAATCATAGACATGGACCAGAATCATAGCTGTACCCAGTGCTGCATGCACTCACACATACCAAAAAGGCAAGAGCCCAGCCTCTCCTCCAGTCCCATATTTACTGGTGTCCTTGTGCTCTTCAATTAAAGGACTGTCACAAAACCTTCCCAATCATATGCTCTCTTCATTTTATTGTGCTTAGAAGCTGGAAAGCCACATTTTTCACTAAAGGAAGCTTCTTCATGAGTGTGTTATGAAGGCTCTCCTAGACTGAGTCACAGCACTTGCCTGGAGAGTGTTTTCATATACAGTATTATTTATTTATAATCCCTATTGCAAGTTCTAGCAAATCAATACAAAATGTTTTCATAAGACTCCAGGTCTAATGCGATTCAAATCATTATAAATGTCTTAAACTAAGAAGCAAAAGAGAGGGCTACTACTGCTTAAAACAAACAGCATTTTAATATTCCTAACCATAAAATCTTGACAAATTAAGGAGAGATGTATGCACCAAAATCCCATTAGAGTGACTGAAAGAAACAAATGAATACTCATGTATCAATCATTACTATAATTGTCATTATTATTCATGCTGATTTCTATAGTGCCATTCGCTTTGTGTGCAATCTCTCATTTGTGCCAGACAAATAAGTGGATCTCAGCCTTGATGACTTTACAAACTAGTAGACAAATTCAGTGTCCCTTGACCTGACTGGGCAAAAGACCTATATATCTGGATAAAAGAGGGTAAGTTACAATATAAACTGTAAATCAAACCCTGAAGTGGTTCCTTGTTATCTGTATTAAGACAGCACTTAAAGCCCCAGCTAAGAGTAGGGCTGTGCAAACGTGTAATTTAAAAAAAACACCAAGAAACTAAAACAAAACTATCTACCTGATCAATTCATCATGACTAGTAGAGATGCCTTCAAACATGCCATGCTGGCCTTCACAGATTATCTTCTCAACCAGAAATGGCACCTGGACAGTGCTTCAGGTGGGTTTATTAGCGCTCTTGATGCCAATGGGCAATTAACCTACCCTATGCTAGCAAACCTACCTTTGGTGCTTCACAGGCGCAGCTACATTGCTTCTGAGTTGGAAAATGACCTGCAAAATGTGGTGCAGCCTGTTTAAGCATGCTACTGCCACCTCCAATAAGTTTACAAGGAGACATAACCACAGAGTTTGATTTAAGGCATTAGCCTAAATACACACAGGAAGTTTGTGAGAACTAGAAACTGAGCTCAAAGAGTGTCTGCCTAAGAAGAAGAAAGGTGGGGAGGTGCTCTGTAATTACTAATGTTACTGCAATGACCACAGCATCCCTGATACACAATAGAGCTGTATGTTCTGGATAAGAAAAAATGTACTCTGATGTATAGGCAGAAAAAATAGATTACATGGCATCCAGTCCCAATCCTGGTATTGATTTTCTAGTAGTTCCATTAACATGATACTTTAGATAAACACTCTATCACTCCAAGCAGTTTGGAGAGTAAATAATTACACCACTGTAACCCTAGCTGACAAATCTTACATCTCTCCTCTGTGGGCTTGAGTCAGTCTATATCAATCAAAGCTGATGTATATTGTGACATGGGAGGCTACTAGGCACAACACATCTCCATGCTTACCACCACCATACTTTGAAGCATGATCATAGCCACTGATTCAATCTCTGTTTCAGGCCTTGGTCATGAATCATGGGTTTCCTCGCTGCTACCATGCATTTTTTTTAAATACATCAACTATTTATGTCTGAACATAGGAAGCCATGTTTTGAAGGAGGAAATGACTGATCACCTTTTTCTATCCTGGGTGTAAAACAAGCAATATATATGTATTGTGCATTATAGGATATCTATCTATCTATCTATTACATGCTTGCTTTCCCTCACTTTATGGTATAATAAACATTAGAAAAGTCTTTTCTTAAGTACAATAAAAGCCTGAACAATAGAGCAATAGTCGTGTAGCCAACATTACTGTCTCTGCCACTGTCTTTCTATGTAACCTTGATCCATCTTCAGAACTTATCTGGGTCTGGAGATAATAATTATTTCCCATTGAGCTTGAGACCTTAGACTGAAGAACCTGATATAATAATCACTGAAGTCATCCGGAACCTTTCCAACTTCTTCAGTGAGCTTTGGCTCAGACCCCTGAAGAACTATCTATTAATTATTAGTAGGAGAAATATTGTTGTATTATGACCAATAGATCCTGGAAGGGTGCCTGAGGTGTATCAGGCTTTCTGAGTCACTGCTTCGTGATCTTGCTTCTGGAATAAATACAGACATGAGTTGATGCTATTTCTCATAGGCATATCTCATGAGTTAAGAGGAAAACACGCATTTTGATCAGAGACTGGTACATGATGGGTGGGAGCCAGTTCAGAGATCTGTAACAGTACTGTAGGAGTAAGAGCTCGAGCTCAATACCAGAAGTATGACAGAGCTATTGTGGTACGCTGCTGATATTTCTAGCTACAAAGGAGTTGTTTATGGGAAGACAAAAGATGAGCTTTAATATTTGTTCCTTTTTCAGACGGTTTCTCATCTCTCAACTATTATTCTGCTCAGAAGCTGTACGCATAATTTGAAACTTTCTGGTAGAATGAGAAAGTCCTATATCATTTACAAGAAATGCCCACAGGTATACTCTACAGCCCCATGGTTAAAAGCATCGCCTAGAGTGTGGGAAATAGGTCTTCTACTCTCTAATAGGGCTAATTCAGAGCAGTCATTTGAAACAAGGTCTCCCATCTCCCAGGAGAATTTTCTTACCACTGAGGAGGTTTCTCTGAATCTCCCCTGTTGAAACCGTGACGCTGTGTATAAAATATTTAAATATTTATTGGGCTGGAAAGTAAAACTAAAAAAACACCCTATAGAAGGGTTCTCTTGGGAGCTGATTCAAATCTCTGCTCTGACTCAGGTAGAGAAGGAATTTTAACCCTTGTCCTTCATACCCCAGGAGTGTATCCTAACCACTATGTGATAGGCAATAGTGGTAGGTGACACTTCCTTTTCCTCATTTCATTTTGTAAATAGGGCTCAAGTCCCAGGGTGATTCCAGCCTAGAAAAATGAGGTATCTCAGTCAATCCTTCCTGATGTTTGTGTTAATTTTTGCTGGGCAGGAGCTATCTGAGAGTTTCATTCAGATTCAACAAATAAATTTTGGCAGCATTTTTCTGCATAGACTTTTTTTTTTACTCAGGCCTACACATTATCCCCATTGCTGTAACACATGCATACTTCAAAAATCTGCCTGTGTTTTTTCCTCAACTCCCCCCCTCATATGGGATAAGGAAGTCTTATTTCCTAAATTTCAGAGAGGATACTGAGAACAGAAAGACTACATGACTTGCCCAGTATCACACATGAAATTAGTGGCAGAGAAGGGAATGAAACCTAAGCTTCCCAGACACTAGACTTGTACCCTGACCTATACAGCCATCACTCCTTTCATTAAATTCCCCAGGAATGACATTTCTGAGACAAATGCCTCCTACCTACTTACTCATCCCAGATCCCTCCTTTGACCCTCTTTTCTTCTCCAGCTCTTCATTGCTCTGACCTCTGCTTCCCAACCCAGGCCTCTGCTTTCCTCACTCACTAGCAAGCGTAAGCTGTATGGAAAACCCCTCCATCTTACCTGTCCCACTTTCTAGGATTGTCTCTCTCCCAAAAAATGTCAAGTGACCTGTTGACCCCAGAGGTAGTCAAACATGGCTCCTTGGTCCTAGTCCTCTCCTCAAACCACAAGACATTGCCCTTCTCTCTCCTTCCAATAATTAAATAAATAGGAATGGCATTTATTCATAATAACTGAAAAAAACTATCTGTTACTTCTTTGACGAGTCTACCACACAATCCTAAATATATGGCATATCTTGATAGCTTTTTTATTTCAATTTTAAATACAGGATCTTACAAAAGTAGTACACCAAAGTAAGATGCCTCTACTTTAGATTCTCATTTCTAGTTGTCAGAAAATCTTTCCTTGAAATACAGAAGAATACAACTGAGTCAATAGCTGTTAAAGGAATACACTTATTAAAAGGCAAAGGCAAATTACAAGAATACTTCAATTTGCAAAAGGAATAAAGCCATTAGAAGGATACACGTCTACACTTCAGATCAACATCAACAATAACAAGAGTAATGATGATACTATTAAACCCTTTCAAACTAATAATTCCTAATAAACAAAAAAGTTCAAATACATTTCCTATGAAAAAACATTAAGCATTCAACAAACTTTAGATGAGTAGATGATGGCGGTCTACATATCGCCTTCATCCTCAAACAGTTCCATTGGCTCACATTAATTGTGAGTCCAGCTCACAATTTGCCTCCTTATTTTCAGAGCCCTTCATGGATAACATACACACCTGATGGGGGTAGGCTGGTAAAGACAGCAAAGGTGGATTATCTTGCATCCAATAAATATTCAATGCAAAAGAGGTGGGGGAGGACATCAGGGAACTGGTTTACACTAGCACGAGTCCTGACATGAATTAGAGCATCTTAGGAGTGGCACTAGCCTACATCTATATCATATCCCAATAAACATTCATAAATGTAGTGAAGCTCTATGCTTGCCACTTTCCATCCTCCTTAACCCCAACATGCCCCTTTCTTTGGTCATCCTCACTGTAGCCGAGAATGTGCCTCCATGTCCTCAGACTGAATAAGTAGCAGGCTGGCTTAGTAGCTAGGACCAGCCACTTGGAGGAAACATGGTTACTCTTATAAAGAAAGTATATTCCAAGACCCCACAGAAAGCACAGCATGCCTTTTTTACAGATACCAAAGCAGCTGTACTAGTGGACCCAGGATCTCAGAAATGGGAAAGACTTTCGACAAATGGACTAAGAGGAAGAATATGATGTCTGGACTTGAGAGGGAAAGGGTTCTTGAGCCATATGTTACTGGCTAAAAGCAGAGATGTTGCTTTTCTGAAGGGACAGGTTTTCAAGTTGGGTAAAGTGCTTGGGGTGTATAAAGCAGAACCCCTTAGTAGAGCTTTCATAAGTCTATCAAGTGAGATCATGGCATTGGTTACATCAAAAACATAACCAGCTGCCTGCTACAGTTTTTTGAGGCTCAGAACACATGGACTGGGCTGACTTTGAGTTGGACACTAGTATTTTAACCCGAAAGTGCATTTTAAGACCTTTTAAAACATTTGACAAAGATTTTTTTTTAACTTAAGGATGAAATCAGGGCACACAAAAAAGCTCAAGTCATGCTGCCGTTACCAAAATATCCATACAGTACTCATTTTTCTAAAGCCAACTACTAGGAATGGGGTGCAGTAGTGTAACTAGCAGTGGATGACTGTGGCATAAGCCCTAAGCACCAAGTTAAAGGGAGTGCTAGCAACAGGAGTCAAGGCAACACTGCGGTAGGAGAAGGTGCTGCCAAATTTCCCCATCCTGGTAACAACAGGATTTGGTGGCAACGGGTAATGGCTGTAAGCAGCATTAAGCTCCTAGCTGTTGACATGCTAATACCTCCTGACCACAGCCGGGTGTAAGGTTGACAATGGGACTGGGGTTTCCAGGAGCTTCTGCACCCATGATGCAAGTCTTAGCAGCTCTGCCTCTTATGGGATGACATGCTATTGAATTGTTCTACAGAGTAAATTCAGACAACATGCATGAGGAGACCTCTAGGTGGGTAAAATCAAAACCAATGTTGTCACTCCCCTGCACTGCTACTATTATTCCCAATACTCAATAAGAAAGCATGACAAACATACCCCTACAATGGTTAAAAGTCATCATCCACCACCAAGATGAAATCAGTGTGTTGAAATATGGTTGCTGTTTAATTGTTCATAGAAGATTGCACAACAGTTTAAAGATAAGAAATGAAGAAAAAAGGATCCATTGGACCAGGCACAGTGTGTACACATTATGAATTATGGCCAAAGCACCAGGGTTAACACTAAACCTTATACAAGTACAATGTGACAAGTGCCCAGGATCTTGGTTTAAAGTCCATCTGGAAGGACTTTTGTTTTGTGTCCTATTATTTGACAGTTGTGGGCTCATGACAATATCTGACAAACTTGGTATGAAGTTTTAAGACCAAATGGAAAATTAAGAGCCGAGGTGAAAGACGATATATGCTAGACTTCGCCCACAGACTTCAAGTCCTTTCTGGTCCCTTTTATCTGCTTACACCCGCTCTTCAAATGGGCAAGGGAGGCAAAGCTAATGTTAACGTACACGTAGTGTGTTTGATAACGTGCAATGGGAGCATATGTAACAGGCACTTCCCTATATCTGCTGCTGCCTTCTGCAGGTGACAGTTGGATGAATTTAGCTCTAATGTGGACACAGTTCATTTAAAGCAGTGAGACCATAAAGAAGCAGACAGGAATCAAACTTACCTATCATCTCTGCGTTTTGCCCTGGGAGCCTGTCACTCTCCAAACTTTCAGCACTGAGTAGCTGGAAAGCAAACAACTAAAAGTTTTGTGCTTAAAAAAACAAAAGTAGATATATTCACTTATAAAGGCTCCTACACCCTGTCCTCAGATGCCCTAATTATACCTTGCTGTGTGAAGAGCCAGCACTGAGATGTCTCCTAAACCACTCGGTGCAAAATGCATGTTTGTGTTCTACAATACGCACAAATGAACCGAACTCAAACAGAAAACAGACTGCCCATAAAAGGGCTCCTGAGCCAAACCTCTTTATAAAGGTCCAAAATGTTCATATGACAGGCTTTTTTTAAAGCTTCTTCATTCTGGCCTCGATAGGCACTACAGGAGCCAAAAATATGGCACTCGGATACAAAGATAATGGTGGGCTAAATATAGATGAAAAGGCTAGATAGGCAGACAAGCTGTTCTTTACGTATTTCTGGCAATGAGGAGGAGTGGAAGTGCCAGCAGTCTTGTGTGTAAAGCTTGCTTAGGCTACTTCTAGTCTAGTTCTGCAGACTCTGAAGGTTGAGGTAAACCACAGATAAGCAAAAGAGGGATGACTGTGGGTAGGACACTGGCCTAGGGCTCCAAAGCCATGTGTTTTATTCCTAGCTGTGGCACTCACATACTCTCTGATTTTGGGTATGTGAATTCACTCCTTTTAGACTTTCTTTCTTTTCTTACCCTTTGCCCCTCTTGCCTGTTCAGATTCTAAGTACTTGGGAACAAGCACAGTCTCTTAGCATGTATCTAAAGCAATGGGATCCAGGTCTTGACTGGACCTCTTAGGTCCAATCCTTATCAAAATACTAATAAGCATCAGAGCTCTAGATTATCATTCAGACCTCACCTAAATTTTAGGTCTTCTGAAATCTTTCCCCATTCCTAGCCCATCCTCTTTAAGCCTCCATGAAAGATGCACTTTTGACCCCACTGTTGAAAGCAATAACAAAGTAAAACCATTATGTACCGGGAAGTCGGGGCTGGGAAAAAAAAACAGGGTATCTTCAGATGCCCTGTCAGGAACATCAGTAAGATTGTTTCCATTTCACAGGCACAAAACAGGCTAGGCAAGAAGGGAGTTAAAAGACCTACCTGACATTGGCACAAGGGAAAACATATGTGGGCATCAGATTCCAGGAAAGAAAATTCTCTTGCATTTTTTGACCAAAGGAGAAAGCATCAGCAGGAAAATTTTGTAAGTGCTTGCCAAAATGCTGAGCAAACGCTGCAGAAAAAAAGTAAACAGTTTATACAGCACCGGCGGTCCAGAACCGAAGAAAAGAAGCTTAGTTAGTTAGGATTAGCCCAGGTCACAGAACAGTGATTAATGGATGGTGGAATTACAAATACAATCATACACCTGTGTGACACAGCTGAAAAGATGGATTGCCAGGCGGTCTGTGAGAAATTGGAGTAGAAGAAAAATATGTTTCAATGTGACATTTTCATTCCAATAGAGGAGAAAGTGATTTCTGAATTTCACTTATTGAGAAGCATCCTTAGGGGGGAAAAATGAGCTATCAGCAATTTAATAACTCTTTCATTTGTCCCTGCTGTACTGGTTTGGGCCTTATTATTATTCTCCCCTAACCGACAGTATCTTTTCCTAGACTCTCTTGTTTGTGTGTGAATGATGAAAAGCCCTGACTTAAAACCTTTAGTAACAAGAATTTAATAACGACGAGTGAAACTTGACTTGCAGACGGAAGAGTGATAGAGTCCGTTCCTGTTTAGGCAGCTGGCAACTTAGAAAATATCATTTTAAAGACAATTGGAGGCATAGCTAGCATACACAGAGTCGTCTTCTTCAGATCCTAACAAAATTTAGTTTAATAATCCCTAGGCTTAATTGGAAAGCTACAGTGACAGGCTTGACATTTCAGATGGGCTTGTTACCAAATTTAACAGAATATACTCTGAAAAATGACATTGGGGAAATGGCTTTAAATAGTGCCTCTGTGTGCTATTCTTGTTTTACAAAGAGCATGAGAAGGACTATAAATAATCCAAGGAATTTTTGTCAGTTAAGAGATTACCTAGATTTTTATGGAAAACAATCCTGTGCTCACAGCCCTAATTTGAGGTCTTTAGTGGTATTTCGGTAGATTATCAACCTCCTGCTTGCTCTCTACACAGACCTGCATGTCCCTCTTTTTGGCCACATCCCGGTGATCAGGGGTGTGTGCCTGCAGCAGAACCAATAGCAGCATAAATTTGTCCTGCTACTTTGTGCCATACAGCATACCCCCTCACATGCCCTGTAGTGCTGGATGTGCCCAGCTCCTCCCAGCCAGGCTCCATGTGCTGCAGGGGGGACTGACTGGGGTACACGGTGCCTCCATGCAGGGCTAGCTGGCAGGCAGCCCCTATCCTGAGGCATCCTGTGCCCCTGCCTGCCAGGAAGCAGCACATGGAGATGGGGGTGCAGACAGCCCTGGACTATTTTCAAGTGTTTTGCACCGCTTTTTTCCGGGGAGGGGTTTGAGACCAGGAAATCCCAGTAGATCATTTTGCCCCTCCCACCACTGCAACTTAGCAGTGCCATGCGTGGTTTAACATGCAACACCTATGGTTTGTGGCACCACAAAGAGGTTTGTGGCACCACAAATGCACGGGCCTGCACATCTGGACACACCCTTTGAGTAGACTACAGAAGACTCTACTCTAGGAAGTTTCTTCACTGGTACAAAATAGTTACTAACATGCTGCAAATACCCTGACACCTACTCCAAGTATGCCATTCAGTTCCCTACTCCCAGTGACAGGCCAGCTTCAAAGGATCATATAAGCTGGCTGGCTGTTTTGCTAGCCAGGGAAGGGAAAACAAAGACTGTTTCTGAGTCCTTCTAAGGGCCTTAACCCCACAATTTACTATCTGAACACAACAGGCACATACACCACAAAAGAAATCAGTTCAAATGATGTCTGCTGGCCACAAACCTAGAAGACTTTTTCCTTGTTTCTGCCAGGCACAGAGGAAGAAAATATACAGTTGTCTCTCCTCTCTCTGGGCACAGCTTCTTCATGTATGTCCTCTCCAGTCATGCTTGTAGGTAGGGATCCCTCAGTCCTTTTCCAGGATGATGCTTCACCTTGTCTTATTCCTCTTCACAAAGGATTTTTCAGTGGTGCAGAGTATTTTAGCTATGCCTTTGAATCACCACCACATGGACTTTTTTCCTGTGCCACTGAATTCTGGTGTTTAAGATGTAAGAGGTGTCCAAATGAGGCTTCTCCATACTGTGAGCTTAGAAGTCACTACTACTAACATAGACCCACAGTTCTTAAATAACAAGGACCTTTTGCTAGGGGCACAATGGTGGTGGTGTGTTGGGGGCAGGGGAAGACAGGACATAGAAACTGGAGCTGCAAGCACTCAGTGTCCCTGAAAAATCAGGTCACTGTTATTCAGGAGTCCCCCATATTTAGTTGGCTATCTCTGAGAATCTGAGCTTGAAATTCCTATGCTTTTAGGAATGTATATATTTCATCTCAATTTTCACGGCTGCCATGTATAACTCAGTCCTTGTGGCTAGGGACAGACATTCAAAAATCCCAAGCCTGAATTGACTCACTCTTTGCAGGTTAGTCTAAGCTGTGCAGCTTAAACTGATTAATAACTGGACAGACATTTTCTGTTAAATCAGGAAATGCAGCCACATGCCTGCAATGTCTCAAGCCAGAAGCTGGGGGGCACTAGAGCATGGCTGCTAGCCACTGCCAAAGGAGAGGGAAGAGGGACACCCTTCAAGACTCTCACCCTGTCTCTGCTGGAGCAGAGGGGGCATGGCCAGGCACCAGCTGGGGCTAGCACAACACACATGATGCCGGCCACCAGTGGGGGGAGGCAAGGGGGCAGCTGCTTCCAGACTGAGGAGTGGGCATGGGGGGAAAAAGTCCTTTCTCTGAAGCAAGCATTTATTAAACACAGCAATTTGCAAAGCATACAACAGGGAGCTGCCAAAAATCTTCACCTAAGCTAAGATACAGCCCAGTAAAACACAGCATATACAACTTAGTCTAACTTAAAATGTAAACCAGGAAGACAAGAATTAGTTTTACTAATCCTGAGAGCAGAGTGTCTCCTTACAGCCAGGCATTCAGAAAGGCTTTGTTTAGCTATTCCCACCTTTTACACGTTCTGCTTTATAATGTAAATGTAGCTGTCTGTTTTCTTGGGTGAAGCTCTCTGCAACTTCCCTTAACTACATCTCTAGCACATGTGATAATTGCCAACACTTCCCACCTCTCAGTCTGGTCCTGCAGGTCTTAGCTCTGGGCTCACAGGTTCATGGCTTGGATCTGCACACAGGGGACTAGTATGCCTCCCACCCTCCTCACCACCCCACTCCGGGACATGCTGTAGAATTAATCCCCTCCCTGCCTGCCTGAAGACAAACCACAGAGACAGCAGCCAAACCCTGGGGAGTTCTGGGGGAGACAGGGGACAAAGGAAGGAATTAACTCCATCCCTGCCTGACTGCAGGCAAGCTGTGGAGGTGCAGCTGAGGCTGGCAAATCCCAGCTGCCATCCCCAGGGTTTGCCAGAGGAGGGGAAGAGAGGACAGAGGGAGGAGTTTGCATCGGGGCCATGATAGACCAGTGTCTGGCCACACCTTGCCCCTGCTCCGGCTAAAGAGCAGAGGGGAGGGGGCAGCTCAGCTCACTAGAGCAGAGCTCCGCCCAGCCAAGAGAGCATGCTGGGATGCCAGGGGAGTCTGATTTAATTTAAACCAGCAAGGGGTCTGGAACAGATATTGCATAAACCAGTTTGAGCCCAATCGGTTAAGTCCATTCAACCAGGTTTAACTCAAACAAGTTTCGGCCATTTTCAAACTGGCTTATGTGCACTGCATGTCTGTTCTGTTACAGGTTTAAACCAATTCCTGATCACTTAAACTAGTTTATATGTAATGTCTGTCCCTAGCCTGTATGTTAAATTGACTCTTAATTCTTGTAATAAATGCCTGTTGACAAGAAGGTGTGTGATACCAAAGCAAAGTACAACTGATTAATAATCTAAGCAGGGGTATGTCTGAACAGTTATTTCCATGCATTTTTCATGCCACAACATGGGGTTTTAAGTATTGGTACCTATCAGAATGAAAAAGTTGCCTTCCACATGTTCCTTCCATCTATGTCATACAAATGTCAATGTGTTTTAAGGAGCATTGTGAATCCTATTCCTAATTCTTTTTTTGTGTTTGGCCTAGTGGCTTGGAACCAGCTTCAAATAAAAAGTATGAATTCTATCAGTGCCACTGAAAATAGTGATTCAAGAAGATTTACCAGAACCATTTAAAATGTTGCTAAATTATTACATTAGGGAACAAATTCCCTTTCTTTTATGTTCATTCCATGATAATGAACACAGAGAAGCACCAATCTCCAAAGAATTTAGAGTTGAGTTTTAAAAGAGGTTTAATGTTTGGATTTAACTATAATTCCAATTTCCTTTCATGAATATTTTATTTAAATCCTGTATTAATCATAGAGTCACAATGATAGCTTGCCTCCTTCTCATGCTCACGTTCATTGTCTGTCACAGAAGCACTTTCTCTCAACCTTAAAGATCTCTAATTAAAAATTTCCCTGAAGCCAAATGATACCTGTGTGATTAATGGGGTGGCTAATAAATAAAATGCACTGTGTTACTTTAAGACCATTGTACCATAAAAGATACAAAAGGGTCCTAGCAGCCTCATCAATTTGAAAGACATTTATTAAATCAACAAAGCTAAGGTCCTTAGGACGCTAAAGTGCTCCATGTCATTAATAACCAAATAAGCCATCCACCAAGAAAACCATTTCAGATTCTCTCAGTATGCTAAATAAGGAAGCCCTGCAAATAGGAAAGAGATTCCTGGAGAATCAGGAAAAGGAATAGTTACTCCAGTAGGTAACATCCCTCTCCTCCTCTCCACAAGCACATATACATGGCGCACTGGATGCTCCAAGGACTGCTACTGGAGTATGGGGGCTCAACCCACATTGTTGATTCATAGCCAGCCCATGTAGATGAAAGCTGGCCACATCTGATAGAAAAGGAGTGAAGACAAGGCTCTGTCTCCTCCCCAGCCTCTTCTATATCCCTGGGCAAGTGGATCCATGAAGCCTGAGAGCCATCCAAGTCTTAAGCTTTGGAATTCATGTGGCTCAATGCTGAAAAGGAATAAGGAGGCACTACTACAGACCTGCTCGAGTCCTGGCTGTCTGTCATAATGGAACCCAGTCGTTGGATGTTATACACTTACAAGCCAACTGGGTCTGAGCAGCATCCAAGCACTGGTTCTGGCTGTGGGCCCTCCCAGCTGGAGACACGATCTATCTGTCAGAACAGGATATGGCCTTTCTTTATTTGAGTTCATTCCCCTCATCCCTGCTCTCAGTTGTACTCATCAGGTCTAAACATTTACAGATTAACAGAAGTTTAGGGCTGGAAGGGACCTCGTGAGATCATCGAGTCCAGCCCCCCTGCTCTGGGCAGGAAAGAAAACTGGGGTCAAATAACCCCAGCAAGGTATGTGTTCAGTCTGCTTCTGAAGACCTCCAAGGTAGGTGCCTGCACCACCCCCACTGGGAGTCTATTCCAGAGTCTGGTCACGTGAACCGTAAAGAAGTTTTTCCTTATATCCAGTCTGAAACCTTCTTCTAGGAATTTATGACCATTGCTCCTGGTTTTCCCCTGGGGCGCTTTGGTGAAGAGTTGTTTACCTAGCCCCTGATGCTCTCCCCTGATATATTTGTAAGCTGAAATACATAAATAGTATTAATGCAAAAATATAGACAGACAAGCAGCTGAATCCATCCCTGTTCACACAATCAACGGACATAATGGGCGCATCCTAATAAGCACACACATGCAGTTTGCAGAGCCTCAAACCTATTTGAGGGGCCACAAACCATACACAGCACACGCGCATGCTTTTGCCATGCCCCTAATTAGCAGAGCGGTGGGGTTTTTAGACACCAAGATAAAAAAAAACCTCCACTAAAAAAAGCAGTGTAGGACATATGGCAACAGCGTGCACTACCAGAAACTGGAGCCTGACCAGCCAAAGCCATGCTATGGCTGCCAGCCAGGCTCTGAGCAGCTGGCTCAGCACCGCTGCTGCCCTAGGAGGCCCCCCAGGACCCTAGGTAAGGCTGCAAGAGCCAGCACAGGTGCTAGCCCCAGCCTTCCCTACCCCACCCGGATCTCCTTGCCATGTACCAGAGTGCAAATGCAGGGGCATGCACAGGGACAAATAGCAACAGCCTGCATTTGTCCTGCAGGAAATACACGCCCTTGCATGTGCATGCTCATTAGGATGCGCCCAATGGGTCAGAGTCAAACATGGCTACATGAGCAAACTCACTGTGGGCCAGACTCAGGCACACTTACTCCTGGTATCCAGTAACTCACTCCTTGACTAGAAATGGATAGGAGTAAGAGACAATTCAAGTGAGTCAGGGTGATACAATATGACTCACTGATTTCAAATCCCCAGAATCTCCATGTTTACCTTATGTTAAGTCTGATGCCATTATTTAGGGGACATGACAAGGCTCTCCAAGTATAAAAGCTGCATGCCTTCCTACTGCATGCCCTCCTCTTAATTAGGTTAGCGACATTTCATATATCAGCCACATTCCGTGAGCCAGTCGCAAGTAACTGCATGTGAAGACTATGTACCTACAAATTAGTTCCACTGTATAAATATACTCTTAATAAGAAGTTTCCAGCCCATTTGCCATTCATATAGTAGATTTATGGTTTATATGAAACTACTAACATGGCTCACACAATGGCACCTGCTTAGAGTGCCAGGATGATTGCAGTTTTGTGAATCAAAGGCTCTTTTTGGCCCTTCTGTGTAGTTTTAATCATGCCTTCTTGGCAGGGATGCAAGAAAAGGAATTTTATTTTTGTGGTGGTCCTTTGGCTTAGTCTGTCCCTTTAGTGGAACAAATATTCCTGTGATTGCAAAGAAATGTGTGTGTTTTCTAGCTGTGCTACAAAAACTCACTGTGCCCCTCATTACATATCTGTTCCATAGCTCAGGGAAATCACGCAAACATGGCAATGCACTGTTGGCAATGCAAGCAAGGCTCTGGGCAGAAGTGATTATTTCATTTCCTGAAATGCACTAGCTACACCCAACACAACCTGAAAGTATCAGCATACCTTTAACATGGCAGTCTTGTAGGAGGGGGCTGCTGGTTTTTGGTAGAATTTTTTCAGCTTTGTTGTTGTGGGTGTTAGAAGTTTATTCTTGTTGAAGCTACAATGTTAAGATAAAAGAGCCAAGTATCTTTCCTATAGTTTACCCAACTTTTGGACCAAGAAACTCATAAACTATTCACAAGTTTCCTGTCTGTCTCTCTCCATGACTAGCTATCTCACAAAGTATTTTGACTTTATCCACTAATATTATTGCAGTTTCTAAAGCAGAGATATCCTAATACCCTATCTCAATGTCTGACAGTACTGCATTCTGGTAATAAAAATAGGGGGGGTGATTCTCTTCCTAAACTGTTTACAACTGGTAATTCCTTTGTGAAGCTTTCTAGAGGTGAACAGTGGAAATCAGCAGGAAATTATTTGTCTTTCCTATAATTTTTTCTCATTTAACATTACAACAAACCTGAGAGGTTTTGTAAAACTAGAGTGATCTACTCAAGAATAACTAGTACCCTGATTCAGAATGAGGACTTGAACCCCACTAGGCCAGTCTGTGGAAGGGGGAAAGACTCTATAGCCCAATGGCTATGGCATCCTGTAGGATGCAGAAGACAAATGTTCAAGATCCAGCTCCAAATATTAAGAGCGACTTAACCACAAAACCAAATTCTTTGCCTCTGGAGAGCAAAATAAATTCCATACAAACACTGCTTTCATATTAATGTTGATTTTTGTGTTTGAGTTTCCTACATTTTTGCCATTTCTTGTAACCCACAACAAATTAAAAAGAGATCATGCTAAGTTATTGTTTATCCTGGTATGAAATACGTTGCAAATGTACAAATACATATTTAGGCTTCCATAGAATCAAATATTATATTTACTCACATAATAGCTACACTTGTGTAATGACCACACTTTTAATATTATCTCAACATTTTTAATAACAAATGATGGCCACACCTTAACTTATAAAGAAAGATTCAAATCTACCCACATCATCTGGTACATTAGTTTCACTCAGCATCTCATTTCAGATGTCAAACCATGCAGGATGGAGAAGTACACATGGATGTTCAAACACAGAATTACAATTTTCATTTAGTGCTGATATTTTTTCAGTCTTGCTTGGGTGGCATGTAATGGCCAAACTCTGGGTTTTGGGGGCAAAATTACTAAAAAGCAGCACATCTATTACATGAGTAAATGCACTATTAGTTGATGAAAGGTCATCAACAAAGAACCTTTGACACAATTCTCAGAAGAGGCTCAGCCTTCCTAATATAGCGTGGGTCATTTTAGTAGAGATAAATGAAGCGTCATGTTTATTGTGGCATATTTACAATTGAGCATGGACTATTAGGGACAATATTTCGACTTGTAGAAATAGCAAATGCCAATTTTTATTAGCAATGCAGTGAATAGCAATTAATAACCTCCCTTGGTGTGTTAATAAAACAGTAAATATTGACTAAATAATCAAGTAGGTTTCTGTTCTTTTCTTTCCAATCCCCTCTGCAATTTGCTTAATTTGATAGATTTAATGGGAAAAAACAGACTGTTAATATTTAAAAACAAACACTTAATCACATCCACTTTCACTGCTCATACTCATAAGTTCCAATACATGGAAAGAAGGGACAAATTTTCATAGATACTGAAGCGCCTAAAAAGGAAGATAGCATCTTGGGCAAGTTTCAGCAGAGTGTAGACATCTAATTCTTAGTGAAATACACCAGCCTTTGCTGGTGCAAATACTTCCAAAATACATAAACTGTATGCACATTTTTAGCTCAGAATAGTTAGAGAAAGCAATGAGATTTAGGCATCTCATATGTTTAGGAGCTTCTGAAAATCCCACTAGCCACATTTTTGCACCTAAATACCTTTGACAATCTGGCCGGAAATGACCAAGAGCCTGACCTCAGCGTACTTTGAATTACACGCCGAAGTGAATATGTAGTAACCTAAATGTGAGGTTAAAGTACCCATGGTTAGCCTTTACATTAAACAGTTGCCTGAGCTACTCTGCCCACCTTTATGTTATCAAGAGCTTGGGAATATCACTAGCACCCATAAATCCTCTCTTATAAATAGGGGCAGTGGCAGGAGAGTTAGTGGTTAATGGGGCTGCGCGAATTTTGACTAGGGTGAATTTACTAGGGCTGTGCGAACAGTGGTTTCACCGGCTGTTTCATTTTGACGCTGCTTTGACTCGTTTCAAGCTCGAAACAGCAAAATCAAAATGAAACAAAGGGCTTTGAAGCAGCCTTGAAATGAAACAAAGGCAGTCAAAACGTTTTGAAAGTTTTGGGGAAAGGACAGAGTGAGGGCGTGCCTTAACATACACTTGAGAAGAAGCTCCTGCAGGAGAGGAGAGGAAAGAAAGGCTCTGTCACAGTTCGGCTGCCTGAGATGCTGCTGATGCTACTGTGCTGGTGCTCACTAAGCTATTTTATTACCTGTTGTCATTTAAAGTGGTGGATCGGACTGAGGCTGTAGGGGAGGAGGAGACCTAATTGGGGCACGCTACTGTGTCGTGTAGAGGCCCCAGCACCAGTGAGGGTGTGTCTTAACACACACACAAAGTCATACGTGTCATTAGTGTTGCTTGTCAGCAGCTTGAGGTGCAGTTTCCCAGAAACCCTTGCACCTATCTCCTTGAAACATGGCAGGCTTCATGCCCTTAGAAGAGGCTACTAGCCCTGCTGTTTTCATCCAAATCTGCCGAAAAAGAACAACGTTATAGGCAGTTTTGTGCTTCCCCATTATAGCCTATGGGTGAAACGTCAAAACAGCGTCAAAACAGTGAAACAGTTTTGATGAAATGTAACAAAACAGCAGTTTCCAAATTAAACAAAACTTGAAATGAAACACTGTCCTGTCGAAATGGCAAAATGGGAGTCAAAATGAAATGGTGGTGTTTTGTACAGCCCTAGTGGTTACATCTCTCCAGCCCTATCAGTCTTTTTGTACCAGCTTGTACTAACGGTAAAATAGACTTTGAGATTGCATCTAAATTACCTTGCATATAAGGTATCTATTAATCAAGGAGAAAACTTACTCTCATTTACACCTGAGACACTTGGGTGAAGACAGAGGTGACAATTTTCACCTGATCTGGCCTCAGAAAGCAGCTTATAGCTATGACCAAATACACATGCATGGCTGCAGTCAGCTTCAAAGATGGCTGATCCGGTGAAAATCTGACCCCTCATTGCATGAGGTATCATATAAAGATGTTTCAAAATATACCTTCTTTTCTAATTTGTGCCTGGGGAGCTCCCAGCCTGTTGTTGTTTTCAGACTGGGAGGGAGAAAAGGAAGCAGAAGGAGTTCAATCTGATGTTTTTTCAGCCTCTCCCAGAGGGTGGGGGGGTGTATTGGAGCCCACCCCACCAAGTGGGGAGGGGCTCCAGTTCACTCACCCCACCCTTCAGCATCAGTTGGGGAGCCCCAGTAAAGCTCCCTTGGCTGCCTTTCCTGGGCCCCTACTCCCATTCTGAAAACAACGGCCACTGGTACAGAGCCATGGCCATTGCTATGGGAACCTTGCTGCAGGCCCCCAGCCCACAGCTAGATTCCCCTCCTCCCTGGAACCAAGAGTGAACTTCTGCTTGGTCTGGTGTAATGTAACTAGGAACACTTTGCTACAGCTGGAAGCTGTACCTCTGTCTACACCCTTAAGTGCAGCCAATGAGTTTGCACAGGATTAAGAGGGGATCAAATTGTGCCTGTTTAGTCGTTACATATCTTGGAATTTTTTTATAAGTGTTCATGGGATTTGGTGTGATCTCTTGCCATAAAAACTGATGGAATTGGGTATCAAAATCCCCCAGGTGACTTGTAAAACCTTTAATCAGTCTATCTGCTGCTTACAGGATAATTCTACCCATATATTCTGCTAGTTCTATTAAGGTCAACAGAAGTAGCAAGCATGTCTCTGGGAGTAGAATATGACCCCCTGCTACCTAGTCACTACAAATTAGCAGCTGGAAATGGAAAGAATGTAAAAAAAAAAAAGCAAGTTCTCTTCACCAGACCACATTGATATGCAAGGGATGTATATGTCAGGGTGAGATGTGTGATATGAAGTGAATGTTTATTACAGGCCGCAGGGGGGCTTGCACTAGTAGCCAAGAAAAGATATATATAGTAGATTCATATCAGAAGCAGTCTCAAAGCCAGGATACTGTGAAAGACTTTTTAATAGAAGATGCTTTTGTAATGCTAGCTTTGCTTATTTTGTGGGGGAGTGGAGGACGGAGATAGAAACCCTACATATAGGGTGCATCTACACATACAATTAGTTATGATTAAAGCTACTGTGCATTAGGCTAATGTGCACTAACTGATTGCTGGTAGGTGTCTACACATGCAGGGACTTGGCACTAAAGTTAATGCCGAGTCCCTCCAGCCTTGCCATGTGCCCCTGTGGTCATTGGAGCTCCAACTTCTGGCCACATGGCTGCCAGCACTTGGCAGCCATGCTGAAGCCAGAGTCAGCTGCCAGCACTTAGCAATCATCTTGGAAACATACCCCCCACCCTCTGATCCCTGGTCAGCCCCTTCCCGGGAGCCAAGTGCTCAGCACAGGGGAAGCATGTGGCAGCTCCCTCCTTGCCCACCCTGCCTTTCTACACCTGGGTTGCTCTAGCCCCTGCCCCTGCCAGTGACGACTAGCACCCCACACTCCTGCTGACCATGGTGCTTGCCCTGCTGGCCCCAGGACAGCTGAGAACCTGCCAGCAGGAGCCAGGGCACGGAGAGAGGCCCTGGCTGACCCCATCCTCCTACACTACGCATTCCAGCCCACCTGCCCCACCATCCACACATCCCCT
>NW_017728992.1:189110041-189113458 GCF_001723915.1 Gavialis gangeticus | reverse complement strand
TGAAGTGCTCTGGGTCAAGATTCAGGGGGGGCAGGGGGTCTGGCAGGCAGAAGGCACCTGAGGACCTCCTCCTAGGCCCAGGTGGGGGCCTTCTGTGGGGCAGCAGGACCCAGGGGTCCTGCAGAGCCATGGGTGGGGGCTGGGCTGTGGGTGGTATGGACATGGCCACCGGGCCCAGGAAGTTGTCCAGAGCCTGGCAGTCAGCATGCCTCTGCTGCCAGAGCAGCTCTAGGCACTCCTGCTCCAGGGCCTCCATTCAGGCCTAGAGGTTCCACTGTGCCTGGTCTTGCACCTCTGCCTGGGTGACATCCCCACCCACCAAGCCTGCTGCCATGCCTCCCACTCCTCTGCCACCACCACCAGCTGTTGGAGCAGGAGCATCCAGTCCATGGTGTGCCGCTGACGCAGCTGGAACATCAGATGGCTCTAGCAGTGGATGGCGACGATCCAGAGCCCACATCCCTGCTGCAGCTGGTGGGCTCTCCCCCTCATACAGATGTTGGCCCTGCAGAGGCAAGAGACAAAAGCCTTTTGTGAGGGTTTCCAACATTTCAGAGATAAGATGCTCTGCACCAGGAGCCATTCGCTGCCCAGCCTCAGATCTGGGGTCATCCATACATGGGTATCCAGGGACCCTGGCAAGCTGGCCTGGCAGGCCTGGACCCAGGCAGCTGCTGGCTGAGCCCCTTTCCCCATGTGCTCACTTGGGGCCAGTGGCCAGCTGAGTGCTGGCTGCAGGCAGCCTACTTCCCCTGCTCCTTTCTAGAGTGGGCCAGGCCAGGCTACTGGCAGCACCTGCTGCCACAGCTCCAGACCCTGTTTGAGTGCCCACCCCACGTGAACTGCCTCTGCATGTTGGCACTGCCCCAGAGAGCCATGAGGTCATCAACCTCTTCCCTGGTCCAGCTGGGGGCCCCGGTGGTTGGCACAGGCATGTTCACATAGGCAGCATTAGGACTCAATGGGGAAGAAGTTGATAACATTGATATCCCACGTCAACTCTCTGAGGCCCCATGCAGCTGTCCCTGTGATGCCAGCCCAGGACAGCAGGTAGCAGCACCCAATGCAGGGGCATAGCCAGGGACTGGGAGCCGTGTCACAGACGCACAGCACCACAGGACCTGCAAAGACAGGAGACATTCTGGGGTAAGCAACAGCAGGTAGCAGGTGCTGGTCCTGCTGCCATAGACAGCTAGGCAGCAGCCTTGTGGGGATAGCAGGGCCAGGCAAGGGGTGTAGCAAGCTGCAGCCCTTTGTAACACACACCTGTGGCCATGCAGCAGCTCTGCAGAAGGGTCAGACCAGGCAGAAGCAGCCTGTGGCCTGTCCTGGGGGTCACACGGGGCCTGCCCTGGTCCCAGGGAGTGCACAGGTTCCAGCAGGCTTCTGGGCAATATATTCCAAAGCACAAAATGTCTGCAGGCTTTTATACCCCACAGCTTGGGGCTGCCAGAGAGCATCCCAGCCCTGAAGCAGGAGACAGGGCCAACCAGGAGCCCTGGGACAGGGCTGAGGCTGGCCTCCGGTGGCTGAGGAGACCCAGCGCTAAAGTTAGTGCTGGGTCATGTCTACACGCGCATTACTGCACATTAATTAATTGTAACTAAATTTGATACCTGCATTTTCATGATTAGCCAGTTTTACTGTGCAGTAAGGGTGTGCATATGTAGACACTATCTCATATTGCACATTAAATTAAGCTAATGTGAATTAACGCATCCTGTGTAGACCCGCCCATTGAAATCAGGAAGGAGGAAATTTGGAACCCAGAGGTTTTGACAAGGTTATACTTCTTCAGTTTGCTTTCTTTTAAAATTCACTCATCCATAGGTCTGGGTTGATGCGCAAAATCTAATAAAGTGCAGGTACATTGCAACAAAAGCTCAGCTAAATAGTGAAAAACCTTCCATAAAACAGACTGATGTGAATTTCAGTCTGATCACATAGGCAACCGTGTCATGAGCATGTGCCATGAACATTTGAGCATATGAGCTTGGCTGGTGCAAAATACTCAGCCCTCTCCCTGTCACAAATACATATTTTTATACATTTATTCACCGAGAAAAATTCAGGTTGCTGCTTCAGTTCTGACACTCAGCATTTGTATACACAGCCACCATGCCCCAGGAGTGTATATGGAAAGGCTCCTGTTCAAAAACAAGCAATTCCTTCTTTATTCTAGATATGTGGGGAGTAATAATCTACCACCAGACACTTCCTGTTCTCAGTCTGATGCTGTTTTAGTGAATGGTTTAGAACTCAGGTTAATTCACTCCCCACCCTTCTTCACCAGATCTACAGAAGAATGTACCAAGAGAGAGAAGCTGTATTGAGGGTCAGGGATAGGCCTATGAGGGGGGTAGTCTAGGGGAGCAGAGCCCAGGGACAGATACCCAGCACCACGGCCTCAAGACATTCCCTGTGAGGGACTAGTACACCTTCTTGGAGGCCGACATTGGCTCCAAAGAAGAGTGGCTTCAAACCCTCTGGGTCAAACTACGGGGTGGGCGGGGGCAGGGTATGGTGAAAGAGACCTAACTGCAGGTGTATGTTATAGACCACCAAGCCAGGGGGAGGAGCTCTATTTGGAATTCTCTTGAGAACTGGCAGAGGCTGTGTGCACATGGGGCATGCTTGTCATGGGTGACTTCAGTTACCCAGACATCTCTTGGGAGGAACACTTGGCTAAGTCAGATGAGTTGCATTGCTTCCTGACCTGTATTGAAGAACCCTATCTAACTCAGGAAGTGCACAGGCCAACCAGAGGTAACGCTCATCTAGACTTGGTCTTAGCCAAAGGAAAGGATCTGGTGAGGGACTTGAATATAGAGGGTACCCTGGGTGACAGCAACCATAAAACCAAAAAAGCAAATTGAAAAAAGCAAATTTCAACAGGCTCAGGGCAATAGTAGGGGAAGCACAGCGGGACCAGGGACCAAAGATGAAAGAAGTGCCTGAAGAGTGCTCATTCCTCAAGGACATGATCCTCAAAGCACAAAAGTCCATTCCCATGCAGAGGAAAGGTAGCAGAAGGACTGGTAATCCCTCTTGGCTTACTACGGATATCATGGTCCTCTTGAAAAAGAAGAAAGAGGCATACAAACAATGAAAGCCTGGGACAGTCCCCAAGGAGGACTATACAACAACTGCCCACACTTGTAGGGAGCAGATTAGAAAGGCTAAGATGGTGACAGAATTTAATTAGCAACAGAAATCAGGGACAACAAGAAGTCCTTCTTTAGGTATGTAGGGAACAAGAGGCAAACAAATGGAAGTGTGGGGCCACTGCTTAACAACTCAGGACAGCTGGTTACTGGCACTCAGAAGAAAACTGAACTCCTGGATAATTACTTTGCTTCAGACTTTCACCGGGCCACGGGCAAAATCATGCCAGAGTGGGTACAGAATGAGCAGGGT
>NW_017728992.1:189095585-189105041 GCF_001723915.1 Gavialis gangeticus | reverse complement strand
CTTGTAGGGAGCAGATTAGAAAGGCTAAGATGGTGACAGAATTTAATTAGCAACAGAAATCAGGGACAACAAGAAGTCCTTCTTTAGGTATGTAGGGAACAAGAGGCAAACAAATGGAAGTGTGGGGCCACTGCTTAACAACTCAGGACAGCTGGTTACTGACAATTAGGAGAAAACTGAACTCCTGAATGACTACTATGCTTCAGTATTTCACCAGACTAAGGGAAAAATCATACTAGAAAAAATTCAGAATGGGTATGGTGAGAATGCCTTCCTACAGTTGATGTTGAGCTGGTACATGATCACTTAGAAAAATTAGACTTTTATAAGTCAGCAGTTTTGTGCCTGAAGACTGGAAGAGGGCCAATGTTGTGCCCATCTTCAAGAAGGGGAGAAGAGAGGACCTGAGCAACTATAGGCCAATTAGCCTAACTTCTATCCCAGAGAAAATCTTAGAAAAATTCATCAAGGAGTCTATGTGCAATAGACTTGCAGAAGGTAGGATTCTAAATGGCAGCCAGCATGGCTTCATTGTGGGTAGGTCTTGTCTTACCAATCTCATCTCCTTCTATGACCAGGTAACTCACCACCTGGATAAGAGAAAGGAGGTCAACATTGTATACCTAGACTTCCAAAGGCCTTTGATCTGATATCCCATGATGTTCTCATGGGAAAATCGGAGGATTGCGGGCTTAACTGCTTGACAGTTAGGTGGGTAGGAAGCTGGCTGCAGGGTAGGACCCAGAGACTTCTAATGAATGGATCTGTGTTGTCCTGGCGAGAAGTGGCCAGTGGTGTCCTTCAAGGGTCCATGCTTGGTCCAGTGCTTTTCAACATCTTTATCAATGATTTGGATGTAGGAGTGAAGACCTCACTGGCCAAGTTCACAGACAATACCAAGTTATAGGGGAGCGTGTTCAAGCTTGAAAATAGACTGCAGATACAGGTGGACCCAGACAGGCTAGCAAGTTGGGCAGATCAGAACCAGATAAAGTTCAACATTGAGACGTGTAAACTGCTCCACCTGGGGATGAGCAATCGCCAACAGTGGCGACGCATAGGGAGTGCATGGGGGTGCACATGCACCCCCTGAGAGTACTGGTGTACCCAAATCAGGTGATGGGCAGGGGGGGCAAGCAGGAGCGCTGGTGCCTCACCTGTAAGCACTGGCTGGGGAGTGCGAGCACCGGATGTAGGCTGAGTCTGCTTTCAGAAGCCCCGCGGCCACTTTCAGGAGAACCACAGCTACTTTTGGGAGCAGCACGGTGCCTCACCAGCTAGTAAGTTTTGCCATGGGGGACCGGTTGCTGACTGGTCTCGGGGTGGGGGGGGGCACGTGCTCCCCCGCCCCACCCACCTAAGGTGGCACTAGTCACCCATGATCCCCAACATACTTACAGGCTCAGTGGCACCAAACTTACAAACACCATGACTGAAAGGGATCTAGAGGTAATAATAGACCATAGTATGAACATGAGCTGTTAATGTGATGCTGTAGCCATCAGGGCAAATAATATTCTGGCATGCATCAACCAATGCATCTCAAGCAAAACCAAGGAGGTGGTTCTTCTGCTTTACTTGGCATTGGTAAGACTGCAGCTTGAGTTCTGGATGCTGCACTTCAGTAAGGACATGGTAAAGAGAGAGAGAGTCCAGAGAAGAGCCACCCATGTGATCAGAGACTTGCAAGGCAAGCCATATGAGGAAAGGCTGAGGGACTTGGGTATCTAGAGCCTAAAAAAAGAGAAGGCTGGGGGGGACTTGGTAGCAGCTTACCACTATATCGGGGGAATAAATCAAGGGCTTGGCAAACAACTGTTCATCAGGGCACCCTTGGGGAAAACCAGGGGTAATGGCCACAAACTCCTGGAAAACTGTTTCAGGCTTAACACTAGGAAAAACTTCTACACAGTTATGGTATCCAGACTGTGGAATAAGCTCCCTCCAGAGGTGGTTCAGTTATCTACCTTGGAAATCTTCAAGGGGAGACTGGACAGTCACCTCGCTGGGGTCACCTGGCCCCAGTTGTCTTTCCTGCCTAGGCAGGGGGGTTGGACCCAATGATCTTGTGAGGTCCCTTCCAGCTCCTTACAATCTATTAAACTATTTCCTTCTGGGTCCCTGCCCAAATGTATGGGACAAACTGTGAGTTGGCCCAGAGTATTGATTCATTTTCATTAAGTCCCATGATGATGTTTCTGTTCCTAGTTTGGACAGGTTAACACAGCACCAATTGCAAAGCTTCCCATCACCTATACTCCTTGAAATTCACGCCTAATGGGTAGGCAATTTAGTTACACATGTAAATTTCATGAATTACGTATGCTACAGCACAGATTGTAACTATTAGTATTCAAATAGACGTTTTGAATTGTCTGCAGACTAGCAGTGTCTCTGAAGAAACATTTTCAATTTTTGTTTACAATGATTACATCATGGAGCACTTGTGAACACAAAACAGGGAAATTCATCAGACATGATTCATTTTGAATTCACTCAGATCTAACTGGGAGCAATGTCCAAATTCAAAGCAGACACTCCCACATGTCCCACTATCCCTTTGTAAGCAGAAAATAACAAAATAAGATCCAGCATGGAAAAAGTACAAACTAATATGACTGGGGAAAAGCAACTGGAATCACATGTATTCAATGGGAAAGAGATATTGATGACTTCAATGGAATGAGAGCAGCAGGGAAGGGATTTTCACCAACAGGCATTTAGGGCATAGACAGATGTCTATCAAACAACAATTCTATCAAAAACTTTAATCCAGAATGAAATGGGGTTAAAGTTGCAATGGTTTTGCTGCATTAATTGTACATGACTACAGAAGCATACTGACATAACAGGTACATTTACCAATATAAGCTGTTGGGATGTAACTGTTGTTTCTGTATGCTTTTGTAGTGATACACAGTTAACGTAGCAAAACCATTGCAGCTTTAATCACATTTTGTTCCAGGTTCAATTTATAGTGATTTGATTAACCTGTGTTTGAAGTCTGCAGATGTCCCAAGTGACAGCTCCCCCTCCCCTTTTAAGGCAGTTAAAAGGTATATTTTTCCATACCAGTAGATTGTAAGAACCATTGTAAGATCCCCATGAACTTTCTAGTAGGTTACTTCAGCCTTATGGCTCAGCACCAATAGACCAGCCTTCCACATGAGAAAACTCAGCTCAAAAATCCTTCCAGGCAACCGCTCCATGAATAATAGTAGAAGCTAGTGATGTACACTGGCTCCAACAAGAAGTAAATAGGTAAGAACCACCCACTCAATAATCATTTCCTTGCGGGTGATCAATGTAGCATCGCTGAGATCGGTCTCGGGGATAGCTATCATAGACAAGCACAGTACCAGAACACTAGCTGCCTGTCAGAAGAAAAGAGTATATAAGGCTTAAAGAGAAAGAAAAAGACAGAAAAATAAAATGGATTAATTTGAATCAACTAGAATGTTTCCTGAAATTCAGAGCCAGGATTGGAAGTTATGTAGCAGAGCACAGAGTCTCTTCCAGTATGTAGTTGATGACATTCTGACACATTGATTTTAGCACAGCTCACTCTGTAAATCACCATGGAAGGTATATGAACTGTAAACTGTACTTTTGAGTCATACCTTCAAGCAAACCCACATCTCCCATTCCCTCCCCTCTGAGGTCAGATGGTCATGCAGGCAAAAGCAGGTGCTATGTGTGCCCACTTTCCAGGAACCCTCTCCTGCAGGAATAGGTGGGTGGAGAAGGGAGGGAAGACTGGCACTGCTCTTCCCAGGTATGAGCCTGTGCCATTCAGGCACTGTATGGTGGACATTTGTAAAATTATGAATAGCATGGACCAGATTAATTACATATGGCCCAGGATGAGAACATCCACTCAGACCAAAGGGGAGTCAAAGACAGAAACTGTTTTCTCAAAGGCAGAATTCCTTCCCTGTGCTGCCCTGGACATAGCACATGGCACTTTTGTGCACACAAAGGCACAAAATCCAGACCAAAGTCTTTATTATATCTGCAGTCATGAAAGGTAAGTGGATTCCTAAAGCCAGAAAATATTCTTTCCTCACATAGCCTAAACTAAATCACAGTTATAACAGGTCTCTAAATATCCTCTCACTTAGTCTGTGGTATGCTGTAGTACACACCAGTATGTTTTCACACACACCCCTTGCCTCCCCCCATCACACAGAGCTGTTTTCTGTCTGCACTGTTTAAACAAGCCCCATCTCTGGACCATTGCACACTCACAGCAATAGAGGAAAGACAAAGTTAACACACTTAACAGAGTGACGCCAGCATCAGGATTTCACAATAGGGCAGGAGTCATAAGAAATAAGTTTTACATAGGGCCCAACTCCTGCAGCCCTCTCATACATATTGGATGCAGACAGAAGTGACAGGTTTCAAGTGGTCTGGCCCCTAAAAGTGCTCTACAGCCATGACTTAACACACGTGCATGGTTACAGAGCACTTTAAAAATGGGTGACTGCGTGAAAAATTAACCCTGGTTAAATCAGACATTACATTAAGGTGCTCAAAAGCAGGGCACCTTGGGGAACTTTTGCTTCCTCCAGGATTAATTTTTTGCATGGGGAACAGCCCACCCTCTGGCCTGTCAAAGGGAAGGAGAGGGAGCTGCTGGCTACTGAATGGCTAGAACTGTGGGGGAAGAAGGAGGGAATGAAGCCCGCTCGCCTTGTGTTGTCCCTTCCCCCAGCTACCCCAGCTGGGGTACTGGGGGGACCTGGGTTGGACTCCCAAGACAAGGAGGCTCCATTCCCACCCTCCTGAGCTCTGGACATTCAGCAGCTGGCAGCTCCATGCTGGCTGCTCCCAGATGCTAAAAGGCCAGAGCTGAGAGGAAGGAGAAGAAACAGGCCCCTCATCTTGGGGGCCCAACCCACCTCCCCCCAGTACCCCAGCCAGGGTAGCTGGGGTGGGTCCATGAGGCAAGAAGGCCCTGTTCCCCATGCCCTGCCCACCTCAGTTCTGGCCATTTAGCAGCTGGGAGCTCCCTTATGACAGCCCCAGAACTGGGGGGCAGAGGAATAGGGTTGGGTGGGGGCAGTTCAGTAGTCTTCTAGGAGGCTGCTGGAGTGCCCCCAGCTGCTGACCTGGGCTGATGCAGGCTGCTTCCAGCCACCCCCCACCCCCAACAGGAGAATATCTGTTGGGTTTTGGTGGGGTAGGGAAGCACTCTAACTTATGGCACTTTACGTAAAGTGCCATGAATTAGAGCAGGGGCCTAATGTCTGTCTGCTCCCACTGTGACACCTTTAAGGTGAGTAGTGCCCTGCTCTAAGGATAGCCCAAGTATACTAGACAGGAGGAGTATGCGTGGTAGCATCTGGACCACAAGTAGTTGCATGAACCTCTTCACTGCCTGCCAATTAAATGACAGATCCAGTTCAAAGTCCACACATGGACAAGGGCACTGCTACTTCATGACTTGCTTCTCTTTGCATTCCTCCCTGTTTTGGTGCAAACAATCAAGACGGATGATATTCCATTTTCAGTATGTGGCAGTAAAGTGTTCTCAGTAAGGAGACTGTGATGAGTGAGACCCTGGATCTCAGCTCCTTTGAAGCACTCAGCAAAATGCCCTAGTTTAAGCAGGTATTTCTACAAGCAGTCATGCATCAAGGACACCTAGGACAGAACAAGTCAACCATCTGCCCAGCCTAAAAAGAGAAGCCTCCTGTGTTAACAGTACAATGATGAATAAAATAGAATATTTTACCCATACAATGCAACCTAAATGAATATAGTCCCATAACACAATAAAAGCCATTTCCATCTGGCCACATTTAAAATAATTATAAAGCTATGCCAGTCTCATTATTTCATGAGTAAGCTTGTTGCATGTGAGAGCTAGGAGAAATAACCTCACATAGATTTAGTAGCATGCCCCAGCAATCTAAGTGCTTCCTGGAGGAAAGGAGAATAAGGATAAATGTAACCTGATGAATGCATGGCAGAAATGGCTAATTTTTTACTCCATTAAAGCACTCTCATTTTTAAGTAGTTTTTTTCCCTTTTATAGCAAATATGTCACATTGACTGCTAAACAGCATTAGGGAAAGCATAAACCATGTTGTATTATAATAAAGAAAACCTTTGGATCTGAATTTGCAGATTTACATAAGTAGCTCTTACTACAGATGTACAGATTATGCAATCTGTTCTGTTCAATGGCCAAAAATAAGGAAAGAAAACAAAAGTTTGGGATGGTCAGAAAGGATGTGTGCGTGCACACTGGTTAATGAAGAAAAATAAATAAATTTTGCTTGGGGTCAGTTTGAAACATTTTGCTTAACCCAGCATGTTTCCTTATGTTCTCCAGTCATTTAGCCTTTAATCTCCTTTTTAAGTTAGATCAAGTTCAAAATGGAAATACCATTTTGAAATGAAAAACCAACTTGCTTTGGTTAGAAAATATCAAAATGAAATACTGCAATATTTTCAAAACGTGTTCCTCTTTTTATTATTTTAGATTAAACTGTTTGCTGAATTTGAGCCAAATTCACAGACTTCTCCCCCAGAACTGCATTTTTAGCAAGGTTAAAGCTTATTACTGGTAAAAATAAACTCCACTCAGCTGTAATCTTCACGTGTACACTATGGAATGAGTGGGACAGTCTGGAAAGCAAGGGGTTGCATGATTATTTCTTCATATAGCAAATCAATAGTTTTTTAGCTATACCTGTAGCCGGTATGTATTAGCTAATCAATCAAGAGATACTACACTCATCATATCCCTTGGCAATGCTGGGTCACTCCAGCCAATCATCTGACCCTTTTTTCTTTTTTTATATATGCAAGTGATGAGCTTTCCAATCATTTCTTTATTTCATTTAGGATTCATGTGAAGGAAAATTGCATTCAGGTTATCAGAGCAATATACACACCTACAGGCACATCTATAAAACATGCCTCCTGGTTCAGAGTGAATGTTTTTACTGCATGTATCCATGTATTGCAATTGCTGTGAGGAGATAGCTTTGAAGATTTTTTTTTTATTGATATCACTGGAAAATTCAGAAAATGCTGAGATATGAAGGATACATTAGAGAATTTCATTATAACTGCAGATCTCTTCTGAGCTACATTAAAGTCTTTCTTCAAAAGGTTGTAACATGCTGTATTGCTTAGTTGAATTGGGAGCATATTTTCATATCAGTCAGACCTCCTTGGCTCTGTCTGGAAGAGGAGGTCTCTGATAGAAAGACCGAAACCCAGAGCTGATTGGAACTGGCTTGTCACAACAGGTGCACAAATGTCAGTCTAGCATTTGAAGCAATCAGGACTCATGGTAGAGGTGATATCTTTTATCAGACCAACTAGATTTGGGCAAAAAAAAAAAATCTTTGCAAAAATCTAGTTGGTCGAATAAAATTTCTTTGCAAAAAAGAGTTTGCACCTTGTGAGCTGCCCAGAACCTAGTGAGACAAGTTAGCAAGCTAAGCGGTCTACTTAACACTCCCTGGGGGGGCTCCCCCCGGTGTGTGAAAAACAGATGTTGGTATGGCCAAAGGATTCGAGAGAGAAAGAATAGGCATACTAGAAATCCCCAGAGACGCTGCGGGTCAGATCCCCAGCTGGCGTAAAATCATTAAGGCCAATACTGATTTACACCAGTGATTACTTCAGTTTTATTTGCATTTCAATGAAGCATCTGGGGCTGGGCTGGACAGAGGCAGAACTGCTTGTATGAAACAGTAACAGAGCTGCACCTCCACAGTGAGGATCAGGAGCACACAGGCAATGCCTCTCCCTGCACAGGGCCAGGCAGCCCCACTGGCCGGTGCCTAGGCAGGCAGGGTTGGTTATGTTGCCACCTCCTTTGCCCCCTTCCTTGCCCCAAGGTGGGATGTGCCTGGTAGTGCTGCCCCCAAAAAAGCACCAGGAGGAGGGACCCTTACGTAGCTTTCCCAAGGGGTAGGATTGGTCTCTGTGGTCTCCCACTCTTAACCCTGAACGGAGCCAGGCAGAATCCAGTCCTTTACCCAGAGTGTGTCACCAATTACCCATGTGTGGCACTTGTCACAGGGAGCTCTTGTTATGTAAAGAACCCAGCAAATGTTAATTGTGCTAATGAATCCTAACACTCAGAGGGAGACACTATTTAGCAGATAATCCTCTTTAGCAGATGAGTAAGACAAGGAATAAGCCTCAAGGGTTTGCAGGGATGCTACAAAATCAGTGAAACACTGGGCAGTGCACTGCATCAGTGAGCCACAAACTAATGCTTCTTCTTTAATCTGGATATAATTCTTACTCCAAAATCAGAGGTGCAAACAAAGGCCACAAACATCCTAGATCTCTGGGAAGTTTCAGATTTGAATCTGATTCCACATCAAAACTTTCCAGGCATGGGCTTACCTCTAGTGAGTACTTTAGGGCCCAACCCTGCCCAACCCTTACTCACCCAAGTAGTGCCAGTCACCCCATAGATTTTAAGGCCAAGAAGGAACCATTGCAATTGTATAGCCTGGCCTGGCCTTCCTCCCCTAGGGCTACAGGTAAAGGATGACTCCCATAGGCATAAGTAGTACAGGTTTCCCTCACCAACCACGAGGGTTAGGGTCCTGAAAGTTCCCATGGCTGGCAAAACCGTGGTTGGCAAGACAAAAGGCTTATAGGGAAAATGGCAGGTGGCAGGCTGATGCACAGTCATGGAAAACCGTGGTTACTCAAAACTGTATCCCGTGGTAGCCAAAATGGTATACAGGATATTAAGCGTGGATACTCAAAACTGTGGTTGGTGAGGGAAACCTGTATTCCCTACAAAAAACAGCAGCACCCGTACACTCAATCCACGCTTTATGACATGTCTCCCATAGTAGAGCTGAGACTGTTAGACATAAAGAAACCTTTACCCAGTGATTTTAGGAAAACATAAGTCTCTAAGTAATAAAAGCACTGAACAAGAACAAGCTGAATTCACGCATCATCATTTTAAACCTGAGTTTTGCTGCTGCTGACTGATGCTTTTTGATTTTATTCCCCTGGATTTTACCACCACAGGCTTTCTCCTGGGTAACCTAAAACTCTGGGGCCAGGCCATCAATGGGTATAAATCAGAAGAGCTGTATCGACTTCGCTGGAGCCAGGATGATTTACTTCAGGATCCGGATTTTCAGCCGGAGTACAGAACCCGCAACAATAACAGAGACAACATCCCCACCCCCTTTCAACCTCAGCTCCTCTTCATCATGTCACAGGATCTCCATAAAAACGTCTTCCTGCAAACAGTGCCATCCTGGGCCAGTCACGCTCGGGAGATAAGATGCTCCCTCCCGAAAAGGTCACGATCTTCCAGCCTCTACCTCTTACTTCCTAAAGTTATAAAGTGAAAGCATGCACTGCTGTAATCCCAGGTTGGAAGGTTGAAACAGGGTGTCAGTTTATAAATTGCTTCAGTGCCATTCATCATAATTCAAAAAGTCATAAGTT
>NW_017728992.1:189082356-189090585 GCF_001723915.1 Gavialis gangeticus | reverse complement strand
CCCTGAGTATTTGAAAGACTGCCTGTGTCTGGGAACAACTTATTGGTTAAAGTAAGTGCTTTTTATGACCTGAGCACATAGGATGATCTGTGTCTGGACAAATGAGATAAGTATTGTTCAAAAGAGCCTCACTTCACTTACAGATGAATTTGCTGCTCACACCATGACTATAAGCCAGTAACGTGAGGAGCCTGTGAAAATGGCAAGATGCATCAGACAAGACACTTTCTACAGAGATAGGGAAGTATTCGCACAATGGCAGAAGGCAGCGGTTCTCAACATTTTTAGACTGAAGGCACCCCTTGGAAAATGCCAGCTCTTAGTTTTCACTCATTTCTTGACTATGGAAAAAGAATAAAGCAATCTGACTATTGCAAGGCATGCAAAAAAACCCACAGCAGATCAGAATGTTTTTGATACTATGAATTTCTATTTGAAATTTCTGAGTTCATCTTGTGAATCGTGTAGATATTCGCACACATGACAGTGCTAATAGTGTGGCACCCTGTGGCACCCTTAAGAGGATCTCATAGCACACTGGCTAGCAATCACTGGTATAAGAGATTGGCAAGACACCTGAAACACTATACATTCTGGTCACTTATGTTCACAAAAAATGAATAGAGAGCTACAAGGATGATCAGGGAAATGAAGAGTCTGTCTTACAAGAGCTTAGCTTGCTTAACCCACCTACAGGAGATACAATTCCCCTCTAGAAATATATTCAGGAGTTAAACATCTGGGAGGGAGAAAAGTGTAAGGTGCCCATGAATAGACTGCAGGCTGGGAATTAAAAAATGGTTTCTAAGCACAGAGGAATGAGGTTCTGGGAGAGCCTTCCAATAGAGACAAAACTCCTTAACAGTTTTGAGACGGAGTTAAAATAAATGTAGAAGTAGGATTATATGAAATGAATGGTGGAAATAGCAAGGAATCAGACTTGGTGATCAGGAGATCTTTCCAGTCTGAGTCCTATGAAAAAATCGAGTTTCCTCATAAATTTAATCATGACCAAGACTTTACCTCTCATTTTTAACTCTTCATAGAGTGTATTTGAACCAGACAAACACTGGGAACTCACGGTTCACTGCAATTTTAGCAATAATAGGTGTAGGGCGTATATTTTAACCTGAATTAATGCTAGGGTCATCTTTTCAGTGGACACCACATCAGGAGCATCTGGAATTGGTAAGACTAACCTTAGGGTGACTACACATGTGCATGGAGTTAGAGCATATGTTTTAATTAGAGCAGTTCCTGGGCAACCGCTCGAATTAAAATGCCTCACTGTCAAATGTGTTAAGCGTCCACAGGACACTTTATCTAAAGCTCATTCAATGAGGTGTAGTTAAAGTGCCCCACAGTCATTTTTAAAAATGTGGGGCTTAATACACATGACATTGTAGTGACGTTGCAATGTTCTAATTAGAATATGGAGCAGACTTGATTAATTTAGTCTGCTCTCACACATTCTAATTAGAACACCAACAAGCACATGAATAGGCAGCTTTAATGTCCAAAGTGCAGTGCAACTGCCACAAAGAGAGCGCAGCTACATGTCACCTTATGTTGCTGTAGTGTATGACATATGACAGTGATGTAGTGATCACATGACCGGCAGCTACTTAGCTGTCTTAATGCGCTGCTACGACGAAGGAGTGGCTAAAACTAACCATGCACCACATACACATCACAGTACAGGCGGTTACTGTGTCATGCTTGAGCGCTTCCAAATGGAAGTACTAAAGCACAGCACACTAACAGCATCGCCAGTGGGCAACGTGTAGACATGACTAAATTATCTTTGTTTCTTGGAGTGCGTGATCTTCTGACAGCTACTAAACCTACTGACATGCAATGAAAATTAGGTAAGCTTCCATGGCACATCATAAATGTTATCAGCAATTTCCAGGCTGCAATTTCTAAGTGAACCTGAAATATATGGAGATTTTGAGTAACTTTATCAAGTTACTCTAATATCACCATCAGGGATAACCGTAAAAACAGTTCTGCAATTCTTGCCACTTTCAGAAGATACCATTGGAAACGCTGCAGTGAATCACTTTGTACAAATACGGGTTTGATTAGATATTTCAGCAGATCTTGTTCCTTAGGACAGAGGGAAATGGGAAAAACTTTTTATCAGCAGAAAAAAAAAGAGGTTTTTCAGACAAATGTTTCTAAAAATTGTTTTTCATCAGAAAATGGCATAATACAAAATAGAAAATGCAATAATTTTGCATTGGCTTCCAACAGCCTTCATTCAGACAAATTCAGTTTACCAGTAGCTGAAAGCCAGGAAATTATTAATTTGGTCATTTTCAATAGAAAGTCAAAATTATCCACGTGCTACAAAAAAGCACCTTTCCCAACTAGCTACATTTTCTAGGGCTATATTTTGAAACTAACCACAATAGATCTTTTGGTTCTTGATGTAATTTTAATTCCTGAAGTAGCCAAATGAGCCTATAAATCAATATTTAGACATCTAAATCAGTGGTGCCCTTCCTTTTGGCCCCACAGGCTGGAGGAGTGGTACACAGCTGGTCCAGGAACTGAATCCCATTCGCTGGATGGGTCCCACACACCTGGATTGGGCCCTCACGCTGCCCCAGCCATGAGATCCAGTTTTCAGGGCTGCCCACGGGTCGGGAATTTTGGCAGTAGGGGGAGAGCTAATAAATGCTACTACCACCCCCCACTGCCACATATTCAGACCTCTAGGGAGCTCCAGGCAGAGCTGTCCCTAGGGTACGGTGAATCAGGATGACTGCCCGGGGCCCCGTGCTTTTGGGGGGCCCCACGGAGCCAAATGGAGCAGCCTGCTTGGAGCTGGTGGCTCAGCCCTGTGCCACAGAAGAAACACAGCAATTCCCCCGCTTTGTGGGGATGCCACGGCCCCACATAGTGCTAAGAGGGCCCTGCAAAGGCTGATTTGCCCCAGGCCCCGCACCCCGCTAGGGTCAGCTCTGGTTCTAGTGGCTGGACAACTCAGCTCCATAGGCTGGATCTGGCCTGCAGGCCAGGGGTTGAGTACCCCTGATCTAAATGATCTAAAATAGAGGCCTGCTTCTTCAGATCTGGCCCTAATGTATGGCAAACAAATGTATATGCAAAACTTTTTTCAGGTCCTAGGTTTTTATGTAACATTTGACACCTAACATATGCAATGGGACTGGCCTAGAAATATTATCTGAACTTTCATAGCCTGAACTGCTCAACTCACTGAATAGTGAATTGCCAATATAAAAGGTGTGTACCTCACAGTTACATGTTCTACACCTTGGTAATTGCAGTAAACATCCAGCTATTGTGTGGTCCTCATTGCTGTAGGATATGGGCATTTTATACTCTTTAAATGCATTTTTCTTCACAACACCTCTGTGGGGTAGCAAAGTACTCTTATACCTGCTTTGCAGTAGGGAAGTAGAAGCACAAAAAGTGCAAGCAATAGTCTCACAATAGCACAGGGCATAGAACTGAACATATACCTCTCGAGTGCTATCCCAGCATCAAAATAACTGGACCATCCTTCCATAATACACTACACATAGGTTACAGGATTTCTTTCTTCCAGCACACAGTAGCCAAAATCTGCCCTCAACAAGCAATTTAAGAATTCAGCCTTCGGGAAAGTTTTCAGCCAGCATAAATCTTTTGGATCGGGCTCTTTCACCTACCACCTCAGGTCCAGAGGACATAACAGTGATGGAAGAGCGGCTCTCCTCTCTTATTACATGATCCCTCACAGCTGCTGAGAAATGGAGGGGGAAGGAGTTGTCACCCCTTAGACCCTATAATCAGAGCTCCCTGCCCCACATCAAGCAGGTGATGGATTTGAGAAAGAAGCTGCCTAATAACTGCAGACCAGCCCTAGAATCATGAGAACATTTGTCCTTACTAGGTGCCAGTCCCAGTTCTGCACATCATAGCTTTCATAGATTTTATAGACATTAGGGCTGGAAGGGACCTCATGAGATCCTCAGATCCAGTCCCCTGCTCCAAGGGCAGGAAGTCAGCTGGGGTCAGATCACCCCAGCAAGACAAGCATCCAGACCTTTCTTAAAGGTATCCGGAGTACATGCTTGCACCACTTCTGGGAGGAGTCTATTCCAGACTCTGGAGACTCAGGTGCTAAAGAAGTTTTTCCTTATGTCCAGTCTAAAACAGTCTTCCAGCAGTTAGATCATGGTGATCTAAGCTAGTTTGAATGAGCATCCTCATATTCAGCTGCGTGATTGCCACCTCCGTATTAAACCTTCTCTTTTCTGGCATGTCGTGAGCACTATTCTTGTAACAGTGGGATGCGGTACCAGTACGATCATCCTCCTGCCTCACTTTGCCCACCCCAACTCTTCAGAGAAATGTTTTGAGGTCAGATTTTCCTCCTACTGAAGGCACTGGCAAAACTGACTCCAGCGGGAGCAGGACTGGTTTCCGAGAGGGCTGAGTGTGTTAGAACATTTTTTAGTAGTACGTGGCAGCTGACCCCACCCACTCATTTTCAGCAAAAGATGCAGTCTTCCTGTGTTTTTCAAAAGCTATTCTTTGACTTTGTTCACATGGAAACAGAACAAAAAATATGGAAGAGATCTTTCACCCCCACTCCCAGCATCATTGCGTTGTAGTTGTGCCAATAGGCCACAGGAATGAAAAAAGCGCAAATCTCCATTTATTAAGTGACCTTCCTTTCCCACTAAAACCACATGAGCATTTACAGAGTGTGGTCTTTGTTTCTCTACAACCATAATGTCTTCCTGCATGAAATACCACTGTGTGCCATGACTACTCTTTGAGTTACACCTTTGTTTCAAATTAAATATATTTAAGATGGACAGTAGAGCCACCAGCACATGGTGAACCCAGACACAGGGAAATGCCGTGTCTAGGAGATGTGGGAATCAGATACTAGTGATGGACATGGTTTAAGACAGACAGGCCTGAGTTGCAATTCACTGTTGTCCAGACTCCAGCACTCCTTATTCCCAGCTAACTCAAAATTATCCTCCTTTTGGGAAGAAATCTTCACAGACTTACTCTGCCTTTTGTCAAAGATCTTTACTGTCTCACTTGTTCCACTCATCTAGCCCATACTTCTTATCAATCTCTACCCACAAGCTCATTAGAGGGCTGGAGCCTTCTCTACTGCATATCTTGCTATCTAAAACAGCTCCAACTCTTCACATTTTCTCTAAGCTGTATCTATCACCTTTGCCACCCCTAACTCTATCACCTATCACCTCTACCACCTCTGTTTCTCTCTCCTCCTTTGCTGACAAACTTTGGTCCACTTACTTTGGATCTATAACAGCACTGTTTAGTCTGATGCATGGCATATGCTGTCTACTACCTTGCATTATTTGTCTGAAGTATTTTGGGCTATTGTGTAATACGCAAGATGCTAAACAGTATGAGGTTGCAGCCTATTATGTTATCACATTTAAGCTTATCACACAATTTGTTCCATTGACATTTAGGTTCACATTACTATAAAGTAAAAAATACAGAAGGGGGTTCTGATTCATGTATTAATCTCCAACAAAAATAAATTGTGCATCTCTATTTTCCTATATGCTATTCAGTGGATAATGGCATTAAAAAGATACTGGAAAGGGATTCCACAAATCAACCAGTATCTTTTAATACTAATACAGTGACTTAATATATATGGGTGCTGACAGAAGTAGGAAAAAAAACCAAAATACACTCTACTGGAAGCAGCAGCGCATTCATTTGACCCAGCTCTGCAGTGTCTGTATAGATCGGGCACTTCAGCAGAGCTTTTTGGCACCTTTAGCTAAAGCTGAGTCAAACAGCTATTAAATAAGAGCACCCAAAAAGCCCCACTAAAGCATCTGATCTCTACAGATGTTGGGAAAGCTGGGTGCAACTGGGAAAGATGCTGGGAAAGCTGGGTGCACTGCCTCTTCTGGGCACGTGCAGGGCTTGGTGCAGGAGCATGCCAAGTCTAAAATAAAGCACCGATTTTTTTCCACATCTGCAAGCAGCCCATTTGACTAAACACAAGCAAATTATCAGAAGAGTTCCAGGTTGAAAGGCCTCCTGGACCATCATCCCCAGGTGCTGTAAATTCAAGTTAGTAGATCTATGCCCATTTCCACAACTTGAGGATGTGGCCTTGTATTTCATTTTTTTTAAATGTTTACGTGGCTTTTTGTACTCCATCAGCTTGCCATTAATCATTGAAGTAATAGGTTACTCATACAGAGTGATGTAGGCAATTAGTATATAAAGAAAACAACTGATCTCCTCCATTCATTAAAATATATTTAGAGTTGTGGCTTCAGTGGGTGGGAGAAATATTAAACAGCTAAGCTAGAATCTCTGTACATCCCACTCTCTACAGTAAATCTTAACTTGCCTTCTGGAATATCGCAGTATTGATCTGTCATGTAAGGATTTTCCCTTAATAAAGTTAGCAGTCATCTGACTCAAATGTGTACCAGTAATTACCAGGTGTGTCAAGAAATTAAAGTAGGTTAGTTATAGCTTGATTATGTATAGAGCTATTCCTCTCCCTGATTTACTCTATGTGTGGACAATCTTATTCTGAATAAGAGTACCCTGCATATCTAAGAAGGACTGTACATGATAGTGGAGCTGCATACCATCACGCTACTGCTTTAACAGGACGGATGTTGATCAGGATTAGTGTTTATGGTTTTTTATGTCAGCAGACATACCATGCTGGGCTGTGGTTTCATCAATTCAAGAGGATGAATATCTCCTAGTGAATCGTCAGGGCCACATTTTGCATAACAAACCATGACCTGCAGCATCTAAGTTTTCTTGGGAGATATCCAGATCTAGTGCAGCCAAGTTTGGTTCTGCTAGGCTGCACTAGATCTGTAAATCTCCCAAGAAAACTTAGATGCTGTAGCTCATGGTTTGTCATGCAAAAAGTAGCACTGATGATTCACTAGGAGATATTCATACTTCTTAGTCAGATCTAAAGCAACACTGAGTGATGGTGTCATGGAGGATGCAGGGCCACAAGAGATGCTGTCTTTTAGACTTAACATAAAAAGCAAAGCTCAGTCTTCCCCTTCTGAAAGGCATGGAAGCCCTTGCCATTTTTGCCTTGGTATGGGATGTCAACTGATGTCCCAGACAAATTCCAGCTTGGCAGATTGACATTGCCTCCCTAACATATACCTTCTGGAGTTTCATCCCAGACAAGCTTTACTTATTTCTTATCTTGTATTAGAATTAGAGGCATAACAGAGCAGCTGAGTGCTCAGACAAGTGGCAACTTCCGGCTGCCAGTGCTTCTGGCATGGCCACAGCAACAGCTGTTATTTTTCTGCTACCCCCAAATCGGCCCCCAGGGCTGCTTCCCCAATTGTTCTGCCTTCATTACACTACTGCTTAGAACTGATCAAAAAACATTCATTGACCATTATTAGACCAAAAGCAATAGCATGCAAAATCATTTCAGTTTTGTCAGAAGCTTCTTGTCTGTTTTGGTTTTTGAGGGAGCTAGGTGCAAGGGCAGACATCAAAAAAACTGAAAATCCCAGTAAAAATCCAGGAAAAACAAAAAAACCCTAACTTTAGACAAACCCCCCCCAAACTTCCACAAAATATTTTTTATAAAAGAAACTCATTCCCTTCAAAATCTCACGCTGAAAATGTTCAACCCAATATACCAGTACTGGTGCTGTTAAGCAGCTGGCACCTTTATTCTTACAGACCTTGCCTATATGAGGATTTTTTACAGTCAAATATAGTGTTACTCAGCACCTCAGCTCCCCTACCAACAGGGGCAGGAGTGACCATCATGTCAGATCTGTTTTGAGCAGATGCAGACAAAAGAGCATATAAAATGTTATCTGCTATTCAGAACCTGTGTAGATTAACACTTCCGTTGTTGCCACCACCAGGGAACTGAACCGCTTGTGGAAATGGTGAGAAATTTGGGTAGAAAGTCATAGGGTCAAAGCCAGTAAGGAAGAAAGTATACAGAAATCTTATAAGACAGGGAATGGAGTGTAGTTTCATAGTTTCTAGGGTCGGAAGGGACCTGAGCAGATCGTCTAGTCTGACCCCCTGCCATGGCAGGAAAGAGTACTGGGGTCAAACGACCCCAGCAAGGTGTTCATCTAACCTCCTCTTAAAAACCCCCAGGGTAGGAGCCTGCACCACCTCTCTTGGAAGTTGGTTCCAGACCCTAGCCGCCCTGACCGTGAAATAGCGCCTCCTGATGTC
>NW_017728992.1:189073329-189081886 GCF_001723915.1 Gavialis gangeticus | reverse complement strand
TGGTCTGACAGGACCTGCCACTGATGAACCCGTGTTGGTTGCACCTAAGCATGCAGTCCCCTGCTGGCCCCTCCTGGATGTGTGCCAGAATTATTTTCTCAAACAGCTTGCCTAGGACTTCATGTCTTTTGGTAAACAGTAGTAATATAAGTATATTTGTGAAAACTGAAATGTTGGTTGGCTCAGTCATTTCTGGAATCTAATACTAAAAACATCATTTTCTTGATATTACACACCTCCAAGTACTCCCCAGCCCCTTCCAAAAGCTGTGCAAGTTCTGTATTTTTAGCTCATAGCAAAGACATGGCAAGCAAGGTATAATTGTTTTCTGGAAAAAGTCACACTAACACTGTTCAAAGTGGTCATTTTCTTAAGCGCTAAATTATGATTGGCCTCCTACCAGCTTGCTGCATGGGGTACATGAGAAAGAAACAAAATGGGACACTCCCCATATGTTGGCATATATGTACAGGAGGGAGCCAAGAGCCTGTGATGAGGAGGGTAAGGAGCTTATGATGCAGATCTCTGTCATATATATTTGTGCATGTGTGTGTGTATTTATATGCACACACTCACATGTATGTGTGTGTGTATAGTTCATTAATAGACAAGGTGCCAGTAGATGGTGCTCAAGAATATATAGCTTAGTTTCTGGGGTTTGCAGGGCTAATAAAACTTCTTGTGTACTGTGAATAGTTTCCTCTGACTGCTGTTGACTTCAGCTGTTAACCCATCCCAGGTAGAGCTTGGCTGGAATAGGGCCCATCAAAGCCCCTTACAGATTTGATGCTGCTAACAGGGGAACCCAGATGGGGGCCAAACCCATTCCTTCCCTTCCACTGGGGAGTGCAAACCAAAATTTAATTTCTGATAGGTATCTATTAAAAAAATCCCAAGAAAGCAATAATTCCAGTAGCAATCTAGCAAGTAAATACAGTTGATACAGGGAAAGAACTCCCCGGTAGTAGTTATGGGGTTTAGCCACTTCTGCAGAGACATATTCATGGGATCCTAAATAACGATAAATCACATGTGATAATGGGTCCCACACTCGATTAGTGACTCAGTGGCGATCGCAAAAGATATTGCACTTAGGTCATCAGGAAAGATATACAGCCGTCTTGGAAATGAAAAGCCGGTTACTTTTTTACACTAATCAACTGGGTGACAGCTGACCTTTGGGTAAACAATGAAAATATCTTTCACGCTAACAACAAGCTCACAGTTGCAAAGACATTTTCATGGTGCAAAATTGGTAGGATTCCCACAAATGCTTATAGCAGCAGTTTAAATAATAATCACTTCAGGCCAACAGCAGCCTAATCCTTAACAAATTAAACTCTGAAAAGAGAACAGGTATTTGTCTTTTCGTCATAAAAATATAGGTGTTAGAATAGACAGGTCCATTTATGAACTGTCACTTATCATGACTAAACATGCATTGCTGGATGCCCCCACGGAGAGTTACAAAAGACTGACAAACTTACAGACACAGAGTAGGCAGAGGACAATGGTTGGAGTCTGTAAACAGCACTCATATACGTCTTCCAAATTTACTTTTGAACCATGTTAATGTTTGGCATTGATTGTACATGTTGGTGGCCAGATATTATGGCAGTGGGCATTGATACAACACCCAGAGATAATACTCAGCACTTAGAGTCTCTTTTCCTTGGAGATCTCAGGGCATTTTTCCATAGTAGGAAAAGGTTAACAATCCCCAAGTACATATGGAGGGGGACTGATGTTCAGTAAAGAGGCAGTATCTCATCTCTGCCTTCCCTGGTCCTGTTAGTCCGGAGAGCCCAGGACTGAGGGTTGACTTACTGAGGTCTCAGCCTTGTCAAAAGGTTGCATAGGGACATTTGTGTAGGGATCATGTTTCTCCTGTCATGATCTTGCATTTCCCCCTTTCTGGTTTCATGTACAGCAGTGATGCAGTACATCCCACAAACACCCCCACTCAACCCGTCATCAGGAATACCCCACCCAAATCATGGGACTGGGGACAGGTGGAAGGAGTGTTCATTGTACATCTACTACTGCATTCAGCAGTTACAAGGGACATAAAAAGATCAAAGGATCCCATTGTCCTACAGCAGGAATACAAATAAGCCCCCTGAAACTAGAATAAAGTACATCAAACCCCAGCATAGTTATGAAAAAGGTGTAAATGAACATACTTTGTTATAGACACAGATGACAGCCAGACCATCAGATTTGCAGTAGGGATGAATGACTGGCTGGGAGCAACGAGCGGCCTACAAAGCATTATTCCTATTTATTATTACTTAAGCACCAACAATGTGCTTGGGGCTGTACAAGGGGTAAAGAGTCCTTCCTGGAAAATCCAAATTCAGCTGGTGATAATGGTCTTGGGGTCACACCATGCAGAAGCCTCTGGTGCTGTTATCAAATGTCAAATTTACAATGCAACGAAAGCCTAGGCTGCTTTTGTTTCAATGAGATGTGAGGCCTTGTGAGCGAGGTGGTCAGCCTGCCTCAGCCACCTTTCAGTGCTCCATTCATCAGAGCATTTAGCGTATTAGCCCTACAAAGCTCCAGCTGTGAAGCCAGATGCTGCACTGGTGTACACTGAAGCAGCGCCACCTTCATCCTCACTGGGCATCTCTACACAACATGCTTTACTGAACAATATACTTAAATACTCTGCAGTAAGTATCTGCATCTACAAGTACATATGCTTACTGCACAGTAATTGGCTCTAATCATGAGTAAATTTGCTACCTGTAAATGCACATGGCAAGTGTACTCATGATTTGTAACTGCGCAGTAGCACACGTGTAGATGCTTGACCAGGAGCAAATGTGCTCCCAGTCAGCTGGGCAATAGGGGGTGGGAGAGTGCTTCCTGTCCCCAGAAGTTGCCTACTGCCAAGGCAGGATCCACCACCAGAACCGAGGTGGGGACATTGTCCCTGTGCCCTGGCAGGATGGAAATCCCAGCACCCCCCTGTAATTGTGGGGCCAGGCAGGGCTGGACACCCTTATCTCCCAAACTGATCTCTGCAATAGCGGGACCAGGCTGGGAAATCCTTATCTCCCAGCCCCAGGCTGGGAAATAAGGATCTCCCAATGCCAGTCCTGCAACCACAGGGCTCAGGCTGGGAGATAAGGATCTCTCATCCCAGGATCTGCCAGCCTGGGCCCCATGGTCGTGGGGTTCAGGCTGGGAGATAAGGATCTCCCAGCTGCAGGGGTTGGGTGCAGGGCTGCAGGGAGCAGAAGTGCTTGGACCCATGCTCTTTAATATATTTATTAATGACTTGGATGGGGGGAGAGGGGGGTGAAAAGCTCAGTGACTGAGTTTGCAGATGACACCATGCTGTGTGGAAATGTGGGCACATCAGAGGATAGGGTAAAGATCCAAGACAACCTTGACAGACTGGATTCATGGGCGGAACAGAATCAGATTAGGTTTAACAGGGAGAAGTGTAAGGTCCTTCTTCTGGGTAGGAAGAACCCTCACCATAACTACACAATGGGCATTGGTCCACTGGCTGACACAGCATCGGAACGAGACCTGGGGGTCACGATCGATCGGAAAATGAATATGAGCCAACAGTGTGATTAGGCTGCCAGAAGGGCAAAAGAACTCTAGTGTGCATCAGCCGATACGTTGCCAATAGATCCAGGGTGGTGCTTTCTCCTACCTTGCGGGGCTTCAAGATTAGGCTGGACAGATATTTGGCTGGGGTGATATGACCATGGCACCCATTCCTGCCCGGGGCAGGGAATCAGACCTGATGATTTGTTTAGGTCCCTTCTGAACCTAAGCACTATGATACTATGAATTCATTGGGCCCCGCTGCTTTTCTTTACATTGGAAGACACCATCTAAAAATGCTCTGGCCACACTTTTAAAAAAAATCTTATTTTACCATTTAACTTACAAGGAAGGGAAAGAGATAATTCAGCTCCTTAAGGCAAGTCTCCTCCTTTGATCCCACAACACTGCTATTCTTCCTATTCCCCCAGACCCTTCCTGCATGCTGCTGCCTCTTTGTTTTCCTGCATCTCAGTCCCATTCTGCAATAATGCATTCACAGTAACCCAACCCTACTCCTAGGGAAATGTTGTATCTGAACTAGTCCACTTGCTGTCAGACAGAACTGTAAATCCCATAGCTTTGTCTACTTCCATCTGCTTGCATTTCCAGATGATAAAACACTATCTAGCCGGTCATGTATTTAAGTCAGCAGATGCTAGAATTACCACATCCCAAGGGACCCAAATCAATCCATTTCCTTCATTGTCCCACTCTCGCAAAACCTAGACAGAGAAGCCTCAGGCTTTGTAGTTTTTGAAGTGCTCTAATCTGGACAGATCTTACCACTGCTGTCATAATTGATTAAGCTGTTGCCAGCCTCCTTTCCATCTCCTGAGAGCTGTCGTGGTTCATGTTCATCGGGGGGGTTTCCAAAACTCACACAATTCCACAAAGCACAGATCAACCAAAGTCTGGAGTCATTAGAATAACCATACTTTGCTTTCCATCTCTCCTTTCAGCCAAGGCTACAAAGGCACTTGACAGATATTAAAAGACCACTTTCCACAAATCCACTTACTTCAGTGGTATACAGTAAGATATATGCAACAGAGTCTGACCCTAGGCAATTACAGTCACCTCTGTGGGGTAAGTATTGTGCCCATTTTACAGCTGCAAACACTTTATGTAATTTACCTAAGGGACCAGACAATTCAGTGGCAGCACCCAGCCTAGAAGCCAGGAGTCCTGACTTCCAGGGCATCTTTTAACCAGCACAGTACAGTGCCTGGCAGCTTCCCTTCAAGTCATTAGGGATATATTTGGTAGCCATGTTGGTCTGAGTCAAAAAGAAATGCAAAAATCTAGAACTCGTGGTTCAGAAATGATACCTTTTATTAGACCAACTGAGAAATTACAAAACAATGATCTTTGTCTGCAAGCTTTCAGGCTCACACGCCATTTGCATTTGAGCCTGAAAACTTGCAGAAAAAGATAATTTTTTTTGCAATTTCTCGGTCTAATAAAAGGTATCATTTCTGAACCACGAGTTCTAGATTTTTGCATTTCTGCAAGTCATTAAGCATTTAGTCAGATTTAAAAACTGAATGAGCACATATATGCCCCAAATGCTTTGAATTCCAACCCAAATTCTTTCACCTGCAGGGAGCCTACCAGGCAAAGAAACAGCTATGCACAGCCATAGTAACTACATCCTGTTACTGTTCATTTTCACACATACATTTAATGCATGTATAGAGCTGGGCAAAAAGCAAGCCAGGTGTTCTGTTAGCCTAGCTTGTGGAAACTGTGGGGGGCACCATCATTTAGTTCATTGTGATTCCCATCTGGGAGACCAGATCGCCCATCTGGAAAGCATGAATGACGCTGACCCAGTAAGAAAAAGAGAGTAAGCAGAGAATGGAATGACACTATGCCTAGGGATTTTTCTTCCTTACCGCAGATAGAGAAGTTCTCAAAGTTGAAGTCAGGCCAAGTTAATATTCAGCAACGCTCCACCCAAAGAAACTGAGAATGCATCAGCAATTACTTCTCTAGCGTTACTGCAATAAAGTTCTGCTTCTAAAGTAAGTGATTTTGTGTATCTGCAATTCTACCATCATTCCTTTTGCTCAGAGCCCAGGAGAGAGATGGAGAGTAAAGGAAATCAGGTTTCTAGAAAAACTGATGACAAAACAGGCAAAAACTCAGCTAGCTACCAAGAATGGGCAACCTGGTTTGGAAAATGAGAACCTGCCGTTATTCCAATGATCTCCTCAGTGCTATTAACTGAACACTCTCCCACTTCCAGAGCCAAGCCACATTAAATGATTATGATTCTGAAATGCTTGGTATTTTTAATTTGTCAGGTATCCAGGTTGTAGCCATATTGGCCTAGAGGAAAAGGCAATCAGGACTCATGGTAGAGATGATATCTTTTACTAGACCAACAAGATTTTGGGGGGGAAAAATTGTTTAATTGCAAGCTTTCAGGCACAAACACCCTTCATCAAGCACTGGAGAAAAGATTGTAAAAGTTCTCCTGGGTAGAAATGGAAGTTCATATTTCATAGGATTTCAAAGAGGAGTCAATAAATGGAAAACTCCTCTGGGCAGTCAGTTCATCACTGGTACTCACTAGCTGCAGCAGTCACCCAGAGCCTGGCAGCGCTCAGCCCCAGCAACCCCAGCTCTCAGACAGCATGCAGTGCCCTGCCGAGGCACACTGCACCCATGTTATGAGGCAGCTGTTGCATGGGTGCCAGGCAGGGGGAACAGTCCCTGCTGCCCCCCACTGCCCTGAGCTGTAGGGGGGCTCTGCCACTAGCGCACAGAGGCCCTAATAGCTGCTGCTGCAGCCAGTGAGTGCAGAACTTTTTTTTTTTTTTTTTTTTTTAAGTGCCAGGAGGCTGGGGCCAGTCAGGACAGCCATGGGGGCTTCTCCCGCAGCTCCCCCCACCGGGGGAGGGGCAAGCACAACTGGAGGAGCCACAGGGGAACCTGCAGCCACTCAGCTGTGCCTGCCTCTCCCCAGCCAATCCGAATCACCGAATCTCTCCGAATCAGCGCCAAATCTTTCAAAGCCAATTTGGTTGAATCAAATGGGGACAGTGATTTGAATCACCAAATGGAAACACTGTCCTCTGAATCAGTCAATTCCAAATCCGAATCAAATACTTCTCTATTTGCAGAGGCCTACTGCCCAGTGCCCGAACTGGCTGTGATTCTCTTCTACTCCAAAGCCTAAGGGGCCATACTACAGCCTTCTGAGCATGCTCATCATAGATCACCAAGAAAACCCTTGTTTCAAGAAGGCTGTTGATAAATAGATCAAATAAAGACAAAGGAAGTGGAACAGGATGACTCCTAAAGCAGCATCTGATTAAGTGATCTTAAGTTTACAGAAGCTTGTGCTATATATCTACATTGGTTAGTCTATAAGATGCAAATCTACCCTGCCTCCTAAAGCAAAGCTACTGAGTAGTCAGGTTGGTTGCACAGACCCTACAAGTACCTCACACAGTCAAGGGAAGACTCATTGCCCTTATTTGCAATCCACATTTACATATCTTGGCCCAGCCCATTTTCAAGCAGGCAGGCATACATTTTTCTAATGAATGTCTTATATCCAACACACCCATCCTGCCATCAAGATCTGCAGCAAGACATATAGATGCATGCGTAAGACAGCTGTAACCCAAACATATAATTAAATTTCTGGCCATTTCAGCTAGTGAAAGCTGAAAGGCATGCATGAACCACACACGCTCTGCTAACACTTTCAGACCCTGTCATTAAAAATTCCACTCTCAAATCTGCCCATATATGACTGAGTAAACTCCATGACTCCCCAGGACCTAGTTTAAATCTCCACTAAAGCCTTGACTACACTACAGAAACTTTCAGAATTTCCAGTGATTGCTAACACTGGCCCAATGGCTTCTCAGCATTGGTAACAGCCCATGGCTCCAACCTCTTTAATACTATATTTTTGTTATTTAATTACAAATAATTATCCATAAGAGGCTTCCGGAGCCATAACTGGCAACCGGAGCCCCATGATAGTAGGCAGTGTACAACATACAGTATGAGAATGCCCCTACCCTGCAGAGCTAACAGTTTAAACAGACGAATGCTGTGTTGCCAATTCCCTCAATTTCTTTGCTAGACTTAATATAGTTAAGTGTTCCTAATGACACTGCAATGTGAATATCTCCATTTTCATTTTCTTAAAAGTTGCTGTCTACCAAACCTTGATTTGTCTGCAATTTCAAAATTCTGGGAGGAAATAATACTGTTCCCTGTCAAAATAAATTTTTACATGAATCAACCCTTTATTTCAAAACTGGCCTTTATTTTCATTCTGAGCTTTTATTGTTTTGAAACCTTGTCATAAAATCAAAGGAGATTGAAAAATAAATATGTAATTCAAACTGAGAAATCAAAATGCTTTTTTGTAAACACCAGAACTAACCAGTGTGAATTTTTAGAAGACATTTTTGCTAAATAAAAAGGATTCAGTGAAATTAATCCATCTTTGTGAATACACTGGTGTTGCTGAACCTGCATTTCTTCACTAAGGCCACAGACTGAAGTGGCATTTTTCACATGATCTAGCCACTGTAAGCACTCTACAGCAGTGACCTAACATACGTGTGCAGCTGCAAACCACTTCTAAAACAGCCGATTGCGCAAAAAATTAACCCTCATCTAATCAGGTAACAAATTAAGGCACTGTGCTTTAGAGCACTTTAGGGAACTTGTGTTGCCTTGAGAGTTAATTCTTCAAGTAGGGCTGTGGCTGTCAGCAGAGAAGGAGTGAAGGGAGAAGCAGCAGCCGCAGGACTGCTATGCTGGGCCTGAGCTGGGTGGGCGGGGGGATGGAAAGGAGCCCCTTGCCTCATGGCCATGCCAGCTACCCTGGCTGGGACACTGGGGGGGAGCTGCACCCCTTGAGGCAAGGGGCTCCATTCAACACCCCCAGCTACAGCCAAGCCTCTTGAGAGTGGCAGCGGGTGCTTTTGGGCAAGCCTGGCCTGAGCTGGAGGGG
>NW_017728992.1:189070672-189073087 GCF_001723915.1 Gavialis gangeticus | reverse complement strand
GGCAAGGGGCTCCATTCAACACCCCAAGCTACAGCCAAGCCTCTTGAGAGTGGCAGCGGGTGCTTTTGGGCAAGCCTGGCCTGAGCTGGAGGGGAGGAGGGGGGTGGAATGAAGTTGCCTCACCTGGGGACCCAGCAGGCTCCCCCCAGTACCCCAGTCATGGTAGCTGGTGGAGGCTGCAAGGCAAAGGGCACCGTTCCACACCCCCTCCAGCTCAAGCCAGACATAGCAGCCCAGCAGCCCCCAACAGGTGTCCTTCTTTTTTGAAACTGGAAATATGGTAACCCTAAATTAACACCGTGTTCAAAACGGCTACACTCTCAGAACCCTTTTCTGCATAACAGCTCCAGACACGGAGTACATGTTAGGACCAGTGGAAAGACCCTCAACTATACTGTGAATTTGGCACCCCTTCTGTTGTATCTTCCTCTGTGACACTCACTGTCCTCCATTTCATAGCACAGCGTGAGCATTTATACAGGAGCACTAAGCACTACAGACGTGAGAGGAATTACCAGCACTGGGCAACACATGGTGAGAGTATATCAGCATTCAGAAGCCCTCTAATTGAAATGAGGCACTGAGCTGCTATGATGAGCACTGCACATCTTGATCTCCCTGCACAGAATTTATTGCTTATTTTATTTTTTTAAAGAAGTAAAGTAAATGGGCCAGGATCCACAGCTGGTGGAAATGAACCAACGGGCTCTAGCTGAAGATCTGGCCCAGTGAGTTTTGTGCTGGGAGGTTATCAATCATTCTTTATTACATAGCAATCCATTTCACTGCCTCCCCGCCCCCAGCCTCCTGCTGTCCCACAGGGGCTCTGGGCTGCGTTCCCTATACTGCTGCCAACAGGGAGGTGAGAGACCCTGACACAACTGTAATGTGCAATTATCTTTTGCATGTTTTTCCAATAGTAAATCACAGCATGGGATGTGACCCCTGCTAATTGGAAACCACATCCCATGGGGTGTTCTCCTTCCCTATTGTTCAAATATATGTGTTTGTATTAAATATTGATGAACGCCACCACTTTGGAGAGGCAGTGGATTCTGTATCATTAAGACTCCAACCTGCTTTCCGTTACAAGCCAATTGTTACTTGTTTTCTAAACCATGCAGAAAACAGAACTTTTTGGCTTAAATTTTAGCCTGGAAGGCTTGAAGTGAATGAAGGGTGCTCTGGCTAAATTTGAGGCAAGTTGACCAAACTGATCCTGAAACGTAGGCATAGGACACAATTTTTTTAATCCTGCTTGTAAATTTTTATATCTCTGCCTTGTCAGGTGGTGTCTCAGGGTCTACCGCGCCTCTTGGACATATGTAGGAGTGCATATGTGACACAGGTCCCTCTGCTCCTCTTCCTAACTCATTCCCACTCTATGTACACAAAAACCTGGAAATGAGATGCTTCAGGGAAGCCCTCAGTAAGCAAGCTTGAGACACAGAGTCAAAGAATAAGGCAATGGGCATACATGCTCAGCGCTGATTTAAGATGGCTCTATCACTTCATTTTTAAGAGCTAGTGCACACAGTTCTGGAGCAAGTAGATAGAGGCTGCTTCTCCCCTGTGAGGTGTGAGACAGAAGCAGGGTAGATACGTGCTCAGAAATGGTGAAGCCCAGACTGCAATGTAGCAAGACTTTGACTGAGCGCCCCACCGAGATAGTTTAGATTTTCAAAGGTAATGGTGAAATTTGCCCGCCTGCTGCTGAGCCATTCATGCCCCTCTTGAACATGTAAATAAAGTGCAGAGCAGAGGCCTGAAATATTGCAGGGGGGTTTTCCTGCCTCTCCGCACAGCAGCAAGTTTCATCCACTTACATTAGGAAGGTCAAAATGCTTGGTCAGGCAATTTTCTCCTTTTGAAGTGTGCCAAGAACTTGTCGCCTCATAAGGCCCTACTGAAGATATGTCTAGGCTGGGATAAAAGATGCTGCTTTAATAACTGCTAACATGGTTTAACTAATACATGTTAACTAATGTCACAGACAAGGCAAAGTGTATTTCAGTCTTCTGGTGGTGAACCCCAGAGAAGAGGAGGGGGGTGCGATGAGAATTTGGCAGCTGGAACATCCAGCCCAGTGAGAATGTAATGGGAATTACTGGTAGCAACCGTAACCATCAAAGCACATAGGGACAGCATTTGTAAAGGTATTTAGGGAGGTAGGGGATTTAACTATTTTAAAAATCTGCTTCTTAGGCATGCAATTTAATTTTCAGGTTCAAGCTAACCACATGAGTAATGTATTTCTCAATCAAGGTCTAAAGCAAATGCCGAGCCAGCCATAGGTATGGGCGAACCAGGCAGCTGCCTAGGGCCCGGACAGAAAGAGGGCCATAAAATGGTAATTTTTTTTTCATTGTCCAATTATTGTTATCATTATCTCTGGTGAAGGCGGGGGGGGGGGGG
>NW_017728992.1:189062453-189070590 GCF_001723915.1 Gavialis gangeticus | reverse complement strand
GGGGGGGGGGGGGGGGGGGAACGATACTAAAAACTTGCCCGAGGCTGCCAGGAGCCTACATACGGTACTGAGCAAATGTAACAGGATTACATAGAAATCATTTGCAAACATATAACATTTCAAAGAAGATGATCTCCCTCCTACTTGTAGATTTTTAGAAACCTCCTCTAGAATTCTGCATCAGAGTTATCATTTTCAATTAAATGCTGTGGGATGGTTACAAAAGAAAAATCTATAGCAAGGTGATTATTTTTCTTTTAATTCTTTAGGACTTTCTCCAAAAGGCATTGGTTTTGAATCTCAAACATAAAGATCAATATTCAACCACTATATGAGAGCACAATTACAATGAATGTGAGAAATATGACATCAAAGTCTCCACAAGACACATTGAAATGAGATTTCATAGAAGATCCCGCTTTGTTAAAGCGGATGATGAATACAAGTCACCATTGCTTCACCGCTGAACACTGCAGTTCTCATGATGGAAAGGTTTTAGCACAAGGGGTGAAAGTAGGCTGAAGCCCAAATGCCATGGTAGTGAGCATTGTACTAGAACATGAGTTGAAAAGCCACATCCTTGACTAGTGAAAGCTGGCAGTTATGCCAGTTCACACGACTGAGGGGGTGGGCCCAGGACAGGTGTGAAGAAATAGTGATTCAAGGACCCAGTGTGAAGAAACAGTGATTCAAGGACCTCATTTGAAACAGGGAGAGGGGGTAGAGTTGTGAGAGTCTTAAGGAGAATGGAAGGTGGGTGCTGTAAGGCAGGAAGAGGGGGTACAGTGTCAGCAAAATAAACCTCGGGAAGAAGAGAGAGAAAGAGGAGCACAGGGACTAAAAGAGTGAAAGGAGAGATAAGAGGGTGCATTTGTGAAGCTTACTTTAAAGTGCTTCTAAAACCTGATTGCCACCACATGCTGCGGAGAAAAATGGTAAGAATCAAATGCTCAGCAAGACATTTTATTATAAGCGATTTACATCTGATACAGGATTTAAGTCTCTTGGGTCTTTCCCAGAGTATGCGCTTTCATCTTTATATCACAAATGCACCCCAGCTTCACGCCACCACTGCAGTGCCAACACTTCTTTGCCATGCCCTTTTGACCCAGTACTACAGAAAGGCTTCTACATAGACACAATGGCAGAAGAAAGGTGCCAACCTAGCCCATTCTCTTCACCTGATTAACCTCCAGAGCAGCAAACCCTAGTGTCCTCCAGCTTGTTTCAATGAAGTGTTACCCACAGACTTAGACTACTGAAATCTCACTTTAAGTAAAGGCAAGACAAGGACTTTTCTCATCTGCATTACCAAAATAGCCATTTTTCACAGCTCAACCCCAATGACTTCAACAGTGTTACTCTCAATTTATATAAGAAGTAAATGCCAGAAGTAGGCTTAAGTTTCACTTGTGTGAATTCTTTGCTTCTGCTAATCGTGTGTCTGCTACCCCTGACAGTTTCTCTCACCCCCTTTCCTCTGCTGTTTTTTACTAGGCTGTGCCTGGCTCCCTGTGATCAGAGACCGGGGGAAGAACATGTTGCTTTTGAAAGCTTGTCTAACTCTATTCCAAATACACAGTTGTTCTAATAAAAGATATCGCCCTAAGGAATCCTTGCCTCTCACATAATTTCTGGACTATCATGCCTACAACCTCGCTTTTACATTATATAAATATGTCAGAAAGAGTGGGATTTTCTAGCTAACATAGATAACCCTAGTGTAGGACCAGTTATATCTACCTAAAGTGCTTCATACTGATTGGTAGGGATCCCGGTTTTCTCTGATAAAGCAAATCCAAAATTTTCTGATTTAAACTGCATCGCCCCCCATCCACATTTTTCCATGATTAAGATGAAATGCCACTATATACATACATATGTGACCAGACAGCCAGCAAACAGAGACTGCAGACAGGGAAAGCAGTTTGCAGGCCAGGTCGTAGGTAATAGCATAGCCCATTACCACGCAATTGCTCTCAGCCATGGCAGTGACTCGTCGTACTTGCAGGCATCCTGGCATCACTGAGACCTCCACTCAGACAGAGCCCTTGGCCCCGGACTGTGGGGGCTGCCTGGCACAGCTGCTGGCAACTGGGCATAGGGGCACCCCGACTTGTGGGGTGTGCTCCCTGGTGGAGTCTCTGGACGGCCGGGTATGGGAGCTCAAGGAGGAAATAGGTCAGCTGTGCACCATCAGGGTCCACAAAGACTTCATCAATAGCTACTGCCAGACCTTTCTCCAGAAGAAGGAGGCAAAGAAAGAGACGGAGATGGTGGCCAATGTGATAGCTAACCTGGAAGACAGTCACCTCACGATCCAGGAAACGCAGGGCCAGGGCTGCTCCTCCCCTGGCCCTGCACAACCAGTACACTCACCTCCCCACATATGAGGAAGCTCCAGTTGTGACACTGGGAGAGGAGGAAGGTAAGCAGCTTGCTGCCACCCCTAAGAGGAGGCGTAAGGTGGTGGTGGGGGGACTCCCTCCTGTGGGGCACTGAGGGACTCATCTGCCATCCAGACCCGCTAGCCTGTGAGGTTTGCTGCCTCCCAGGGGCTCACATCCGAGATGTAGCAGAGAGGATCCCCAGGCTCATTCAGCCCTCTGACTACTATCCCATGTTCATCCATGTGAAAACTAATGACATGGCCAGGAGTAATTCAGACCAGGTCATGAGTGACTACAGGGCTCTGGGGGCTGGGCTCAAGGGGTTGGGGGCCCAGGTAATCTTTTCTTCTGTGCTCCCTGTTTCAGGTCATGATCCGAGAAGGGAAGGATGCATCAAGGAAGTAAATCGGAAAGTCCAAGCTGGTGCCACCAAGAAGGCTTTGGATTCCTTGACCAGAGCACACACTTCAGGGAGGAAGGACTCCTGGGAAGGCATGGCATCAACCTCATGAGGAAAGGTCCCTGTTCATGGCCAGGATGGCCGATCTTCTGGACAGGGCTTTAAACTAAGATTGCGGGGGAATGGGGATACACACATTCAAACATGTCGAGGGACCAACATACAAGTAAGCCCTGTAAATAAGGACACTGGGAGAGTCACTCTTGCAGGAGCTAAGTGAGTAATTCCCCATTAGCAGGACAGGAAGACGAGGGCCTCGGTAGAAGGACTCCGGTGCCTATATACTAATGCCAGGAGCATGGGGACCAAGCAGGAGGAGCTAGCTCCCCTACTCTCCAGTGGGCATTATGATCTAGTAGGGATTACGGAGACCTGGTGGGACTTCTCACATGACTGGAGTATAGCTATAAAGGGCTACACCCTGCATAGAAGAGGCTGGGTGGGGAAGAAAGGTGGTGGCATTACTCTGTATGTGAAAGAGCAGTACACCTCCTTGGAGGCTGATATTGGCTCCAAAACTGAATAGCTTGAAACCCTCTGGGTTAAGTTGCGGTGGGGACTAGGCGAGGTGGGGCGTGGCATGGTAAGAGAGACCTAACTGTAGGTATATACTACAGACCAACAAACCAGGGGGAGGAACTTGATCTGGAGTTCACCCGAGAATTGACTGAGGCCACATGTGCACGTGACATGGTCGTCATGGGCAATTTTCATTATCCAGACATCTCCTGGGAGGAACACTCGGCCAAGCTGAATCAGCCACAGTCCTTCCTAACCTGTGTCAAGGAGCTCTTCCTGACTCAGGAGGTGCATGGGCCAACCAGAGGTGATGCTCTGTTAGACTTGGTCCTGACCAAAGGAAATGAACTGGTGACCAACTTAAATATAGAGGGAAGTCTGGGCAACAGTGACCATGAAACCATCATGTTTGCTCTCCAACATAAGGCAGACAAATCTGATTGGAGGATTGAAGTTTTGGATTTCAAAAATGCAAATTTCAACAAGCTTAGGTCACTAGTAGGGCAAGTGCTGTGGGACCAGGGACTGAAGGTGAAACATGTGCACAAAGAGTGGTTGTTCCTTAAGGACATGATCCTTGAAGCACAAAGGAAGTCCATTCCCATGCAGAGTAAATGTAACAGAAGGGCTGGGAAGCCCTCTTGACTAAATAGGGAAATCACGGTCCTCTTAAGAAAGAAGAAAGAGGCTTATAAACAATGGAAGCTTGGGGTGGGCCCCAAGGAGGACTGTTCCATGACAGCCCACATTTACAGGGAACAGATAAGAAAGGCTAAAGTGCCAACAGAACTTAAATTAGGAATGGGAATCAAGGACAACAAGAGGTCCTTCTTTAGGTCTACATAGGCAACAGGAGGAAAACAAATGGGAGTGAGAGGCCATTGCTCAGCAACTCAGGAGAGCTGGCTACCAGCACCCAGGAGAAAGCTGAACTCCTGAATGACTACTTCACCTCGGTATTTCAATAGACCAAGGCCCCTCATACAGCCCCACCCCGCCCTGCGCCCCTTCTGGACTCACCCCCATCAGAGTGGGTCAGCTGGAACCTGCGCACAGCCCCGACCCAGCCCATCCCATGCCACCAAGCTATGGTGTATCCTGCCACACCCTGGGCACACAGCACATCTGGGGCCGCTCTGCAGCAGGACTGCCTTTCTAGGTAGCCCAGGTAGAGGTGGCTCCTTCTGGCTGCTGCCACTGCTGACCCCAGCCCTGTGGTACCAGCGGGGACCCGCACTGCACAGCCTTGAGCCTGTGTTCCCTGCAGCTGCTCTGGTCTCACCTGCCCAGGCTCAGCAGTGGCAGTGCAGGACAGAAGCTGTTGTTCACCATAGGGTAAAAGCAGCCTCTCCCCGTCCCACTGCCGGGTCATTCCTGGTGCAGCCACCTGAAGCATGTACCAGGCTGTGCTGTGCATGCTTTGCACTGCCACCACTGCCCTGTTGGGCAGCCCAGAGGTGGTGGTGACGTGGTGGAGACAGGGCAGCCTGGTGCAGGTTCTGGGTGGCTGCAGCAGGGAACAGCCAGTAGCAGGAGAGGCAGGGGGTGGTGCCACTTTCCCCTTGTGCTGAACAGCAGCTTCTGTCTGCCGCTGCTGCTGCCGCTGCTGAGCCTGGGTGGGAGAGCCCAGAGCAGGTGTGGGGCTGTGCAGTACGGGTCCCTGCCAGTACCGCGGGGCTGGGGTCAGCAGCAGTGGCAGCCAGAAAGAGTCACAACCACTTGGGCTGCCTAGAAAGGCAATGCCAGTGTGGAGCAGCCCCAGCTCTGCTGCATGGCCAGGGGGCAGCAGGACTCACCATGGCTGCACTGTGCCTGGGCCAGGAGACCGAGGGACCCGCTGTGGGCCAGACAAAGACCCACCATGGGCCAGATCTGGCCCGCAGGCTGTATTTTGCCCACCCTGGTCTACACTTAGCTCACACCATGATTGCTCCACGAAGTGTGGACACATTGGGGCTGCTCCGAAATTCAAATAAGATCTAAACTTTTGTTGGCAAGTCTCCACTAGAAATCCCACAGCTGTTGCTGCCACATCAGCAAGGCAAAGTCAAAGCTAGGTATGGCGATATGTCAGAACTTATTTTTTTCAGGATCCCTCTTGCAAAGCTGCTATCCCTGTTGCAAGACTAGTTAGACCAGAGTGTTTTAGAGATTCAAGGTCCTCAACTCTGCTTTGGCTCTGAAAGCACAAAGTCCTCATTTTTTTTCTTTGCATGTGGTCTTCAGTGCTAAGGTAGACTCCCAGAGTGACAGGCATCATAGACCCTGGAAACCCTGCATCAACCGCCCTGGAGCCACAAACCCTGGAGAAGCTCTCTAGCTTCCTGCTAGGCAAGCTAGCAGAAAATTACTCAGGTTTCTGACAGGGTTTGTAAAAAAGTAACACATTTGTACAAAGCTCTTCTATTTCAATGCATTTTTGACAACATGTTGCTTCACCACAAAAGTCTTTGTCAGCCCTAAATTGAACTGTCTAAGTCCTCAGGCACACAGCATGGAGTTTCCAATGGCTGGGACTCCAGCAAATCATGCAGCTTATATAGACAGGGGTCTTAGAAAACCATACCGTAGCTTATGTATCTACCATATTTGGAACATGATTTTCTCAGATGGCTATAAGACGACCACAGAGGCAAGGCCAAACAGAGTTTTTAAACACAACCATTGTTTAAATATTTCCAATCATAGTTTTTTATTTAAAAAAGAACAAATTTTGATTAAATGTTATGAGATCCAATTGAGGACAAGTTACAAAAACTAAATAATTCTGCTTTTGTCTTTCTACAATATGTCAAATATTTCAAAATTGCTAATGTTTCTTTTCTGGGATCTCATCCTTCCAACCAAACACTCAGTTTTAATTAAAGCTTCAACTGTGTGATACATTTTTCCTTTCTCAAGCCACATGAAGCTCTTGAGGAAGCAAAGGCCCTAGCGTTGCAAACTTTTCCTTACATGCATAGGAGCAAGCATCAGAAACACTAAGCTCTTATCCTGTCTCTCCCACTAACCCCACATGTGGCCCCAGGCACATCATGGTGTCTCTACGCCTTAGTTTCTTCATTTGTTACATTTGAGGATGGGTGAGTTAAGGTTTACACAGTATTTTGAATACATAAAGCACCATGTAAGTGCAAAGAGTTACAAATGAGTTAAGATTTGCAACATTGGGTTCACATGTAACTGTTTGGCAACATTTTATTCTAAAAAGGCTTCACTTGTAAATGTTCCCAGAAAAAAAAATGTTTATCTTTGATAGGTATGTGCAACTCAGCTCTGTCAGGTTTGATTTCGTGTGTTGTGCAAAAAGTCGGTGTAGGTTGTATGCATCGTGCAAATCTTGCAAAAAAAATCTTACAACTGAACTGCCCAGTGACCCAGTCTATGAAATTGCATTGCACTTGAGTAGACATTTAGAGAATGTGGGAAGGAGATACCTTTGTTCTCCGGTGAAGGTTTAATCTATGTGCAAATACTCTTTGGGTTTCACAAGAATGGGAAGCTCGATAGGGGGAAAAACCTAAAGCCTGCATTTATAAACTTGGATTTTGATCAAAATATTTAATATTCCTGATGTTTTCAGGACTAGATATTTTGAAAAGATAACTGATGAGTTAGCATACAAGTAATTTCAGAAGGCCATTCCACAAGAATATACGGCATGCAGAACAACCTTGCACTTGCATGGAGATTGACTTGATGGCTTGAAGGATCTGTCTCTAAGAAATGAATCCCTGATGAGTTAATACTCAGCTGATGGAGGAGTGGGAAGCTATCAGAAAAAAATGGGCATAGCAAATTAATTATTTACATGAGTTAAAAGAGTGCAAGGATTTTCCACACCTTGGCTATTCCTTGGTGCCTGTCCATGTGCCTACTCTTCCCCCACAACAGATGAAAGGTAAACTGCAGTAGCTCAACCTTCAGTGAAAGAATGGTAAAAGCCATTGATATTTAGTGTCCGCGGAGTAAGGTCATGCCTATCAGCAGTTACCACAGAGCATCTGATGCTTGGTAAGTTCCTCTTACCCTTTTAACTCATACCAACTAATTTGTGTGTCCATGTTCACAATTATGGCTTCCTTATTCTTCACCATAAGTAAACTACACTGAGTCAGTCCTCCACTGATGTCAAGAACCACATGCCATTAAATAACAATCCTTCATAGGAGAATTGACAAGGGGTAGTGGCATTACCCTCCCCACAACACAGCTCCTGCCTTACTCCAGCTCACCCTGTTATTTAAAGATGGGGGTGGGAGGGATGGGAAGTAGCTCCCCCAGCCTCCTGGCACTAGAGAGGGATCCTCTGTAAGGGAAAGCTCTGCTGGCAGGTTACAGCCAGAATCTGTCATGTTAGCACTTCCTGAATGGCCAGACCGTGATATTGGATTGTTTTCTCTTGAGCTGAATACAGGAAGTCGAACAGTATGTCTTTCAGGATTATTTTGGTATCATCTTCAAACCAGGGGGCACTTAAAAAAACAATCCAGGCTGAGCAACAGTGATTAAAAATCCCTAGGTAATGAATCACAGTAGATATTTTCTATCCTCCTGGTATCCTGAGCAAACAATGCCAGACAATGTATCATAGTACTTAGGGTCAGAAGGGACCTAAACAGATCATCAGGTCCGACCCCCTGCCCTGGGCAGGATGTCTTCAACAGCAATTCAGCATTCGATTGCTAAAGTGTTCTCATGCACTTTGAGTGTGCATTTAATTTGGATTGACACAGGATAAAAGACAATGCTTCTGTTTAGAAAGCCA
>NW_017728992.1:189056445-189057453 GCF_001723915.1 Gavialis gangeticus | reverse complement strand
ATGTCTTCAACAGCAATTCAGCATTCGATTGCTAAAGTGTTCTCATGCACTTTGAGTGTGCATTTAATTTGGATTGACACAGGATAAAAGACAATGCTTCTGTTTAGAAAGCCAGGGCATTTGCAAACTCCCCAGCAGTGGGCTGATGGCAATTTAACAGCTGCAAAGTTTGAATGCAACCAATTATCACAGGTTACTTGTACACTTACTGTTGTAAAGGTGGCAAAGGGTAATGATTCCATTACTAACAATAGCGCATCTTTAGGAGTTGGAACGGTGCGTAAAGGAATCCAAACTCACTGCCTTTTGCTCCACAGCAACGTTGCAATACTGCCTCTCTGACAAGAATGCCCACAGTAAAGAAATAGTTTATGGCCTCAGCTTGACTCTGTCCCATCATGGACAGTCCCACGGGAGTCACTTCAGGTAAAGGAATATTCTCAGGAGGGATTAAGGATTGATCCCTTCAACCCTCACCTCAGTCCCTTCTCTGGCACTCTGTACCAGCCCTGGCTTACCCCTTGACTGACTGTGAAAGATTCCAGTTTCTGATGCTGCGTCTCTTAATGTCGAGGTGCAAGGATGCATGGGACAAGGTGTATTTTGTTCTGTTAGCACACAGGTTACCAAGATACTAGGCCCGTGCGAAGCAGCTAGTATTTGCTTCGGATTTGGCCAATTCGCAGGACAGTGATTTGATTTGGTGATTCTCATCACTGTCCCAGATCAAGTCGGCCGAATCTGATTCAGAGATTCGGCTGTCACCGAATCGGCCAAATCTCCGAATCGGCCCCATCCTACACCCACTGTCAAGGGCTGACCTGCCCAGTCCCAGCTCCTGGCTCTTTAACAAAAAGCCTGCACTCACCAGCTGATAACCGCTGCCCTCCACTACCCCATGCTGCATGGGGAGCTCTGTCATGAGCCCTCAGAAACCCCAAGGCCACTGCAGCAGCCGGTGAGTGTGGCCTTTTTTTTTTTTTTAAAGGGCCAGGAGCTGGGGTGGGT
>NW_017728992.1:189055633-189056351 GCF_001723915.1 Gavialis gangeticus | reverse complement strand
CATGGTCTCCTCCGCCCTCCTCCAGCCCCCCCCTCCCCCTACTTACCAGCTGAGAGTCTAGGTCCAGCTCTCTGCAGGAGTGAGCAGGGACTACCGAAGGTCTCCAAAAGTTTTCCAAATAGATTCTGAAAGCTTCGAATCTATTTGGACCTTTTAATTGGTCTCCTGATTTGATTTGGATTTAGAGATTCAGATGCCAAATCAGGCTGATCTCCAAATTGAATCAGAACCCAAAGCTTCATATAGCCCTACAATATACATCCTGCGAGGCTCCCCACCCACCCAGAAATTTGGCAGTGTGGCAAGCAGCGGCAGCATTAATTATCACAGCTCCTGGAAGAGCAATTGCCAGAGCTCCTAGAAGAGCTGCAGAGCACCCCCCACTGTATAATTTCCAGACCCATGAGGAGCCGTGCAGGCAAGATTCAGAGCACTGAGCTCTGTCGTCTGCCCATAGGGCTGGCAATTTTGTAGTGGGAAGAGCAGCAGCTACAACATCTCCAGGAGCTGCACCAATTAACACTGCCATGGACAAATTTCAGCACTGCTGGCCAGATGATATCACTTTGTGCTCCAGATCTGGCCTGAAGATTAGCTCTGTGCTTTGGATTTGGTCTGCAGAGAGGCCCTGCACCCCTCATCTGGCTCATGGAGCCAAATGAGTTGAGCACCAGCGCATTGACAATAGATTAGATAAAAAGGGGGGGGGGGGGGCGCG
>NW_017728992.1:189043516-189055549 GCF_001723915.1 Gavialis gangeticus | reverse complement strand
GGGGGGGGGGGTGCGCGCGCGTGCGTGTGCATCCTTTTTAATCTCACTTTATGTCGGGGAACAAGAGGGACAAGAGAAGAAAGACAGGGGAAAATTGGAGAACACAAGTGACTCCAATATATACATATACATTGGAGTCACTTCTGTTCTCCGTTATACATACAGGCCTTTGAGGAAAACCAAGTAAATCTGACCTCAGACCAATATCATAGAAGGAAGCAAAATATACTCCTCAGATGTATGAAAAAGTCCCTTTAAAAGCCCTGTTCACATTTTAATCAATATTTTCTAAAAATCATCTAATTGTTGAAACTTCACAAGAACAAAATCAAGCAGCTTACTTGACTGAATGCTTCCCTAACTCAGACTCAAGACAAACACCTGAGAATAACATCTTCCTTGGGAAAGATCCAAGATTTTGCTCTTTCAGCTACAGACTAAAAAAGCTCCCACTGCCCCTAGTCCTGAAAAGACTTCCTATCTCTGAAATGTCTAAGGTGACAAAAAAGCCAAAAATTGTTGCTGAAAAGTAAATCATTCTACCACCTACCTCAGAAAGCAATACATGGATATTGCTTCACGGGTTTCTGTGGGAGTTAACTCATTTCCATCACCATATAATTTGGCCCTAAATATTAAACCAGGATATGATACGATCCTGCAATATGACCTAAGCGCAGAAACACATTTATACTCTGCAAACATTGAAATCAATGGGACTTGAGAACATGCTTAAAGTGAAGTACATGCTTTGCTGAATCGTGGTCTTTGTGACCACTTAGACCTCTGTGACTTGAAAACAGTACTTCAACCGTAGAATCATAGAATAATAGAAAATTAGAGTTAGAAGAGACCTCAGAAGATCATCTAGTTCAACCCCCTGCTCAAAGCAGGACCATCCCCAACTAGCCAGCATTCTTGCCAGGGCTTTGTCTAGCTGGGCCTTAAAAACCTCCAAGGATGGAGATCCCACCACCTCTCTAGGTCACCTGTTCCAGTGCTTCACCATCCTCCTAGTGGGAAAGCTTTTCCTAATAACCAACCTAAACATCCCTTTCTGGAACCTGAGATCATTGGTTCTCATTCTGTCATCTCTTACTGCTGAGAACAGTCCAGCTCCATCCTCTTTGGCACCCCACTTCAGGTAGTTAAAGGCTGTTTTCGACTCCCACCTCAGTCTTCTCTTCTCCAGAATATATAAACCCAGTTCCCTCAGCCTCCACTCATAAGTCCTGTGCCCCAGCCCCCTAATCATTTTTGTTGTTCTCTGCTGGACTCTCTTCAACTTGCCCACATCCTTTCTATAGTGGCGGGCCCAAAACTGGACACAGGGCTCCAGATGTGGCCTCATCAGTGCAAAATAGATCAGAATAATTACTTCCCTAGATCTTCTGGCAATGCTCCTACTAATGTGGCCCAGTATGTTGTTATTCTTCATGGTAACAAGGGAACACTGCTGACTCATATTCAGCTTATTTTCCATTGTCACCCCAGGTCCTTTTCTGTAGAGCTACTGCTTAGCCATCTGGTCCCGGGCCTGTAGTGGTGCATAGGATTGTTCTGTCCTGAGTGCAGGATGTTGACCTTGCCCTTGTTGAACCTCATAAGATTTATTTTGGCCCAATCCTCCAGTTTGCTTGGATCACTCTAAATCCTAGCCCTACCTTTTACCATATCTACTACACCCCCCAGCTTCATGTCATCCATGAACTTGCTGAGGGTGCAATCCATCCCATCTTCCAGATCGTTAATGAAGACATTGCATAAAACCCACCCCAGGACTGATCCCTTGGGCACTCCACTTGATACCAGCTGCCAGCTACCCATTGAGCATGACCTGCCCTGATTACCACACGTTTTCAAATTGTTCAAAGATAATAGCCAGTGGCTCTGCAACCACATCAGCCGACTCCCTCAGCACACTCAGATGCATTGCATCTGGCCCCATGGACTTGCACACATTCAGCTTTTCTAAATAGTCCCTAACCTGTTCTTTCACTGCTGAGGGAAAGTTCTTGAGAACTTCTCTTCTACTGCACGGTCATCACTATATGGGTAATCACTTGTACTGGAATGCCTATATTATAACAAGTTTAAGCTGCTCAGGGTCATTTACAGCTTTCCAATAAGTTTTCTACATCCTACACCACTCATTCAGGATACAGTCCATTGTACTTTGACTGTAGTCCCTTTTCTTCTCTAGCCCCTTGGGATAAGTACAGACATGCAAAAAGCCCCTGGTGGAAGCATTCTATCACACTTTACTTGAAGCGTTATAACAGGGGTTGTCAACTGGGGGTACACATACCCCTGGGGGTACTTGGGATGGCCCCAGGGGGTACGCACAGTAGCATGGGGAAGTGGTGCCCTCCCTCCCGCTCACCGGCCAGCCATCAGCCCCCATGTCTAGAAGGCGGTACACTCCAGAATAGGTACCCACCAGAAGGGGTACACTCCTTAAAAAAGGTTAGAGCATGAGTCGACATTTTTAAAGTGCTCTAAGAGCCATGAACATCTGTTCAATTATGGCTTTAGAAAGCTTTCTGCGCACCTAAAGCATGACAGGTAGAACTTCTAGACCTGGCCTTGATGGTTTGCATCCTTTTGCACTGTTTCCACAAGGAACGTTGGTTTGTGCACTGACTTGTTTGTGTGGCACATGCACTAGGCCAAAGTTATACCGATGCAGAAATACCTGCCTCTCCTCAAACATAAACACACACTTACACACAGGTAAATAGGCTATAAACCATTAGTTATACACAGCCCCTGATGTCTGAAGCAAGTGTTCACACAGAGAAAACTGGGCCAGTTTTAGCAGGTCTGGAAGATAAATTACTTATGAAAGGTGCGGGTAGCTCATTTGTCAAGATATGAATTGTCTGAGCTGAGCTGCTCTAGCTGGCATGAATCATTAATTAAAAAAGCCCTGAGCTGCCTCAGACAGACCCTTTTGGACAGTTTTTTGTGGTGTTTTGTTTTGTTTTTCTGAGAGGGGTGGGGGTCCATCATAAAAGTATTTTTTGCAGGGAGCAATGGAATTTCACTGCAGCCAAATTCCTCTCTTATGTACAACATTGCAACCCCACTGGAAAAACTGGGAAGGGAAAAGAGGAGAAAGAATGTGTCCTTAGCACAGTCAGGGTAGGATAAGCAGCTGGAAACATATTGATTATTAAGCAAAATTCCCTGTTCGTTTCCATTTAAGATTTGACCTAAATTAATTTGAAATCATGCAGCATTTAGCACATTTGCACAGGAAGGTCAGGAAATGGGCCTTTGCCAGAGAAATACTATACATAGCCCACTCACTTGCAGGGTAGGGAAGGAAAGCACTTTGTGCTTCAAAGAGAGCATGAATCAAAACTCATTATCATCATAGTCCTGCCTAGAAACCCCAGCTGGGCTCTGGGCCCCCATTATACTCAGTACGAAATCACACAGGAAGAGATGACTTCAGAGAGTCAACTTAGTATCTGAACAGGCCGGACAAAGGAAATATTACTACTCCTATGTAAAGGATGCACTGAGTCACATAGACAATAAGGCCATGCCAAGCCTATAAACTTAACACCCCTGTCAGTGTTACCCTCAAGCAAACGATGTTGCTCCATATGGAACACCACCCTAATTCGAAACAGCATAGGTGTATCTGCATAGCATGATGGGTGGCAGTGCTAGGCAACACACCCAAATTGCTGCACAGATGTGGCTACACTGCTTCTAGTTTAAAAGGCAGCCTGCCCAGCATAGGTGACATATTTAAGTATTCCTTTGTACATATGGCCCAAGCAATTTGGTTGGCATCACAACTGAATCTAGGTCCTGGCCTGCCACCTCTTGAGTTCCACTCCAAGTTCCACCTCATTGTGTGACTTTGGACAAGGTACCTAGACAAGAGCTAGACGAGGAACGTTGGCTTGCATACTGTCACTTGGAGCTCTTCATGATATTTTTATGTTGGCAAAAAAATCCCTAGTGTAGTTGGCAATTATAGTGGATGGAAAACTTTTTGTCCATTTTGCTTATGTTGTTTGGGGATCTGCCCACCTAGCTGTACTAGCAAAATAACTTTTTTTAAGTGAAATTGTGTCTTTACTCAGTCGGGTTGCCAACACATCTAGATGAGCAAACACTTCTTACAACAGCAAAAACCTGTGGTTTGGCAACAAGAATAAGTTACCATGAAGCATGCTAGGGTGTCAATTTGCAAACATATTAACTACTCCATGGTAACTATTTGTGTGCAAACTCTTACCCCATGGTAAGAGAATTATCATTGCACACTCTTACCATATGATGATAATTTGTTCATGTGGTCTCTTTGGTCCATTAGTCTCTGTGAGTTAGACATCTTGGTCCATTACTCATCTTAAGTTAGGCATCTGAATACCTTTGAGAATTTGGCCTATGTGCTCTAGTTTACCAACATGTAAAACATAACTAAGAATTATTACCATTCTTAATATTATTATTCCTATTATTCCTAATACTTATCAGCTAACTTGTTGTGATAGGTAACCTTTTATTATTAATTGCTCTAAGAGTTTCAAGACTTTGCTAGAGATTTTTGAAGTACTTTGAGAGCCTTGGGTGAAAAGTAAATATTATTTTTAGGGCTGTCAATTAATCACTGTTAACATGCATGATTAATAAAAGAAACCATGCTTTAATATTTTTAACATGTTAATCGCGCATGTGGTTTTGGAGCCTTCACTCAGGTTCCTCTCTGCTGCCATCACTACCACCTCCAGGCCACCCAGTGGGACAGCAGTGTCTGTGCAGAGGTGCCGCAGGGCAGCCTGGGTGCCAGCTCTGGGCTGCTGCAGAAAGGCAGGAGATGGCAGACGGGGCGCGCGCGCACACACACACACACACACACACAAGATCTGCACCAGTATATCGCTGCCATATTGGGATGTAGCATGCAGGTGTATAGCCACAGCATGCATGAAGCCACGAATGCAGCCTGGTTGCATGTAGAGCAGAGCTCAACAAATAAGTCTGTGGAGAAGGAGAGGAATGGTCGGGGGGGGAGGGAAGGAACAGGTGGCAGATCAAGGTCCCCATGGTGAGGTAGGAAGTGGGGCAGGGGCAGGGGCAGGGGCAGGGGCTGGGGTGAATGGGACCCTGAGATGGGGGCACATCATGGGACGGAGCTTCAAGTGGCTCATCCAGGGGTGTGGGGGGGCAGCTTCCCACCACTGTGCATACCCCCAAGGGAAGCATGGGGGGCATGTGCCCCCTCCCTGGATTTGTGTTTGGGGCGGAGGCGGGCTTTGCCCCAGGAGCAGGCTGCCTGCCTGCTTGGTAGTGGGTGGCACAACATGGCATTGTGCAGCTCCCAGGGCAAAGGCAAAAGGGCATGAAGCCCCAGCCTGCAGCAGGCAGCCTGCCTCTGGCCCACACACAAATCTGGGGGGTACATGCCTCCTTCGGGGTGTGCACAGTGATGGGGAGCCACCCCCCACCCCATGCCACCTGAACCAGCCACCCATGACTCTGCTTCACAATTTGACCCAGACCCGGGGTCCCATTCACCCCTGCCCCTACCCCGCTCCCTCCCTCCCCATTAGGCCCTTGGTCTGTACCCCGCAGCTCCTTCCCCTCCACAGACTTACCTGCTGGGCTCTGCTCTACATACCACTAGATCACATTCCTGTAGGATTACCATATTTCCAGTTTCAAAAAAGAGGACACCTGTGCGGGGGGAGCAGTGATATGTCCATGCCCTGCCCCTGCCCTCACTTCCAAGACACAGCCCCCACCAGTCCTGCTGCTGCCCCTCACTCCTAACCTACAGTACCCTGCATCCTTCCAGGGCATGCAGGGTCCCCCTCCGACATGCTGCAAACCCCACACACACACCCACAGGCCCCCACACCGTCACAAATCCCCTCCACACACACACGCCACACCTACTCCCCAACCATACAAAGCGCGTGCATAATTTTGCATAATTTTGAGTTTTTCTGCGCATAATTTTGAGTTTTCAGCTGTGCGATTAATATCACAATTAATTGTAACTAATTTTTTAAATCACACAACTAATCACAATTATGTTTTTTAATTGTTTGACAGCCCTAATTATTTTTCAACAATTTAAACTGCATATTCACCACCCTGGTATCCAACCACACACATTAGCTTATTATCACCCTTAAGCATTATGAAACAAAGTTTTCCATCTTCTGGAATTCTTTGACTAGATCGAGGCAGTGCTGCATGCTAAATATTTACCTTTTCATACTCAATATCCTTTCTCCCTTATTTTCTCTACCCTTGAGTCCTGATATGAGATTAATCAATTCTTCTGTTTAGTTTATCACCCCATGATCAGTGTTGCTGAGTTTAGCTATAAAATGTCTCAGTGGATTGCAACAGTGGAAACCATCCTGTGATTCAAGGTAAAAATCACCTATGAAAAGCAGAAGGATATTAGGTTTATTATGCCTGCTCCAAACTGCTTTTTTGTTGATACAGCATTGTGAAAATTATTATGGTTCTAGTTCAGGAGATTCAGAAAGATTTTATATTATCTTTAGGGACAGTGATGAAAAGTAGGTCAGGTAGAATAAGTGTAACAAGACAAGCTGCGCAAGCAGAGGTGGAAAGTTCAGCTATTATAAGTACAGTCTAGACAAGTTTAGGCCTTGGCATTTGTTGATCAGGGTCTTTGAAAGAGCTGTCATAAATTCACTCTTTTCTTTAAGGCTGCATGTGTCTGGGTTTATATCCTTAAAATACTTTGCAAAAATCACAGTAAAATGTGAACAACTCATTCCAGGAGCTGCATTTGACATTAAGTAGGCAATTCCAAGGTACTTATTATGAAAGCATAATGTAATAATTTCAGAAATTATACCTAGCATTACATTGTTACTTCTAAGGCACTCACTATTTAAATACAATGTGCTGAATTAATAGGAAAAATCTAATTAAGTATGTAGGAAGCTGCATGAGTATGTGTGTTCTGGCTCGTCCAAAGTTATGATGGATCGATCTGTTGTAAATAGCAAAATGAGCACATGTATTTACCAATGCAAATTTTATTTATTAAATACTGCTGGCTATTTCTGTATTTAATGTTGTGCTTCACTTCATGTCCATCATACCAACCTACTGATGGTTTTGATGGTGTTAAAGGAATTGCACATTACAAATCATCTAGTGGAACCAACAACAGATCAATATTTTTTAAAAGGGCAGGTGAAGTCAGTATTGGGCCCTTTGCCTCTAGGTCAGTCAGGATGGGGCCACTGGCTGCAGGACCAGCTCAAGAAGAGCAACCAAGCAAATGGCTTCAGCGTGTCAATGGCAGGAGCAGAGGTGAAATCATTGATGAGGGTCTTTGAAAGAGCGGTAGTAAATTCACACTTTTTTCTAAGGGTCTTTCTACACGTTCATTTTAGGTGGCTCTTGGAGCTCCTATAATCCCTGGATTGTCCACATATTAACTCCTGAAATTAGTTTTAAGCACCCTTTAGGCAGCTTCAAGTTACACCACTCCAGGGCAGGTTTGTCTCTGATCTGTGTTAACCAGCTCCTGTTCCAGTAATATTTGGTGACTTCCTCCGTATGTGTCACCCAGTGGCTAAGTACAGACAGTCAAAGAGCTGAGACTGAATTGACTCAATCTTCACAGGTTAGTCTAAGCTATCTAGAGGGAACCAATAAGCAAGTAAACAGACATTCACTTTTGATTCCAGAAGAGCAGCCACATGCCTGCAGTGGCTCAGGCCAGAAGCCTGGGGTGCTGCAGGAGGCCTCCATGCTCACTGGAGCAGACAACTTGGGCTAAAGCTAGCCCACCTACCCTGTGACAGGGTTTTGTGGGGGAGATACAAAGAATCCTGGGGTGCTGAGTTAACTTGAATCTGGAGGGGATCTGGGTCAGAAGTTCAATTAACCAATTTAACCTAAATCAGTTAAGTCTGATAACTACATTCATTAATTTTGTTATTCTGCTGTTGTTATTCTGTTCTGTTATTCAGTTAGTCTGATAACTAAATTCAGGTTTATTTTAAATCAGTTTCAGCCATTTTGAAAGCAGTTTACATACACTGAACTTCTGTTGTGTTACAGATTTGAATCAGTTTCTGATCACTTTACTGGTTTATGTGTAATTTCTGTTCCTAGCCAGAGAGACTAAATGACTTGTTCAAGATCACACAGGATGTCAACAGCAGGGCAGCGAATTGAATTTGGGTTTCCTAAATTCCTGGCTAGCCTGAATGGTGTCTTAAAAGATGTAATCAATGTTATAACTAATAACTGTACTTACAAAATCATCTCCAGCACTGCATGATAAATACCAAATTAAAATACAAAATAAAAAGATAATGAAAAACGCCCTCTTAACATTCAAACCACTAAAGGACAGTCAATAAAAGTAAAAGTATTTATAATGCCTGAGTGATTATAATTCCTTAAGCCCTATGGACCTGAAATCCCACAGAAATCAGAAGAGGATCTTTCTACTTCTTTCAATGGGTTCTGGCTCACGCCTTTTAAAGAGCCTGTATTCAGACCAGCAGCAGCTCATCACAACTTAGTGCAGACACAGTAGAAGTCATCTCATGCCCAAGGTATGAGGGAATTGGTTAATAAATTAGCAGTGGTGCTAACAGTTGGAGGAAAGACGATGTAATGATTAGGCCACTAGCCTAGGACTTGACAGACATGGGTTCAAGTACTTGCTCTTACAGACCTCTTTGTGAATTTGGGCAAATCACATAGTTGCTGTCTTCCCTTGTGAGAGAGGATAATAGCACTTCCCTATCTCACTGTGCTGTTGTCAGGATACATATGTTAAAGATTAAGATGCACTTGGATGTTAAAAGCACTGGGTGTCCTAGTTTATATGGCAATTCATTCAGATTTACTTAAATGCTAAATGGGGCAGGTAGCCATACTCTATACAGCCTTAACGTAACTTGAAATGCTTCTTAACTGCAGCAACTTCTAGTTCACTTACTACGACTCTCCCTCCCCAAACTTCAAAGGCCTAATAAAAAGCAGGAGCTTTGCAACTTGCTTAAAAGATCATTGGATTCAAGCTAAGTTTGATTAACAGGGTGAAGAAATTCCAGGCAATGGGGAGATCACATAGAAAGCCAGCACAATGCTCCCCCCACCCGGGTATTTATGCAGTGCCTCCAAATGCTGAACTCATCTGGGGCAGCGTGGCATGGAAGAAAGAGTCCTTCATGCTAGTAAGGTCTAAGCACCCTCATTTTTTTTAAACTCCTTAGCTATCACTCATAAAACCAAAGGTGGCCTGTACAGATTAAATTTATTCTGATCTCCCAGGAAAAACCCTTTGCATATATATATAAGGTGACCGTTCATCCTGTTGCGCCAGGACAACCTTGTTTTAAATATGCCAGGCATCTTGTCATTTTGGTGAAATAAATGGTTTGTCCTGTTTTCAGTGGGATGCCCTGCATGTGTGCTTACTATAAGAAAGTCTTGGTAACTAGGGAAATGTTTCACCCCCTCACAACCACCCTTCCGTGCTCTCCACCACTCTGCACCCAAAATTACTTCCCCGCCACCCTGAGCTCTCTGGGGTGCTCATCCAGAGGCTGGATAGCTGAGTATGCCAGAGAGTGGCGGGAAGTAGAACGTCTAGACAATCAGGAAATATGGTCACCCTATGCATAGACTGGATTTGCTCAGCATTTACGCTGTTAATACACTAGGACATATTAACAGCATAAGTATGTATTAAGGTTGCAGTACCAAGTGCTGCCAAACTCTATGAAGTTCTTGGGTGCAGTTGGCTGTTGCCCATCAACTTATCTGTGCAAAGTGGGTGTAAATGCTACTCAAATCAGAAAGGGGGTGTTTTGCACTTTAAAGTCACTCTGCTAATATTAACTGCCACACTTCACATTTGATGGTGTTGTCAATAACCAACTGATAACCTGATTTACATTTCACCAAGGAACATATGACACATGTCCAACATGATCTCATTACTTCAACCCCTGGAATTTCCTGACTGCTGAGTGTTTGCTCTCACAACCTTCATGCTGAATGAATGCCTGTGAATGGGGGCACGTGTGTGTGTGTGTGTGTGTGTGTGAGCATATCTAAAGACTCAAGTATTTTTATAAAAGAGGACAATAAAGAAAGGTGGAAGTGTGGTGGAATTCATACATTTTGATACCTAATGGAGATTGTCAATGCTTTGCCTCATACACTTTCAGCATGTAAGCTTTCCTCTTCACACCCACTCACCTGCTCCATTTGGCCAGGTACAGACATTACACTTTACTGAAAAAAGTGATCGGAAACCAGTCTATACCCATAGGAGAATAGAAGTTCAGCGCACAAAACTGGTCTGTACTTGTAACAGAACAGAATTTCAGCAACAGAAACTGGTTTAAAAATGATGAAACGCAGTCAAAGTGTTGCTGCCTGCCACCCAAGGGTGAATGCATGCTCTGTTTGCTATCAAACTAAACTACACTGTGTACAGAAAACCACATAACTTATATCAGTTCTGCCTTGGGCTTTTTGAATGTCTGCACCTAGCCTTTGTGTCCCTCACACCTGGAGTTTGTTCATTCCTCCCCCAAGTCTATTTGCATTGCGCAGCAGTTTCCCAGCAGCCTGGAACCACTTTGCACCAAGTAGCAGGCATCAAGAGTATGGACTTAACATGCTCTGCAGATTGATGGTTTAGTGTTGTTTCTACTGAAATCTGAGACAAACCCCTTATGTACACAACACTTTTATACCTACAGATTTCAACGTTAGCACTTACAGGCTGTAAGCTAAGCATATGTTTATATGCTTTACTGGATTAGTACCTTCTCCAAAATTGTGCAAATGCTCATTTGCCCCTGTGCTTAAATGCACATACCACTACATGCAAAGGCATTTTAATTTTCTTCCGGGTAATCTCAGAGAGTGACATTCAAATGGCCAGGGGTTTGCAAAGCCAAAATCAATTCCAGACTGAGCTAGGGTGTTACTACTCACTGGCCACTTCTACACAAGACACTGACTGTGCAGTAGCATCGCTTGGCACAAAGCCTGATGCTACAGCTCGGTTAGCATCACCAAAAAGCCGTCTGGAGAAGCTACTGCACAGTAACTCTGGTTAGTGCACAGTCATTTAGTATTTGTGTATGCAAGTACTAAGGGACTGCACAGTAACAAATGTACAGTCAGCGTCTCATGTAGACATGGTCATTGAGAAGGATGGGCCTTGCCGGTCTTCTACAGAAGTTATTGGAAAGATTCCCTTTGATTTCAGCAGGCTGTGCATCACACTCTGGGGCCATGAGAGTCAAACTGCTCCCTGTTTTGGTGAAGCTGTGTCTAAATAAAATACAGTCTGAATTTTTTAAAATGCGAAAACTATATAATCCATCCTCTTGATACGCACATATGTGAAATGGCAGAAGTGAACTGATTCCAACTTTCTGCATGCAAGCTCATCCTCAGGCAGAGAGGCAGCCTGGGAAGCTTCAAACCCAAAGAAGAAAATGCTCACAGGCAATTGTGAGCATGTGAACAAAAGAGGATCTAACTGAAAGCCTTTTCAGAACATCAAGGATGGAGGGTGCCCCCGAGGCATCCATTTTAATAAACAAGGCCTTGTGTATTTTCTTTCCTATTGGGCAAATGTGTCACCGTGTGATTTCATTCGGCATGTGAGTAAGACTGCGAGTTCTGTTCAACACTGCATCTTTCTCTTGTGAACCCCCCTCCCACCTACGTCCTTTACTTCTGAGAAGAGGAGCTGCAAATGGCTGCTCAAGATTTCCCTTTCTGTTGTACTGAAAATGAGACAGAGGCTGAGACTTTCAGAGTGTAGCTGTACTTTCCCAATCAATAGAAAAGTTATCTAGAGCTTAAATGTATGTGCACAGCTAAGTTCCAGCATTTCCTGCCACTGCTTGAGGTGAAACCTTCCATTGCCTGCTGTGATGAATCATTTCCAAAACTTCAGTTAATTTATCACAACGGCAGGTGACCTCTGAACTTCACCCGTGTCTTTTCCCCACCCCAGCTTTC
>NW_017728992.1:189037248-189038516 GCF_001723915.1 Gavialis gangeticus | reverse complement strand
CGAGAGCTTAAATGTATGTGCACAGCTAAGTTCCAGCATTTCCTGCCACTGCTTGAGGTGAAACCTTCCATTGCCTGCTGTGATGAATCATTTCCAAAACTTCAGTTAATTTATCACAACGGCAGGTGACCTCTGAACTTCACCCGTGTCTTTTCCCCACCCCAGCTTTCCTCTATTCTCTTCATTCTCCAATGTGACTCACTGATATGGAGTTTTAATACTGTGCATGAAAGCTGACCCTGTTCCTCCCCAAATCTATGTCCCTCCTGTACCCACTGTAAACCGGTATTTTAAGTTCCGGTGTTCAGCGCTGTTATGTAACATTTATACTGCGGCAGCTCTTGATGGTCAACTACGTGAGAAGCCCTTTGTGCCAGCCCTATACAAACATTGTGGCAGCCCCTGTCCCAAGGAGTTCACATTTAAAAAGGACCTGAAGTCACATAACCACACCCTTCCCCCTGTTTCTTTTTTTCTTCCTTATCTTCTGCATCTTTTCCTTTCTGTTTCTCAGTATTCTGTCAATAGGCATATAAAATAGTAATTACAAGACAAATTTAGGTCTTAGGGCATAGATATGAGAAGATTGTATGTCGGGATAGATAGAGATGGGACTTTACCATGTATTGGGTGCTCCACAGTAACTGCTCATGTGCACACACTTCTCCCTTGGTAAACGGTGGTACCATTCCTCTTTCACTGAGAAGCACTAAGCAGTTACTGAGGAACAAGTGAAACACAGTAAAACTTTCCCCCCATTTACCAAGTAGTAAACTATTCCTATGACTTTCTGCCTTCTTAAAGTAATTCTGGAGTAATTCCATTGGAGGCAGGAGAGATATCCCAGACTTGTACTTAGGGCGATGGAGAGCAGAATTTTAACTCAGTATTTTCCATTTGAGGCCAGATGGGGCCAAATGCTTGAATACATGCTACAGGGAACAAGTCTTCATTTCCAAGGAAAGGGGCTAGATGATCCAATATGTCTCTTGCATTTCTCATTTCTATGGGCATCTCTACATGTGCTCCAACACATGCGAATTAGCACCAATTATTACTACTTAGCACTAATTAGCTGGCATTGGACCAGACTCAATTAATCAAGCCTATGTGTCACATATATTCAGCATCCCCATGTTTCAAAATGGCAGCAGGGGTGTTTTAACAAAAGCTAATTGAATGAGCTTTAGCTAAAGCCCCCCCCCCCCACCACCACTTCCCCATGGACTCTGCTCTGGCAGTGCTGCCCATGAGAGAGAGGCAGCCAG
>NW_017728992.1:189003120-189037196 GCF_001723915.1 Gavialis gangeticus | reverse complement strand
CCCCCCCCCACCACCACCACCACCATTTTGAAGCACGGGATGCTGAGTACTAGGGCTGTGCAAAATTTTGTCGAGTGTTTCGTTTTGAAGCTGTTGCGATGTGTTGTGAGCTCAAAACAGCAAAATCAAAATAAAACAAAAGGCTTTAAAACAGCTTTGCAACAAAATGAGGGCATTCAAAACATTTCGGAAGTTTCAAAAGGTTTCAAGTTTCGACGCTGGGCTTGTTTGGCTTGCAGCTAAACAGAAACTAAAGGAAGGGGGGAGAGGAGGGAAGGACTGCTCTAATATCGACATCTACCTCCTGGTTCGATTCCCTAGCTCTCTGATCATTTCCCCAGCTCTTTCCAGAGGGCACAGGCCCCTGATGTGCGCTCTTGAAGCCGCTCTAATTAAAGTGCCCCCCTCCCCACCCTGGAGCATGTGTAAAGACACTCTATGATTCTGTGAGTACTTCCAGTTCCAAGCTCTTACACAAGCAATTCATGATGTGCCTTATCCAGCGTACTATACCCAGAAACACTTTCTGTTGGGACTCCAGCAGCAGTCACAAGCTAAAGCAGTGATTCAACCAGGGTGCTGTGCCAGTGTTATAGGGTGCAAACGTTATTCAGATGAAAGACCCTGGAATTTCAAATATGAATCCACAGTGTTAAAAACATTCTGACCTGTTGTGGGCTTTCCGAGTACTTTGCCATGAAAAAAGTGCTCTATTAGTTTTCCATAGACAAAAAATGAGCGAAAACTAAGAGCTGGCACTTTCTAAAGGGTTCCTTGAGTCTAACAAGGGGTGCCTGAGTCTGAAAAGATTGAGAACCACGGCGCTAAATTACAGGCAGAACCCCCTAGCGGCCAGCCTAGGCACTGTAGAAATAAGTATCTGTAAAGCAGTGGGCAGCTGTCTGCTGCCTAAATCAGAAGTGGATGCATGCCCCAATTTGATGTTAGGTTACCGTGTGCCATGTTGTTTGGTTGAAGCCACTAATACCTGAACTGAGGTGGTTCTTAATGACTCTGTGGCATTTTAATAAGAGCAACTATCACACGTTTATCAGAATGCAACTGGTTAACCAGAAAAAAGACAGACAGAAAGAAAAGAACCTGCTTTCTTAAATTATGTTTTCTATTAAATTTAAGAAACTGCTTTCTTAAATTATTTTGTCTGATTTTCTTGGTGGGGCAGATGGCAGAACAAGGCGCAATGGTCTCAAGTTGCAGCAAGGGAAGTTTAGGTTAGATATTAGGAAGAATTTTCTCACTAGGAGGATAGTAAAACATTGGAACAGGTTACCCAGAGAGGTGGTCGAAGCTCCATCCTTGGAGGTTTTCAAAACCTGGCTAGACAAAGCTTTGGCTGGGATGATCTAGTTGGGGGCTGGTCCTGCTTTGAGCAGGGGGTTGGACTAGATGTGACCTCCTGAGGCCCCTTCAAGCCTAACTTTCTATCACTTTATGATTCCATTATTAAGGGACTGCTAAGGAACCCTTAACTTGAGCATCTTGTAACAAATTCATTATCACAAATCCATGCTCACTGAGTAAACTCCTCACCTCCCTGCTTCCCAATCAAACAGCCTTGCACACAGATGTCCCATACAATGCAGGTGGGGCAAATGGCCAAGACATTCTCTGTGCCTCTTAGTGGACTCACCAAAATCAGTGCTGAAGATTTCTGCTCTGCTTATCATGATATGGCAGTCCCTGAAGCTTGAAAATAGCAGATCTTTGCTATGTAAATACACAAAGTCCATAAGACTCATAGAGATCCTGTGAGGGCAGCCTGAAAAAGAAAAGTCTGCACTGAACACTAACACCCAGCTGCTGAGAATGAAGCAAAGGTTTTATTGCCGATGTTAGCACCTTTACCATTTCACTTATGCTCTACTATAGGGCTGTCTAACTGGTGGCCCACTAGGCTGTATCCAGCCCCCAAAGGGTTAACTTGAGCTGCCACCAGGCTCCTGGTCTAGGTAGGTGCCACTCTTCTGCTGCTACCACCAGAGTCTTCTCTTCATGCTCCAGCATCCTCTACTTCCACCTGCTCCTGTGGTCAGGGAAGATGGCATCCAGGGCTGAAGGAGACCATGGATGATGGGCTCTAGGGGACCCAGGGACCCTATTCAGCATGGCAAGGAAGAGCTACAGCAGGGTAGGCCCTATCTGGCACAGCATTAAGGTGCCAGTGCAGTGCAGTAGGGTCAGCAGGGTCCCCATGGCTCAGCATTTGGTCCACACATCATGCAGCCCCTGGCCACTCAGACATTGGACAGCCCTGCTCTAATACATTTGCTGTTCTCACAGAAAAGTGACAGTGATCCTTAAGAAAGAGGGAAGGATTTTTGTAGACAATATCTTTTATTATACCAGCTGTATGGCTGGGATAGACTTCAGCAAGCTTTTAGGTACCACAGTACCCTTCCTCAGGTACTGGAAGAGAAGCAGACACAGCAGAGCTAAATAGCAGATAAACAAGGGCTCAACATTACAAAATGGCCTTATGCTATTTCTTCACTGGAGAGATAACTCAGATTGCTATTCAGGTTTTGACTCTCACCCCATCTCTTCCTATCCACACATAAAACCCTCTGACCCAACCACAGCATTGTTTAACCACAGGCTGGCTAGCCTGGCTGAGATTATATGCTAGTGCAGGGGTGCTGGTTTTACTCAGTCTGGTAACCCACCCACTTTATAAGCAAGGATGTAGGCCAAATCACTTCCAGTGCTTTCCCACAATTCTTCCTGCCAAAAGGACCAATAATTTCTATTAAAAATCACTAGAAAATAATCATGATGGGTGCATCTACACAAGACATTTACTGTGGAGTAGACTAATTAGCTCCGTAGTAAATGTCACATGTCTATACATGCAGAGCTATTAAGCTGTAGGGCTGTGCGAAACCGCACCATTACGTTTTGACTTCCATTTCGCCATTTTGACAGGACAGTGTTTCGTTTTGAGTTTTGTTTTGTTTTGTTTTTAAGCACTGTTCTGTTTCATTTCATCAAAACTGTTTTGCTGTTTTGACACTGTTTTGACGTGTTGCCCATAAGCTATAATGGGGAAGTATGAAACTGCCAATAACGTTGTCATTTTTTGTCATATTTGTATGAAAACAGCAGAAATGGCAGCCCCTTCTGAGGTCATGAAGCCTGCCACCTTTCAAGGAAATTGGTGCAGGGGTTTCTGGGAAACTGCACCTCAAAGTCCGGAAAGCAAAACTCATGTCATTTGTAAGTCTGAAGGCAAAGCAGGGTAAAACTGCAGAGATTGTAGCCCCTTCTGAGGCCAGAAAGTCTGCCAAGTTTCAAAGAGATAGGTGCAGGGGTTTCTGGTTAACTGCACTTCAAGCTGCAGACAAGCAAAACCTATGACATGTATGACTGAGGCACGCCCTCACTGGTGTTGGTGCCTCTACATAACATGGCAGTGTGTCCCAAAGAGGACTCCTCCTCCCCTACAGCCTCAGCCTGGTCCACCACTTTAAATGACAACAGTTAAGCAGCACAGTAACTTGGTAAGCAGCACAGTAGCAGCAGCAGCATCTCAGGCAGCCAAACAGTCACAGTCAATATGAGAGCAGTCCTTCCCCCTTCTTCCCCCTCCCTCTCCTTACTTTCTGTTTCCCTGCAGGCAAGCCCAGCTTCAGCTTCGAAACCTGAAACATTTCAAAACTTCTAAAATATTTTGACTGCTCTTGTTTCGTTTCAAGGCTGTTTCGAAGCCCTTCATTTCGTTTTGATTTCACTGTTTTAAGCTCGAAACGAGTCAAAACAGCGTTGAAATGAAAGAGCGGGTAAAATTTCCCACAGGCCTATTAGACTGGAGTAAACTAATTAACTTCTCAGCAACATAGTACTTATAAGTATGCAAGTACTATTCTGCTGAGTTTTTTTACTCTGCAGCAGCACGTGTGTAGACGTTGATGTTGCTGGCTGGGGCACAAGGGTGCTTCAGTGCAGGGCTGCCTGCTGGCTAGCCCCACACTGGAGCACCAGGACTGCAGCATGTTGAGCCAGGGCAGAGCAGAGCAGTCCTGGGATGGTAGGCTGACCCCTCGGGGCTCCCTGCCAGCCAAAGCTGCTCTGACCCAGCTCAACATGCTGCAGTCCTGGGCACACGTGTAGACACAGCACTCAGGGGCAATAAATTCCAGCATGATAAGCACCAGAATTTATTGTTCCACATTAATATGCACATGTAGATGTGCCCAATGTGTCTCAGTTTACCACAGCACAGAGAACAAAGAGGTATATTCCCAGGAGCTCTTGTGGCGCACAGAGGTGCCTGCTCAACCAGTCAGGGCACATTAGAGTAGTGCTTTGGAGTGTAGCTACTTACACTAACTCATGCTCAGATTGAGGTCCTGAGCACCCAAGTTAAAGCTATGATAAAGATATACCTTAAATGATTGTCACTGGGTGCATCTGCACATGAAATTAATTCAAAGCAATAAAGTCTGAAGCAGTCTGAGCCAGGGGCACCTGGGACAGCAGCAACTTGAGCTGGGTTAGAGCAGTTTACTTCAGGGCAAGAGATGCAGGGGGTCAGCCCCAGGCTTTGGGGAGTGGCATCAGGTGGCAGAGGGGCTGGCTGGGGCACAAGCATACAGAAAGTATGGAGTTAGTTGGCAAGCAGGAGTCTGGCCCCCTGCTGACTGGGCTGACCAGGTGCAGTCAGTGTCGACATGTGCATTTAATCACAGTTAATTACCCCACCATAAGATAGTAATGATCTACCAATACTAATTTACGGAGGCATAAATTAGTTTACTGCAGCCTAATAGCATCACGCATGTAGACAGTGATGCTTTAATTCCACAGATAACTCGTCTAGTCCACAATTACATGTACATGTAGATGTGACCGCTGTTGCTAATAGGGTATTCAGTGTCCCAAAAAATTGTAACCTTATCAAGAGGAAAAATGACAGCTTCATTAAGGGAGGATCTTGTTGAAGATATTATCTCATTTCTGAGGGATAGGAAAATTGGTGGTGACATTCTCTTGGGAGTTTTTATAATACCATTTTTCAGCCTTGATGTTTCTCCCAATACATTTACATAGACCATGTACTTTCCCTTATAGTCTGCAGCAGCCATAGACGTTTACTATACAGATAATTCATTGAATTTTGGTTTTACTTCCCTATCATTCTAATATTTTGAATGAACATGTGGACCATGCTCAAGTTAACCTTATTTCTACACCCCATTGTATGGTGTTAGGGAACACTATGGTGGCAAATGCTGGGAATGCTGACAAATTGTAACATAGCCACAATTAGTGCATGTCCATGGCGAGTCCAGCACTGTCTTCAGGACTCAGGTTCAGGTATGTTTATGAGAGCAGGCCTGGGTGAACCCAGCACTGTGGCAACAGCAGCTCAGTGACCTTTGTTTCTGGCATGTGCAGAGCAGGGGCAAGTAGCTGGGGCACATGGTATAGACCTGTCCAGTGAAACTAACCCCTGGAGAGCTCCTGGTTCAGATATGTACCCAACAGTAACACCAACCTACCTAGACACTGAAAAATAACTGGCTACTGGGCAGCACTGAAAGAGATTCTAGCCAATTTTCTTTATGAAGCCTGTTTTGACACCTCATAAACTACAATAACATAATTCATGGTGCAGCACATGTCTTGGTGGTTTTAGTCCACATACTACTGGATCCAGATAGTGAAGCTCAGTTATACACATACACATACCATCATATTTGTCTTCACATTATCAAGTGCCCTAGATCTGCTGTAATTATGCTGGACATTCCAGAAGAAATGAGATTTCTGGGAAGTCCTCGCTCAGAGAATAGAGATAGTGTGAGAACATAAAGAAGGACCTTGATACTTCTGCTTGAGTTCCCTGTAGAAGTAGGAAGTTTGGGTCAAAACTAACATAGTTCAGGCTCAGTTCAAACCCAATTTGTAATTTTTTGCAAAGGCAAATTCGGCATCCTTAACTGTGACCCCATAAACAGGTCACTTGGCAAGGAATTGCAAATACTGAGAAGAATGATTGCAAGAACATTAACCCATCTATCACGTGTAGTAGAAGAAGAAGATTAGGATCTTACAAAGAGGTGGAAGACTGGAGACTCCTTCTTAGGATCTTACACAGAGACTGACAAGGTCTAGAGTCTTATAATGTATGAGCAGTTCCCCATATTGCACTCATTGCTGCAGGCAGGAGAGAGATGTACAAGTGCTTTCTAGCCCTGCCAGAGACTTGTCTGGAAGCAATGAAATGCTGGCATGTTTCAGAGCAGTGCAATCCTCTTGTTATAAATAACCTAGCACAACGTCTAAAGATTTCACTTTCATTTTCATTAGCAACCTTCCATTAGCACCAGTTTGCAAGCCCAGAAGAGGATTTTTCTGACTGAATTTGCAACAGGGATGCCAGGTAGCTCATTATTCTTGTGCCAAAATTGTCCTTCAGCCTAAATATTTCTTCTCCCTCGTAGGTGTCCATCCCTGGATGCATTTGTAGAGAACAGGCAGGTCTCCTCTCTCAGTCTTCATTTCACTGAAGGATTCCAGATCTTCTAGTCTCCACACAAATGACAGACTCTTCATTCCCAGGAGAATTTCCCTGCTCCTGTTTCAGTCTGAGTTCAGTTTTATTGAACGCAGGTGTCCAGAATTGGGTATACCAGTCCAGATGAGGTCTCACCAGTGTCTTGAGCAATGGCATTAACATGCCACTATTTCTAATGATGGAAATACTTCTCCTGATGCATCATAGGATGGCATTTTCCTTATTCAGAATGGTGTCACACGTGCAGTCACTCCACACCTGAGAAGAACTGAGTGAGGGGTGGGCAGGGGGAGACAGGGACTCAGATTAACCAGCATCTCTTCTCCTTCTTGGGTCACTTCCAACATTTTTCTGGCTAAAATTGTTGGTTGTTAGTCCCAAGTGTATGACCCTACTTCTTGTACTACTGAACTTTTTTCTGTTTCTTATGTTCCAGCTCTTAAAATCATCTGGCTCTTCCTGGATATCCTAACCCCAATCTGAATTTTCTACGAGTCTATCTTCTTCTCTATGTGTAATATTCCACTCACCACCTTTTGACATGGGCATGCCATCAGCGCGCAGATTCTTAATCGTTTTAGTAACTCAGACTTAAAACAATTTCAGGCACCTCCACATTCAAGTCAGTGCTCCCATCATTTATCAAAGGTTGCCCTTTTGACAACCTAATTGCTATTGTTAATACTGTCCTTTTTATTTGCCCTGAATCAGCTTATGTTTATTTGGCCCAATGTTATACTTTATGACCAGCTCTTCTATCATGGTTTCAAAAAACAGATTTAAAATGGTATATCTTCTTGTTTGTTCACTGTTTTCTCGGTGAAGAAGTATGTTGGCTACACCATTCAGGACTAACTGTGCCATACCAGCTTGCTTTCCAGTCTACATCTGGGAAGCTACTGTCTCTCATAATAATAACACTCCATATAGTATTTCTGATTCTAATAATGTTGCAGGTATCTCTAGCCATATCCTAATCCAACCACAGGGATTCATAACAGACTGTAAGCATCACCCAGGGAAAACCTAAAATCTCTTTTTTTTCCTTTGTGCCCCATTCAGATCCAGCTTGTAAAGACTTAGCCTTAAGGGAGGGACTATCATTTTGCTCTGTGTTTGTACAGGACTTCATACAATGGTCCATGATGGAGGCATCAAATGCAAGGTACTATCACACAAATAATATCTTAGCAGGAGATGACACCACTTTACTTGCCTGGATTCAGCTGGAGTACTGCGGAGTACAGTTTAATCTGGAGTACTGCATTTTAAGAAGGATGTAGAGAGCTGAAGAAGATCCAGAGGTGAATGATAGTAGGGTTAGAAAGCAAGCTGTATGAGGGAAGGATAAAGAAACTAGGTGTGTTCAGCCTGGAGAAAAGGAACATGATAGTAGTTTTCTAATAGTTGAAAGGCTGCTATGAAGAAAAGGGAGGGATATTGCTGCAGAGGGCAGGATACGAGGAAATGGGTTATCTGCAGCAAAGTAGATTGAAATAAAATCTCAGGAAATAATTTCGAACTTCATGGACAGTAGGAAAATGGAGCAAGTTGCTTGAGGAACTTGTAGAATCCCCTTCATTGGAAGCTGTCCAGGAAGGGTCTAGATGAGCATCTGTTTGAGATGGTTCAGGAACAGCAAATCCAGCATCTATGCAGGGGATTGGACTGAAGGTCCTTGGCATCCCTTCAAGCCCTGCTAGTATATGATTAATAACATCATAAACAGCCATGGGGAGCAACATCATGAAGCTTCCACTGATGCTGCCTGTACTGTACCCGGCCTCTGGCCAAATGGAGGAATTCACACTCCAGAGCTATCTACCTGGCACAACACAAGCAATAACACCCACGTGAATATTTTAGTAGCAGGGAAGGAGGATGGGGACAGGGAGAGTAGCTTTCATCCAACACAACCCATCTGGCTGATACTCTGTTTAGTGGTTCTGGGGAGGAGGGACATCTGCTGTTGGGTCACTCTACTGAGGGGACCTCAAGTCTGGGAGAGAAAGCACCTGGAATTGGTGGAGACGCTCTCTGTTCTCAGGGGCGAGAGGAAAGGTGTCTGCACAGTGCTTGGTTACAAGCCTGACAAAGAAACTTCCCACGTTGGAATGACTTCCTCTGGGTTTACTCCCGGCGGTGTTTGGCTGATTCACTCAGCTGCTGCCTACTATTTTTCTGCCAGCTCTTTAATTATACTTTCCTGCCCCCATTCCCAGCTGCCTTCAGTCTGTGGCATGAGCCATTTGTGATTGACCTGGTACAACGCTGTAAATGTGACACAGTCACAAGGAGAAATAAGAGAGGTTCTTTTAAAGTCATTCAAATGTAACAACTCCCCAACCCTGGACTTAGGAGCACCATGGTTTGCCCCTCTTTCCCTCACCCGCATACAAAATGTGAATACACAGTTTTCCTATTGTGCTAAATATTCTTTTTCTTGGAATGAATAAAACGTGTGTCACCGGCGTGTGTCTAAATCAGGTCCCATAGACTCATCACTTTCTCTTCCAGCTGGGAAGAGGATGGTTTCTTAAAGCAGAAAGTGTAGGATTAAGGGCAAGGGAGAGAAGTCCTTGGTCAGAGCTGCTGCAGACTCTTTGCTGAACTTCAACAGCACATTTAGGCCACAAAGCCTGTAGAGGACTCTCAGCATGGTATAAAGCCAACACAAACCCATCTCTATGCCTCCTCCCAGGGGCATAGAGACAAGTTTTCAGGGGCAGGGAGCACCGCACTCTGGCTCATTGAGGTTTGGATGACTGTATTAGGAGATAACCTAGCTCCCAGCCAGACCAGGGTCCAGAAAGGAGAAGCACAAATGGGGAGATATTTTGCATCTCCCCTCAGCTGCCTCCCCTGCTCAGACCTAGCACAGGTGAGGACAGAAGGTGTGTATTTTCTCCCTAGTACAAGTGTGTGTGCTTCCCCACCTTTCCCCATCAGGGCTGCTTATCTCTCTCAAGGATAATTGGAAACATTTTAGTATTTATTCCAGCAAAATTCAAGAACAGCATCTCCCATAACTCCCACATTAGTGCTAGTCAGTATGCACAGGGCTCCTCCATATAATTTGCCTTCCCCCCTCCTGATTCCAGGCGTATTATCATTACTCTACATTTATCTGCCTTTTATTGGATGTGCCATCTGCCAGGCTGGATACTTAAAAAGGATCTAAATCCTTCCGTATCTCATTGTGATTTTCCTCATTGTCCTCCAAATATAGTGCAATATCAACTGCAAACAGTGTGGTTATGTTTCCAAGTGAATCATAAAAGCCAATTACACCAATAATAAAAACCAAAGACCCACCCATGATCCCAACCGCCTAGAAAAGCTTCCTCTCCTGGCAGATTAACCAGTAGTTGATTTTCATTCTACACATGTTCCTTGATTTCTCACTCTAGACATCAGCATCAGACTTACCAAACGTGTTTTTAACTCAGCCTGTCAAGGTATATAGGATGCCCAGATTGCATCTCCTTTTGTCTCCATGGGTAGCAATATCCTTAAAGAAGTCCTGGGAGTTAATGAGGCATGCTCTTCCTTTCCTGAAACCATATTATATGTCTTTAATTAAGCCATGCTTCTCCAACTCATCCTCCCTTGGTATCTAAAAAGAGTGACAATCTCTTAGCCACACAGATCTGCAGCTTCCCAGTGCATCTCTAGACCCTTTAGAAAAACAGAGAAAGAGCTTGTGTTACCTACTCGCCAACCCTAAGAGAATTCCCTGAAAAAAAAAGCATCCTTAAAAAATACCAAGTTACAGCCTCTGTAGTTTCCAGTGTAACCCCATGGCAGATTACAGGGATGTTTGTTTCTTTCCTAGTCCATGATGAACCTTAGAAAATCTGGACATTTGCTCCACGTAAGCACTGAGAAATGAGGTGGCTGGATTACCCTGTGCCAGCTCCAGGGTAAAATTTAAATGTGGTAATTTATTCTGTTTCCCCAAAATCTTGCAAGAACATCTTTTCTCATGAGATTTCCTCTCCTTTTACTCAGGGTCCCTGTTGGGGAACGGAGATGAAATGAACCTATGCAGACAATTTAAAACCTTGCCTCGGTTCAACCAGCTTTTGGAGCTTTTCTTTTTCTTCTTTCTTAAAGAAATAATCTTAAACCAGAAACCCAAGAGGCTGTTGGTTTGCATCAAGAACTTGAATCTGAGTCACTCTGGGTTCAATTTTTGCAACGCCAAAATCAAACTGACAACATTTTACCAGCCTAAAATTACCCCATTTGAGAAAATAAAACCTAGAGTGATTATTCAGATTCCTCCTCCTGACTTTGATGGGTTGGAAAGAATAGAGCCAAATCATTTGGGAGACAGTTTTGCAAAAACAGACCTACGCCTCATTTTCTTCCCTGCACCATTAATTTTTAACATCAGTTCACCAATCCCCTATCTTTGCCCATTCATACTCTAGTTTCAAAATACCTAACCTGTACAACTAAAAAATTGTGAAAATAATTTGCTAAGCTCATCTCTTGCCTCGCCTCACACCTGCCCATTTTTTTTTAAATGGCACCATCTTTTCTAGATATAGCAATCTTCCTCCGTTCTAATGTTCGTTGTTGCAGGTTTTCAGCTTCTTCACTCCACAAAGGCGGCCAGCACAATTTAAAATCAATTTAAAGCACAGTTAGAAGGTTTGGGGGGGATTCAACCGGTGACTAGATCTTTTGTGAGTTCCACCCAGCCAGAATATCTGTTTACAATAAAAACAGTAGCCGAGTATTGCTTTGCTTATTAGGTGCTAATAAGTTGGCCTGATTGTTGCAAAGCACCCAGAGAATGAAACTCCCCATAGAAAGATTTCAAGTTGTCATGAATCAGTTCTACCCAGCCTCTTCCTACACAGCTTGAGTAGGTTCAAGTACTCTTTTGTCTTGCTACAGATCCTCTGAAACCCAGAGCAGTTGCACACAGAGAAGAGAAGACCAGTGGAGCTACATGCGAAACAGTAGATGGGGAATGAGGTGTGTAACCTCAGGGAACAGACTGCTGTGTCAAACCACCCTGTGAAGAGATACAAGGAAGACAGCTATTTTGGGGGCAAGGCAGACCTGCCTGACCCCAGCGTTGTGCACAAGGGAGTTTCCTGTTTACTGCATAGTAACACTGCTGTTCCAGTAAATAGGCCTTGGGCAGTTTCTACACATTAAATCAAGAAAATAGTCTGCATCAACCAATTTTTGTTACCTCCAGGAACTAACCTGGAAGGGCCCTAGTTCTGCCATCACTCAGCAATGGAAGAACAGTATACACCTGGCAAAAATCTTGAGCTTTTAATGTTGAAATCTCTGCCCAGGAATATTTTGACAGGGTAGCGAGAGGATCCACTTCCTATTTTTCAAGAGATGTTGTATTTCATTATCTTCTTTGAAAAACAAATTCTTAAGCTCCTTGAAGTGCAAGAAAAAAATCCTAAATTCAGTAGATTATTATTGTGACTACAATCACAAAATTGTAACAAACCTTTAATTAATCAGTGACTATCATGACAATCAACAAACAAATATGTGTGGCCTTGAGAAACAGCGGGATTCACCTTTTCAAGGTAAGCAAGTGCCCATTTATCTAAAATCCACTACAACATGGTCTGTTATAAATAATAACTGTTATTGCTGCATCAGAAGCTGTTGGTTATGTCTATATTTATTAGCCAGCCAGTTGTAGCCACTGACTGCTCTCCACATTTAAAGCCATTCAAATAATGTGGGTGTTGTGTGAGACATATCTCTGCCCACCTGCTATAAATGCTACCATCGCAAATAGATTCTGACATGCTCCTAGCTCAAGAAAAATGCTGCTTTCCCAAGTCTCTTCCTATTTTTCCAGCCAAAGTTGAAGAAATAAAAAAACCTCTTCTGATCCACATACTGATGTCCTTTCACAATCTCTCAGTGTACTTTCTTTTCTGCTTCCTTTTTTTCCCCAGGAAAGCTCTACACTTGTTTTCTCATCTTCACTACTAAAATAAAGCTATTTCTCCACCCCCTCAAAGCAACTAATACATGTGAGTAACCTTGAGATCAAAACACAGGCACTTCCATTTTACCACAAGGTAAACTCACCAAGGTCAGCCCCAAACAAGGGTTGGAGGTTGACTTGGGTCACTTGACTTAATCGTAAAATTTAAGTCTTCATTTCTTTTTCTTTTTTGTTAAGCCTCTCGTATCACCAGGTGTTGGATACCCCTGGCCACTGGACTGCTCACTTTTCCCCTCACTATTCACTCAAGGTGTTTTGGAAAGCACCTGAGTTTCAGGTGGACTTAGAGGGCACAGACACAAGTGCAGCTTCCCTCTGTAACTCAGATCACTTTGCAGGAAGCGCTCTGAGTTACAACAAAACCCTGGACCAAACAGAAGTTCACTCTTGGTTCCAGGGGGAGGAAGATCACAGTGCAGAATCACAGTGTAGAATCTGGCTGGCAGCCTGTAGCTGGTTTCTGCCAGCAATGGCCCCATCTCTCTGCCAGCCTGTGCTGCTTTCAGAATGGGCGGGGTAAAGGGAGCAGTGGGAACTCATTATAGGGGTTCCCCACCTGGCGCTGGAGGCTGGGTTGAGTGAACTGGAATCCTCCTGAAATGGGGGAGCTCCAATATACCCGCTCCAACCTCCAGCAGGGGCTGAAAAAACCCCAGACTGAACTCCCTCGGCTCCCTTTCCCCCCTCCCATTCTGAAAATAGCTCCAAGGCTGAGAGGCAGCGCAGACACAAGTTACACAAGACACTGTTTGAAACATCTTCATCTAAACCCTCGTGCAATAAGGGTTCAGATTTTCATCCCACTGGCCATTTTTTAAGTAGTTTGCAGCAGTGCAGTTGCGTTTGGTCATGGCTACAGACCACTTCCTGTGGCCAGATCGGGTGAAAATTGTCACTTCTGCCTGTGCCCAAAGACTGCACTGGTGGGGTTGAGGAATTTTCCCTCCTAGTCATGTCACCCCCACGCTTGCTGCAATGACCACTTTGATTCCTGTTTCTGAACTGATCACAAAAGCCCAGGATCAGGGGGCAATGCATCAGCAGGCCTCCTCCTTGGGACCTGCTGTGTGTTGTCCCCAGAGAGGAGTGTTGAGGGGGAGGCCCTATTGCCTCAGCTTCTTCCTCTAATGTCTGTTTCCAGTTCTGCTGACAGTCAATCCTGCCTGTTCTCTGCTCTCACATTTACACTTCCCTGTACTTCCCAATGGTCAGGGGCATCCCAAAATTCAGATGGCTTTTCAAGACCCACTGTGATGCATCTCCATTCATCATCTGCCCAAGTATCCATTCTAAGTCATCATGCTACTATCACAGTTTCCTCTTTTACTCACCTGGTGGCTCTTTCTTCTTATCACTTTGAGTTTAAGCTTTTCTATGGTTTCATCACCATAGTGTCAGATCACCTCACCCTTTCACCACCCTTGTGAAGGAGGGAACTGCTACTACCCACATTTTACACGCAGGAAACTGAGGTCTAAAGAGAGTAAATGACTTCTCCAAGGCCACATGGGAATTAATCAGAAGAGAACCAAAGTGAACAAGTGTTCTCCTTTCCTGGTCAGCATCCTAACCACTGGCTCATCCTTCCCTTCCAGTTCTGCTTCTTCTACCCCTGTTGTTAACAAGTTATTACCAGTTTTTATGATACAGTAAAATAAGCTGACTTCAGAAAGAATAGACTAGAGGGTAAAAATGAGAGGCCTAGCCCTGTTCTGTATTTATAGTAGTGGTTCTCAAACTGGGATATGTGGCAAACATCTAGAGAAAGGAACAGAAAAGCAGAAGGAGGGAAAGGGGAAACAGAAAAGGAAGAAAATGTAAAAATGAAGAACAACTCTCCCATATCTTGGATGCTGTTAGAGAAGCTACTGTGTCAGTCATTTCCAGACTCACTGATGACTTGCCTACCTACTGACTGTCATCCTCGTATTGAGGGACTGCCACCGCCACTGTCGACTGTTTGACTGCTGTGAAACAAGTGTTACTTTTCTATTAGCATTACTATGCATATCAAAAAATCACAGGGTATGCAGCAGTGCAACAAACTGAAAAGGGGTATGCATACGCCCCTCCAGCACCTTTCCCTTCCCAGTGGATCCCCCTGCTGCAGCCATGCTTCTGACCTGCTCACTGCCACCACACTTACAGTCCACTGGCATTTCTTGCCTCAACCACTTCCTTTCCTGCTGAACCCTTTTGCCACTGAATTGCTGCTGACACCCCAGCTCCATGGGGCTACATAAAATCCCTTCATGGAATGGCAATGTTCCTGCAGGCTGTAGGTTGCCACCCCTGGTTTGAAGGAATAACCACGGATGGAGTGCCTAAAGGAATAACTTGATCTAAAAGCACCTTCAAGCATTCTTTCTTTCTTCCCATTTTTACTTAGCCCAGTTGTGCTAAGTGCATGGTTTGTCTCTGGCAACTGAAGTTTTACTGCATTCAGAACCTGAATATCTAGCTACTGCAAGCAAGCCCAACCCAATGAGGCCAGCAGGCATTGCTTCCATTAAACACAAACCACCTTGGATTTAACAAGATTCTCTAGCATCCATCCATGGGCATTACTGTAAAACCCAACTGAACCACGTTCTGACCAAACCGGCCTTGTTTTCACACCTCTGCAACTCCACTGACTTGTGAGACTTTGCTCCTGATTTACACCATTCATGATTTAAATAAGGAATTTAATGGAGAATAATCCTTCACATGGGACTGATTCTCTACTCCATTATACCCATTTTCATAGAATCATAGAATAGAAAGACCAGAAGGGACCTGTAAGATCATAGAGTCCAGTCCCCTGCCATGTGCAGGAGGTGACTGGACTCAAACAAACTCAACAAGGTGCTTGTCTAGCCTCCTCTTCAACACTTCTAGGGACCATTTTGTGACCATTAACTTCAATAGTTTCACACTGGTGTAAAAGTGGTTTAACACAGTAAAAAATTCAGGCCTTCTCAATTTGGTGCACTGCCCTATAGAATGATTTGCCTTCTATGTGAAACAGGGCAGAGTCCCCTCTCAGTCAGATGAGTGTAAAACTGGCACAGCTCCATTAAAGTCAATGGAATACCTTGGGTGCAGAAGCCAGCACAGATCAGAGGAGAATCAGGTCTATTGCTTCCTACCATATCTATAGGCTGATGCAAAAATCAAATTTACTACTTTCTATCGACTACTACAGAACATTCCCATGCAGGTCATATTCAGTATAATTAGGCCCATGATTTTATTTTTATTTCAGATTTCTTGCTTGACTAGCAGAAAAGCGAACACACTGATACTTGCACTGTTTCCCTTGCTATAGTAAATGGTATGCAAAAGTGCAGTAGATTTTACTAACCCCTTTTTCCTGTTTTGCTTTTAAAAAAATCCTCCAGTTAAATGCATTATGGTCAAATAAATTGCTTTTCATCTGAGCCCTGTTCATGTCACTCCTTGCAGGAAGGCAAGCCATAAAATACCTTTAATTGACTCTAAGGTGTGTAGATGAGCAAAGATTAGTTAAACTAAAGTCAGGGAGAGTTTGGAAGGCTTCTAGGGGCAAAACTGAGAAGTAATGTGCTTGCTGTTAAATTCTTTTGATCTAAAGGAAGCAAATGTTCATATTGCAACTCACAATAAAATGAGTCAAAGAGTTAAGACAATCAAGCTAAGTCATGTTTTTCCTCACCGTCACTATAAAGTCTGGGATTATAAACTCTTTCCTCTCAGACAAGCAAACACTAAGAGCTCTGTTCTATATTCAAGGAATGGATGCTATCACTCAGACAAGATTTGAACTCCCAGGGGGTGATAAAACTTATCACCCTCCTGAATAACAGTCTTGTAACTGGTGGATGCTTCTATCTCACAGCTCCAGATGTTGGCTTCCTTTGCCTTGAAGTAAGTGAAACATAAATAAAACAATCACCATATGGATATTGCATTATGTAAATGGCAGTGGTTGTGAGAAATGAAATCTAGTATATTACTAGCAGAGGCCAGAATTCATCAGCACAGTCCGGTATGGGTTGAGCTGACTGAAACATTTCTCCAACACATTCCTGCATCAGCAGGAGATGGCCATGCATTATCTTTGCAGCACAGTCCGCCCCACCACCAGATGACACATAGTGCAGAGTTTTGAAGCTAACAGTAGGTGGTCAAAGAAGGGCGATTCAAGTCTGACAGCCTGAGATGGTCAGTACTCAGTACCAACAGAGAAACCTGGCATTTTCTTGCCTTCAAGCTGCAATTCCATTTAACAGCTTCCCATGTGTTCCTAGGGAGGTCCGCAGTCAGGTAGACTCAAGACACAGCAAGCTGAGCCTTATTCTCCACTTAGTCACTCTCAAGTAAAATCCAGAGTTATCTGACTGAGGGCACATCTACACATGTGTATTTACTGTGCAGTAAAAATTACTTCACAGTACAGGTGCAAGTCTACATGTGCATGTCTATACTGCACAGTAAATATGGTGAGTTGCGCTGACTTGAGCATAAATTTGATACCTGTATCATGAAGGTATCAAATTTATGCATAATTAGTTACTACACAGTAATACATGTGTAGATGCATTACTGTACATTAAGCACATTAATGCTGCATGTGGGGACTGACTTGGGATTAATTTTAGTCCCAAATCCATCCATACAGTGTCAATGCACTTTAATACCTGCATGTGTAGACGCCTGCCTGTTCCTGCTTACTGCACAGTAGCTTACAGCACAGTAAATTTAAGCAAGCCTAAATGCACATGTAGACTCTCCCTAAGTGGTGAAAAGGAAATCATATCCAGTGGTTCCCAGACTTCTCAGAGACAGGAATGTATGAAAGGAAAAGGCCACCATTCTCCTCCTCCGCTTCCAATATGCCGAGGTTTATTTTGTGATGTGTGTTCATTTGGGATCAAATTCTGTCCTTTAATTTAACTAATGCAAATCTGGAAAAAAATTATTCTGAAGACAGTAGGTCTGTTGATGTAGGCCAAAGCAGAATTTGGCCTTTTCCAGTGCAATCAGGGTGTCATTTACTCAGGCTTAGAGAGCACATACAGGGTCATTCACCATGAAAGAAACAGTCAGTCAAAGCAACACCACTGGCTTTGGTGGAGTAACTCCTGGGCAGATGTAGGCCTGAGGTAGTTAGCCATGTTAGTCTGAACTTGGGCAAAAGGCAGGGTGGCACCTTATGCCTCCTATACACATGCAGGGAGGCTGCTCTGATGAGCTTTAATTCAATGTGCCTAGCTGCCATTTTGCAGCACGGGGGCGCTCCAGGCACTTTTAATTCATTTAAACACCCCCTCCCCCCCCCGAGCACCTATTAAAGCACCCCTCCAGAGCACATCTATAAATGCCTCCCTAAACCAGTTTGTCTTGAAGGTGCCGTGCTACCCTGCCTTCTGCTAGCATGAGGCTAAAAATGAGCAAGACTAGTATATTCAGCAGTTGGCCCCTTGGAAATGAAGTGAAGGGGATATTTAAAAAAAAAGTCCTTGGCACTGGGCCTTGAATAGTCACTGAGACAACTTCAGTGAGGGACTTGCATGTCTAAGTCCTACACCGTAATCCTGAAACCCTGCTCCCAGCTGATGCCTACCCAACCTAGGGACCTTACTATTGGAAAGTCCTCCAATGCCTGCAGCTGTGTTTCTACACATGCTCACAACTGCTCCATCCTCAGGAGTTTGCTGTAGGAGCCCAGTGTCTAAAACGTAGGTCTTGCAGGACCTCTCTGTTGAATGTCCTTCACTGGATTCCCACTCCCCACCCCCCCAGAAGCTTGCACACTGCTCTCTACACAGGTGTGACTTTCACCCATACAGTATTTAAACACCATGTCTTCATTTAAATAGGCCACTTTTATGAGCTTTTTCATCTTTCAGACAGGGGGGTTTTTGCTTGTGTGTTCTGTGGCTGCAAAAATGAAAAATGAGCGGTCATACCAGTAGTCTGCAGTTTCCTTTTCCAGAGATAACTTTTTTTTTTTACTCAATGGGTTGGTTTTCTTAATGAGTTGCTGCAACGTTAAAATATATAAAACCCTTTCATTGTTAATAATAACCCTGAAGTAGTCTTGAAACAGGTTAACACATGCAGCTTTGCAGAAGTATGAGAAGTGTGAGACTTCTGAAACCTGTTAGGTTCACGTGTGCTAAAACCTACATGAACATAACAGATTGTAAGAGAAATACACTATTATTAAAACTGGCAGAGCACAAGGAACCCACTCACATACACCACTGCATACACTATTCAGCATGATTGTATTTGCTCAAGTTAAGCAAAGGGGCCTTCTCCAAGTTCACAGATTACCATTGCCTTCACTTAAGGATTTTCCAGGCATTAACATTTTAGTGGGGTTTGCTCAGAAAGACTACATCAGCACAGAGAGTCTGAGGCAACAGTCCTCATAACTCTTCACAGGCACTTTGATCCTTCAGCCAAGGAAAGGCATCATGTGTTAAAGTCAGGGCGGTGAATGGTTCAGGAGATTTCGGTGTATTATGGTAGTAAAGATGATGCATTTCACAGAAACAAATTTTTGAAAGATGGATTGGTTACTGAGATCTGTGCAGTATGGTGCTACTATACAGGCATACCTCGTTTTATTGCGCTTCGCTTTATTGCGCTTCACAGATATTGCGTTTTTTACAAATTGAAGGTTTGTGGCAACCTTCATTGTTGTCTTATTTTAAGAAATTGCCACAGCCACCCCAGCCTTCAGCAACCACCACCCTGATCAGTCAGCAGCCATCAACATTGAGGCAAGACCCTCCACCAGCAAAAAGATTACGACTCGCTGAAGGCTCAGATGATGGTTAGCATTTTTTAGCAATAAAGTATTTTTTAATTAAGGTATGTACATTGTTTTTTTAGACATAATGCTATTGCACACTTAATAGACTACAGTATAGTGTAAACATAACTTTTATATGCACTGGGAAACCAAAAAATTGGTGTGACTCGCTTTATTGCGATATTCGCTTTATTGCGGTGGTCTGGAACCGAACCCGCAATGTCTCCGAGGTATGCGTGTATATTATGGAAAAAATTATTTGCTGCTAGTCTTCAATGGTTTATCAATGATTCTTTTTCTCTCTTACTTGAACTCTACCTCCCACAGCTGGATATGAGGCCAGAGGTAGCAATGGAGCCTCAGATATTAATGAGATCTTAGCCCCTATAATCCCTTGTAGCAGGTATGCTGACTTGAGGATAGGGCATAGAAATCAATGAGTACATTCCTCAGATATTGAGTGTAGGCCATTTAAAGTCCTTATGCCATTAGGCAATCTATCCAGCACACAAAGTTACATAGCATTGAAATCATCCTCTTACAGATCTCAGGCCAAGTTGCTCAATTGTTCTCATGTTCTGGAAAATGTGTCAAAAATAGGATTCTGGAGATAAAAGGGCGAGTGTTGCAAATTCCCCACAGGCAAATATTTCACCCCCTCTGACTGAATGCCATCTCCTTATTAGCAGGCTAGATAGTGCCAGTGGATAGAAGTTATCCTAATGTTTGCAACTGATATGTCCACCACGCCTGTATTGCACCAAGACAGGGGTGGAAGCCATCTTCTAAATCAGATTAGCCCTTTTCAGTCCAAAAATGTTGACCAGGCCCCAGCTGGCTTGTAGTATGCTGATTTAAGTTACAGGGAACAGCTTTATTTACATTACGACAGACCTCTGCCCTGCAGAACAAGTCTTCTTTCAAACAGGAAATCAGAGTCAGTCCAGTAGATGTTTGCCTGCAGTCGTAACATACATCATAACCCACAAGAATGGGAGTAGCAAGGTGTCACTACCTGACATGGGCAGATGGGGCTAGTGACAGAGTAGTAGTGCTTTTGCATTCAATAGCACTTAAACAAGAAAAAAAAGTACTGAACAGTCCTCTTCTTCCAGATGCCTTTCCTCAACAGACTGCAGTCCTCCCGGGGCATGTGTCTGTGCAGACATACCTGAGATAGCCTGAAACCAGCTAGATTTATAGGAATGGGATGACCCTTCAAAGATGCACAGACATCTTCCTGTTCCTATTACAGGGGCACGTATGTGCCCAGAGGGGGTAATAGAAGTGTTCCATGATAGCTCAGAGTTAGTCTCATGATTCACTTTGGGTGTCTACTAGGTGAATAAGAGTCTACCCTCTGTCTTCATCCATTGGCAAGGCGGTCCATGAAATAAAACAGACAGTGGAGTTTACACCCCATCTCCAGGTTTACAGCAGGACTGAATAAAGTCATAGTTCCCCGTATTACCTTGAACCCAATCAATCTGATCACATCGGAGGCTAATTTTGGTTTCGTTCTTCTTTGACAAGAAGTACCTTTCTATGCAGCCACATAACAGTTTTGGTTTTGGTTTTCTGCACTGTACCATTGGATGGTTGGCGGTCTGCTGTCTACAATGCCCTTGGCAGACATGCAGTTAAAGGGGAATTGGGATTTCGTGTATGATCCCAGCAGTTGCACTTCCTGCTATGCTACGTGGCATGGAAGGAGGCATGGTTGTGGGATCAAGTATCAGATCACATCAAGCCCTATTGCCACTGCAGGGGAAGCCTGGAATCCAGATCTCAGCTTCCCAAGCACCAGCAAATAGCAAGCTCCCAGAGCTGGGAGCCCCATCAGCTGATGTAACTCCCAGCTATAGGGCTCATTATGAACTGCTAAGGCTGGTAGCCATCAGCTGATCTGGGCTCCCAGCCACAGAGATGCACAATGCAGCTGGGAATTCAGATCAGCTGACAGGGCTCCCTGCTGCACCCGCGTGGCTCAGAACCTGGCTACATGTTCAATCAATGGCATAAAAGGAACCAGTCGTGAAGTTACTACATTAAACACATGTAATAACTTTGTGGCTTATTATCACGCCATTAATTGTATTAATGCATGGCCAGGTAATTAGTTAAATGTGCTTAACTGGTTAATCACATCTTAAGTATAACATGTACCAGGGGCCCAGGAGACAAGCGCTATTTCGTGTTCACCATAGACACAGCCAATAACAATGCAGGTGCACGAGCTATTTTCTCTTATTTTGGTGTCATCACTTAATCTGAAGCAAAATGTTTGACAAAAAGCATGTGGCTGTTCTGAGTGCATGGCTAATTATCTATTGGCATTTCTAAAGCACCCATCATTATAATATCTATGCACTGACATGACAGAGGTAGTTTCATGGAAAATCAAATAAACTGCTTCATCAAATTTTCGGGCAGGAGGAAGGGAGGAAACTTTGGATTTCTTCTCATATGTAAAACACTCTTTAAAAGTCTGCCTTATAAGACACACTTTGTAAAATTCCTCTCCCAGACTCCTTCTGCTGCTCTAAAATGCTTTCTATCGCTGTTTCAAGAATTCCAAGACACTTGCCCTTGTGATTTATAGTAATTGGTCTCCCCCAAACAGCTCCCAAGATCCCTTTATAAAAATGACTGGCACGCAAATCCTGGTTTCAAGGCAACCTTACACATTTGAGCTTTCATTGTCATGCCAGCTTGTAGCATCAGACTAAAATATTATCCATGATGTGAAGCTCTTTACATGTAGGGCCTACACAATGAAGAAGACTGGCTGTTGTTTTCACATCCCACTATATAAATACTTGTGCAAACTCCCAGTGAAAACGTGCAGTTACCTGTAAATATGGTAATTAGTGCTTTGTGATTCTTCCTTAGTAAGCTACTGGGCTGCCAAAGCATGTAAAGGAATCACTAGCACTAATGTATTTTATTTCCAGTGCCTACCTTGACAGCACGTGGGAATGATAAGAAAATGTTCTGATGCAAAGAAGCATACACTAGTGGCTTCAGCAGCAATGAGTACAATGCTTTGGCACTACCAAAGGTTATGGGCAAGTCACAGGGCAAAATCTCCCTTGCTGATTTGCTCTATGGCCTTGAGGAAGTCACTTCACCTCTGTGCCTCAGTTTCCTTCATCTGGAAAATGAGAATAATGACATTTACCTGCCATTTAATGAATAATGACATTTACAGGATTAGCAATAGTTTTTAAACTGATAGATTCATTTAAAATAGAGGGTGCTAAATAATATTATCAATGCATTTAACTGCTCAGAAAGGAACGCGCTTACCTATTAGCTGTCAAAGAAAATTAAGTGCGTTTTGCTGAAAAAGCCCAATAATTATCTAAAGACCTAGCAGACATTTTAGGAAAGTGGCTTCTTCCTGAAGGCAAGAGCATTATCAACAGAGTGCATGGTGCAAATAGAAGAAAATGTATATGCAGCAACACCAAAAAAAGCTTAGGATTAGACTTAGGTCATAGTCACTTAGGTCTCATGCAAGACGTTCTGCACAGGTGTGAATTTTATCCTTAAACAGCAAGCTGAGATTGCACATACATTAATAACATTTATGAGCTCTCTAAAAGTCACATAAAAAAATGGAAAGATTAGGAATGTTTTATTTCAACACTTTCAAAACTGAAACTTTCAAAGTTGCAATTCAAAATGATGTCTCATTTTGAAATATCCTTCCATTTTATAGGGGAAGAATAAGAAACTATAAAACATACCTGAATCCAGAAGAATGCCCCCCCCCCCACACCTGCCCATGTACTGAAAAATAATGTATTTGTAAAACCTTAAATGGACACTACCTAAAGAGCTAGTTTCCAGCAAGAAATTACTCAGATTTAGTGAGACAAGCCTGGGCCTAAGTGGGACTGAGGTCTGAGTCCAGAAGGTGCCGTTTCTTCCCCTTGCTCATTCAGTTTCTATGGCAAGCACAGGCCTCTGCCTACATGGAGTTTATTGCAGGACCAGAATGTTACAAATCCATAGATGAATAGATCTGCATATATTTTAAATGACCCTACAGACCAGTTTGCATGATAACATTTGAGAAAAATGAAGTCATCAGTTCCTACTTGGGGAACAATTGACGACGCAGGTTTTCAAAGAGACAGCATTCGGCTGAAATCCTTTCACATCTGGAGCTTATGACTCACATTATAGAAGTCCCAAACGATCAAGATAGTGAACCATTAGTGACTCAAGGAGCAGCTAAACATCTGTATAATGCATGAAATTCTGGTAGTGTCTGACTCTCTGGGAATCAGCTGAGGCTTTCAGTTCATGATCTAACAGCGGTAATTGAAGTTTGCACTACCGGTATATTCAGGCTAAGTAATTAGATGGATTACAGTCTTCCTAGCACCATAGCATTCCTCATACAAGCTCTTTATCTCTAGGAGAGATAAATGATACATTTGTTTAAAGTCATAAGTGATTTAGAACAGACTAAATGATACCTTCACTGAGTATTAAATAAAAGGAAAGAGAAAGACATGAGGCTGGGTATCTGAGAGGAGCTTCCTATTTCTCAAATCTAAAGGCCAGGCCCTGAGCTGATATTTATGATGCTCACACTTATTTCTCAGTCATGCTTCCATTCCTTCTCCCATGTGTTCAAGGGTGGCTAAGATGCTGACACAACAGGGGAAACAAGTGTCGGGGAAAGAGAGGAAAATAAAAGATTTCAATGGATCAAAAGAACATATAGGCTACAAATAATGGGAGAAAGATTTCTCATTGTGAGAGCTAACCAGCTAGTCACCAGACAAGGAACAGAAGTCCCAATTCTTAGGTGATTTACAGTAACATTGGATAAAAGTATTGAGACCCGAAAGTCATCTTCCCATCACAGAGGAAGGCAAGATATGACCTGATAGAGCTCTTCATTCATTAATGCCTACAATTCTGTTTCTATACATCATTTTCAATTACAGCCCTAACAATGACAGCATCTACCTACATTTCCTTATGCTTCACCATCTGGAAAAGACATGCTACAATTCAGTGCTCTTTCTATTAGTGGCCCTTGAAGTCTCAGAAGTATTCGGGAACAGCCTTATGCCCTCTTTCCCTGAGCTCACCTTCATAGTTTTGCTGCTATTCAGTACATGAGTGCTGGGAAAACATCAGAAGCATCAGATAGACAGAAAGTTCAGCAGCTTGGAAGTTTACAGGAACAAATCCACACCCCTTTTCTGAGAACTGGATTGCTCGGAGATTCACCAGTGGATGAATCCTGCCCTGAGAAGGGCGATGGGCTAGAGCACAGGCCAGTAGCCTATGGCCTGCAAGCTGGATCTAGCCCATGGAGTCATTTTATCCAGCCAGTGGACATGGGGCTTCAGCAGCATTTGCTCTCCCCATGGACCATTTCTTCCCCCAAAATTAGTTATACAATTTTTTATTACAAAACAGAACTATATCCTTCTGGAGATCTGCACCCTGGGGTATTTAGTCACACATTCTTCATTTCATGAAGAAACAGGAAGGTGTGTTTTACTTCCCCTGACCCTAATAGGACCAGGGCGGCTGAAAGGGGTGACCTGAATTCAAGTCCTCCTCAGGCGTGATGAACCTCTTCAGCCCCATTGTATACATCGGCTGCATGTGTGTCCTTCAGGGAACATGCAGGCATTCAGAGGTGTAGCAAGCTCATCAAATGCCTAGGGGAGAGGGGGAGTACACTGACCACTAGGAAGAAGTCTTACCTGCCCTGATTTTCTGTACACTGAAGACACTGCCATTGCCACTGCTGTAGCGGCATAGGCCCCAGCAGCTCCATGCTATGGGCTTCTCGGGATCCACTCGTGTGCCCTGTTTGCTCTCCCACCCATACGCATGCACAGTGGGTTCAGGACTGTGCCTGGTGTGGCAAAGGCTCCCACGGTGAGGGGGAGCACCATTCAAGCAATGGATGAATGGCTCAGCAACCAGAGAGGAGTACACTTATATCACCGGGGTCTGCAGGTATGAGACAGGCAAGGCAGGCAAGCCAAGGCAGGCATGGAGATCAAGCTGACAACTGAAATAAAGGACAACAACAATAGGGAGCAAGAAGAAATCAATACTGAATATGGAGGGGCAGCCCACAGTTGATTCCCATAAAAAGTCACAGCTCCTAAATACATACTTCCCCAGGGAATATGGGAAAGATAACAGTCTACATAAAACCAGTCCCAAACAGGTGAGGGATCTCTTGGAAGACTTGGATGTTTTCAAATCTGCTGGGCTAGATGACCTGCGTCTGAGAGCCCTGAAAGAACTGGTTGAGCTTATAGCAGCGCCACTGATGAAGCTGTTTGAAGAGTTGTAGAACTCAGAAGTGGTCCCAGATGACAGGAAGAGGGTCAGCGTGGTACCTATCTTCAAGAAAGTGAAGAGGAATGGCCCTGCAAGCTACAGACCAGTCAGTCTGACTTTGGTCCTGGGGAAAAATTTTTGAAAAATGTGTTAAGGAGGCCATCAATTACAATCTGGTAACTGGTGGGGTATTAAGAAGTAACCAGCATGGCTTTGTTGAGGGTAGATCGTGCCTGAGAAATCTGGTGTCCTTCTATGCCCAGGTAACTAACCATCTGGATGAGGGGCATGAGGTTGATATCATTTACTTAGACTTTAGCAAAGCTTTGATTCTGTTTCCCATGAGTTTCTCTCTACTAAATTGGAGAGTGCTGGGCTGGGCCAGTCTGCGATGAGGTGGGTGGACAACTGGCTTAGAGGCCAATCCCAGAGAGATGCTTCTCCCTTTCTATTCAGGGTTGATGAGGTGACAGCTGGAGTACTGTGTCCAGTTCTGGGTACCACACTTCAGGAAGCATGTGGATAAGCTCAAGAGGATACAAAGAAAGGCCACCCATATGATTAGGGGTCTGGAGGATAGGCCCTATGAGGAGAGACTCTGGGAACTCGGCCTGTTCAATCTGAGTAAGAGCAGGCTGAGAGGTGACTTGACAGATGTCTACAAGTAAATTAGGAGTGAGCATCAAGATCTAGGGGAGCGACTCTTCAGGAACGCATCTCAAGGGAGGAAAAGAACCAATGGGCACAAGCTAATAGAGGGAAAATTTGGGCTGGACATAAGAAAAAACTTTTTTTCCATAAGAGTTACCAGAATCTGGAACACACTCCCAGCAGAGGTGGTGCAGTCGCCATCCTTGGAGGTGCTCAAGATGAAGCTGCATAAGCACCTCGTTCAGCTCGTTTGAGCCCATTAACTTCCGGCCCGTGGCAAGGGACTGGACTTGATGATCTTGCAGGTCCCTTTCAGTTCTTCGATTCTATGATTCTGCTCAACCCCACACTCCAGATACACTGCTGGATGCAGGGCCGTGCTGCAACCAGCATGTCTGTGCTATCCTATGTCCGGGTAGCACAGACCTGCCTCTACCACGGCTGCCCCCATACAGTCAGCACCTGGAGCTAGCTACACTACTGCAGGCATGACCATGAGTTTATTGCCTTTCAACTCTCTTACAAGTGAATACAACTTCCAAATGTAGATTTACAAGAAGACAGTGCATGCTTCTACACGTTTATTAATGCGCCTTAGATACTGTACATTTAGTTTGTTCTTGCTTAATAAAGTACTAACTAAATGCACAGTAACTAGAGTTACTGTGCAGTGCTGCCAGTGCATGGTTATTTTGTGATGCTTACTGCACATTAACCTAATAACACTGCACAGTAGGCTATTAACGTGGTTTTTAACTGCCATGCTACTGCGCAGTGTTATTAGGCTAATGTGCAATAAGCATCTCATGTAGATGTGCTCAGTGTCTTGTACTACAAAAACAAATGGGTATAAACTGCCCACAAAAAAACCTTTAGGTTAGACATTAGAAGAAGGATTTTCACCATTAGAATAGTGGGGTTCTAGAAGAAAATTTCTTAATGCAAAAGAAGGTGCAAAACCAAAGCTTACTGCTTTCAAGATGAAACTTTACCAATTTAAGACAATGACTGTGTAGTGTGGTTTTCTGCTGCTGCAGGAGACTGCACTTGATCCAGGTCCTTTTCAGTCCAATGTTCTTTCACTGCTTTTCTTGGGGTAAAGAGATCAGTCAGCTATAATGTTCCTCCATATGCATGGAGTATCTCAAGCAAAAATGCTTCAGAATTACCTCATCCACATTGTATCCACTAATCAATCCAAACCTTCTGCAGACTACTCAGTAGAGCCTGGGAAACAAGCAGGAGAAATTGGAAGTCCTTGCATAGTCCCAGAACTATGCTGTGATTGGAATAACCGAAACTTGGTGGGATAGCTCGCATGACTGGAGCACTGTCATGGATGGGTATAAACTGTTCAAAAAGGACAGAGAGGGGAGAAGAGGAGAAGGAGGAATTGTGCTTTATATAAAAGAGCTGTATGATTGCTCAGCTCCAGTATGAAACTGGAGATGGGCCTCTTGAAAGTACCTGGGTTCAGGTCAGAGGGGAGAGCAACAAGGGTGACACCATGGTGGGGGGCTGCTATAGATGACCAGATCAGGAGGATGAGGTGTATAAGGCTTTCTTCAAACAGGTAGCGGAAGTTTCGCAATTACAGGCCCTGGTTCTCATGGGGCCTTCAATCACTCTGACTTCTGCTGGGAGGGCAACACAGCAGTGCACCGGCAAGCCAGGAACTTTTTGGAGTGTATTTGGGACAACTTCCTGGTGCAAGTGTTGGAGGGGCCAACTAGGGACCTGCTGCTCACAAACAGGGAAGAATTGGTGGGAAATGTAGTAGTGGATGGCAACTTGGGCAGCAGCAACCACAAGATACTTGAGTTCAGGGTCCGGAGGACAGAAAGGAAGGAGAGCATCAAAGTAAGGATCCTGGACTTCAGAAAAGCAGACTTTGACTCACTCAGGGAACTGATGGGCAGGATCCCCTGCGAGGCAAGTCTGAGGGAGAAAGGAGCCCAAAGAGCTGGGTATATTTTTTAAAAACTTTACTGCAGGTGCAGGAATGAACCATCCCGATGCACAGGAAGAACAGTTTGACTTAGCAGGGAGCTCTTCAGTAGGCTAAAACACAAAAAGGAAGCTTACAGGTAGTGGAAACTTGGACAAACAGCCCAACATAGGGATGGGTATAAGAGTATTGCTTGGGCCTCCTAGGATGAAATCCAGAAGGCCAAAGCACAACTGAAGTTGCAGCTAGCAAGGGACATGAAGGGTAACAAGAACAGTTTTGACAAGTATGTCAGCAACAAGAGGAAGGTCAGGACAAGTGTGGGTCCCTTACCGAATGGGGGAAACAAACTAGTGACAAAGGATGCGGAAAAGGCTGAAGTACTCAATGCCTTTTTCACTCGAGTCTTCACAAGCAAAGTCAGCTCTCAGACGACTGCACCTGGCAACACAGTTTGGGGAGGAGGGGAGCAGCTAACTGTGCAAAAGAACAGGTTAGGGATTATTTAGAAAAGCTGGATGCATACAAGTCCATGGGGTCAGACATGATGCACCCATGGTGCTGAGGGAATTGCCTGATTTGGATTAAACATCTAATTTCTGACCCTACAATAAAGCCTCCTGGTTTTGACCTTACACAAAAAACATGGAAGGCTCTAAATCAGAGCCGAACTGGGCATGGCCTCTGTGGTTACTAGATGCACAGATGGTGTATTAGGAGTTTTGCAGAATGTGACTCTGACAACCCTCATCAAACTATGGACCACATAACAACACTCTGTCTTCTATACAAATTTGACAGTGACATCGCAGACACATTCCCTTTCCTCAAGACCATTAGACTGGTTAACTAACCTTAAACTGGACCTATAATTGTTGCTCCAAGTCATCCATACAAAATTATCTTTGAAAACTCATGGCAATTGTGAGAGGCCCCAGACAACTGGAAAAGGGCAAATACAGTGCCCATCTTTAAGAAAGGGCAGAAGGAGGATCTGGGGAACTACAGACTGATCAGCCTCACCTCGGCCCCTGCAAAAATCAAGGAGCAGGTCCTCAAGGAATCCATTGCTAAGCACTTGGAGGAGAAGATGGTGATTAGGAGCAGTCAGTGTGGATTCACCAAGGGCAAGTCATGTGTAGTAGGGCACTAAGATGTGCCTGCTTTTTAAGTCTGAAGAAGCCAGGCCCGGGAACTCCGCAGACCAAGCAGAGCTCCCAAGCTGCAGGCTGCCAGGGTAACAGCCTCAGAAAGTAATTGGTCACACCGGCCGATGTCACCTGACCGGCAGAAGGCAGGCTTCTGGGATATATAAGCCCAGGCTGTAGCTAGCAGACACATACTCTCTCCCTGGCAGCTAAGGGGAAGGGAGCTCCTGCCTGCTGAAGCTATTTGAGACTGCCTGCTCTGCTACCTAGGTGAAACATGCCTACAGGGAGTCTCCCAGGTACCTAGATAGGGGCATTTTACTCGAGTGGAAGTCTGTTCCCTTAAAGGGGCATAGCAGGGTTGTTATTGTTAGTATTTAAGTTACAGCTGAGGGGCTTGTGTTTATGTTCATGTTTATCCTTGGGGGATAAGGATGAAGATAGAAGGGTAAGTTTGGAGGCCTCATTAGTGACTGGAGGGAGAGGGCCTATGATTTGGTAGAGCCCAATGTTAGGCACAGTGAGCCCAGAGCACCAGGAGGGCACAGCCAGAAAAACTCAGCAAGCCCACAGCACCAGAATGGTGCAGGTACAGGGTTGGGCAAGCCCATAGTGCCAGAGAGGTGCAGGCAGAGGGGCACGGCCCCATAGCACCAGAGGAGCACAGCTAAGGGGGTGCAGAGTCGGGTGCCTGGGAGAGTCATAGAGCCAGGCATCCAAGAGAAAGGCACAGAAAGGAAGTCACTAGAGAACTCAGTGCCTGTGTGTTGGAAAGAGACAGCAGCCAGAGGGCTCAATGCCAGGGGTGTATAGAGTTGACTAAGGTAGTAACACCTGCAAGGCATGCGACATGTGTAGGGAAGGTCAGAGCATTTATGTACCTCCTAATATAGCTGGGCACATGAAGAGCAGCCTCCCACCAGATGAACAGCTTAATTATTTACTAACAAGGCGTGGCAGATGAGATAGGTAGACGGAATGCCCAAGACAGGTGGGTAGGATGATGCAGAGGTCGGCCTCAGGACAGCTCCCTGTTGCATCATGCCTGACCAATGTGATTGCCTTCTATGATGAGATGACTGGCTCTATTGATATGCAAAAGGCAATGTACATGATTTACCTTGTCTTTAGCAAAGCGTTTGATACAGGCTCTGTATCCTCCAAGCAAGCTAAAGAAGTACAGGTTGGATGAATGGACTGTAACATGAATAGAAAACTGGCTGGATCATTGGGCTTGAAGGATAGTAATCAATGGTTTGATGTCTAATTGGCAGCCAATATCAAGTGGAATGCCCCAGGGGTCAGTCTGGGGGCTGGTTTTATTCAACATCATCAACAACCTGGAAGATGGGATGGAGTGTACCCTCAGCAAGTTTGCAGATGACACCAAGCTGGTTGGAATAGTAGATGCACCGGAAGGTAGGGATAGGATTCAGAGAGACCTTGACAAATTGGAGGATTGGACCAAAAGAAATCTCATGAGGTTCAATAAGGATAAGTGCAAAGTCTTTCACTTGGGACAAAACAATCCTATACACCAGTACAGGCTGGGGACTGACTGACTAAGCAGAAGCTCTACAGAAAAGGACCTGGGGGTTTCAGTGAACAACAATCATAGAAAAGTAGGGCTGGAAGGGACCTCAGGAAGTCATCTAGTCCAACCCGCTGCTCAAAGCAGGACCATGCCCAACTAGATCATTCCAGGCAGGGCTTCCTTGAGCAGGTCCTTAAAACCTCCAAGGATGGAGATTCCATCATCTCTCTAGGTAACCCATGTCAGTGCTTTACCACCCTCCTAGTTAGGAAGATTTTCCCAATATCCAACCTAAACTTCCCTTGCTGTAACTTGAGACCATTGGTCCTTGTTCTGTCATCTACCACCACTGAGAACAGTCCAGCTCCATCCTCTTTGGAACCACCCTTCAGGTAGTTAAAGACTGCTATCAAATCCCCCCTCAGTTTTCTCTTCTCCAGGCTAAATAAGTCCCGTTCACTCAGCCTCTCCACAAAAGTCATGTGCCCCAGCCCCCGAACCATTTTCATTGCCCTCCGCTGGACTTGTCCACATCTGTTCTATAGTGGGGTGGGGCACAAAACTGGACACAGTACAATATATGTAGCTTCACCAGTGCACCAATGCTCCTACTAATGCAGCCCAGAATGCTGTTAGCCTTCTTGGCAACAAGGGCACACTGATTCATCCAGCTTATTGTTCACTATAACCCCCAGGTCCTTTCCTGCACAGCTGCCGTTTAGCCAGTTGGTCCCAAGCCTGTAGCGATGCATGGGATTCTTCTGTCCTAAGTGTAGGACTTTTCACTTGTCCTTGTTGAACCTTATGAGATTTCTTGATGCTTGATCCTCCACAATTTGTCTAGGCCACTCTGAATCCTACCCCTACCGTTCACCATATCTGCTATACCCCCCAGCTTAGTATCATCCATGAACTTGCTGAGGGTGGACTCCATCCCATCTTCCAGATTGTTAATGAGGAATTGAATAAAACCCGCCTCAGGACTGGAGCACTCCACTTGATACCAGCTGCCAGCTAGACACTGAGCCATTGGTTACTACCCATTGAGCATGACCTGCCCTGATCACCACAAGTTTTCAAATCGTTCAGACATAATGGCCAGAGGCTCTGCAATCACATCAGCCAACTTCCTCAGCACCCTCGGATGCATTGCATCTGGCCCGCGGACTTGCACACGTTCCACCTTTTCTAAATAGTCCCTAACCTGTTCTTTCACCACTGGGGGCTGCTCACTGTACTCTTCTACCACATGGGTCATCACTATATGGGTAATCACTTGCACTGGAATGTCTTGCCTATAACAAATCTAAGCTGCTGAGGGTCATTTTCAGCTCTCCAATAAGTTTTCAACATCCTACACCACTCATTCAGGATACAGTCCATTGTACTTTGACTATAGTCCCTTTCCTTCTCTAGCCCCTTGGGTTAAGTAAGGACATGCAAAAAGCCCCTGGTGGAAGTATTCTATCATGCTTTACTTGAAGTGTTATAACAGGGGCTGTCAACTGGGGCTACATATACCCCTGGGGTACTTGGGATGGCCCCAGGGGGTATACACAGTAGCACAGGGAAATGGTGTGTGGCAGCAGCGTGGAGTGGTGAATGGTAGCAGTGCCCCCCTCTGTACCCCCATGTGCCCCCCTGCCAGCCATCAGCACCTACTTCCCATGTCTAGAAGGAGGTACACTCCAGAAGGGATACACTCCTTTAAAAAGGTTGAAAACCCCTGTATTATAAGTTAGGGCATGAGAGAGCCAAACAGTGCAGGAGTTTTCACTTGTCCTTGTTGAACCTCATGAGATTTCTTGATGCTTGATCCTCCAATTTGCCTAGGTCACTCTGAATCCTAGCCCTACCCTACAGTGTATCTACTACATATCCCCAGCTTGGTGTCATCTGCAAACATGCTGAGGGTTCACTCTATGCCATCTTCCGGCTCATTGATGAAGACATTGAACAAAACCAGCCCCAGGACCAACCCCTGGGGCACTCCACTTGATATCGGCTGCCAACTAGACATAGGACCAGTGATTACTACTCTGAGTCTGATGTTCCAGCCAGTTTTCTATGCACTTTACAGTCCATTCATCTGGTCCATACTTCCTTGTTGAACCTTATGAAGATTGTTGAACCTCATGAGATTGCTGAATCTGAGCTGACAGTGTGCCCTTGTTGTGAAGAAGGCTAATGGCATACTGGGCTGCATAAGTAAGACTGTTGCAAGTAGATCAAGAGAAGTGATTCTTCCTCTCTTCACCACACTGGTAAGGACACATCTGGAATCCTGTGTCCAGTTTTGGGCCCCTCTTACTACAGAAAGGATGTGGGTAAATTGGAGTCCAGCAGAGACAAGTATCCAGAGTCCAGAAGAGGACAATGAGAATGCTTAGGGGGTTGGGGCACATGACTTCTGAGAAGCGGCTGCAGGACCTGGGCTTATTTAGTTTGGAAAAGAGAATACTAGGGTGGATTTAATAGCAGCCTTCAACTACCTGAAGGGTGGTTCCAAACAGGAAGGAACTAGACTGTTCTCAGTGGTGGCAGATGACAGAACAAGGAGCAGTGGTCTGAAGTTGCAGCAAGGGAAGTTTAGGTTACATATTAGGAAAAACTTTCTCAATAGGCGGGTAGTAAAGTAGTGAAACAGGTTACCCAGAGAGGTGGTGAACTCTTCATCCTTGGAAATTTTTAAGCCTTGGCTAGACAAAGCCTTGGCTGGGATGATCTAGTTGGGGATGGTCCTGCTTTGAGCAAAGAGTTGAACTAGATTCATAGATTCATAGATTCATAGATTAAGGGTCGGAAGGGACCTAGTAGATCTTCAAGCCCGACCCCCCGCCAGGGCGGGAGAACAACAAAAAAACCCCAAAAAGAGAAACGGGACTCAAATGAGTCCAGCCAGGTAGGCATCCAGCCTCTTCTTAAAGACCCCCAGGGTAGGGGCCAGCACCACTTCCCTTGGAAGTTGGTTCCAGCTCCTAGCCGCCCTAACTGTGAAGTAGTTTTTGCGGATGTCCAATCTATACCTCCTCTCCATCAACTTGTGCCCATTGCTTCTTGTTATGCCAGCGGGCGCTAGGGGAAACAGCGTCTCCCCCAAACCCTTCTGGTCCCCCCTAGTGAGTCTATAGAC
>NW_017728992.1:188989924-189002578 GCF_001723915.1 Gavialis gangeticus | reverse complement strand
GATTGCCCAGCGTATCCTGCAGGGATGACCACCTGCAGTCCCTTCCAACCCTAATTTTCTAATTTTCTATGATTCTGAGTGTTGATGGACGTGCAGGCCCCTGCTCTAACTCATGGCACCTTATATAAAGTGCCATGAGTTAGAGCATCCCCCTCCCTGCTCAGACCCAACAGGAGAGGGCAGAGATTGAGCCAGCCTATGGGCAGGCAGCCAGACTGTGGTCAAGCAGCCAGTGGCCCCTCTGCCCAGCCAAGGAAATGGCCCTCTCCCCAGCCCTACCCACCCCCCCAGCTCTGGGGCTGTCAGCAGGAAGCGAGGGAAAACGAGGAGGGGCAAGCCAGCAGCTGCAAGCTGCTAGCTGGGGTTTGCTGTTGGGGGGGCGGGGGGAAAGGACTGAGGTTACGGGGCTTTGATCCACCCACCTCTCTTCCATCTCAGGCCAGGCAAGCCCCAGCCAGCAGCTTGCTGCTGCTGGTTTGCCCCTCCCCCCACCCATTCCCTTCCTGCTAATAGCCCCAATTGCATGACAAAACTGACCCTAAAGAACAAAAGTTCCCTAAGGCACTCTAAAGTGCAGTACCTTCACCTGATACCTCATTTGAGGAGGGTTCTTTTTTTTAGGCACTTTATAGCCATGCACACGTCACATCATGGCTGTAGACAACATTCCCTCTAAGTTGTGCAGTGTGCGCGGCCGTGCATGAGCACTCTTACAATGCTGCCAGGCACGCCTGCATGGCTGCGCATGCTGCACAGCTTACAGGGAATGCTTGCTGTAGAGTGCTTTAAGGGGGCTGATCACACAAAACATATCTCTTCTGTCTGTGCCTTATATTTCAATACTCCAAGCTAACCACATTTCTGATTAATGTGCTGCACCACTGCACACACATGTAGAAACTGAAATTCACACACAAACTTCTGTAGAAATTATAACTGCCACAAAAAGCACCGCTACTAAAATTTAAAAGACCTCGTAACATCTGGCTCTCATCATTCACACCACTTTGCCTACATAGCACAGAAAGGCATTTTAAAGATACCACTTGCAAATTGATGCCAAGCCTTGCATGTGCACACATACAGAACCCCCTATTGGAGCTTTGAAAAGTGTAACTTGTGACAGACAGGCCAATTCAAAAACAGTCATCAAAAGACATGACCACATCACTGACAAACCTGGCCATTGGTTGTTCAGGATGGGAGCACAGATGTGTAGGCAACGGAAGGAATGTGGAAGAGGTTAAGAATGGAACCAAGGAGGAGATGACAGACAAAGTTTGGAATGATTTAACTGTTTCTTTCCTCGTGTGTTAGAGTGTGAGTAGGTGCAATGTGAAGTCTAGCAAACTCACAGTAATGAAGGTTTTTGAGAATGAATATTCATGTGATACTAAAGTAGTAGAAACTGACCGCTAACCTCTAGCTTGAGGAATAGCCATATATTATTCAAGAATCTTCAATGGCCGTACAGCTGGAAGAACAAACCATCTCTCTCTGCATAGCACCTGAAAGCTGATGCTCTTTTAAGGACCACTATACCTGGCATCTTTTGTATCAGTCCCTTCAACTGTATATGGGATCAAAGTATATGAGAGACTAGATGCCACTGTTCCCTTGTTCTCTACCATCTCTCTACATCCCCACTTTGGTTTCTCATCTTGTACTTACAACTTTTCAGACAGCATCCTTTTGATCTGTTCTAGCACTAAAGGGCCGTGGAGCAAGCACAGTGGGGCTACCCCTACATAAATTATCTTGCCACCGATAAACACACACACACACATATGTATATATGTAACTATATATATGTATGTATATATTATATTTTATATATTAGTGTATTTTATATATTATTGTATTGCTTAGAACATTGTTGTGGCATTTCTTTGTGCACAAAGTGATAGCCATGGAGCTTTTTCTCAAATAAAGACATGCCCCTACAACAAAACCGTTTAAATTGCTGAGTTAAACTGAGATAAGAAGAAGAATACAGCAATCAGCATGAAAAATGTAATCCAGGTTAATACTCGGGTTTTTGGGGGGATTTATTTTTATTTTTATTTTTATTTTTATTTTTTGACAGTGAAAAATAAGACAAAAGGCAATAGCTTGAAGGGTATTTCCAGCTTGATATAATTTTATCCTTATTTATCTGTGCAATTGAAGTGGAGAAGGTCAATCATGTGGCAGAGTGGCTTAGCACTACATGTTTGTAGGTATAATACACGGGAATTATATATAGAATCCCACTTGGTTTATTCACAATATTTTCCTCTCAAATTTCAATCATTGTCTTCCTCCAAGGCTAACATGTATCAGATCAGAAGAGGTAACTGTAGGATTAGCTCCAGGTCCAGCATTTTCTCAGGGGTAGAGAGAAGGGCCTTTTTTTGCTGCCTTTGTAGAGCACACCTTGGGCCATATATTCATTCAAAAAGGAAAACCAGATACATCTACTTAGTTGTTAACAGGTAAGTGATTCTGCTTTGGATTAGAAATACCCCACCTTCGGTACAAGCCCCATTTAAGACTGTGGAGAGAAACCTCCAGGCAAACAGACACTCTCCTGGATTTGTTTGTCCAGAAGTGTGGTTGAAAGGTAGTGACTGGTTCACTGCACTATTGTTCAAAATTAAGAAGAATAGAGCAGTGAAAATAGCTGCGAGGTCATCTAGTCCATCACAGAAGAAGTGCTCTCCACACCGTGTTTCTGAGTGCTTTGCCCAATCTAGCTTTAAAGGTCTGAAGCAATGGGGGATTCACCATTTCCCTCAGGAGCCTGTTCCCCTCTAATAATAGGCTTTGCTGCCAGGAAAGATTTCTTGATATTCAGCCGACATTTTCCTTTGTACTGGTTCACTGCATTGCTCCAATCATCCCTTTGCATGACTTGCAACAATACTGCCTTATTGTTCAGTCCCTTCAGATACATAGGAACATTCATCATTTGCTTTGGCTGAATATAGTTTTAAACACGTGTTCTTTAATCCCATGTCACCACCACTGCCGCACACATTTGTCTGGCTTCCATCTAATTTGTTGGTGTTTCTTTGCTACCTAAGTGACCTGAAGTGGATGCAGTACCCTAAGGGGGAGATTAAGTCCCACTGTTCAAAATAGCACATGAAAAAAAAACCCAGATGGTTCCTCTTCTAGCAAAGAGGAAATTAAATTATTCCCTTGTCTCAGTAGCCAAAAGGGCAACCACGAGGGGGCATGAGAGACACTTCTCTTCCATTTTTTTGTTACCCTGTTGTTGACTTCTTCAGCGTGGTCCCACCACTTTCGTCCTTCTCCAGCCTTCTTCACGAGTCTACGTCAACGTGTGCAACCCAACATTGCAGTGTACTGGCTTTCTGCCACCAAACCTATAGCTGACTACTCTCCTGTCCACCAGGTCACATTTACCATTGATGCTTTTCAAATGTCTGCAGTTTTTCATGAATTCACCTTCTAAATTGGAGACCAAAAAAAATAGACTATGAGGCCAGGGATTCCCCAAATAAGGCATTAAGGGGCAGAGACAACGAGAAAGGAAAAGAAGGAGAAATTGTTTAGGTTAGGCTTGACTTGTGGTGATTGTCTTGAATCCAATTACTAGGTCTGGTCAAACAAAGATTTTCGCCATTTTAAAAGGGGAGAGGAAGCTATTGCTTGGGAAAGCTGCCATATTAGGCCAGCGCCTCAGCTGGCATAAATTGGTATAATGCTATTCACTTCTATGGGTCTACAAGGATTTGCACCAGTAGAGAATTTGTCCCACTGAGCAGCACCACACATCACAAGAAATCATGAGATTGTTCACAGAGTAAAATATGATGCCTCATAGTCTATTTTTATGGCAGCACAAAGCCCAAGCAAATAGATGCCCATACCCCTTGTTGTGACACCAACGCCCAAAATGGTAGCTGCAACAGTAGATGGTAAACATTTGTGCCACTTTGTTGCAGAGGATGTCTGTTTGCTTTATAACAGAAGAGCACAGGAGCTGCCCATGGTCTCCAGCCCCAGGCAGGCACATCCAGGGAATTCTTGGGCAGGATCTGGCCCCCGAGTCCCCAGAAGAGTCTGCCCAGGTTTCAGGGTACCTGTGCTGCAAGCAGGGGATTCCCCAGGCACACATATAACGCTACTGCACCCCAATTTGGGACAATGGGAGACAACTGTGTCACCCAGTGAAATGAATCAGCCATCTCAGGACAAATCTGGATCAGCTGTCTCAAGGAGAAGATCCATTTATAGCCAAAGATTGAAAGAACTGGACCTTGGTTATCCTAAAACCACTTTCTTTGTTGCTTTTTACTCTCATACTGCATCTCCCATCTATGCAGGGGACGTACTAACTGACCTTTGGGGTCCTTTCCAACCCAACGATTCTATGATTTATTAATGGGCCCATTTTATTCCCAGCATCTTGTTTTACTTTGACATGTTGACATATTCTCTCCCCTTAAACCAGCCTTAAATTTGTTCTTCTTTGTCCTAATCTTCATCCAGAGGCTGCCACATCTTGTTGTCCATTTATAACGTGGTCCCTTTATTATTTGTCCTTACCCTCTGGCTTTGAGCAGGTCTCCATGATGTTGCACTGGTTTCTCTGCCGTGCATATTTCATCAGCTGACAGCTTCACATGGTGCCGCACTTCCTGTGGAATGGGAGATAAGGCTCCTGATGCTAATCAGTTGCACTAAATGGGAGCTACAACATTCCCTTGCCAAATATTTGACTAACCTTTCTCTTTGCCCAACAGTCTCCATCTCTCATCTCCGTGAATCACTATAAAACCTTGCAACCTAAAATACAGATGCAGTTTCAGGCTAATGAATGATGGGAAGCTTTGCTAAAAACGACGGGGCAGCATTTCAGCTGGTGTAAAGTAGCCGAGCATATCTATTGCTTATTTATTTCTTAATTAGCAAAGCAAAGCTTGAATTCGAGAGCAACACCAATTTACCTCAGCCAAGGGTCTGGCCGTGGAAGATTGTGTATCCTGTGCACTTTCCCGTTTGTTACAAGGACAAAGGCTTGTAACAAGGGGGAGGTGGGGTTCAATCAGGCTGTGATTCAGGATCACATTCAGTAATAGGCCAATTAAAAGTGAAGATTGGTGGCATGCAAGAAATGATACATCAGAGTCCAGTGGGGAAACCAACAACAATGGTGCTTCCAATGGATTTAGCTCGGGCCTTTCATCTTTGAAGGGAACCTGTGTTATAATCAGACAGACCTCATTCCACACTTCACATGAAAGTCTCAGTCTCGGCTTGATTGGCAGCCCTTTGAAAAGGGGGCCTCACATGGGGCCTGAAGGCAAAGAAAAGGTCCCTTCACCAGCCAAAGGGGGAGGGTGGGAACATGCTGGTAGGAAATGTGCTGGGCCTGAGGATATAAATGAAATGGCTCTTCCATTAACAGTGACCACTGAACAGATAGCGGCGTGTTCCTTTACAGGCTGGTGTCATGCGTGACATACCAGTTGACTGCAGATCGTCTCATGTAGTGCAGGCTAGAGATAGGCCCAAAGTAAAACGCTGACCTGAATCAATACCCCATCTCCATTAATATTTTAAGAACTTCTCATGGTGTGTATATATCCTGGCAAATGGAGAAGCCAAGGAGATGAACAAGAGAGCAAATTTCCAGTCATACTATGAGGAAAGAGCTAGATAGATAGCAATTGGAGCAAAAGAGGAGGCTAATTCGGAAAACAGTGCCTGACATTTTGTTCCAAATGTTAGTGTATTGAAAAGTGCTTTTTATGTTTTAATCCCAGCAGTAGTAATTAGAAAGATACAGCTCAGACCGAGCCTATGGCATTCAGAGCGCAGCAAAAACAATGAGAGCGTGGTCATTGGTTTCTTACGGTCATTTGTAAGCAAAGTAATTTAAATTTGTTGCAGACCAATTCTAAAAAAAAAAAAAAAAGAAATGAAATGGCAGTTTCAATATTTGGCCCTGTGGTCAAGAAAAAGAAAACAGGAGATCTGGATTATGCTCGCAGCTTTGTTATAGGCTTCCCATGTGGCCTTACTCAAACCAAATTCATCTCAGTTTCCCCATTTTTTAAGGAGATAACACTGCTTCCTGGCCTCAGGATGCTTAATTCATTCAGGTGTGAAATTTGCCCTTGTAGGAATAGATCCACACAAAGGCTAAGCACCACTTAACTGCATAGGTGAGACTCAAATAGTGAATAAGCTTGTGCAGACTTTTTGAATAGCACTAATTTCTAGAGTACTTTGAGACCCTCAGGTAAAAGTCACCACACATGCAAAACATCAGAACTATCATTCTACATATGGGCTTAGGTCAAAATCCCAGATGCAAAATTCCCTGATCATGATCCCAGGCTTCCCCTGCACCAGCAACGTAGTGTGGGGGCAGGTAGAGCAAATGTTAGGATCATGCATTAGACCTCATTGCATCTTTTTTAAATGACTGTCTGTGGCTCTGGATCCAAACTGGTGTTCAGATCGAGAGATCTGTGGCTTTGGACACAGCTGTGTCTTGAGAAGCCAACACAGGATATGAACAACCGAAAGAAAGATAAGGAGAATTCACTGAGGTATCCCCTCAGTGCTGAAAGGACACCATACCTATCATAGCACCAGGCAGTGCCGTAGCAAAGTGGGGGACAAGCCGGGCGCCGAAATGAAGGGGTGCCAACTGGCAGTGCCTTAGCAATGAAGTTTGGCACCCAGGGCAAATCCCGCAGCAGCAGCCCACCCTCGCCCTGCACACAGATCGGGGGGCACACGCCACTCCCCCTCCCTGCCCTGTGCTTGCCCAGCAGCATAGGTGGAGGGAGAAAATCTTATTTGGATGGCTGAGTAAAACTTAAATTTAAAAGATATTGCTACCCACACACACTGCCCAGCAGGTAAGTGTGTAAGGGAGAGGGAAGGGTTGTGGGGGGGCAGATCAAGGCCCCTGCAGTGAGGGAGGGAGTGAGTGGGGCAGCGGCTGGGGTGAACAGGGCCTCAGGGTGGGCTGTGGGAGGATCAGAGCCCAGGTGGTTTGTCCGAGGGTGCAGGGGGCTCCTGCAGCTGTGCACACCCTCAGGGCAGACATGGAGGGCACGTGCCCCCCCAGATCTGGGCATGGGGAGGAGGCGAGTTGCTGTTGCAGGCTGGGGCTCTGCACCCCGCTGCCTCTGCCCCGGCAGCCGCACAATGCCATGTGCCTCCCGTCGCTGGGCAGGCAGGGGCCTTGATGCAGCAGTTCCCAGGAGACACATGGCATCACACAGCTGCCAGGGCAGAGGCAGAGGGGCACGGAGCCCCAGCCCACAACAGCATCCCACCTTCACCCCACACACAAATCCAGGGGGGCACATGCCCTGCATCCCCACCCCAGGGGTGCGCACAGCGGTGGGAGCCCCCCACGCCCCTGGATGAGCTGCCTCAGCTGTGACCCTCCCATAACCTGCCCTGGGGTCTTGTTCACCCCAGCCCCTGGCCCACTCCCTCCTTCACTGCAGGGACCTCAAGCTGCCCCCCCCCATGACCCTTCCCTGCCCCCATTCCCCCCTGCTGGGCAGTGTCTGTGTCTGCATGTGTAGAAATATCTTTTAAGTTTAAGTTTTACTCAGCCCCACCATATAACGTTTTATCTCTCCACCTATGCTCCTGGGCAAGAAGGGGGGGTGGAGCATGTGCCCCCTGGATCTGTGCATGGAGTGAGGGCGGGCTGCTGCTGCGGGCTTTGTCGTGGGCACCAAAATTTATTGAGAAAGGCTCATTACAAGTATGCATTGTGTGCTTTGAATACTTAAATACTTGAACGCTTTGAATATTGAATACTTAAAACTAAGCATCAGAATCACTCAACATGCTACCAAAACCACATATTTCCGCAGCGGTTAACCCTAGAGTAAAGGCGATACTACTAAAATGAGTCAAGTCTCTGCCTGAGCCAAATTGGCTTTTACTTAGGTAACCAATAGCCACAGTGTTCGGAAAACGTTCACCCAATGGCCTTTTATGAATTCTTAGCTCAGCCCAGCGATCACTCCAGGCGTTGGCCATCTTCTTGAAGACAATGGGAGTTGTGCATATAGATTGTGTACGCCCCTTGCAATCACTTTCAGTTCTGAAGAGTGTCTTGCTCTCAAAGTCATACAGGCAAATGCCAGATACCCTGCTGGTTAAGACAGAGGCCTGGGAATAAGGAGAGCTAGACTCCACAGTGGACTTTTCCCCAAGCTTTGTCTTTGTTTTTAGGGTCTGATGAAGTGAACTTGGTCTCGTGAAAGCTTGTGCTCATTTTCTCATATTTAGTTCGTCTATAAAGGTTCATCTCTACCCTGCCTTTACAGTCTGACCTTGACTTGCAAATCATGCTACTATCAAAGGAAACTAGGGACTTACCCAAGGCATGACAGGACCGAAAGCTGCTGTGAAGGGTAAAGACAAACAGAATCAGCATGAGATGGAGATACAGGGAAGAGCTCTGCAACCCTAAATTACAAGGAAGGCATCCCCCATGCATAGGATACCATTTTTCCAATATACAGGAAACAGAGAATATTTAATAGCACTGACTTAAATCACTCCCTCAAGAAAGTTACCATGGCTACCTGGATAATGTGCTTGGCTGCAGTATTCACAAGGCAGAAGTACAAAGCAGTTAACAGTCCTTGGGTGTGTCTACACATTCATTAATGCGCCATAGTTACTGCACATTAAGTTTAGTACTTGGATAACCAAATACTAAATCCATGCACAGTAACTTGTGCTACTACTCAGTAGCACCAGCACATGGGTTTTTTTGGATGTTAAATGCACAGTAGCCTAATACTACTGCACAGTAGTGTATTAGCACATGTTTTGCCTGGCACGCTACTGTGCAGTGTTATTAGGCTACTGCTTAGTTAGCATCTCGTGCAGGTGCACCCAGTAGAGCTCAATACCTGCCACAACTCAGAAGTGGAGAAAGCCAAAAGCACCCACCCAACCCATTTACTCCATAAACCTGACACATATGTGCTTCGGGGATGGGTGTGTGGAAAATTCTTACTAATAAAACAGGAGTCTTTCATGTGTAAAACAGGTGGTGCAAGGTGAAGCATCAACATATATTACCTGGTAAGACCATACAGCACCACAACTTGCATGAGTACATGCACAGGCACACAGAAGACAGATCACTCTCTCCCACAGTACAGAATAAGTCAATGCCTTGGATTATGACCCTCGTCACCTAATACAAGCAAGCAGAGACAAAGCTAAGTGTTTCCCTTTAAGGCTATTATTCACAAAGGGTTTGCCATAACATTTTTTTGGACACCTGGGAGTACTTTTTTCTCTTTTCATTAAGGTCCTAAACAAGATATTACTCAGAGACCTCTAGGAAGGTTAGAAAAATCAGCCAACAATGAGATTTTAGTTGATTCACCTTCACTTTCTTGCAAGTTTCCATGCTGACACACCTCTAGGCAGCAAGGTGCAGAGACTGAATTTTGGAAGACTAACAGAGAGCCTTTGCCACTTAAAAAACAGAAATGTAAAAGAATATTTGCAGATTTATAGCTCTCAGCTGCTGAGTAAGAGAACTGTGCTTGAGCATTTGAGCACTGTTTCTCTACATCAGGGGTGAGCAATTATTTCAGCTGGCCAGCCACTTAACAAGCTTTTGTGAACTGTCAAGGGCTGCAGACATAAAATCTTTCAGAAGATATCATATTAACAAGTTATAGATAAAAAAAATATTTCATATACTAAGAATCAAACATCTACTATAACCAGGGATCTGGGTTTTCTTTTTCCCACAGAAAAATGGGAAAAAAACACGGATTTCCCCTTTTACCTAAGAAAAACATGGATTTCTCATTTTAACGGAGAAACATGAAGATTTAGCACTTTTGCAAAGAGCTCTCTGCAGACTGGCTGAGTTCCAGCTTGCAAGGGGCTGGGGGGAGTGGGAGGAGGGCGGTCAGGCAGGGGCACCATGTGTATGTATATGGACACTAGCCAAATGCCCATCAAGAATGACGGGAGTGGAGCAGGCAGGGATGGAGCCCCATGCCCCCCCACCCCATCTGGGCCTGCTCCCCGCTTCCCTCCTGCTGCTTGGGGGCCAGGTCCGCTCCCCACATCCTCGCTGCAGTGGTGGGAGGAAGGAAGGAGAGGGCCTGGGCCCGATGCGGGGGAGGACCAGACTTGAGGGTGGAGAGAAGCCAGGCCACCACGGGGGCAGTGGGGGGGAGCAGCGGGCCTGGGCCAACCCAGTGGTGGGGGGGGGGATGGGAGGAGTGGGCCCGGGTCTAAGGGTGGGGAGAAGCCTCACTCCCGCCTTCCCCCAGCCGCTGCCTTATTGGGCCACATCAAGCCAGGCCTGCTCCCTGCCTTCAACTGCCACAGCAGGCTGGCTTCTTCCCCTGCTCAGGCTTACTTCTCCTCACCCGCGCGTCAGGCCAAGGCCAGAGATGCTGGCCTCCCCCTACCCCTGAGGCATCCCGACCCCAATCTCCCCCACACCCCACCGCTGTTGCTGTCACCTCCAAGGAGCAAGGACGGGAGCACAAGGCCAGCTCCGGTGGCCTCACCCCCCACCCCACCCCATCATTGCCACCTGCAGGGAGAAGGGCTGCTGGCCTTGCCTCCCCTTTCCATCTGCTCCATTGCCACCACCTTCAGGGAGCAGGGCGGGGGCGGCTAAGCCAGTTGCTCCTGCCTTGCCCCCTCCCCCATCCTGTGTCCCCACCATCATGGATTGTCAGCCAGCATTGGTTTGTCAGCCGATCAGAGTGCGAATAAAGCGTTATGGACAGACAGACAGATTAAGGCTTTTATAATATTAGAATGGCCCCAGGCAGCCTGAAGAGCAACTCCCACAGGTAAGTTTGGTGGGGGGAGGGGGATTGAGGCCCCCATAGGAGGGGTGAGAGTTGGGCAGAGCTGGGGCTTGAGCTGCTGCCCAGGCAGGCAGTATGTGGGGTTTGAGGCCCAGGGCAGGAATGTGTGGCCAGCAGGCCCCAATGGGGAGTGGGATGGGGCTGCAGGTGGCTCGTCTAGGGGGCAGGGGGGCAGCTCCCTGCTGCTGCGCACACTCCCAAGGGAGCAGGGAGGACCCATGTCCTCCAGATCTATGTGTGACGCAGGGGTGGGGGCAGGTTGCCCGCTGCAGGCTCAGGCTCTCCGCCCTGCTGCCCTGCCCCAGGGCCTCCATGGCGCAGTGGGCAGGACTGGGAGCCGCAGGGCAGAGCGGAGCCAGGTGCAGAAGTTCCTTGCTGCTGCGAGCTCTGTGTCACCCTGATGAGGCATCCACTGCCCACCCAGCAGCAACAAGGGGCACAACCCCATGCTGCCACCCTCACTGCTCCTGGGCCTGCAGGGGACACCTTGCCAGGGTGATGGGGGCTCACAGCAGCAAGGAGCTTCCCCACCTGGCCCCATTCTGCCCTGCTGTGCTGGGTCCTACCCACTGCACTGCAGAGGTCCCAGATCCAGTGTTTTTAATCAATCCACTCAAGTAGCAGGGACCCACTGGTATGTTCTGAATCAGATATATAGGTCTCTTCAATATTCTGAGATATTCCAATATAGTTTTGGTTCAGGCCCCATTCCCAGTAAAGATACCATCAAAAATGGAACATGTCTCACACCGCAAGTAGATTCGTTACTCGCAGCTCCTCAGACTACTTGTCTGGTTTCTTGTCAATCTACAGATCTTTTTTTTTTTTTTTGGTAACACAGTACTGTTTTCTTTCTTCAGTGTTTCATTAGTTCTTCTTACTCATGCAGCTTTCCCCATTTTCTTTCATGTAAATCAAATTACTCATCAGCTGCTGCAAAACTGATAATATACTAAGACTCCTCTCTAAAATGTTTGGTGTGTATTAAAAATCCTTCACATACTTGTACTTCACAAGTATAAATCATTTGGAAGTTTCTGAACATGCCTCTTTGGAGCTGTGAAAGACACGTAGAGTACAAGGCTTGTGCTAAAGAGTGAAGACTTGTGAGGATTAGATCTCCAAGATAAACTGTTCTAAAAATGTTCTCTCAGACCAGGGGACTTTTGTTACATATTTTTGCCTGCTTCATCCTTTTTTTGCTAAGGTGACAAGTGATACCAGTGCACCAGGTCTTTAGTATATGGAGCAAGTTCTCAACTGTCAAAAACATGTGCCTGGGTTATATATGCAAAAGATGCGGTTGCACACCAAAATAGGCAACAGTATGAACAGTGTACATACAACTATATTGCACCCACTTGCAAGCCCAAAAGTGATAACAAAAATAAGAGGCTGCGTTCAGATGAGGTAACTATACAAGTTGAATTCCAGTGAGTGGCACAAACTGAGATATTAAATACAGAAAAAGTATTTGTACATCTATAGCTAGAAGAAAAGATGCCATGGCATTCATAGCTCTAGCCTAAGATTTGGTAGACCTGGGTTCAAGTCTGTGCTGCACCACCAGTTGCCTGTGACACTCAGACCCTTGTGTGACCAAGGCCTTTTTCCATCAAATGGAAATAAGAGCACTTCCCTACCTCACAAGGCTAAGGATAAGATGGGGAAAACTTCTGATATTACAACCATGCAGTGCCACAGCAAGGAAGTTTTGTGCCCAGTGCAAGTCCGCAGCGGCAGCCTACCCTTGCCCTGCACACAGATCCAGGGCACACAACCCCCCCCCCCCCCC
>NW_017728992.1:188968061-188989616 GCF_001723915.1 Gavialis gangeticus | reverse complement strand
CCAGCCAGACGATGCTTCCAAGCTTCCAGGCTGGCCATGTGCATGCTGCAGCTGCACACATACATGCAGCATTTATTTATCAGCCACATCAGCCAACATTTTTCAAAATATTTATAACAAAATATCGACTTGCGACTTGCCTGTTAGCTCCCCTTTGCTTCAGCACCCGGGGCTGTCGCCCTGCTTGCCCGCCACCCCCTTTGCTATGGTACGGCAGCCATGGGTTTTAGCTACCTTTCAGGTATCTTAGATATAGGACCAGAGCCAGCCTTCAGGAAAATGGCATCCTGGGCAAACTTGTATTTTGCACCTCCTTCCTTTCCTGGAGCCTCCCCACCCCTACCTAAGCAGGCTGCTGCAGGCAGAGGCAGGTGGGTAGGGACACAGGACTGGAGCAGGCCCCACCGACCCAGCCTGCCATTGCCTAGCCTGGCTCCTCCTGAGCAGCAGCCTCAAGGACAGCAGCACCTCAGGGACACCTGCTCCCAAGCTGTGGGCACACAATATTGCCCCAGCTCCACGTTGCCCCACAGTGGTCTGCCAGGGCAGGCTGAGCCCAGGGGACTGCTGTGGCAAAGCAGGGGCATGGCAAGCCTGAGCCCAGCATGCGGCTGGGACCATGAATAGAGGAGACCGGAGCAGAGTGGGACGCATACCTGCTCCGTACCCCAGAGGGTGCAGGGTGGGATGGGCCAGGCCAAAACGGGCACACAGAGTGGAGCGGAGAGGAGTGGAGCCAGTGGTCAGGAAGGGAAAGTTTGTGTGACGGAGGAGTGGAAAGTTGAGAGTTAACCAGGAGGCAGCTGGACTGGTCCAGTCCACCCTCGGCCTCCCTTCGCCCGCCCCTCCCAGCACCACGCCACACTGGGATCTCAGGGCGATAGGGGAGAGGCAGGGGCACTGCCCTACATGGCTGAGCCTGGGGTCCATGAGGGGAACCCGTGGGGCTGGGAGACAGCAGCTTGGCTGGGCTGGGAACTGTTCCTGCTGTCTGGGGCAGGGATCAGCTGGGGTGGGCAGGGCGCTGGGGTATTTGGCATCCCCTGACCATGACACTCTGGGCCATTGCCCTCATCACCCACCCCTAAGGCCAGTTTTGTGTAGGACAGTGTTTTTCAGTCAATGATTCTTTGATTCCATTTGTTATAAAGCAAATTATTAATATATCTTCCAATACATTTTGATAATATCCCATTTTCCCCATATCTTTTGTATTAACATTTATGAGAGGTGAAATATTGAACAAGAAAAAAAAATAATCAGCCCCAACAAAACATACATAGTGGCAAATAAAAAATGATAAACATAGACAAGAGATCAATATAAGTCATACCTAGCAAACAGTCTTGGTGGAAAGTCCATATGACCCATAACAGATTTAGAGTAGCAGTAATTTCTTCTAAAAAAGAGACCGCATCATATTAGGTTTTTTATAGTCCAACTAGACAGGAAAAGGCGATGAAATGCTGCTGATTACCCAGTATGACAACCATCTCATATGATTTTTCTATGAGTATTGAAATGATGAGAAAAAGACTTTACTCTGTCCACAGTTCAACGGAAGCTTCTGAACTCTTTCAGGAAAGCAAGTATTTGAAAGGTATCACTATGATGATAATATTTATGAAGAAGGATATACATTTAGAGAAATAAGTTGCTTGCATTTTAGATTAGGAAGAAGTCTGGCCTTTAAAAAAAAGAAAAAAGCTTTCACCTGCTACTAGTGCCCTTGGTCTCAAAAGCTTGCTTTTAATGGAGAGAAAAATGAGGACCCTTTAAAGATGACTATCAATGCCAAGGAAAGTACAAATGAGCTGGGATAGTGAGCAAGGAGGAGTGAATCTGGGAGTGGTGGCATAGGTCAAACCTCCCTCCAAAACGGCTTCTCGGTCTGCACAGGCTAGATATAAAGGCAGGAGCAGTTATTCCTAACAGGATTGCAGCAACTCATTCTCCAGCTCTCTGCTTGAAGCAAGGTAGCACAGAGACTTGTGGAAGTCAGGAAAGAATCTTATAATTTGTTACGCCTTTGTTAATTTCCCTTTTGCATCTAAAATTCACATCAAAATTTGGTGAGTACCGGCATCTTTTAGGGACTATTCGTGCATTGGCTGGAAAACAAATAAACACGCTTTTCCCCACTCCTGCTTACAATGTGTTCACTCAGCTGCTTCACATAAAACAGGCTGGTGAGCGTCTGTCCAAAATCATTGCTATGATCTTCTGTCCCAGTCATAACCATAGCCTAATCCTAATCAAGATCCAAACACCCTATCTCTCATTTTATTCTTGTTTGGATCTCTCCTACCCAAAATCATACCTGCTTAGTCCGGAAATTCTTTAAGTCATAAATCTATTTTGCTGTAGATGTTCAAGGCGATCTTTTTTTTTTCCCAGAGAGACTTTTGGCATGGATCTTCATTATATACCTTCACTCTCCATCCAGAGGAAATCTTCCCATGAGTCCACTGCAAAACACTTGCCTCTAAAGGCACTCCATTCCTTCACATGATCATGACTGACCGGAATACAAATTTGATCAAATAAAAATGTCAAAGAGCCATCTCTAGGTGCTAGTTTAATTGCCACGTGAGAAAAATTGCATGTTTGCTCACTTTATCAGGATCTATATTTAACAGTTTATTTTAAACCCGCTTTATCATTTACAAGGATGGACAAGAACCCCTGCTATGGTGACACTGCTTTTCACCTCTGGATGACTCTAGGAAATCCTAAAATCAGTGTATCCAGCCCTGGGGGGTGAGACCTACTCTACATGGAGCCTCCTGGAGAGTAAAGCTGGCACGGAGGGTCCTTTGCTAGCCCCTCTTCTGCTACTGCCTTTGGGACATGACCGGAAGGAAGAAAGGAAACATGAGCAGAAAGTGTTGTCTTTGTCTGAGTGCAGCCATAAAAGGAAAATTATTCAAGTCCCTGATGTGGGTAAGAGTGCTGCCATGCTGCTCAGCACTGAATGCATTTTGAACATAAATTAAAGCTAGGGTTCAGCGGATTCAACAAACAAAAATTAGGCTTAGAGTCCCATGGGCACATTCATAGATTGCATAGACATTAGGGCTGGAAGGGACCCCAGAAGATCATTGAGTCCAGCCCCTGAACTCATACGGTGAAATATCTCACACATTCAAGTCATATGGTGAAATATCTCACAGCAAGCAAGTCCCCTACCCTGGTTTTCAACTCATCGGAGCCATTCAAAACTACTGAAAACTAAAACAATGATCACTTGTGCCTGGAAACTGACCCTGGAGGTAGTAATGCAATGACTGAAGCTATCCAAAGGTGGCCCTTCTGGAAGCTAGGCATTTCCAGGCCCATTCCCTCTGCTGCTCTCAAAAATATCATGATGACTATCTCCTCCCTGCACTTCATGGACAAGAGAGCAGCACTTCATGGACAAGAGTACTGAACAATATGCTGCCCAACAAGGCATCATTCCAATCCAGGCCTGTCACTGAATCGCACCCAAGACATATCTTGAGATAGAAACCCAAGGAACCAGCTGAACGTGGTCCCTGGATAGCATTATCCAGCTAGCAAGGCAGCAGAGCCATGTGTGCAGCAGAAACCTGAGCACTCATTACCTGGATGGCTCACAGCCCGTTTAGTGTGCAATTGGTTGTGAATGAATGACAAGCTGCTAGGCTGTTTGCTGCAGCTTTTACTTCAAAGGTCTCTGCTTCTTCACACAGCTAGAGCATATCCGTGGTCTTACACAGACAAACAAAGCAACAGCACCCTCTGAAATATAAGCTGCTGCAAATACCTGGAGCATTTCATCAGGCCTGCACAAATGAACCTATATGTACGCTACAAGTTTGCAAACCCTCATTGTCCCTGGGCTCACCAATAGCTTCACTCTGTAAAGAAGTACCACTGTACTTCTGGTGCCTCCATTTGAGGGTTTAAAGTATTTTGGCAGCATTTTGCAGCCTACCAGTTTCACTCTTGGTCAGACTCTACTTGTCATGCTTTTCCACTTATTGGATGACACCTTCAACTTTTAGGCTGTTGCACTGCTCCTACCCTTTGCTCTGCACTATCTTCACAGAGACAGAAATACGATGGTAAGATAGTTTTAGGCCTACTTTGGTTGACTGTAGGCAAATAGGAAGATCACTTCCCATAGTCCAAGTGACAAGAGATTTTCTTCCACCAATGGGATGTTCTTCTAATGTTTCTCCCTGATTCATTGTTGACTCGGCTTAGTGCCAGAGTGGTTATAAAGTTCTTGGAAGATATGATGTACAATGCTATTATTGCACAAGGGCTTCCTATTCAGAGCTTGTAGATGTGTCTGCTTCCTTCTCATCTTCTCTATTTCCCCATCTCATATCTGTTGGCAGAAATTAAAGCATAAAACAGGGAGCCAGACCCTCATCTTTGCTCTGCTTTCTGTGCAACTCCCAGGCTGCAACATGCCTTTAAAGCTGATCTCTTTGACTACCTGAGCTTTCCTCTGCATGAGGGCTTTCTCCAATGGCACAGGAAAAAACAACGCCAGTGCTGCACCAGCCCACATACAAGTCCCTAGTCTAGGAAGCAGGTCAGGGCTGTGATCCAAGCAGGACTGCAATCTGAGCCATTCTCAGCAGCCACCAAAGTTCCTCGTAGTCACTGAGGCCCTGCGACTTCTCTAAAATGTCTAGGGAGTCACATAGCCCAACAGAAGCAAAGGGCTACACATAAAAGTTGCATAAAGCCATTTCTGCTCCTCCTACCCAGGTCTGTGCTCAATAAACTTAGCTAGAGGTAGGCATCTAAGCTCCCATACTGCATCCTAAGGAAGGACTGCACTCGCCTTTGGAAATACCTGCTGGGGAGAAAAGGAAAATGAGAAAAAAACAGACTTCTCCTATATTGCGTTGCAAATGGGAAGGTTGTCCTTGGAAGGGAGCAGTCATCTGCCCCTGTGGGTTTCAGAGAGTCTAACAGAGATGCAAGGTCCTCCCTCCATCGTTTCTGCCCTCTCCAGGCTCTTGATCCCAACTCCAACTTCCTGAAAGTGCATCTCTAACCATCAGGGACTTCCCCAGTGGCAGATGTTCCATAAACCCCCTTTGGCTGGTGTTTTCCCAGGACAGAGTTGATTCCCCAGAAAATGTAATGCAGCTGTGGGCAGACATGGCGCTGAACTCCAGGAGGGATGGCATGCTTCTCCCTCAGAACTGCTCCCATGGTTGTACTAATTCTGGGATGGAGTAGGCCAAGGAGACACTACTCAGGAAAGTCAGGCTCACTTTTACCCCATACTCAAAGGGGAAGATCAATGAGCTTCCCCCAATGATAGGACGAGCATCACACCTAGATCAGGAAAATATTCCATATTCATATTTCCCAAGCATTACCTTGCCTGCCCCGCCTGCGTATATATGCTATGTAGCATTACCCTCAACAGCAATTATTTTCTTATAAGGCTGTCTGAAAACCACCCGTGAGCCCAGCAATGAGAGCTTTGGCATTTGACAGCAGATCCGAGTCTCTCCTTATACAAACCAGGTCAATTAAAAAACAAAATCAATTTCATTTGGAGCCGGGCATGTCACAGGCAGCCCCGCTTCAAACCTCGGTGTGATTATTTCATGAGGAGGCACGGTTCTGAAAGCTATAAAAGCATCATTTGGAGTCTTTGTAATGCAAGTGCCATAAGAGGGGGTTGACGCAGCTGTCACAAGCATTTCACTCTGCCAGTTTCCTCTCCCTGCACAAAGTGATCCTAGTGCCGTTTTAATATTTTATGATCTTTGGGGCTGCGCAAAGCATGGATGAAACATCATATTGACACCTATATCACAGAAATTAAAACTAGATAAGACCTATTAGGTCAGCCTATGCATTCCCCTTATACTGCAGGAGTGCTCCCTCAATATATTTTCAAGTGCTTTGTCCAGTGTACTTGAAATGATGAAAAGAGCTTGGCTCCACTGCTTCCCTAGAAAGACTAATCCACATACAAATAAGGTTTAGCAGTTAGAAATCCCATCCCCTACCGCCTGTTTCCAATATTCCTTTGCTCACTATAATTCCTCTCCCTCCTTAGTGTTTACAACTTTCAAAAGGCTTGTGTGAACTTTTATTTAACATTTCTTTTTGTTACCATTTTGCCAAGCTAAATAATGTTGTGCCTGATTCCCCTCTCACTTATGCCAATTTTATGCCTGACTTGCAGGTGGTTACACCTTTGCAAAGCATAACTGCTTCCTCCCTTATTGAATAAATATTAATTTATTCCATTCAATTTATTAATTTATTCAATAGCTCAAGCGATCCATTAAATAACTGTGGGCAACTAACCGGGCAATAACAGAAGAAACGGCTGTCTTTGGTGACTAACCTCTTCAGTGAAAATGGTTCAGCACTCATAATCTGGTAAGAGATTTCTGATACTGAAGTTCCCAAACCTGCATGCAGTATTTCAAGTTCAGACTGGCAAGTTCACTTCCATGTTCCACGATCTTAGTAAATGCAGCCCGAGGTCATAAATGTTTGCCGGCATGGCAAGCTCATTTCTCATTTCCTACCCACTGTCACCTTTCATAACATTGTCCCATTATCTCTCACAGTTCTTCGAAGATGAAGGATGGAAGTTAATCTTATTGCATAAGTAACTCCCAGAATCTTTTTTATTGTTAATAAAGGAACTATAACAGATATTTGACCCCCAAAACATAGCGCTCAAATTCTTCCTGACAGTTTAATATTAATGACTTTTAGCATCATAGTATCATAGTACTTAGGGTCCAAAGGGACTTAAACAGATCATCAGGTCCAACCCCCTGCCCTGGGCAGGAACAGGCGCTGGGATCTTATAACCCCAGCCAAATATCTATCCAGCCTCATCTTGACTCTTGTTCAAGTATCCACATTACTTATTTGCGTTGTCATAGCATTTAGTAGTCTCAGTCATCAACCTGGATGTTGACAGTGTACAAACACAGAACAACATGCCCCAAACTGGTAACAATCTCAGTATATTCATATGCCAATTCCTTTGTCACTCAGGATCTATATAAGTATAATTCGGATCTGCCTCTGCTTAGCAGTCCATTCTCCCAAGAATTCCTTTATCTGGCTTTTACTTCTATGGTAGCTACTTCCTCCATGACTTCTCCTTTGTTTTTCTTGCCAAAGCCTAGTTTGAAAGGATGACCATTCAATACCTGAACTGGTTTAGGATTGTTACTGGGACATCCTTCTCATTTTCCCCTGCCACGAAATAAACTATACTGCATTTTTAAGGCAATTGCTGTTTTAACAAAAGTATTATGAAAAGAAGTCTTCCGTTTGCCTTTGTTTGCATGCAGGTCTCATGATTAATCCTGGACTTCAGGGATCCATTTTTCTTTCTGATATTTGTTTTTTTGATGGGGATGGTGGGTTGTTAGGAACAAACTGATCGTTTTCTGTAATCATTAAGTATGCCAGTAATTATTAATTATTAATGGTGCCGATGGTATATTTTTATCCCCCCTAAGAAACTAAGTAGGCTCTTTAATAGCTGTACAGCAGTCACTTGAAATTAGACAATGAAGCTGTTCCTCTGGGGTAAGTGTAAATGACCTGGATTGATGGTTTCCCATTCCTCTTTCTTTGCAGTTTGCAATTAGAAGAAATGTAAAGGGAAAGGATCTGTTTTACAGTCAGATAACATTATGCTTACTTCACCTCTTTGGATGCCTCAGAGTCTAAGCAGACGTTACACAGAAAAGCCCCTCACAAAAGCTTTTTTTTCCAACTCAGTGGGCACATCAACAAGTGCGCATTTACTGCACAATCACTGAAATCACTGCACAGTATGGGTATGCATCTACACGTGCACACCCATACTGCACAATGGCAACTTATACCAACTTGAGAGTAAATTTGGTACCTGCGTCAAGCAGGTATCCAATTTACAACTGATTAATTACTGCGCATTAACACACATGTAGATGCCTTACTGTGCAGTAACGTTGTGTGTGTGGACTGACTGGGGACTAAAGCTAGTCCCCAGTCAGTCCACACACAGCCTTAATGAGCTTTAACACCTATACATGTACACACCAGCCTATTCCCACTTACTGCACAGTAAATTTAAGCCAGCATAAACACACGTGTAGACATGCCCAGCAATTAAGTTTTACTGTAAACACTGCCCCTTCCCACTTCAAAGCTCTTCACAGATATCCACTGATGAAACTTTGCAACATTTCCAAGAGGTGGGTAAGAAAGATTCCAATATTACGGAGGAATAAAGAAAGGCAGAGAGGACAAATAGCTTGATTAAGGTTTCTGACACCAGCAGTGCCAGATGAGTGAAAACAAGATGTACCTGTCTCCTATTCCTGTGGGTCTATGGAAAACTAAAGGAGTTTAGCTGACATATGAGTGAAAATGACTCGCATAAACTCATTTTTCAACAACACTTAACACCCACTGCAGACAAAGATAGTGGTTATCATTTTCAACTGATGTACATTAGCTAAGAGGCAAGGATTTTTGGGGGGTGATATCTTTTGTTGGACCAGCTGTATCATTGGAAGAGACACTGAAAAAATCTTGGGTTCTTCCCAACCTGAGAAAGGGTACTGTGCCACCCAAAACCTGTCTGTGTCCTTCCCAACTATACTGTTGGTCTACTAAGGGATCTACCTCACAAAAATCCTTGCCTCTTACATTTTTCCTGGACCACACCAGCCCAACACTACCACATACATTAGCTAACACATTTGCTAAACGTATTTTCCTTTCCTAGTTCAGAAATGCTCGCTCAACCCAGAGCGCCTTCCTTCTCCCCAAGTAAAACCCGTCCTTGGCAAGTTATTGCTAAATATCTGTTTCTGTTTTGATACATGGTATCTGTTCATCAACTTACAATACACATGTACAGCATAACTTATAATGTGTTCTTAGGTCACATATAGTTTAGCTCTTTGTCCTTTAAGAAAGTTGAAATTGGTTTATACTGAAATTTAAATCTGATTGGGAAAAGACTGTCTATATTTATATCTATATCTATATATCTATATCTATATCTATATATCTATATATCTAGACTATATATACAGATATATATATAGTCTATATATAGAGAGAGAGAGAGATATATCTCTCTCTCTCTATATATATATATATATAGATTATATATGCACACATACTCTAAACCATAGTACATTAAGACAGCATTAAACTGCCTTTAATTAGGGAACTTGGATTGTAAATCAATATTATTCTGTGGCTAGTCAGGCTACATGGATTATAGCTGGAAGTCAGTATCCTCTCACAATTCTTTTTCCCTTTTCTTTCTTTTTTTTTCCTTCCAGATATTTGGTGGTGTCAGTTGTCTGGATTGGCATAAACCTAGAGTAACATAATGGTGACTCAGGCCTTGTTTTTGAGGCCAATATTCATCTGGGATAGTGGTCCCCAATCTTTGCTGGCCCCACATGTCAAATCCCATACATTTCCTGAGACTTCAAACAACATCTGTCCCCCAAGCAACATGCTTCCCTTGAGCCAGAGCTGAATTTTGATCAACCACATACGGTGTACGGAGTGTCCTTGCCACCTAATTATTGCCTATTTTGAGCCAGAGTTAGGGTCTACTCCTCTAGCATTTTGTATTACAATTTATGCCTCTACACAGCAAGTATTAAAGCAATACCCAAAGTCAGACTGCTTTTGCTTTGCTTATTTGCAATGGGTGTGTAAATGGCTATGCAAGGCAAAAGACAACACATCAGACCTATGACACCACCTACGTGAAAAGTCCTGAGGAGAAATATAGTTTTCTTTTTTGACCATTCCTCTAAATATTTGTGAGTCACTTTGAAAGCAGAAGTTGTCATTTCAACTGTGAATGGAAAGAAGAACAAGCTGGTTGGTATTAATACAAAGACTCAGTATCTCCATTTGGGATAGAGATTTGATACGGACTGTAGTGTAACATGCTGATTTCTTTTTTTATGAACAAATGCATGAGAGATGCATGCAGTTCTCACACGTGTCTCAAAAGCCAGATAGCTGGTTATAAGAGCAACTAGCCCACTGCATAAAATGTAAAGAGGAAGGAAATGTTCATCTTGAGATGCAATGACATCAAGAGAGATTCTGCAGCGACTGAAGAAGCAGTGATGGTTGTTAATGAGAGAAGAGGTAAGAGGTGTCATAATCTTTCAAATTATGCTGGGAAATCAGACAGGTTCTCAAGCTACAGAATGTGACAGACTGCATTCGAAGAAAGTAACGGTACATCCACTATGACCTAAAAAAAGAAAATAAGTAAAACAAAGTTGGACGACTCTGTGTTTAGAAGTGAGAAGAGCCTAGTGGAAGTGGTTGAACCATTTTACTTCATCTCATCTCTATCTGACTCCCAGGATAAAGGATACCCTTACAGGGGTTGCATAGGTTTCTGGTATGATCTGGAAAGATGCCAATACTCTGGATTCTTCTTTTGGGATAAACCATATAAGGACAAAACTAGAAGTTTATCAGGGGTGACCACCAGTATCTGGGGGAACGTTTGTTCTCCAGAGCGCCCCAAACGATGACAAGGTCAAATGGTTATAAACTACTGCAAGACCATTTCAGACTGGACATAAGGAAGAATTTCTTTACTGTCCGAACCCCCAAAGTCTGGAACAGCCTGCCATCGGAGGTGGTTCAAGCACCTACATTGAACACCTTCAAGAATAAATTGGATGCTTATCTTGCTGGGATCCTATGACCCCAGCTGACTTCTTGCCCTTTGGGTGGGGGGCTGGACTCGATGATCTTCCAAGGTCCCTTCCAGCCGTACTGTCTATGAATCTATGAAGTCTATGAAACAGTGACCATTTTTCTTCCAAAATTTGAGATTTCAAATTTTTCTCGTTCCACATCAGGATAAACCTGAGATCTTCTGAAGTTTTTCACAAGAAGAGAGAGACCAACCACCTCAAAATAGCCAATAATTAGGTGGCAAGGACACTTCTTACACTGTATGTGGTTGGCCAAAATTCAAATCTCTGCCTAAGTCAGGCCAGTGACCTACGCCTCTGCCTCCTACATTTGGCGGTTAAAAAGCACGACCTCAAAATTAAAGATTCATGGAGTTAGTAGTAGTACAACTGAAACCAATAGGAGACTGGGAACTTCATGGAGTGGAGAAAGTTGGTGCAGGTGGAATCTTGTGAGATACATTTGGATAGGTCAACAAGTAGCATCCAACCAAAAGCATGCCAAACACATAGCGTTCAAAGAAGATGAGGGACAACTGGCTGAGCAGATGGAGAAGTGAACAGGAAGGGATGCACAGGCATATGAAGTATGTTTAGCAGAACAACAGAGATACAAGTTAAAGAGCCGTTACAATAAGGCAGATAAGGAAAGGATGTGAAACAGTTATGAAACAGGACTCACGCTGGAAGAGCACAGTTAGGAGGTGACTCAGGGAAAGGCCAGAGGCTCTCAGCTGTAAACAGATTTCATAGATATTAAATAAATGCCAGATAGTTCCGACAGAAAATAAGGAACTAGTAATGGTGAGAGGAGATGCACACAAGAGAGAGGCAGGTTTCAACATTGTGGCCATAACCAAATCAAAGGGAGGAAGTGAAAAACTAAAGAAGATACATGTTTAGGGAGAATGAATGCAAACCAGAGAAAAGCAGGGGTGTAGTTAAAGCCATGTTCTGGTTGAGATTTTAGCCCAGTCAAATTCATAGTCAAAATTTTTGCAGGAACAGTCGGCCTCATCGAGACTACAGAACATGACGTATATACCATCTTGGCAGTCAGCAGATAATAAAGCCAGACTCTCCCGCCTTCAGGACTTGCCTGCTCGCAGCATTTGAACAGAGATGTCTGTATGGGTAAAAAATGGACCCGTATCCATGCAAGCACCTTTATTTCAGTGTAGCTGTAGCCAAACTAGAGGGTTGCATCAGAGTAACTACAGCAATTCTGAAGGGTTTTTTCTGTTCATCACCTAAGTACACCCCAGCCCTAAGAGCTGCAGTCTCAACAACTTGGCCTACAGAGCCAGATCCCTTAGTAAGTGGCTTAAAACGGACCCAGATCCTCTTTGGATCAGGCACAGATGGAAGCATCTGAAGCACACGCACAACAGTGGGAAACATTTGGGCCCTGCACCTGTTTTGTAAAGCATGCTGTCTGCAATGCTAAGACTGCTCCAACTGGGCTCGTAGCAGTAAAATACAACTTGGATTAGTCTGATTATTAATAGAGCTAATATCAGTTCAACACGAACAGCTTCAGCCTGCACTAGGTTAGTGTCAATGGGCACAGACAGTTGAACAACAACACCGCATTAATGTGTACCAACAGCTTTTCAAAATCTCCCAGTATTCACTGCTTCTGGGAGTCGTGCCAGGAACCATGGGGTACTTCCCCAGAGGGGATTGCAACTAGAAGGGTTTAATATAGAAGCAGACCCAGATTGCTACAGTTCACAACGTGAGTCAGCCTAGCGAATACCGTCCTGTCCTGAACCATCGTGTTTATATCCGGGCCTGTACCAGCTCCTAAATCGACACAACGCTTGATCTTAACAAACCTGTCACAAATCATTAACAGTGAGCAATGTAATATGCCAGTTAGCAAATACTTATCATACCAATGTTAGCTAACCAGAAAGGAGTCCCAGCTTGGAAAATGTTGACGACATGAATGCTCCGCTTGGGAATGCTGTTTAGTAAATCAGGCTTTATTTCTTATTAAGACTGACAGCCTTACACACCGAGGGTGTAAATCAGCAGAGTCCCACTGATTTCAACAGAATGACAGAAATTGACCCCGACTGAAGATCTGTTACCCAACAGGAAAGTACTGAAATTCAAGTTATGATCACCTTCTAATAAGGCAACATGGCCTGATGTGTGAGGAATAAGTAACATTTGTGACAAGCCAATTGAGAAATGCACCACTAGCTAATTAATCTTATCTTAGAGCAGGGGAGGGCAACTTATTCATTAGCAAAGGGACGGGAGAAAACACTATTTATTATAGAATCACAGAAGGGCTGGAGGGTCCCTCTAGTCCAAGTCCTTACTCAAGGCAGGATCATCCCTGTCTAAACCATTCCAGTCAAGTGTTTGTCTAGCTTGTAGGATGGATGCAATTGATTTTTTAATTTTATTTTATTTTTTTGTAACGAGGACACGGTTGGCTCAAATTCAGCTCATTGCCCATTGTAACCCCCAGGTCCTTTCTGCAGTACTGCAGTTTAGCCAGTCATTCCCCAGTATTTGTGCATGCAATTATTCTGTCTCAAGTGCAGGATTTTATATTTGTCCTTACCAAATTTAATTTAATTTAATTTAATTAATTTGGACCATATCTCTCATTTCTCCTACCTTTCAGGCTCCTTCTGACTTAAAAAACTGTACATCTGCTCCCTCTGTTCTGTCCCCAGAAACCCAGCTACCCTTCCCATAGCAGTTTATCACCCTACTAATCTCTTTCAACACACTTAATTTTTCTGCACCAGAAAAAATTATCCAAGCTCTTGAAGCACTTATCTTCTTTAATTCCAATTGGTTGCTTTATCTCCTGATCTGTGAAAGTTGAGACTGCATTTATTTTTATCCCACCTTAGGTAGTTACAGATGATATCCCACTAAAATCCCAGTCATAATCCAATTATTTAGATTTCTGCCATTCCAAATTCTCCCACAACCCTCATTTCAATTAAAAACCTGCACAGAGATTTACCCTTTCTATGTTGAATTAGGAAACAGTTTTGTCTTTTTTATGAAAAGTGAATTTTGGTGGAAAGGAAAAGACTCTCTAGCAGTGGTTTTCAACCCATGGTCCACAGACCCATGGGGGTTTGCAGACTATGTCTGAGAGGTCCACGAAAGATGACTATGATCAAACAAAAGTATGCAAATACCCACACTTACAATTCCTATGGGGTCTGCACCTGCATTCAAATTTTGTTAGGGGTCCACAAATGAAAAAAGGTTGAAAACCACTGGTCTATAGGAATAGTGGTTTCTGTTTCTATGAAAAGGTCAAATGTGCCAAGTAGGGAAAAAGCACAAGGTTGATTAATCTAAAGAGTTGGGGGAACCAGCAGATGGATTGTCCACCCTCAGCAGGCTTTGTGACTACCTGACAGCCACATTGCAGAACTAAGGACTCCATCAACCCCCACAAAGGAGTGGTCCTGTGTTCCACCCAAGCAGGGTGACCTGGTTGAAACGCCTGACCCTGCAGCCTCTGCTGGGATGAAAAGCCAGAGTGATGCTGATGCGATTATTCATATAGGTGAACCACTGCAGAATCTAACCCTAGAACTGCACCATTTGACAGGAGAGCATTTCCCCTGTTTTTCATTGCTCTTAAAATGCAGGAGAGCTTCAGAGCTACAGCAATTATTGTTAAGGAGAGCAGGACATAAAATAAAGTGTTATGGCCTTTAAAAGAGCTGGATCTGCTTTACCTTTCAAGAGTAGGGCATAAAATTCTCCATGCAAATGAATAAATATAAATGCAAATATAATGTACGCCAGCAAAAGCTGTTTTTCTCCCTGTGCAAAGGAGGCATTAATGATACTTATGCTCCCCTCGCGTAAATCCTGATCGGTATTTTGGGAGGCTTTGGAGCAGTGGTTGAGGGTGTAATCCATTTATTTACTTTCCAAGTGGGAGGCAACAGGGAGTGGCCTCAATTTTATGTGGCTTATGATCAGACAGGGATATATTCCATACCCTCAGTTTGTTTCAATGGTAATCAGTTTTTCTCCTGGTAATGGAAGGACCATGGCCTAAAAGGCTTAACCCTAGTCCTCTACTCAACTTCCCTTGTTGAGGTAGATATGAAGGGGCAGTTAAACGTCCTTGGCAAACAAAAGCTAGCATGCAGGTACAAGACACGTACACTCCTGTGTTTACTCAGTGATACAGAGGGCAGCTGAAAGGCAGAAATTCCTAGTTTAGACCCTAGTCATGCTGTGAACTCCCATGAGGGCAGATCTGCATGAACCTCCAGCCAATGGTGCTCCAGGCAGGTGCCAGAGTCTTTATGGTTTGAGCTCACTGTAGGATTGTGGCCTTTGTTAATACTACAGTTGCCTGGGGAAGTGTTTGATTCAGTTTGCTAGAGTTGAGACAGCATCAGAATAAAAGCGTCAAGCATCCGGTTAGGTTTAGCTACACATTACAATGAGATCGTTGGATTTTAGCAAGAAAAGAACATGGAACTGATCGAGGTGTGGAAAGGAGAGAGAGAACAGAGGAAAGAAATAAGAGCTAAAAGAGTGTGTGCTCATGGATTCTGCATGTTATGTCCAATGAATTAATACCAGGAGGATACATACAATGAACAATGAAGCAACAGGAACAATGAAGCTACATGAAGTATAAAGGTATATCAGGTACACCAGAGCGACAGAAGGATTTAACGACAGGCACCAAGTGATAAAAAGTCAAAACAAAACTTTGGTGAAGTTATTTTACAAACCAACACCATCCAAGAGAAACCAAGAGTTCAACAAAGGAGACAAGGTAATCCATGAAAAGGATAACACACGTGCTTTATTAGCAGAAGAGGGAGGTGTTAACAAAAGTTACTGATGGACCTAAACTTAAAGAATATAATTTTGTTGCAGTGCTGACCATGGAAGCATATATTTTCCAAAGGTCAGAAAGGTCAGAAGAGACAAGAACAAAAAATCAAAATCACCAGGGACTCAAATCAAGCAATGGACTTCATGCCAGTATTTTGAAGAGTGGAAAAGTCTCTATGAAAAGGCTTGAGAGAAAGAATAGGTCAGGAAAGTGCCTGGCTTCTGAAAGTTGTAACGGCCTTGACTTCAGCAAAAAAACACCAGATACCACAACCTGGAGCCATATAAGGCTGGCGTTTAACAAAGGATTATAAAAGGGACCTTGTAGAAAGGGAGATGGCAGAGTTGGAAACCACAGGCAGTTTACTGACACTTCAGGGAAACTATACATTATTAAACAAGACTTGTGTGGAGAAGACAGAAAGGTGCATGGATGTAAACGCTTGTCTTTGTGAAAGGCAACATATCAGGTGCCGACAAACATGACAGTTTGTTGCATGATCTGACACTGAAAGCACTCTAGTCGTGCACTGACAGAAGTGCATAGCTGCAGAGTGCTTTAAAAATGCCCGATCACTCAAAAAATCTGAACCCTCATTATATGAGGGGTCAGATGAAGGCACTCCAAAATGGATCACCTTTGTCTATCAGCATGGCAGGGAGCAGGGCTCAGGTAACGCAGCCAAGCCCCACTCCCCATGCTGTCTTTGTAATGGGAAGTGGGGAAGGGAGCAGAGGAAGCTTATTTTGGGGGTTGCCCAGCCAGTGCTGGAGGGTGGGGTGGGTGGGTTGGAGCCCCCTGCACACCTCAGGGGGTTTCCAATCCACCCACCCTCCAGTGCTGGCTGGGCAACCCCTAGAATGAGCTCTCTCTGCTCCCTTCCCTCCCCCCATACTGAAAACAGTACCAGGGCTCGGAGAGGGGAGGGGCATTGCTAGGGGAGAATGGCGGCAAAGATGCAGCTGCTGTAAACTGAAGTTCATCTCCCAACCCCCAGGACCCAACAGCAAATGTCTGTTGGGTCATAAGCACAGCTGTAAATCATGGCACTTCCTGTGAAGTGCCATGAGTTACAGTGTGGAGCTGCAATTCTGTCCACACCCAGTAAGGGCAATAGAGAAGCCCCACAAAGATTAGTAATTATTTTCTGAAATTTACCTAGCAAACCATCAGGTTTGCTGATATGCTAAGCCTGTGGGGAAACCATGCAGAGGTACAGGATGATACTACCATATTAACAATACTATAGCAAAACAAGACTATGACATATAAATATAGACTTTTCACCTAAAGGATATTATTTATGACAGACCTCCTGTGCCTTCTCAGACCATCACTGAATGTAGCGTGGCTCCAGCAATCCGCAGGAATCCACCAAGCTAGACAGGAAAAGTCTTTCACTGTCTCTCAAAGAAGCATGTAGTGGATAGCTGCATAGCCAGTCACTGGTAAATGCTAACCAGAACAGAGATGAAGAGGTTGAAGGAGTAATAAGGAAAGCTCTCACAGAACTTCCAGCAGATTTTAAGCAAGCAGTACAGGAAAATTACTCACTGGCAAGCTACGGAGTCCAAGGATCACTATGATTACCTAGTGTGACCTCATGCGTACCAAAGCCCATGGAGTGTCATGCTACATCAAACCCTTCAATTCTGGCTAAGTTGGAGCATCTGTTTTAGAACGACATCCAACTTTGACTTGGGGGCTCCAAGGATATAACTTCAGAACACAAAGCAGTGTCAAGTAGAAAAGCTCTAAATGGCTGGGGACACAATACATACCTCCATAAGTTGTCCAATTGTTAATTTCACTCACTATAAAAAAGAAAATAAGGCAATAAATAGGGCACAAGTTGTTTTGTGCAAGTGAAGCCCGATATGCCTTTGTCTGCTAAACTGGAGAGGTTCCACACTGTTATAGATCTTCGAACCATGGTGTCTCATCTTAATCCCCTTTTCCCAAGTCCTAGTAATGGGGATAGTCAAGGACAGGATCAACATGGCTTCAGCTACCAGTAATCAAGACCATACAAGAATCTGTAATTCAACCTATGTATACACTCAATGAGTCACTTTGCTCTTTTCCTGCTTTCTTTCTCCTGGACTTCCAAAAAAAGTGAGGAATGGTAGAAAGAAAGAGAATGAAAGACAACATTTTTTCTCATTGGCGGGGCCAGATTAACACATAGGCAAACTAGGCACATGCCTAGAGCCCTAAGTGAAGAAGGGGACCCAGTTGTGCTTATTTTACATATTATAATTATTGAGTGAAAAAGGTAATATAAATATACATTATTAAGTAGGGACCTGTGAGTTTGTTTGGCTAGGGCCCACTAAAGAGTTAATCTGGCTCTGCTCATTGGGGAAAATTAGGAGGAGAAAAGAATATGACAAAGAAATGGCCTGCTATTTATTTACCCTTGTAGCACTTCCCTGCCTAATAGCACAAAGCTGTTCAAATGCACTGGAAAATGTGGGCCCCAATAAAAAAACTGTGAAGTCAGGCAACAAGCAGTTGATGTTCCATTACCACGTGATCCTCCTGCAGGTTACAAAAGAAAATTGCTAAAATTCATGTGGTGCTTATGCAGAACTTTCTGGAGATGCCTGGTTTTATTTTTCTTACAAGCAAATATTGTCCTGGTTGCAAAACGTTTATTGCCAGAAAATACATTTGTCCATTTTCACAGAGGAAAAAGATTAAATGACTGAGCTGGAAAATTCAACTTAGCATCAGTTGACCTGTACATTTTATTTTCTATTGATTGACCTTTGCTCTGCAGCATTCCTTCTCCCCATCTAAAGAACTGAAGCAGAGTCTAGCATTTCTTAGAACTGAGTATGTTGTCAGTGATAATCACAGACTCGTGGAAATGTAGGCCAGGAAAGGTATCTCAGGAGGCCATCTATTTTAATGCATCCCCCCTCAACCCTGTTGTGAAGCAGAATCGAGTCTATTTAGGCCATCCCAAACAATTCCCAATAATAGATACCTCAAAGGTCTCTTGATCCTGAGCAACTATTACAAAGGCATTTGGAAGGGTTGTGAAAGCAGAGCCTGGATAATGCACATTTTAAAGCCAGTCTGCTTGTCAAGAGTTGTAGCAACTGCATAGTAGAGTCTACGTCTTACGGGCTATTCTCAATTCTTCCAGATGATCAGCTCCAGAGGCCCAAAAGGAAAAAGAAAATGACTGTGTTTCACTAGTGAGGATGCCTCCGGTATGTGCTAGCTTCCCACAGGCATACAACAATCATAACCTACCCTTCTTTCCTTCTAGTTCAGCAGTTCTGAGTTCAAGTGCCCCTACTCAAACTCAGGCAATATCTCATCCTATTCTCCACCCCATAAAAAAGCATCACACTTTTTTGTACTCTTATTGTTATGACTTAGCTCTTGGCCATTTTTGCCACTTCACTCTGGTTCAGTATAACTTAAGTAGGGTAAAGTGGTCACAAAACTAATACTTCACATCAGACACATCAAGGAGCAGACAGAATAACCTTTCCATTCAGTAGTTTCTAAAACTTCCTGAAGAACACAGGGCTTTCCTGTGATCATAAACTAATGCTATTTTAATTTCCTCATTTGTATTCAGTTATTCCTTTTGCTCTGGGAAGGTTGCCAGCTGAAGTACTGAATACTTAGTGGGGTAATTAGAGAACGAAGCAACACCAAGAAGAAAAGAAATAAACAAAAAAAGAAGTCTTTATAGAACATGTAGAAGGATAAAGTTGAAGAGCAAGGGCAGGGACTCGTGTGCACGCAATAAAAATCCCACACCCTTTGTGATCTATCTCTACCGAACTGACACCCCCTGTCAAAAGAACTCACTTCTCCTGATAAGTTGGAGAAAGGTTTGTTTGTGGAGTGGGCGGGATGGACTCATGACCTGTTTGCTGAAGCAACAAAGGCTCTTCAAAAAAAAGAAAAAAAAAAGACCCAATGTCTGATAGGTTTTGGCCATCAGCAAACAACCTGTTTAAAATAAGCAAATAACCAGAAATCTCCATCAATGAGCTGCCAACTCAGAGTTCCTTTTGGTCCTGGGTAACAACTCCTGCCCTCCTGCCTCCACATTTCTTTCCAAGGCTCAGTGTCATTGTCTGGCTTTTTCCCCAGCAAGCCTTCCCATATTCCAGTCATTTGTACTGTTTTTACTTTCATTGACACCTCACTGTCATTATTGCTACTTGCAATCTCCTGGATGCCATTTTTAAATACTAGCTTTAGAACCGTGAAGTGATGGGTCATCTCTAGCAACCCTGGCCCAGACCCTCAAGGATGCTTACCTCCTATTGAAGTCATTGGGAAATCAATGGGGCAGACACCTAGAGCCCCTTGGGAATCTGGGCCTCATATTTGAAACAGGCTAGGTAGCCTCTCCCCTTCCACATATGCTTTTATACCAATAGTATGGCCAGCAAAGACTGCCTTTTCACCAACAAACTAAGAAAGGTTTCCTCTGAGGAATGGAGGTTTCAGATTGAACTGGAACTCAATACAGCCAAGATGATCAACAATGGCAGAGATTTACTACCTATACTATAGTATGGGTAGTAATAGAAAGTCTATATAAAATTTGTTTAATAATCAATACCTAATCATCTACACTTTTAAATGTTGGTCATCGCTGTACTGAAGGCCTACCTCAGCCCAATTCCCAGACACCAGTATCTATAGTACAAAGCCACTACAGTGGCCTGATCTAGACCCTGCTGAAATCACCACTAGCCTTCCCACTGAGTCCACTGGGTCCTAATTGTCTTTTGGTCATCTCAGCAGGGATGCAATAGGTATGAACAACCCTCCCACATCTATAGGTGAGAGTTGAAGCCTATTGGCAGGACACAGAAGGAAGAACCCTGCACATATATTTCCCATTTTTATCCATCAAAGAAATACAGGACCAGACTTGGTCTCCAGGGTCAGAGAAACACGGGGTCATCTGCAGCCCTACTGGAACTTCTTTTTGGTTTGGTGCTATGAGACATGATGGTTTTACCCTGCAGAGAATGAGCCCTCATCCTTTTGTAATAATGAATGGTATGTTTGATACGGAAAAAAAATAGGTAGGACCTGTTTGTTTTTTTTTACTTTGAAATTCACATGTGAATTTTCAGCGCCATACCAAGCACTGCTGAGGCTGTCAGTTGAAACAAAAGGCTAGAGCACTAGGACAGCTTTCTAAATGGGACACGTCTTACTAAAGGGGTGTGCCTCAGCTCTGGTCTTGCCATACAACACAGGGCAGAGAAGGGGAGTCTTAATTAAGGCCAAGTCTACATGCCCTTAGTATCTTCACCAGTTCTACCTTCCAAATGGGACCAGAGGAAGGCTTAACTGAGACCCTGTGGGTCAAGCTCCAAGGAGGGCAGGGGGAGAAGGAACTGATGGTAGGGGTTTACTACAGGCCACCACATCAGGAGGAGGAGCTGGATCTGGAATTCTCCAGGCAGCTTGGGGAGGCCATGTGTGCAAGGGATGTTGTGGTCATGGGAGATATGATTTACCCTGACATCAACTGGGGGGAGCAGTCGGCCAGGTCTAGCCACTCACAAAGGTTCCTGACGTGCGTACAGGACCTACACCTCGTGCAGGAGGTACTCATCCCCACTAAGGGAAACGCCATATTGGAGCTGGTGTTAGCCTCTGGGGATGACCTGGTGGGCGATGTGCAAGTACAAGGGAGGCTAGGGGACAGTGAACATGAAATGATCCAGTTTGCTATTCAGAGAAAGGTGGGGAGGGTGACTAGCACAGCACAAATGCTTGACTTTAGGAAAGCCAACTTCGATGTGCTCAGGGCAGTGGTCAGGGAGGCACTCGGAGCTCAAGGGGTAGCTAATATGGGGGTCCAGGGAAGGTGGTCCTTCCTCAAGGAGGCTATCCTTGGGGCGCAGCAGGACGTAATTCTTCTGCGCAGGAAGGTGGGAAAAGGGTCCAAGAAACCTTTATGGCTGAGTGCGGATATCCAGG
>NW_017728992.1:188951422-188963061 GCF_001723915.1 Gavialis gangeticus | reverse complement strand
ACACCAAGCTGTGGGGTAAAGTGAATACAGTGGCAGGCAGGGACCGCATCCAGGCAGACCTGGAGAGGTTAGAGAAGTGGGCAGATCTGAACAGGATGCGGTTCAACAAGGACAAGTGCAGGGTGCTGCACCTGGGGAGAGGGAACCAGCATTATGGTTATAGGCTAGGGGCTGCCCCTCTCAGCAGCACAGAGGCAGAGAGGGATCTTGGAGTCAGGATTGACTCCAGGATGAATATGAATCGCCAATGTGAGGAAGCAATAGGCAGAGCCAACCGCACTGTCACGCATCAACAGGGGCATCACTAACAGGTCCAGAGAGGTCTTGCTCCCCCTCTATGTGGCGCTGGTCAGGCCACAGCTGGAGTCCTGTGTCCAGTTCTGGGTGCCGCACTTCAAGAGGGATGTGGAGACCCTGGAGAGGGTCCAGAGGAGGTCACTCGTATTGTTGGGGGCCTCCGTGGCCAGCCCTACGAGGAGAGGCTGAGGGACCTGAATCTCTTCAGTCTCCGCAAGAGAAGACTGAGGGGGGATCTTGTGGCTGCCTACAACCTTATCAGGGCCCAGCAGCAGGGACTCAGGGAAAGTCTGTTCACCAGGGCCCCCCTTGGAGTCACCAGGAACAATGGCCACAAGCTGAGGGAGGACAGGTTTAGGTTAGATATTAGGAAGAACTACTTCATGGTAAGGGTGGCCAGAGCCTGGAATAGGCTTCCCAGAGAGGTGGTGCTCTCACCTTCCCTGGAGATCTTCAAGAGGAGACTGGATAGGCACCTGGCTGGGGCTTATGACCCCTCCCACCCCCAGTGCTCCTTCCTGCCCATGGCAGGGGGTCGGACTAGATGATCTGTCTAGGTCCCTCCCGACTCATTGATTCTATGATCAAACAGACCAGCTACTTGCAACCAACCTTACTGTCAGCAAAAGCAGTTTTAGTCTTATGAATAACATCCAAAGTAGAGCCCAGATCCAATTCCACCTACCAGAAAATTACCCATAGCTGCTCACAAAAAAAAAAATCCCATCTCACCTCTGGCTGGTTATTCCAGGACTGTTCTCCAGCCTTGAATGTTTGTGTCCTGTCGGGATACAACTGATGCAGACAGCAAACTGACAGCAGCAGTGATTTCAATGTAAAGTGAAGTGGGGAAGAAAGGAGAGCCCAGCTGCCCTTTAGCCCTAAAGCCTAGTGATAAGTGACCAGGAAGCAGAAGACTTCACTTGAAGCCCCTTCCATTTGAGAAGATTTGAATCTGCACTTTCCTGGAAAGTACTGTCACCACCAGGGTATAAGCTAAGAGCATCCTCCAGCCCTCCTGCTGAAGCCAGCCCAAAAGTGACAGACTCAATAGGCCTGAACAAGAGGGAACATGTCTTCAGCCTAGTGAGATGGGCATCTCCTGCAAGGGAGGGTGGCAGCTTGCATCCCGAGTCCTGCTCCTAATGCTGCCTGTGCATTTTGCCTTGAAGAGTCACTGGGTTAAATGACTTCCAGGCCTTCAAAGCACAGGTTTGGCCACAGTGTTTTAAAGCAATTCAAGTGCACACCCTAACCAGATTGCAGGTTTTCATTCTTTTGTCTTTCCTGCCTCACAGCTCACTCCCTAAAATTATCTCACAATCTCTCAAAGTGCTCTTAAAGCAGTGCATTTATAGACGCGCCACGGTCAGTCTGCTTGTACGATTCCATTTCCTTTGTTTGCTTTGCCCCATCCCTATATAGTTTTGCATGAATTTAAATCTCTTCCCCTTTGGTACTAACCTTTAGTGTTATCTCAGAACGAAGAATGCAATCAGGAACAGACCTAAAATGAGATGTGAATGGTATACATCGCCATAGTTTAGTGGAGCAATGCTGTATAACATCAGCGGAAGCCCAGACCCAGGACGGTCTTGTTTGTTTTTGTATAAATAAAATGATCAGAAAGACCAAATAGTTTCATCCCTTCCCTCCTAATGACACACTTTTCAGCAAACCTGATCAACCTATGTCTCAAGATCTCTCTACATGGCACAAGCCAGCATGATGCAGAAATGCTTAAGTTAGCATATACTCTCTCTGCTAAATTAATTATTAGCCCAAGCCAAAACTGTATTAAAACAGTGATACCATAGCTTTTGGTACCACAGCTAGAATGGGTGTCCCTACACAGCACTTCAGAAAGGCACACCCTCAGTCTCCTAATCTATGAAATGGGAATAAACCTGATTTATCAATGGCTATTGTGGAAGTTAATTCCTATGTGCATTTAGTGCTCTGTGAAGAGACGATTCCCTGCTCAAGAATGAAGCCATGCTATCACCACAAGCTCTTGACCTGGATTTTTAAGTCTTTTAGTTCTGCTGCTCATTCCCATTGTGCCAGACTTTTCATTTGTAGAACCAACTGGGTGGTTTCCCAACAAAAATGCCGGTACATTTGCTATGCAAACAAGCCACCACATATGCTGTTACTATGGCAGGGGTTTGCAGACATTAATTGCCTCCCCTATTTGATCTGCCTGTATTGTATGGCTGTTTTAGAGGCATTTTCCAATTTTATCCAAACCATCTTCCATCCTCTATACCCAGAAGGCCTCTCAAGCATGCCTTCCTGCAGGAATGTAACAAGAGCCCCAGGGCAGACAGGCAGGCATAGACATTCCTGGAAAACAGTTTTCTACTATTTGATCTTGCACTTCTGACTTCCACAACCCACCTTCTGTGCTCCCCAGGAGGGTGCCAAAGTCACAGCCATATACAATGCATTGTTCTCCCAAGCACAGCTCTGCCCTGGCAAATGGCACATCCATCTGTCAGAAATGGTATTTCGTTCCCACTTTTTCTTCCTCATTCAAGCCAGTCCTTGCAAATTTATTCCCCTTTTACAGCTTATTCCTTTCTCCGCTTCAGTCTGGTTGCATTGTTATTGCCTTTATTGTGAATTTAAGTTATGAGCTCCTTGGGCTAACACCACATCTTTGTGGAACCTATCAAATGCCATGCACTCTTTTGTCGTATCATTAATAATTTCACCTCCATCATTTACACTCAGATGGACTAAGAGACAGATCCTTAGTGGCTGTAAGTGAATAGAGTTCTCCTATGCAACATTAATCCACTCTACAGCAGCTGCCAATCTGGCTCTGAATAGTTGGCCCTCTTCTCCACTGATTTACACCAGACTGGCATAAATGTGTCAATACAAGTTACTGCAGAGTCTTCCCCTATCACTTCAATCCCTTTTAAGCACCACTGTGCAATATAGTTAGGTGCCATTAAGCAGTAGCCTCCTGTCACTCCAGAGATGGCTGCATTTCTCTGGTGGGTGAGGTGATCCTTGGGTAATGCTTTGAATCTCTCTCTGCAAAGAGACTTATGAGCCTGCAGCCTGCACAGTGCAGATCAGAGACTGTTAGCACCACTCAGATTCATATCACTCTTAAAAATACACGTATTTCAGCTAACAACATTTCAGCTCTGCTACCTGGTTCTCCTAAGTGAGTCCACGGCAGGAATTTATACACACATGTAATGGAGCATGCCTTCCTTCAGAAACCTGCCCCAAAATATACACAGCAGTGCCTGCTAGCCTGACAGTATTAGGTACTCACTGGGCACATCTACATGAGATACTACATCGCCGTAGCAACGTGCTATGGTGACGTAGTGCCGGTGGGCAAAAACCGTGATGCTGCGGCTACGTCACCATAGTGATGTACTCCCTCACTGTAGCGCAAAGCTACAGCAATGTAGTGGCTAAAAATAATTGTGCATCGCCAGCATGGCACTGTAACTGCTGTTACTGCACCGTCATTTAGTACTTCTTGAAGGAAGCGCTAAATGACAGCACAGTAACAAAGGAGCCATAGGGGCATGTGTAGATGTGTCCACTGATTCATCACCACCTTGGGTGGTACTTTATCTCTGCTTGGTTAATCATAAATATCCATAGTATTGTGCTACTTGTGTGATGTTTTACTCATCCTGTGCATGACCCCCCTTACGCTAAAAATCAGGTTCCTATCTATTTCAGGAGACTCACGTCTGATTTCAGAAGGCCTGTGTCTACCCGATGTATATCTGGAGGCCATGCCCTTGGTGTAAATAACACTAAGCCACCCAGCCACAGTATCTAATGGGCTTTGTCTTCACTGCCTAAAATGATAGTGTTTGTAAAGGCGAATAACTAAAGCACATTATCTCTCTTCTTGTAAAATCTAATGAAGACCTTGGAACTTGGTATATGCTCAGATTTTACAAGAAGGCAGCTGACACATATTAGGTATTTGCTGTAAAACAAACATGACTTTCTTGCAGCATAGTCAGAGCCTTTGGGTTTCTCCAGCTTGCTGCCATAGGGCTACACAGTAGGGTTTAAAAGGTGTCTTTTTATCATATGTTACAATCCTAACGATGAGAAGACATTGTTCGGTTGTCACATGTGTTAGCACGTCAAACGGAGCCTATAGCTCACCTCAAACTGCTAACACATGAAAACTACCACTGGTTTTCATAGGATTTTGCTTGCTGTTCTTCATCATGTCTTAGCTCACCTATGGCAAGAATTTTTTGTACACAGTATAGACAAGCCTACAGGAATGTTATGCTGTACGCTTCTCCTGTGTCTGAATGAACCAAGAACAGCTTAAATAGCTGCATTAAAGAGACCATACCTGGGTGCCATAACCAAATGAAAATCTCACCAGGGCAGTTTTTCCCTGTCCTGCAGGTTGGTGTGACCAGAGAGAGGGAGTCATGTTCATTCATTGCTTGGCCATACCTACAATTCTTTCTATTTCACTATAAGGGAGGAAGGAGGACCCAGGAAACTATAGGCCCGTTAGTCTTACCTCGATCCTGGATAAGCTTTTTGACAGAATTATCCTGGCACATATCCACGAGGGGCCAGCAGGGGAGATTATGCTTAGGGGCAACCAACACGGGTTCATTAGTCGCAGGTCCTGTCAGACCAACCTGGTGGCCTTCTATGACCAGATCACAAAATCCTTAGACGCAGGGGTAGCAGCGGACGTAGTCTTTCTGGACTTTAGGAAGGCCTTCGACACTGTCCATCACCCCATTCTCATTAAAAAACAGCACCACAAGAGAAGGCTGAGGGGGGATCTAGTGGCCTGTTACAAACTAGTCAGAGGGGACCAGCAGGCATTGGGGGAGTCCCTGTTCCCTCGAACACTACCAGGAGTGACCAGGAATAACGGTCACAAGCTGGCAGAGGGTAGATTCAGACTAGACATCAGGAGGTGCTACTTCACAGCCAGGGCGGCTAGGATCTGGAACCAACTTCCAAGCAAAGTGGTACTGGCTCCTACCATGGGGGTCTTTAAGAGGAGGCTAGATGTACACCTCGCCGAGGTTGTTTGACCCCAGTACTCTTTCCTGCCATGGCAGGGGGTTGGACTTGATGATCTGCTGAGGTCCTTTCCAACCCTACTAACTATGAAACTATGAAACTATAACGCAGGTTAGCAATGCCTCATCTCATACAAAGTAGTCAAGACAGTACTTGTATGAATGTGTGTGTGTGTGCGTGTGTGATCCTTTTACAATCAGGTCTATCACCATCTGGACATAGAAATGTGGTAGATGTTATATACCTAGACTTCCAAAAGGCTTTTGATGTAGTATCCCACATATCCTTGTGGGAAAACTGGAGAATTGCAGGCTCAACTGCTCGACAGTGAGCGGGTGGAAAACTGGCTGCATGGTTTGACCTAAAGAGTTCTCATGAACAGATCTGTGTTGTCCTGGCACGAAGTGGCCAGTGGTGTCCCACAGGGGTCCATGCTTGGACTGGTGCTTTTCAATATCTTTATCAATGATTTGGATAGGGGAGTGAAAAGCTCACTGGCCAAGTCTGCAGATGCCACCAAGTTATGGGGCAGTGTGGTAATGCCAGATGATAGGTTGCAGATACAGGAGGACCTGGACAAGCTCAAGACTTGAGCAGACCAGAACCAGATGAAGTTTAACACTTCCATGTATAAGGTGCTCCATCTGGGCACAAACAACCCTCAACATACATATAGGATTGGTGGTGACAGCTTGACTTGCACCACAGCCAAAAGAGACCCAGGGGTAATGATTGACTGTCGTATGAATATGAGCCATCAGTGCAGGGCAGTGGTCAGCAGGGCAAACAACATGCTGCCATACATCAACCGATGTATCTCATGTAAAACTAAGGAAGTGATACTCCCACTCTACCCAGCACTGGTGAGACTGCAGTTGGAGTACTGCATCTAGTTCTGGGTGCTGCATTTTAATAAGGATGTGGAAAAACTTGAGAGGGTCCAGAAAAGAGCCACCCGTGTGATCTGGGGCCTGCAAGGCAAGTCATACGAGAACAGGCTGAGGGACCTGGGCCTCTTTAGCTTAAAGAAAAGAAGGTTGAGAGGGGACTTGATAGTGGCTTACTGCTACTTCAGAGGAGCACATCAGGAGCTCGGTAAACAACTGTTCACTAGGGCACCCCGAGGGAAGACTAGGACCGATAGATATAAACTCCTGGAAGGCCACTTCAGGCTTAATACCAGGAAAAACTCCTTCACACTCAGGGTGTCCAGACTGTGGAATAAGCTCCCTCCAGAGATGGTGCAGTCACCTACCCTGGAGGTTTTCAAGAGGAGACTAGACAGTCACCTCACTGGGGTCACCTAACTCCAGTTGTCTTCCTGCCTAGAGTGTAGGGGCTGGACCCAATGATCTGCAAGGTCCCTTCTAGCCCCTATCTATCTATCTATCTATCTATCTACACACACATTGGTCTATATCCTGGTTATGAATGCTGGGTAATGTTATTAAATGTCCTCAAAATCTCATGTTGCAATGTGTAGTGAGTTCAAGGACTGGCAGTAGCCCTGACACATCACTTCAGAGAGGACTTGAGATAATAAAGGGCTGGTGCATAGTCAGACCAAGGGAAACTTAGAAGTGCATAAGCCCTGAGTAAGAGACTGAAAAAGAGCAGCCTAATATGCATGCAGCTGGAATATTTTACCAGGACTGTAAGGTCTGGCATCATCTGAAACTTTGCTGGCATAGCAGTACACTGATATAGCATGTAAGAATGAGTGAACCAGGCTCATTAAAACAAGCCCCTTAAAGGACTGGTGGTGGGAAATTAGCAAATTTTTAAAACCCTGTTTTCACCAACTTGAAATACGGCTTTTCCGATCCTATCTGCAGCCTTGTATAAACAGGACATTCTGGAAGTGCCTGTTTCTACAGGAATGGGTGTTTGGAATGCCTGAACGATGGGGACCTGATATAACTTACCATTTCAAGTGAAGACGCTGCAATGAAGTAACCTATGTCACTTTCATAGAGCGCTAAATTACCATGATTAGCTTCCACTTACCACAGCGCACACACACTCACACACGCTCGGTTATCATGGAACAACTGATGCACACCCAGAAAAAATGGATCTTTGTAAGTACCGATAGAAAAATGGGTGCTCATATTAGATACTAATAAAGTGCTCTTAATTCAGTTTAGTAAGTAAAATGAGATTTATCAATAGAAGTTTTTTTCCCCCCAGGCTTATGCCAGTAAAGCTACACTGGTGTGAGATAGTCAATATGAATATAACTAAAGTACTTATTATAGGATAATTATTTTAGGTTATACCAGAGTTCAACAATTTTTCCCTCTACACAACAGGCCACAACCCTGTTCCGCTCATTATGTGGAACAGGTTAACATCGAAAGACAAAGTTGCTTTAAAGTATTTGGCTGATAAAAAAATGCCATTCGCTTGTTGCAGCAAAAACAGTCTTTTTCTGTCAAGATAGAAGAAATTCCCACTTTAGCAATGAAGCTTTAAGGAGTTATCTCCAGGACCACCAAACATCTTTTGCTAGAGGTGATCATCAACAAATGGTTGAAGGCTCTGATAGTACCCAATAGGTACTTAGATAAATAAACCTAGTATGAATTAAACCCATTTCTACCACTCCTGTTGACCAACAAAGAAAGTGCCACCACAGACAAGTTACTGGCAGCCACTGGCATTTTAAAACCAGGGTGGATGACCTCTCTTGGCACTAGGCCCACTGCCTCCCCCATTTGCGGATGGGCAATAACATTCAACACTCAGGCCAAACCAGTGCGCTTTGTGTGGGTTAAAGAAGTTGTCAAACAAAACCAAAGATCTGCCCTTCATGCTCTGAGAGCTAAATAAATATTTGTTCAGTATAAGAATCTCCTTAATACAAATGTGTGAAGGTGGAGAGATTCCTAAACCTCTCTAAAGCCGCATCCTGAGACCCGCTCTGTAGTAAGTGTTCTTACTCGATAGGCCCCAAACCCACAGGCATCCCAGACCAGGTCCTCTGCTTCTCCTGTACATGCAGTTGGGCACCCCTCCACCCAAGGCTCATGAGTGAAACTGGGTAAACCTTTTCAGCCCAGCCTTTTTTTTTCATCAAAAAAGGCTATTTTAAGGTTACTAAAACCTTTTGGCTAGGGACAGACATTACACATAAACTGGTTTAAGTAATCAGAAACTGGTTTAAACCTGTAATAAAACATACGTTCAGTGCACATAAACCAGTTTCAAAATGGCTGAAACTGGTTTAAGGTAAACCTGGTTGAATGTAGTATCAGACTTAAGTGATTTGGATCAAACCAGTTTATGCAATGTCTGTCCCAGACCCCCTTCCTGCTTTAAGTTAAACCTGAGTCCCCCAGCATCCCAGATGCTTTGCAGGCCTGGACTGGGCTGGGCTGTGCTCTCTGCTCCAAAGAACAGGGCTGGCCCCACCCCTCTGCTCCCTAGCTAGAGCTCTAGCAGAGACTGCAGGCACAGCAGGGTCTGCCTAGCTTCCCCCTCCCCACCCTCCTTCCCCCCCACCCACTTGCTGTTCAAGCAGGAAATCCCCTCCTCTCTTCCTCCCATCTCCCACAGACCCCAGCCCCATGGATGCTAAGCATGTGGTATGCAAGCTAATGCTGAGGGTGTGTGTGTGTGTGTGTGTGTGTGTCCATGAGTCCAAAGGCAGACAGAACAGTGTCAGCTTAAGGCTTTTTGGAACTAATCAACAAGTCAGCTGGGCCCTCCATTCCTTCCTGGAAAAAGCTGTTTAAGAAGAGCTTGAACTAATGAGAGAGGCTTTTATTTTGTTGATGGGTTATCAGCTCTCTCCTGGCTCCCTTGCCTGTCAGGTTTGCAGACAGTATGAAGAAGCAGGGAGAGGGAAAAATGTGGGATGGTGCAGGCAGGGCAGGGGTTTATATCCCTCCCTAATCAGGGCTTGGCCATACCCCTTCTCAGCTCAGCATTGTGGTAGGGAAGGGAGGGCTGTTCTAGCACCCCCTGGAAATGTGCCTGCATTTCCTCAATCCAAAAGAAATGTTGGTGCAGTTGCAAACTGATTCAATCTCAGCAGGTTAGACTAACTTGCAAAGATTGAATCAATTCATACTCAGGCTTTTTGAATGTCTATCCCTAGCCCTGGTGACCCAGGGTTGATTGTCACTGAATTGTGCTGTCTGAAAAAGAAAAGCCCAAAATATTGAAATGTTCTGCATCGCCATCTTAAAATGTTGCATTATGGTAGTTTTGATTGTTTGAAATGACCTTTTGCTAAAAAATGGACTTTGATTGTATTTAAAAAGTCACAAAAATATTCAAAAAAGAGCAAATGCAAGGAAATGCCTGGATGTCTTGTTTGAGGCAAAGTATTTCTGTTCTTTTCTTTTCTTTTCTTTTCTTTTTTGATTCACCAGAATGTTCTAGAAATGTTTAGAGTCAACTCAAAATAGAATATTAATGTGATTTTTGAGAGGACAATCAGACCCCCCAAAGATCCATCATGCAGGTCTTCTCACAAACAGTCTGACACTAAACTGAAACCTGTATTTCTCTTCATGGCTCCTCCCAGGCTTCCTCAGGCCCTGAACAGCCTGCACTTCCCCTAAAGTTCCCACCTCTCTCCCCAGCTCTTCATACTCTTCCTCCTTCATTTAGGCCATAGGTCCCATTCCACATCCTGTCCCTTGCTCGCTCTTTAATTAAGCTCTCCCAAATATTTTATGTTGAGAGACTGAGCAGTCACTGCCGGTCCAGGTTTACTTGCCCAAAAGAACCTCCTATCCAGCACCTACTATTTCTAACCAGAAAAAAAAACAACTACCTGTACACCCTTTCATTTCCTAGAATTCCTTGCTACTTCCCTAATTCCCCTACTTTCCTAAAACCAGATACAGGTTATGTTGGGCCTATAGCTTCCCTCAAAGTAACAGCACTATTTTATAATTGCATAGATGTGTCCCGAGCAGAATTATACAGCAACAGCCAAAAGTACCTGCACCAGCCTGAAGCTCTCCAAACTCCTACCTCTGCTATCAGCCTAGCACATAAAACCATAGGAGGCAAAAAGTGTGCCAGAAAGTGGTCAGAAAGCCATGGAAACTACTGAAAGGAAGTTCTTCAAGCAGATTTGCCAACATGCATGGCAAGAGAGATGGATTAATGTGTTACAGAGTTTCACAGAGAGAACAAATACAAGCCAAATAATATTAACTCTCTTTAAATGCTTGTTAAAAAAAATGCACAACATGAAATACATTCAAGGTGATGACCTCTCCCAGCTAGAAAATAAAAAGGAACATTTTACCATCATTATTTTAATTATTACTAGTACTAGGAAGATGTGTTGAGTCAACCACTTTGTACGTTGTTTTTTGTCACTTCTGGTGACAAAAAGGTTTGTTCTTTAAGTAAGGGTATTTAAAGGGCATTTTCAGCCATTGGGATGGGTGCATGTACATCACACCCAAATTATGGAGAGGGTAACTACAGCCCCAAGACGATCTTACATTTTAGTAGAGAGGTTGTTAGCCATCTTAGAAATAAGACAGAAGGCAGGGCATGGTAGCACCTAATAGACTAATTAATTCAGAGATGCATAAGCCTTATCATAGGCAACAGCTCACTTCATCAATTTTATCTGCTGCATCTCTGAATTAGTCTAAGGTGCAACTCTACCCTCCCTTCTGTCTTATATTTAAGTAACTGCCTCAGATGGAGAACAGAGTACATTACCCTTTAAAAAAAGTTTAAGGTAACATTTGTAGCCGACTAGAGAACATGAGGGCACAAGTGCGCACTACATTAGTTGGTGAGCCAATTCCAGATGACAGAATATAAAATTACTGCACCCATATTTCCCGGTGACATTTTCCACACACTGAAAACATTAACTCTTGGTGATCTAAATCCCAAGGAACTGGGTAAATAATGGGGAGTGGATCAGACTACAAGATTTGGATTATAAATATTCTAATGTTAACGGGTATTTATCTCCCATTATAAAAATAGGGGCTGTTGGGTTTGGACACCACAAAATTTGGCAGTGTTCATACTCGGGGGTCTTGGTTGGGGCTCATCTCCAGTAGTGCTAGCCCATCTTCAGCAAATGAGGAAATCGAAGCAGAGCAATGCATTCACTTTCCAAAAGCTAAGGAGGGAACAAGGATCAAGTCTCAGCTCATAATCCTCTGCTGTATCTATTAAGCCATGCATCTTTTCTGCTCTTAACTAATGTATCTATAAAAACCAATATCAGAGAAGAGCTGGTACAGCAAGCAAGCATGCTTAGCTGGCCTACCCAGCAAAAAAAAAAAAAAAAATCC
>NW_017728992.1:188939503-188951409 GCF_001723915.1 Gavialis gangeticus | reverse complement strand
AAAAAAAAAAAAAAATCCACTAAGAAAAGGGCTGTGTGGTACATGCAGAGATTTAGTCTAATGGCAGCTTCTGAAGCTTGTAGTCATGGGACTGCTGTGTGCAACAAGTGTTTGAAGTTGCTTAACTTTCATTACATCTCTGCTCTGATTTAATTAGTAAACATCTTCAAAGGGAAACGAGTGACTGCACAGACAAAGTACGCAAACACTGCTGCTCTCCCATGAGTAAATAAATGGTTAAAGGGCAATATTCTGAATGTATGAAACTTTGGGGCCAGTCTACCTGGAGCGCAGAACCCAACAGGACAGTCATTTGCATCGTTAAGTTATTTCCATGCTTATCTTCATGCATTTCAGAAGGGCTGCTGTAGTCGGCTCCACTCAAATAAGCATTCTTATTCTGAAGAAGCGCCTCTACAGATTCACACGGAAACACATCCCTGCATCACAGCTGAAATAGTTATTTCACTTCATTTCCCCACGTAAGCAAGCTATTTGTCATTGTTTAACATGGGCTTCTGAATACCAGTGCCTCACAGCTTACTTTAAGTAGTCCTGAATGCTTTTACACTGCTTCAGAGTGCAGAATGTCTACATCTACTTGTGAGTAGTGAATCTGGGGAAGAGGGTTTGATTACCTATAATATGTGCCTTGATTCTGCATATGGCTTTGTGCTGGGAGAAGCTCCTTGCCAGCTCGGAGCTGCTGATGAAGAGTTTTTGAATGGTCACTTGACTTGCATAGACCTCATCACAGGAGCAGAGCCTTCGGCCCAGATTTTTACCAATAGCTTTAAAATCTGGCCCAGAAAAACACAAGCACATTGTTCAATTCCTGATCATCATTCTGATCACAGTACCAGTGTGTATTTTATTTAAAATAAAGGAATTCTGTTTTTATTGTTAGTTTCCAATGGTATCCATGTTTTTTGTTGCACCGTGTTTCCAATGGTGTTAGCTGCAACAAAAAAACCATAACAGTTAGATCTTTCCCTGAAGATCTTGGCTATGAGTTTGAATAGGCATTCATTCCTAGTGGTGGACATTTTTGAGAAATGTCCACTACTAGAAATCTTTCCAGGAGTGGGATCAACTGCCCTCTCCCTTCCCTGCACTCCTCTCTTTTTCCGCAGATTGGGGTGACTCCTGTCTGGGAAGGCATGAGGAGCAGCGGTCCTGGAAGGAGAAAGACTCCCCACGCTGCTCCACAGCAGTCCCACTTCAGCTGGAAAAGCTGGGTAGGTGCATCTGTAATGCATTTTTAAAATAAACTTAAAGATCCATAAGATCTGCACACAGACCATTCAAGCAACCACAAGACATTTCAGGATCTCTCAAATAGTGGATGATTTGCAAATTAATCATCCCTCATGAAGAGAATGTTAGTAGACAAAAAATAGAATAATAGAAATCCAAATACCTCTTCTTTTTATGGTCTGACTTTCGAACTCTGTTTTACATGAACTTGAACCACATTGCTGGTGCGTGATCTGGAGGCTGGTTATTAGGACTGTAATTAAACATCACTCCCACATCTGGTCTATTTTTTTCCAAGAAAGGGAGACAGAGGGCAGACATTTTATGATAAAAAAGTTCTTCTATAAGAAATAAACTTTCCCAGAAAGCTTAATATTTTTTCATGCTGTCTGGTTCTTCAATGGACAGTTAATAATTGAGTGGGGTGGGGGGGTGTTTAACTTACTCCTTCTAGAACAAAACTCCTTCCTCTGCAAAATCTAGGTTTTAAACATCAAAACATGAAAATATTTTGAAAACTGAAAAGTTTGGAAGCTTTATTTTTTCTGTGAAACATCAAAACACTTGAAAGAAAATAAGATGGACATATAATGTGCATGTGTGCATTACACACAAATACGTGTGTGTGTGTGTGTGTGTGTGTGTGTGTGTGTACTCATTAAGTTTTTTACCATAGGGTAAGGATCAGAAATGCAATTCATGAAATCACTCAGCAGCAAGTGGAAAATGTTTTCTGAGTTGGAAAATTGGATTGAACGATGTATTACGGAAGATGGCGATTATGTTGAGGTCTAGAAATTTGAGCCGTATTGTGTTAAAACAATGAATTATGCTTTCAATCAATGTTTACAGTTTGCTTCTATCATGCATACATCCAAAGCTATTAAAGTTTAAAGGTGCACAAGGACTTTATAAACACCCTGTGTATATATCTATATCTAGCTGTATCTATAGCTAGATATAGAGATATATCTATAAATAGAAACAGATCTATAAATACATAGACATAGACATATAATATTAAAGGATTTTTTGGTAGAAAACCCTTACTGCTTCCCAAACTGCCCTATTCTTTCTCTTGACCATACTGTATATACTCTCAACTGAATTTCTCTAACATACTGAGCAGAGCCCAAGAACAGCGCTGATGTACAAGAATAATAAAGTCAGAGTAATAAAGTTAGCAGATATACAAGTTAGCTCTTGGGTCTCTGAATGGAAGAACCAATAACTTTAGGCCAACATGAAATTCCCTACAATATTATTTTGTTTAAGAGTTAATAACCTGCTTCCAGGATGTAAAAAGGGCTAGCAATCAGTTCAGCCTAGAACAAAATTGCTATTTACTCTGCTTTATAAAAGGGGTCTCCTGTCTCTGTAACTAACTCTAGGCTCAATTTGCTGGGGAAGCAGGCAGGTGTAAAAGAAGTTCATGTTTAACCTTGCTGGGTTTGAAAGCTGGGTCCTGAAGTTTATCAGCTCACAGGGCCGTGAAGGGAGGAGGAAAGGCAGAGAATGGGATTGAGTCAAAGCCTTACTTAGAGTTAGCACAGTCCACTGGCGCTAATAAACAAACATTGCCAGACATCAAAAGGAAGTAAGTAAATCTGGGAAGGTTTAGTCCAAACAATGGAAGGGCAAACTAAGCGAGTTGGGGTGGGCAGCTGTGCTGGTGACATTGAGATGTTAACCCTTGCTTAGAGCCACTTGGCATGGCAGAAAATAAATCTGCTTAAACCACCAAATTTTCCCTACGTTCTATCCATAATCATAATTCAGCCTGGCTACCCTCCGCATTTCACCCAGACTTGCATAAAACTTAGCCTAAACTCGCCAGATCTGCAGAGACGGATAAACATAACCCAAGTTTCACTGAAATCCCAACTCCAGCAAATCTCACGCAGCCCTTATGCAGGAAATGGACTACGGCGTCTCATGCTAGGGGCCATGAAACACGACTCTTCACTACTACATTTCTGGTAGGTCCTATACTTCCCATGGATCCACACTGCATGGAGAGCCTGACTGCAGCACATGATGCCTTTGTCCCTTACAGGCTTCAGCACCAGCTAGGGGGTGGGAGCCAAACTTTTTGTCACCTGTCCACAAATTAGTGCCACATACTCTCTGAGCGCGGTTCCAAGACCTTGCATCTGTCTGGTTGGCTTCTCTGCTTCCTGCTGCCTGCCCTGTCTAACGCTATTTTGCCCATCCTGTCCCCTCCCTGGTCTGCCGTGTGCCAAACCCAGAGGCTGCCCATGCCATTTGTGGCACACATACCACAGGTTGCCCACTCCTGAGCTAGAGCAACCCGTGTGCGTGGGATCTTTGCGGGTTGTCTAGCTCTCACTGAAGTCCATGCTGTTGTGTCTTCCCTGCACAGACTGCAATAGCTCCCACTACCTTTAGGAAGCAAAAGCCTGGCAAGCAGAAGTCACGCTTGCTGTTTCAAGACATTTAGATCAGCCCCGTTCCCTTTCTTGTCAGAGACTCTGCAGTTTTTTCCACTATTGGTAGTGCAGCGGTACTGCCCAGAAACTGCAACCTAGACCAAGGTCCCGTTGTGTTTGGCACCATACATCCACCCAGTCAGAAACTGTCTCTTCCCAGATGAACTGGCAACCTACTCTTCACAAGGGCAAAAGGAAGGAAACCTCTATTTTACCTGACCTGAAACACAGAGGGAGTCAGTGAATAGTGCTGGATCGCACAGGAAATCCCTTCAGAGGAGCTCTGCAGTCGAGCCCAATCTCTCAAGCCCTGTGCCTTAGACACAAACCTTTTCTTCTTCCCTGTAATAACTTAAGCATCCTTTTTTGGATGACTCAAAAGCAGCGTCTCCTCAGGGTAGCAGCACATTTTAGGGTAGAAAATGGAAAGAAAGGAAAAGAACTGGGAGGATCATGGAGGACCCAAAAAAACACATCGCATGGAGCGGTTCCCAGACACAAAGTCACAACCAAGCTCAATGGGCAAGTTCTGTAGGTCATCATTACATAACTGCCCGTATATCCCTGCCCTCTACCCCCCGCCTCCAGCCTCGGCATTTTTTTCGCCTTTAACAGCTACCTACGTTCCTCTATTGAAGCTGCAAGAGCACATTTTGTTCCCGTAGTCATTTTAGAAAGTGATATGTTTAAAAAAAAAGTGATATTTTTTTTAAAAAAGCAATGTGTTTTAAAAAAACGGAGGTTTGCAATGCATTATGTATGATGCTGTTTAAATTCACACCTCCACAAGTGCGGGACAGATAACTGAAAAGAACTATAAACTGAGCCAAAACTAAAGCTCATATCTTTCCAGAAAGCCAGGGCTGGCAGATCTGTAAGAGCCTGCTTTCTGCAGCAGTGCAGGCTGTTTCTGGGCTAGGGTGAAGACTAGCGAGCCAAGAAGGCCTCAGTGCTCTGTGATTATAAACCTATTTTTCCTTTTTGTTATTCCTGCTCTGTTTGGCATCTCATCAACTCCCATCTGCTGCTAAGAATGGGGAAACAGAATGTGTTATCTGAAACGAAACAACCATGGAGATTCAATCCAAATACCAAATTTCCTGGGGTTTGTTTCCTGAAAGAGCGGCAGACTGCTTTGAATGGTGTCACCTTGCCGCTCTGCAAATCAAATTCTGCAGCATCCCCCTGTAAGGCAAGGTGACGAGACAGCACAACGCTGTGCCAGTGCTGCCTTGATTTGGACTGTGCGCCTATCCTTATTTCAAGTAGTCTTCTGCCACATCAGTGGGGCTGTCTCCCATTCAGTTAACATAATGGTCTAGCAGGGCTCTCTGAATGTGTTGCCCTGCTGACAGTAGAAAACGAGAACCCGGAAGTCACTTTGTACTTTTTTTTGGTAAATAGCTCATACTTATTTAACTTATTTTCTTATTTAGCCTAGGGATTTTTTCCATCAGTTTAAACACTGCTCATCTCTGACTAATGGGTATGATTAACTGCCGTTCTTAAAGTAGAAAAGGACTGTAGAGAGCTGTATCAGGATCTAGACGTGGTTTAAAGTGGGACGTTCAGTTGTGCTAAAAGGCAGAATCTGATACAAGCTTTGTGTTGGACATTGCTGAATTTTTGCTAGCAATTTAGAGAGATTTCATCATCAAATGGCAAATCTCCAAAAATGTACTGTTTAAGAGGATAGAATAGTATCCTCTTCCCCGCCAAAAAACCCAGCCATTGTAAGAGAAACTTCTGCTGTCTTAGGACAAAATACTCCAAGAAAGACTATTTTTATTGTCTCTTGCCCATATATGAATCAATACCATTCCCCTTCCTGTTCTGGATCAAAACTAAAACCAGATGCTAGGTCTGAATCCAGGAAACCCAATGCAGAACATGCACACGTTGACATTTCTTGGACATTCAGGTTGGAACGTCTTATTTTCTGGCCTATTACTATCTATAACACCTCTGAGCATTTGACGACAGTATTCAAGACATCATAGCTCAACTTTCCCAAGCAAGGCCAGAACTGGTGAGTCCACAAAACTATACGAGCATGGACAACCAGGATAGGGGAGCAAGTGCTGGGGCAAGCCCAGAGCAGCTGTGCAAGCTTCAGACTGGAGCATGCCAGAGGACTTTCATAGGCAGGGTATGCTGGGCCCCACCTCTGCAGTGGTATAGAAAAACCCTTATCAAAGCGTCTACATGGGCATTCAAGACTCTTGCTTTAAAGAAGAAGGCTTTAAAGACTTTCTCTTTGCTAGAAGTGTTCACTTCTCCCTTTCACCTACAAATAAACTCATTTTCCATAATGTGTGTGCTCTCTTCCCCCGGTTTGTCACTTGTTCTTCCCAAAATAAGTGACAATAACCCCTAAACTGAACTCAGCATAGCAGACAGTGCTGAGGAAAGCAAAAAATCCTGGGTGCTTTCCTTTTAAGGGGCACACTATTTCTGTCATTGAACCCAACATAGTTTCCTTCAATGTAATGTCATAAAGCTGACTCACATTCAGTTTGTCATTTGCTAAAATCCCCTGTTCCACCATCCATCATATTCTTATTATCTAAGCAGCTTTGTCCCGTTTCCTCTTTGTGGGGAGACAGGCATATCTATTTAAACAGTTTTACAATAGCAATCGGTTGTGTAACAAATTTAGCATGACCAGTCTAGAAGTTATTCATAATTATTAGTTAAATTGCTGAACTCAATAGAGGTGGTCAAAACCTTTCTGAAATTCAAAATTTGAGTAATATTTCATTTAGGAAGGGAGATTTTTTAAAAAAACAAAATCATTGAAATTTTTCCTATCCAACTCCAGCACCTGCCACTGTCACAAAATATAGGGAGACACAGCTGTGGGGTGACAATCTAACTCTTCAGGAAGGCCAGAAATAAGCCAACGCAGGAGAAAATGAACATGCTGCTCTTATACATGTGTATTTTAATAGAGCCAGTGGCTCCAGTCAAAAATCAGGGCCTCAGCATACTAGATATCACAATTGCTAATATAATTACTAATATAACCTCCCAGAAGTTTATGGCATGTGAGCACAGTGACTGAAGCATTGATGAGGTCAGGTATTTCTAGCTCCAAAATGGCATTTGGAGTGTGCATCTTTTGAGCCTGAGCCAATATTCATGCAAGTCAAGGAAAAGATTCCCATTAACATCTGGGAATATTGGGTCAGGTTCTTAGACCACAGAGCTATTTGACAGCTGCAGTGGGTTGCTGTAGATGCGTTTACACATGCAATTAATTCAGAGCAATACACTCCAGTGCAGTTTGAGCTGGAGAAAGCCACTCCCCGGTGCAGCATCTACATGTGTACCCAAGACAGCAGCAATTTGAGTCAGGGCAGAGCAATTTATATCAGGGCTGCTCAGCCCCAGGCTCTGGGTGGTGGCGTTGGGTGGCAGAAGGGCTGGCTGGGGCGCGAGGGTGCTGAAAGTTCAGGGTCATGTGGCTAGGAGGCAGGCAGGAGTCTGGCCCTCAGCTGGCTGGGCTGGCTGGGAGAAATTTATGCCCACAGCCAGTGTCTACATGTGCGTTTAATCACAGTAAATGACCCCCATGTAAGATAGTACTGTCCCTACAAGCTTACTGTGACATAAATTAATTTACTGCGTCCTGAGGCTGTCTCATGTGTAGACAGTGACACTTTACGTTGCAGCTAATTAGTCTACTCCACAGTAAAGCACATGTGTAGACACAGCCAGTGTGTAGCTGGCTTTATTGGTACTTAATTACAGCAGAGACTGCAAACATTGGTCCCTAAGAAGTCGGTGCAATTATAAATATAGCATTTGCCTTTCTATAGTGGTGACAAAAGTTGTAGAGCAGGGGCAGGCAATTATTTTGGGTGGAGGGCCGCTTACTGAGTGTTGGCAAGCCATTAAGGGCCACATGACAGGCAGACAGCGGCAGATAAATATTCATTTTCTACATTTTTTAGGAGCCCTGCAGGCCAGATAGAATAGCCTGGCAGGCCACATCTGGCCTCCGGGCCTCATTTTGCCCACTCCTGTGGTAGAAACATTTTCTCCCTATCTGCAACCATATTTAGGGAGACAGTGCTGGTAGATTATGGTGTTCCTTGTTTAATGAAAGACTCTAACCTCCCAAGTGTACTAGTTATTGAAATTGGTTTGGTGCAAAAAAGCTGGAAATAGGAGCCACCAAAAGGCAAAACTTGTTCTTCATTATGCCTTTCTACTTGAGATGAGTAACTCTCCAAAAAGTCCATCTGAGACAGACCATCCACATATTGATCTAGAGACACCTGATTTGTCAGACTTCATGAGATCAGCTTGCAAATCTTTCAAGAATAAGCTAATCTGATGCCATCTATTTTCAGCTGCTTTGTAATTTTAGGAGGAAATGAACGTGACCCTCCCAAGGAATGTGATCCAAACTCCACTGAAAGCAGTGGAAAGAGTCCCATTTGTTCCAGTAGGCTTTGGACCAGGCCCTGGGCATCTGTAGTCTAAAGAAAATAAAAGCAGCACAGTGAGCATAAAGCTATTTTTGAGCCAGTGTCACATGCATAAACAAGTCTGAATGCAATGAAGCTAAGGGAAGGCTGGGTGATAAAGGTATTTCCAGAAAATTTCTTTACAAGCTTGTCTTTGTTCTTCTGATTTACTGACATTGGACTGATAGCCATTTCCTTGCTAGAAAAAGTACACCCTGCAGCCCTAGGCTGCTATCTGAGGCAAGGGGAGCTTTGGAAATAAGACTAACTACTTTAGCCAAAGCAAGAGCAAGCACTTAGCACACTGGTAGACACCAAGACTGGATCTTACTGGGCAATACAGGAGACTGTGATACTTCACAAACACAGGAGGGCTGGGTTTGGTCACAATACCTGGATGGGAAGAATTGTGTGGGGCCCCAAGATGCTCCACGACACGGTGCTGCTGATTCAGGAGGTATATTGTTTCATTATCCAGAAAGACCTAATACCTGAACATGATCCGAGGGGAATCAGTGGTCTGCTGCAAGTACTGCGTGTTCATGAAAGACTGCATTAGACTATTAACAAAAATGTGGGATGTAAGGGCCTGAATCTCTGTATCAGTCTGAAGCAGCACCGTAAGTTTTACCAGGGGCCCTGAGGAGTCATGAATTTTCAGACCGAAAGAAGACATTTTGATCAATTAATCTGCCCTCTTGCATAATACCAGCATAGACTTCTACCCGCTCTTTCTACTAATCAGAAAAAGTTGCTCAAAATAAAAATAAAAATGCTATAATTACAACACAGAGCAACAGCCAGAAGTAAAGAAGATTGGAAAAAATGAATGTGAGTCTTTAAATAAAGAAGAAAAAAAAGCAGAAGAATCAGCTTTAGGATCAGCGCCTCTGTGACTCTTCTCCTGACTAATGTTGCTCTCGTACTTGGGACATAAGTCTGTACTGAATAGTCTAAAATGTTTCTGTTTAGCATAGAGCTCTTTTTTTCCCCTACTCTTGCCCAAGAACCACAAAAAATATTTTCCTGGAATGGCTAGTTCCAGTATAACTATAAATTAAAGACGAACTATCCCTATACTGAGGCCCTGTTCAAGAGCCACATCAAAATATGTGTGTCTCCCACATTTAAAAAGTGCACATATGCCTCATGCTAAGAAAAACTGAGATCTGTAAGCAGCTGTGTGTTTTGTGTTTCACTGAAAAAACAGGTTTCGTCTGTGGCTTCTGAGAGGTGGTCTTCTCTAAACAAGGGAACATACTTTCCCAGGAAGAGGAGGAGACTGGTCCTGGAAAGCTCCAGTGGTGAATTAATTACCCTGCTTTCTAGTTTAAGAGGAATGTTTTGCTAGTTCAGGCGCTAAATGATAAAGGGAAATACAGACTGACCCTGATAGCAATGCTGGTTTCTTGCACATGCTTTTCATCTTTAAAACCTGAAATGATGCTGGCTGGGAAGAAAAACATTTCCAAGGGGGTAGCCAAGGCCTTACACTCATCCTCCCATAGAGGCATGAGCCCGCCATTTATCATATTACCATTTTTTCTCTAAACCTGGAGGTATACAGAGCAAGACTGCTGAGAAAGCAATGTAGACAGCTTAGACAGCAGGGGCCAGATCCTACTCCAGCTAAGTGGCACATAAGCCTCTAAATGCAATCCTATTCCACTCTGCTTGAGTCCTAGAAAAAATGTTGTAATGCACCTTCACTTTAGCCTTAAGACTAAATTACAAAAATGTCAAGGAAAAGGAGGACCCAGTTTCCAGGGATATGTGCCCAGCTACCACTTAGATGTCTAATGCATGAAATCATTGAGGCCCTTGGGCACCAGGCTGGATCCTAAGGCAAGGGGAGATTTTCCCATTGGTTCAATAGGGCCAGGGTTTCACCCTGGGCTAAAAGGGTGGGCAACTCATTTTCATTGTAGAGTCAGTCTAGATTTGGAACTAAGCTCCTCCACACACCAAAGCCTTCATTTGCAAAGGATGAATTTCCCTGATTACACTGAAGCAATGTACTTGGAATCGCAGGGAGAGGTTATTCGTTGTTTAACCTTAAGCACAGACTACAGTAACGTTCAGTATTAGAGCCTGATTTTGTACCTACAAAAAGGCATGTACCAGTGACAGAAAGGAAGTGCTACACTAGGAAACTAAAAAGCCTGACATTTTCCTTCCCTTTGATCTCTCCAATCTATGTTTTCTTATGTCATTTGCAGGGTGGAAAAAAATGAGATTATTTTATTTTATTTTTCAAATCAGGAAAACAATGTTGTTATTGGAATCTGGATAATGGTAGAGCTCAGACACTCAGGAAAGCTCTTTCCACCCTGTCTCAGCAAAGTCTACCAACTGATACCTCCTCTCTTTTCTTTTTAGATCATTGTCATGACTGGCAAGGCATCCACATCATCCATGGCCTCAGCACTGTCTGGGATTAAAAGAAACCATAGAAAAGTAGGGCTGGAAGGGACCAGAGGTCACCTAGACCAACCCCCTGCCTGAGGCAGGATCATTCCTATCCAAACCATCCTATACAAATCCATTGTCTGACCTCTAAGCAAAACTATGCAGTCAACCCTGACACAACCACAAGACATAACATCCTAACCTGCCACAGGTAAAGCAGGCGACCACAGTGGCCAACATCCTGCAGCTGCAAAGGTAATTAAAATACACTTGAGAGACCCAAGGAAAAGGTCTATTCCCAAACATTTTGTAGGCAGCCTCAAAGGCTTAGGCCTGAGATTAGGAGTTCATAGCTCAAAATGGTCTTCTGTAGTTTGGTTTGCCCTCCCCACACTAGAGCAGAAATCATTGCTGAGATATCTTAAGACACCGTGCTACACTACCGTGAGCATTAGAGACTTGGGGCTTGTCACCTCAGATCCACATGCTTTCTTGTTCCCCAAAGGCCTGAAAGACACCTCACTGACCTCAGTCCATTGCAGCATGACAGCAGAGAATGATCCTGGACAAAGTATGTTTTACAGAGGGCTGAAAGGAATCAGGCTACGCCATTATCTACCCATCTGTAGACGTGTCACAACATAAAAATCCATCTGCTCAGGAAAGGACAAGAGCTGCCATGATGCTGCAGCCAAGTTGATATCATCCATTTTCAGAAGTCTATTAGCAGCTTCTGAATGTGAGTCACACTAAAGCCCCTCTATGCAATGGTGGCAGGGAGAATCATGATTATAGCCACTTTGAAGCCCTCTTACACTGGCAGGGAATGGGGTTAATGGAGCGCTCAGTTCATCAGGTTCACCAACACAAATCCCGTTGCTCCTCAAGGCTAAGGACAGACATTACATATAAACTAGTTTAAGTGATCAGGAATTGGTTTAAACCTGTAACAGAACAGACATTCAGTGCACATCAACCAGTTTGAAAATGGCTGAAACAGGTGTGAGATAAACCTGGTTGAATATAGTATTAGACTTAATGGATTTGAGTCAAACTGGCTTATACAATGTCTGTCCCAGACCCTTCCTGGTTTAAGTTAAATCAGAGGCCCCCAGCATCCTGGCATGCTCTCTGAACTGGGTGCCCCCCCTGCCCTCTGCTCACTGGCTGGAGCTCCAGCACAGCCTTTCAAACACAGCAGGGTCTGTCTGGCTTCCCTGTGCCCCCCACCCTCCCCACCACTCACTGCTTAAGCAGGTATCCCTTCCTGGCAAGGCCTGTCTTTTGCTACCTGGCTGCAGAGGACTCAGCTCAG
>NW_017728992.1:188893086-188934503 GCF_001723915.1 Gavialis gangeticus | reverse complement strand
CCTAATGCTAAGAGATGTCTGTGTAAGGCAAACGGGACAGTATCCACATAGGGCTTTTTGGAGCTAATCAACAGGACATCAACAATGTCCCTCCATTCCTTTTTTGGAAAAAGCTGTTTAAGAAGAGATTGAGCTAATGAGCGAGACTTTGTTTTCTGATGAGTTGCTAAATACTAATGACAGAGCTGATAAATGCTCTGTTATCAAGAAGCAGGGCAGGGGGAACCCCTCCCTAATCAGAGCATCTGCCGGGGCCTGGCCCTTCCCTGCCTCAGCTCAGCACTGTGGAAGGGGAGGGAGGGCTGCTGTAGCGCCCACCCCACCCCAGCTTCTAGCCTGAGCCACCGCAGACATGTGCTTGCATTTTTTTCAGTCCAGGGGGGATGTCTGTATGGTTACAAACTGATTCAGCCTAGGCAGGTTATACTAACCTGCAAAGATTTAATCAATTCCGGCTCAGGCTTTTTGAATGTCTGTCCATAGCCCAAATGTACAGGCAAGATGAGGACATGTTTGTATCCAGGAAGCAGTACCACTTCCTCTACTGCTACAAACTTATAATGGCCTTCAGAGAATCCTATGTGGTTTCCACACCGAAGAACCCAGCTGCACACTAAATTTACTCTCAGTTGTTTTGATAATGCCATGGCCGCTCATAGAAAGGACAAAAAACTGTGTTATAATCACATTACTGAGTCAAGCAACAGCCCTGATCTTTAGAGAATGTTAATCTTGCTACTGATCCATTATTGCTAGGTGCACAACCGAGACCAAAATGGGGTACAATATGGAGAGGATATTCTGGCCTACATGTTAAAAAGTGAGTTGAGCTGCTTGAGTTGAGGCACATCAGAGGCCTGCTAAGTACCTATTCTTTGGGGGGGGGGGGGGGGCAGAAATCAGTCCCTTTAAAGGTGTCTCAAGCTGGGCCTCTCCAAAAACGATGAATCACATTTAAAAATGTAGGCCGTACATCAATCTGATTGATTTCCTCACCCTAGTATACAACCTGCTTTAGATAGAAACCTTTGTAGAAGCTTCACAATATCCTGACAGGGAGGATAAGTGTTACTATCCTTAAGTAATGCAGGTTATCCTCCAAAGCACAAAAAATTCCAATCATTTGCTCAAGGTTACATAGGGAATCAGCCTTTGAGCTGAGGACAGGACCCAGAAGAGCTGGCTCTCAGTCCAGTGCTCTGACCACTGAACACAGCTCTGGCCTGTGAGACCCTTTTTCTCTGAGCATTACCAGATTCCTGTACGTGTTTGCAAACCACTACTTACATATTATAAAAAGTTACCACATAGCCCCAGACTGGAAGCGACTGGCTAATTCTGTACGCATTTTTTAAAGCCATTATGGAAGTCCTCCCATTCTGGGACATACTGATTGAGACTCCCAGCACACATAAGTAACATTGCTTAATCCCACCTCTGTATTTAAGACATACTCATAAACACATGCACACATACACACATGTACATGTGAGCTAAGTCAACATACCTGCATTGTTGTGAAGCCAAACTCCACATTTTCAAAGCATCAGGCTTCCTGAAGGGGCTGTAAGTCCCAAGTGATGCTCAGACCTCCCAGCATGACAGCCTGAGGCTGCTAGGCTGTTTTGTGGCCACATGAATTTTGCCAGCTGATTTCCAAGCCGCTTGGTTGCAATGAGTGCTTTTATACATCCTGTCCAGCCTCTTCCTTTCTTCTGGCATCACTAACCCAAGGACAGGATCTGGAAGAATGCAAACCTTGAGGGGGGTGGTTTTCTCAAATAACTGAAACATGTTTGATTGGGGCAATTTGGGGTATTTGTTTCTATACTTGATTGTACATTTTAGCACAAACACCCTGTAAGCCACTAGTCAGATCCACCAGCAACGCAGTCCAAATACAGTTCAGATACTTGAGTCAAGTTCCATATCCCTTCCCTCAGGGGTGATATGATTAAATCACTAGAGATGGAAAAGGCTCAAAGTAACGCAAAATACTTAGGAACAGAGCTCTTCCTGCTACCTTGGGAAGAGGGAAGGAAAGAACAACCCATTTCTACACATTGATCTCTTCCTAGCTACTTTGGTCTGTTCCCACCCAAGGGCAGGAAGATTTATATCTAGTTACATGGTCGTTTCTGGTCATTCGCCCTAAACCTACAGCACCCAATTTTAAAGGGCCATAGTAGGATCTCTAGGATTCACACATGAGCTCCACAACCAACACAGCATGAGTGCTTTAGCCACATAAATTATAGGTTCCTCAAGGGTGCTGCCTTGTACTTTAGTGGAAGTAGTTCACAGGATATGGGTTGGATATGGAGGAATGGCTGCAAGGGGACTTGCATAGAAACCATTATACAGCAGGAAATTAATAGCCCTGGTTATAGCCAGGACATCAGTAGAACATATTCTAGATTTTCAAATGAGCTCAAGGGAGTTAGGTGCCACTGAAGGGCAGTCAGTTTGCTCAGACAGACCCCAAAGCACTGTATTCAGCATGCAGAGCCACTTCCATTGAAAAACAGTCACCAGTCTGGTGATATAATCAGCCACCTGTCAGATAGTAGCTCAGTAGTTAAAACACTTGCTAAGAAAATGGGAGTCTTGGGTTCTAGGTCCTCCTCAGCCTAAGGAGATGCAGACTGTCTCCTGCTTTCTGGGCTAGTGCTCATACCAGTGGCTATTACACATCAGGAAGGCAGCAAACCCACCAGGACATGCATCAGTCCATTTAAGTCTGAAGTTTAGGCAGGTGTTGAAGCTGGTGAATCCCAGGCTTCACATGGGCACCTGACTCAGGGCTGCAAGAGAGTCCGCAAGTCCTGCTGAGAGGCAGGATTTCAGAATTTCCTATCGGCTGGTTTAGGTGTCTCCCCAGCCAGCTTATTCAGTCCCATTCCTTGGCACTTAACTCTCACCATGCAAAGCAGGAGTGGCCAACGTATGGCATGTGTTCCACAAGTGGCACAGTCAGCCTCTCTGTATGGCACCCAGCAGGCTGGGGAGGAGACAGGCAACTTGGTGACTGAAAAGGCAGGGAGCAGAAAGGAGAGCAGCAGATCAGGCAGCAGCAGGAGTTGAAATGGCACTCGAGGAGGATGCAGGCCCAGTTTGTGTCATGTCTGCCAAAGAGTTTGGCCCCCCACTGATTAAAGCAAAGGGAACTAAGGCACCTAACTTGAGTTTGTAGACTGCACTTGGCTCTGGACTCCTATAAATTACTCCCTTAACAATGACATAACAAAGTCCCTTTTAGATCTGGCCTTGGGGTTTTAGACCTCCATGAAGGATGTCAGTCATTACAGATAGAGTGTCTTAATCCTTAGATATATCTGGGTACCTACCTTTCATTGATTTTAGTGGGATCTAGGCACCCAAATACCTTTTAGGACCTTGGTCTGTACCTGATGAGCATGACTGTACCCATGTCTCTTATGAAAGGGGCTTGCCCTGGTTTGCTACAGTGGGTGAATTCCAATATGGCCTCTTCCATCTGTGTTCAACGGCAGTTCAGAAGTCATCTGTATGAGGGTATAAAACTAAAGGAGCCATGCATAAATGCTTGTCTATGGAATTAGCTGCTGCAGGGGACTTTGGAATATGGCTGGAAAGACTAGGTAATGTGAAAGTCATGCATGCTAAGACAAGCCACCGTCATGCTTCAGAGTGGCAAGCTGATGGCCACGGGGTCAAGAATGCATTTCTTCCCTTCCACGTAGAGCATCATGGGTAAAGCATGAGGTCTTTGTTCAGTGCAGGAGGCAGGGCACCAGGCAGGATAGATCAGCAGTCAAATCAAGTACAGTAAACCCAAAGCTTATAACTGTGATCCAGAAAGCCCTAAACATATGTCTCTGTTAAGGTCTTGTTTCTACCCCGCTACACAATTTATTTGCATTACAGCAGGAGAAGCGTGATGGAGACGTATCCCTGAAGGACACCAATTATGGGCTGGGACTGACTGCAATTTATCATCACACTGGAAGTGTTTATGAATTAGTCTCCACATACACTAGTTTATTTAGAGATAATTCGAGTCGCCATAAGTGTGAACAGGGCCTTTCATTTAGAACCTGCGAGCAGCTTGCTCTGCCAGACGCAGTGAAAGCTTGTGGGGAGCAGTGATAAAGTGCTTCAAGAAAACAGCACTCCAAACAGTTCTATCGAGGCAATGCCAATGTAGAGCCAGTCCTAGAAGGAAAAACTCACTACCAAATAGCAGTCACTTTTTGCCTGGCCAAAAACAGATATTATACAGTTTTTAAACCTGACCAACTGTTAAAATATACACATGCAATACTGATTATAGATAAATAAATGACATGTTCAGCAGCCTGCTGCTTTCCATTAACCTTAGCCTGTCCAGAAATGGGTAATCTCTTCCTTGCCTCCACCCCTCGCCCAAAAAATGCTCCTGAAAATTTCTTGGAGTTTATATCGACATAGAATCACTGAACTGAAGAAGTGCAGAGCTCCACACCTCTTTGTGTGACCCAACTGATTCATTCATCAGTTAGGATTTGGGAAGAACAGTACAGTAGAAAATTTGGGTCTAGTCCATTTGCTGTTAGAGCGTTAATAGTCATGTAATGTGATTTGATGACAGTCTAATTACAATCAAACTTTGATTTGTGGCAATAGGACAGAGTCCCCAGCCTACGGTGCACGTGAATCAGTGCACTGCATAGTAACAACATCACGAGTCTACTAGAGAAATTCCTCAGGCTTCTTGCAGCGTCTTGCCCAAAGTTTGTCAGCAGTCCCCAGAGAGTCCATGAGTCTACTACAACTGGCAGCTAGGAAAGTTGGTCCTTTAGCTCAAAGCAGCAGAGGGTCATGCTTTGGTAATGAAAGACTCCCAGATTCAATCCCCAGTAATAACTATATGTGCAGTGTGCTCTGTATTTGCAATATATCCATAGAGAAATGACATTATTTAGGTCAGAAAAGGTCTAGGCTGGTAAGCTAGAAATATCCTGCCAGGAGTGAAAAAATATACACACACCGGTGTTATCGGAGCATCTTAAACGTACTACCTATAAAACTAAGTGTGCGAGTGTCAGCTTACAAGCAAGCACGTCTTGCACAACCTTCAGGCTGGAGTGAACTCTATGAACTGAGGAAGTAAACAAGATTTCAAATTATGCTAGCTATTCAGCAGGAACTGAACAGCACTAAGACAATCTCCTGATACTAGGCATTACTTCAGCTGAGAGCTTTAGTCCTTGCCATTGAAGCCTAAGCAAAAACCTTCATGGTATGGTCTGGTTTCTAGGCACAATCCTCCTTTCCATGTGTATCTTATGCCAAAGAGTACTTCCCGGTAATGAAAGCCAGTGGCTACCAGGGCACTGGTACAAAACTGGTGGTGATCTCTGAGGACCATTTATTTTACGTAATTTTTTTTCTTTTATTGTTATGTTATCTCTACACAGCAGTAGAACTTGCTTCGTCCTGCCCCGAAAATAAGGATGTCCCATTTGGCAAAGCCTTCCCTACCTTTGCAATAGGCTTGTCACAAGAGACCCTCACATTCTTGCCCAATTTCCCAGTGTTGCCCGTACCTGTGCATCTAACACAAGGCCAATTTGTTCTATGGAGGTTTTTTCTATAGCCTTTGTCCAGCAATACATTAGGCAGTATGATTAATGCGAGTCGCAGGTTCTTTGTTCTCTCATCCTGTCCCCAGGGGACAAGAGGTATTTTGTTTGTGCAAGAATCTTTATTCTGCTATTTTCCTATATTTAGCTTAAAGAAGGCCAGGAAAGAAAAGTGCGTTGCACTTGGAGCAGAAGCAATCAGCTTGGGGATCACCCCTACTTCCTGGGAAAATGCAACCCAGAGGCTTAGACTAATTACTGTCTCCTGCACAGATGACCTTTCCTTTTCTTGCTGTTTCTTTATACCTCAGAAGCAAACTTGCTGAACACGGTCCTCATCCCAGAGCATTAGGTGGCCTTCTAGATACTCACTGGACCCTGAACCTTGAAGAAAGGGACCAAGAGCTTGAAGTTGGATAGTCTATGAGAAGAGTGGCAAGTGGTGGACAGGTATAATGAGCTGTGCTCCTGGGCTGTGCAGGGAACGTGCTTCAGTACGTACTATTGACACCACGCTCACATTGTCGTGGGCCAGCAGAGAGATGGCAAAGGTGCGAATAGCTAACATCATATCATTGCCCCCCAGGAAGGAACAGCCTCCCCCTCAGCTAACCACAGATGATACAAAGTGTTACTCTCTGATGCTGCAATGCGGGAGCCTTGTGCCAATTCCAAGAAAACTCCAAAGCTACCGACTCACTTGTGCAAACATAGGTGTGTACCTTCCACCAAGAGACCGCACCGACGCAGCAAATACTTTCCTCCACCCACCAATATAACCTTTGTCTTGTTCGGGTTTAACTTTAACCTGCTGTTCTTCAATGAGCTGATTATTGCCTCCGGTGAATGTGGAAGCTGCGTGGTCCATGAAAGGGCATTGCTGCTTCAACAGTACAAAGCAGGCCTTGGAAACAAGAGCAGTATTTATCTCTCCTAAGTTACAAAGTTGCTCCTTACTCAGGAATAGGAGAGTGTCTCACACAAATCCCATCTGGACTCTCATTAGGCAAACTGCTAAAACTTTGTATCTCAGCCAAATATGTGCTAAAAACAGGCTGTTCCCACAAACTTCAGGTGCTGGCTGAAAACCCCATCGGCTTCGTGGCTTCCTCTTACTGTGGGTGACTGGGCTAAAGCTAGCAGAGTAAAGGAGGGAATCTGAGGAGGAACAAGAGAGGAAACCTGATCCAATCTGCTCTCCAGCTCCTGCTCCTCTGCATCCTCTCTAGCCATTCTGCATTGGGGTGACAGCATGTCTTGACCTGAATAGGACCAATCCTGTCCTGGCCCACCTTTCCCTTGTCGTCTGCTTCCCCATGCCTGCAGGCACGCTCCAGCCCAGGAGCACAGTAATGAGGCTCCTCTGGGCTCATCCTCGGCAGCTGCTCTCAGACATACTAGGAACAAAGCCTTGAGAGCCGCCTTTCAAGTCTGGAGTGTGCTTGTGGGCGCCAGAAGGTGGGACAAGCTTGGGCATTTCTTGGCTGGGATATGTCACTGCAGTGGAGTAAATCAGTGATTCTGAACCAGGGTGCCTGGGCACCCCGGGGTGCCACGAAATCTCTTGAAGGTGCAGGCAAAGCGTGAGGAGATAAGCAGATAAGTACAAGGCCAGGCTGTTCTCCTGCCCCCACTGTTCAACCCCTCTGCAAGGAGGTAGGCACTGTAATAAGTTAGCTTTTTAAACGGGGTGCTGCTCAATTAACAAAAGTTATGGAAGGGTCTAATGAGGGGTGTCCTGTGTCTAGAGAGGTTGAGAGCCACTGGCGTAGACAAGCCCCTAGGCACCCCGCAGGCCCATCCCTGCCAGAGGAAGGGCTTGAGAGGAGGGGAAATGGGAATACAGTTGTTCCAGGGCCCCAGGCTCTTATGGGCTCCAAAAATATGATCATGGGTGTACTAGGCCCCCAGTTTTCTCTCAAAGGCCTCGCTCAGAAAAAGGACCGTGTCCCAAGAGAGTAATGGGCCTTAGACTCATTTCCCACCTTTTACCTCGTAGCAGATGGGGCAAGACTCTCTAGCCATTGTTGACCCACTGGGAGTTAAGAGTGCCCTTACACAGACGTTGGGGGATTGAAGTAGAGATGAGACTCCCATAGTACCTGGGAAAAGGTGAGGTGCTTGCTGGGTGAGGTATGGCTCATTTCATCCAGAAACATTTATCCATCCTATCCTGCATTGACCACACTTGTCCCTCCCACAGCCACCTATCAACCTTTGCGAGCCCCAGAAACAAGCTGTCCCTGGTAGGTTAAAAGCCCTCTGTATTGACCAGTGACTTAAGGGTTAATCGAGTAATAAAGACTGCACTTTGCAGAGAGATTGCACTGTGAGATTTTTGGCAGGCATCCCTTCAGGCTCACCATCTCACTTCACAACAATGAGCTTTTTCCCCATTAGGAACCATACAGAGATTAGTGTGATAAAAAAGGGTGTATTTATCAACAGCATTAAAGCTTTCCTGTCCTGCACGTGGAGGCGGGAGGAAACATGAGTCGAAAGGTGAGCAGGGGCACCAGGAGATATCCAGGAAGCAGAAGCAAAAGCAAGCTGGGTGGCAAGGGGTCAGGAGCTGAATCAGTTGGGCCTGAAATCAGAGCAGGAGCTAGTGGGGGTGGTGGGAGGGCAGTGAAGCACTGCAGATCTTACCTGGGGTGAACTACTAGCATACCAGTTTGGAAACTCTTACATCACGTAAGGCATGCCCTAAATACATTTGAAAGATTGCAGTTGTTAAAGCAGTAGTTCCCAATCTGTGGTCCATGGAGAGTGATCTGACCATACAATTCCTTCTTTCCAGCTGCTAAATTGCCTTAAAAGGGAGACTGAAATTTTCACAGCAGCTTCATTTATCTTAAGCAAACCAAACGCACAAGGTGACGAAATGCAATCAGAGCAGCAGTCCCTGTGTTATTTATTGGGATATTAATTTCTATTTATTTCATCCCACTCACCCATTTCCAGTCTTTAATCTGTCACAGCTGTCAGTGCTGACAATGAACAATGGTACCATAGGAGTTGCTGGGCGGAGAAAGTTGGAAATTTCAGTAGCTGCTCAGGGAACTGTATACATTTTAAACACCTGGTGGACATTGGAGGCAGTTTGAAAGGTAGGGCAGATACAGTAGCTGCACAATTTTGCTGGAAAAAAAAATCAGCAAAGAGTTACTGATATTGGAAATTTAATTGCCCGTGTTATAGTTTAGAGCTAACTCTGAATTTAGCAGAAGACAAGCAGTTCCTATCTCTCAGAGCTATTGTTTCAGGCTGCTTACAGAAAGACATTGTCTTGGCATGGGCCACTAATGTTGTCTCCATAAAGACTACAAACATTAAAAAAATAGCTTAGGTTTGGTTGCTTAACTGCCCATCCTGGGAAAGCTTTGTCACTTGGAGACAGGTTCCTAGCTGCAGCTGTGCAAAATGGATGCCGTGTGATGAAGAATGGAAAAAGAGGCAATTCTCTGGCCTGAGAAGGCCAAGTGGTACCATCTCTTTGCTAAAGAAACAGTGACTCTTAGGAAACCCCCATCCAAAGGCTGAAGCAAGTCAAGTGATAGTAAAGTATATTAAAAACAGCAATACAATGGACACCCCCTTTCCAGTTTTGTTGCAACACCAACATATTCAGCCAGCATTTAAGTCTACTTCCATTCTCTATAGAGCGGGACAAGAAACAGCTTTCCCATGCAGTGAAAATTTTCAAGGTTTGAAATGTTTTTCCTATCTCTACAGGAAATGGAGCTTTTTGAAGGTTTTCTACAGAAAAAAATGGAGATCACAAGAAATCAAGTCTATAGCTCAGCGGTTGTCTCACTCCCTAGCAACGTGAGAGACCTAGAGGTAGCCGAGCAATTCTATTTAGCCTATTTGATGCAAATTCCAGAAGCAACCCAGGGGCAGAAACCAGAACTGCAGATGCCTTTTCTCCCAGGGCATTGGTCTCCTCATCAGGCTATAGTCAGGCCTCCTCTTGCTTGCTCTCTCACTGGCCCCATGGCTTGAATTCTTTCATGCACAATGGCCAACCTCCAGTATGAGTCTAGCCCATAGGATCACGGTTCAGTAACTTTCCTGGGAAATAACAGACATGGGTTTGTGTCCACTTGGGCTGAGAAGGGCCTAGAACCAAGTCTCCCTCTCTGAAGCAGGGGCAGGCAATTATTTCGGGCGGAGGGCAGCTTACTGTGTTTTGGCAAGCCATCGAGGGCCGAACGACAGGCAGCCCAGGGGCAGATAAATATTTCAAAAATTTTTAGGGGTCCCGCAATTCAGCTAGAATGGCCTGGCGGGCCACATCCGGCCCACGGGCCACATTTTGCCCACCCCTGCTCTGACGGGTGAAGTTACACATTACGCTTAGACCATACTAAATTTGCAGAACGTTAAGCAGTGTTAAAGTTAGAAGATGCTGTGAGTCGTTGCGTGGTAAGGGTTAATACCATTTCTTGCCTGAGCAGCTCTGACTTGCCACCATAGGGTTGGCAAGCATTGGAGTAGTTAGGAGCCAGGACACCTGGGCTCTGTCCCTGCTCTGGGGTGGGGGTTGGAGCAGGGCATCCTGGGATGTTGGAGGACTACTAATAGCTCATTTCATCTCTGTGGAGCAGACTGATGTTACTCTAACATGGGCTAGGTAGCATAGCCTAGAGTTAACCCTTGTCTAAAGTGGCGTAACCGAGATGTGCAAATGGCACTTAGCATGAGTTAACAAGGGGACACTCACATATTATTAAGTGCCCTTAGTATGATTTAAGTGTAGCATGATTTCAGCACTCTAACTCCTGGGCCTTTGTGTAAAAAAATACTCACTGCCCCATCTGCAAGTTTTCAGCGTGAGTGGCTATGGCTGCCAACCTCCATGCTGTCACGTGGTGATAGGAATACTTGGCACTTATGCACAAATGCCTAGTGTGTGAATTTTGATGACCTCAGGTAGAATATAAAAGCCAAACAGCTCAGGTCAGCCAAGATGGGAGCCTCTCTGGGCATACACTGTAGCTTTTAGGCAAGTAAATTGGTTTTCCGTAGGAAGCTAAGCATCTAGGCCATGGGTGGCCAACCTGCGGCACAAATGCCACATTGAACATAAGCAGCCTCTACGTGTGGCATGAAGCAGACCGGGGGGAACAGGCAGTGCAGTGGCAGATAGGGCAGAAAGCAGAGGAGCAGAAGGGGTAGAGAGCACAAGGCTGGAAGCAGAAGGCAGAGCAACAGATTGGGCAGCGGCCTGGCGTGACACTCAGGGAGGGGCTGGACGAATCTGTGGCACATCTGCCAAAAAGTTTGCCCCAATTGATCTAGGTAAGTCTTGGGCCTCCAAGCAGATTAGGTAAGATGTGTATATATCACCCTCTTGAATGTGGACATGTAGATGTTGCTTTGGTCCCATTTCTGGCATCTAAGCTCCTTTGCAAATCTCCCCCTGAAATATTCAGTAGCCAGGGTCTCAGGACACTCCTCCAGGATGTAGAAAACTAAGGCTTAAGTCCTTAAAGCAGGAAGACCAGGGAGTTGGGACTCCCATTTTCCAAGTAAGAACCTTAATTCCTACACTAGCGGATGTCTTGGCTGGAGCACTCTCACTTGGACCAGGAGCACTGTTAAAGCAAAGAAACTTTTCCTGATGAAAATTTTCTCTTCTTTTTGAGTTCTCTCCTTATAAGTGGTGAGACTAGCAGTGCGACATAAAATGAGGTATTGAATTTGCTTATTTCTTCATGCATTACATGGAGAACAACTAACAGGTAACTGTGCATAAAGGGCCCGCTACACAGATATTGCAGAACGGTACAGGATTTTGACAAGCCACTGCAATTCCAGAGCAACAGTAAGTTTAACTTGGGAGCGCCGGGGAACACATATACTCGCTCAACTTGCCACAGCTCATCTGTTGGACTCCAGGTGTCAAAACGCTCCCAGATCAATGCAACGTATTTTGGCACACAACTGAACATGCTGTGGGATTTTTTCCTTTAAAGCAGAGAACACTTCCTGCAATCTCAGTTGATGAGATAATTGAACTCATTTCCAGCAATAAAAGCAAGGGGGACATCAGATTGTGTAATATAGGAATATTTCAGACTGAAATGAGAGCTAGTTTAGCTTTAAGAGAGTTTTTAAGATATATCTATCTTTAAAAGAGGCTTTTAAGATGAGGCCCCTTGTAGAGGTCACTTCCAAAGCCAGAGATAAGGCTGCCAGTCACAGACATGCTGGCCCACCTGTACATTTACAAGGTTTTATAATTTTTCAGCAATTGTTTGCTTTGGAGATATTATTGCAGCCACTTTTACTATCCACATTTGGCTGTTTAATCTCCTGGTAATCATCCTGCATATGTTTTCTTTAAAATTAATAAGGCTGACTACAAACAGTTTTGACTTCCCAGAATAAGAGGATGGTTCAAATAATTAAACCCTGGAGACTGAGATGAAAAATTATATTGTAATCAGACCTCTCCACCCCCATCCTGGGTTTGGGGTTTTTTTTGTTTTTTTTTTTGGTTCATTCAACTTTACACATTGTTCACTTTCGCTGTTAGGCAATTGTGATGCATTCGTACAGCAAGACAGATTCCAACAGGTTCAGTTCTGGATCAAAGAGCACTATAGACATTACTCACTAGTGCATATAATCATTTTCAATTGCAAAGGATGTTTATATAGGTGCCCTGGCCTACAAACATCAAGTCATTTTATTCAGATTTTGACAGAAGAGAAATCAAATAAATTGGTTTTTTTTGCTTGTTTGATTTAATAGCAGTTGCGTCACCTGCAGGACAGGCAGACATTTTCCAATGTAGACATTAATTGCAAACTGTTAATACTCTTGATACACAAATGCCATATTAAGTTTTATTCATTGCTTTGTGCCCACTGAGGTAAATCTATTCCAAGAACATTAACTGAATCAAACTTAATTCTGGCAAAGACTGGCACAAGGCAAAATATTCCACAGCACTTTGAATGACCTGGGAGTCCAAAAGGTTCATATGAAGGCCCTTCTGAAAATGTTACCCTAAGCCACATACCCAAAGTCACTGAATGATGCACGGAAAAGCCAGGCGCCCTGTCCTCACTCCTGTTTCCTGTCTACATGGCAAGATTTTTTCATAGCACCTGACCAAGCAGGCTGTTGCCTATGAAAGCTGAAGGAGCCTATTTCTCTGAAGGAGTTAGTCTCTAAGGTGCCACTCTGCCCTGCTTTCTGCCTGATGTCATTCTAACATAGCTAATTACCTCTGCCGTTTTAGAACAAGGCAATGGCCAATCAGACCAGATACCTGCAGTGATGGTTTTATGTAATTGCACGTGGCAGGAGGTGCGATTGTGGGACTGTGCACCAGATCCCATCGCACCTTATTGCTGGTGTGAGAGGAGCCCACTCCTGAGCTCCCCCTGCACTGGCAAGGAGCAGGCTCCCATGGCTGAGAGCCTCATGTGCCCCAGTTGAGGGACTCCTAGCTGTGCAGGCACCCCATGCACCCCTGGGGTGCGGGTATCGCTGCAGCAATCTTCCTGCCCCAGGGCTGCATCAAACACTTGGGGTGGGAGGATCACCCCTGTGGCAATCTGCCTTGCCTGGGGTGTGTGAAACCCTTGGGAGCACAGGATGGCCTTAGGGTGATCCCCCCGCCCTTGGGATATGGGAAGCCCATGGGGTGCGGAGATCACTGGGAGGCATGCTGCAGGGCCTAGCTGAGGGGTGCTATCCAGACCCAGAGTCCACAGCTGCTGGGGTTGAGGGTCCCAAGCAACTGTGGGACTCAAGGTCATGGCTGGGTAAGGGATACCCGGGTGGCTGGGAGCCCTGTCAGCTGACGCGGCCCCCAGCTGCAAGGGAGACCCTGCTACACATGCAACTTAAAGCCAGACAGCAGCAACCAGCTATAAAGTAAGTACACATTTTTGAGGTCTAGCTTTATAGCCGATTCCAGTTTTTATATGTGATAGCTACTTTGCACGTGTAGCTGGTCTCAAATAATGGGTAGAGGGGGCGGAAGAGGCTCCCTGCGTATGATCACCACTCGTCGGGAGCTTGCTTTCACAGCAACAGCAATTTCTCACCAAGCACCAGGAGAAAAACAGCAGCCTTGTTACTGTGTCAAAGAAAGCTGATGAACAGCTAAGGCTGCCTCTGCTCTCTTCAGTAAAACACCCTGACTTAGGAAAGAAAAAATAATTATGCTAAAGGTCAGCCTGTTCCAGGGCAGCTTGTTCCTGTTTTGAAGAGAAGCAACTAGTTGTACGTTTAAAAAAAACCCAAAAAACTGAACCCCCCCCCCCAAACACACACACGGTTGTTACACCTGACAGGCTCGCACAGATAAGAGCCAGCAGTGGAGCGGCACAAAGGGGGTTTGCGACCTCGCATGACCTCCCTTGAACTTCAGCCAGATTTTCTGCCAATCTCCTCCTACTGTTCCTTGCTCTGCTGCCTCGTAGCTGAAGCAACCTGCATGCATTTTAGCTCGTCTTGAACACCGCGCAGTATTTCATGGCCCAGCGTGTGGAAGCAGGTCTCAGGGAGCGCTGGGCATCTCCACAGAGGCATGGCTCTCCTCTCCTGTACCCTGACACCGCTCACGTCCGTGGGATTTCTGCTAGGGTAGGAAAGGGAGAATTGTTTTAAGTAGTAAGGTGGTGGCCTGGAAGTTGAGATATTTGGCCATAAACTTCCTGCATGATCTTGGTCAAGTCCTCTGAGGTCAGACCGGAGGTGACTTGGGCACAGGGACACTGAACAGCACTCGGCACACTCAGCTTTCAGGTGCCTGGCTTCTGGAGCACAATTCATAGCTCCAGCTCAACGCCCCAGTGTCCTACACAACGCAAAAGGAGAATCAATCACCTAGGAACAGGCCACACAACAGCCTGCACACTGGGCGGGGAAGCACCAAAACTAGCCAACAGAAATACAGAAGATGGGGGGAAGGGTGTCCAAAATCCTGCCTTTCTCCTTGAACGAGGGAAGACAGGTGAGATAGATCTATAGCCCCAAACCACTTACTGGACCTGGGCATCTAATTGGTCTCTTTGGGTACACACATGCAACTCACTTCCCTTCTTAAACATAGCGGGAGGAAGAGGAGAGGTGAGGCTACTACCAGCACCACCTGCTGTAGAGGAGCACAGCAGGTAGAGCACCCGCTCAGGATGTGGGAGTCCCGGGATAAATGCCCTCGCAAACCCACAGTGCCCACAAGAGTATCCAAACCAAATGAGTTTAGGCAGGAGGGGGGGTGGGGGGAAGCCTGAGCAAAAGGGAGCAAGCCATGTATTTGAATGGCCATGGCTGCCATGTTTTGTGCTCAACTCAATGCTGCCTAACCCATACTGACATGCTTAACACACACCTCTTCAGGCAGGGCCTCCAAGGGGACTTGGATGCAGTGATATCTAGTCTGTGCATCCCCGGTACGAGACAGGCGCCCGTGGGGCTAGTTGGGAACCTTGTGGGAACCGTACGCTTGGACTTCAGGGCTGAGGCCCACTTCGAGGATGGAAGTCCTTGAGTAGATCTGGTCCTTCATTTCTTTAGGTCAAGTTCAGATCTCGATCTAACGCTGAGACCCTGCCTACTTCACTGGTGCTACACACTGGAGACAGGGAGGTGTTCAGACGCGGCTGTGACTGGGACCTCAGACTGACCATTCATACCAGTGAGAGAGAACTGGCCCACAAATACTGAGGAAAAAGAGGGCAGGAACCTTTTTCCAGGAGGAAAGAAACAATCCAATCTTTTAACCATTCCAGTCCCCGGCTAACGCCATCCCCAGGGAAGATTTCTGAGGCTGAAACAAGGAGTGAATCGTTCCAGCCTCCTGACAAAAAGAAAGGGGAGGTGTGCTGTACAGTGAATTGCGAGCGGTGCTTGCCAGCTCTAAGACTGAAACGAGGTGTGCCAAAGCCACCGCAATGCTCCCTGCTGACAGGGACAAGGAAAAGTTGCCAAAGCAACTACAATGGAGCAAGTCCAGCTGTAGCAGAGAAAGTGCCAGGGCTTAAATAGGATATTACGTACACATTTGCACACAATATATGCTGGGCGGTGGGTGGGGAGGAGGGGAACTGTTACTGATTTTAGATTTTAAGATCCTTAGGGCAGGAATGGTTTGTCTTGTAATGTCATGTTCCAAGGCTATCGAGGGTGCCAATTAAATCCCCGTACAACATACTCTCAAACATGACCTGAAAAGGCTGGTTTTAAGGTTGCAGAATCAAGGGCTCGGTTCCAGAACCAGGGTTGCCTTTTGAAGGGGAAAACTTCACCTGAAATGTTTTAAGTAGCTGAAACCAAGATCTTAAATTGGGAACTGCCAGGCAATTAGCAATACGGTCTAGCTGGGCACGGGCAAACAAGTCATGGTGAGCTAAGGGAACTTACTGCACCTCACCTGTGCCACAGTAAATTATATGTGCCTGCTCTTATCCTAAAGTAAGTGCAAGCTAAACTGCAGTAAGTTATCCTCCTTCGTTCAGGACTTAGTTACCATGAGATAGCTACCACTTGATGCAGGCTAAGCATGGGCACACCTTCAGTGACCGCAGAGAAGCTGATGTAGGTTAATTCCCCATCCTCTTTTAACTTGCTAACTTGTACAGTATGTTTGTCCATATACTTATGCCTGCTGAGAAGCTGGACTTCAATTAGAAAAAAAATCCATCAACTTCAACAGAAGTATATTGAGTCTAAGTAAATACAGTGCTGTTCTCTTGCAGGCTATTTTTGTCATTTTTAAAAACTTTAAGTATATGAAGCAGAGGATACGTCTCTTCAAAAAACATTTGGAGAGAGAGGCAGAGAAAGAGAGATCGGAGCTGCTATGTAGAAGTGTAGAAGACAATGGCACAGCAGACCCCTAAGTGCGTTGAGATTCTTCAAATGGCACCGACGTTATCTGCCGAGAACAGCAGAAATCAGAGACAAGACACGGCCCTCCAGCATCCCTAAATCTATATCCCCTCCCAGCACAGACCTGCTTTTTGTGGCACATCTGCCAGTATTCTAATCCAGTTTTCAAAAGTTTAAGTAATGGCACTTATGTCATGTCAGCAAGGTTTCCATTTCATGTAAGTGAGGTTACAGTATCATTTTAGGGCTGGCTAAAAACTAGACATTCAACATTTTCCATGGAATCTTCTGATTTTTCTACCTAATGACTTGGAGTGAAAAACTGTCATCTGAAGTCAATTCGATTCAATTCAAAACAAAAAAAATTCTTTGTTCTAATCCAAACAAGTTTTGACATTTTTTTCTGCTTTTTTCCCCCTCCATTTTGCATTGATTCATCAGAAAGATTCAAGTAATGTGAGAAATTACACAGAGACAGGATTTTTTTTTTTAATCATTTGGGCAAAATACATTTAATACAGTCAAAAGGATGATGAAATTAAGGGTAAATTATATCCCTCCCCCCACATCCCCAAGAAACAACGTTCTCCTAAAGATGCTGTAGTAACTCATAATACACATTTTATGGAAGGCTCGAGAAACATACACATTTGTTTATAATCACATTGTTTTCCTTTAAGTGAAAAAAGTGTCATCCATCAGCTAGTGACAAATAATGCAAAGTGAATCGTACCTTGACTATTCCTACAAATTAAAAAAGAAAAGCATAAAATCATGGTCTGTGGGTGATGTGGAAAAACAATCGCTACAGTTGGTTCATAATTTTGTTATACCATTTTGTACTTTTGTGGCAATGCAATGCCCCACAAAGAGAATTACAATATGGCCTGTGCGTGCCAGTAAATGCCAGGCATGGCAAGTGTTCATGCTACATGTTTGGCTCAGTGCTATTGCCAAATGCAGCTCTTACAGATTTAGATCACTGGGGGACTGTTTGAATGCATATTCTGGGGGGAAAGTTTGACACTTTGGTTTTAAAAAAAAATCAGGATACAGTGGGAACTACCACTGCAGATTTTGGCTTATATACATGTACCTGCCCACAAAAGGAAGGAGGTATCTGTTATCTGGATACAGAGTTACATGGCACATACAGTCCCACTGATTGTCTTATGTCCTGCGGAGACAAATCCTCAGCTGTTGTAAATTGCTGTAGCTCCTTATGTTCAACAGAGCCAATTTATATCAGCTGAGAATTTGGCCCTTAGTTTCTTTTACCTAGACTCAAAGATGTATTAACAGGAGTGCCACTTGAAAAATCACGGGAAGTGATTCTTCTCTATTCAACACTGGTGAGGCCTCACCTGTGCCCAGTTCTGGACCTGCCCTTCAAGAAGGGTGTGAACACGTTGGTAAGAGTTCAGTTCAGAGCAAGAATTATTAGGGGCCCGGGAAGCAACAGTTATAAGGAGCAGCTGAAAATGCTAGGGTTATTTAGCCTGGAGAAGACAAGACTGTGGGAGAAGTTGATAACAGTCTTAAGTACCTGAAGGGTAACTATAGAGAGAACAGAGATAGGCTTTTCTTTGTGGTAGTACGGAATAGGACTAGGAGCAAGGGACTCCAGATGCAACAGAGGATATTTAGGTTGGAGATTAGGAGGAACTTTCTGACCACGAGGGTGGTCAAAGTCATTGGAACAGGCTACCTAGGAAACTGGAATCTCCATCTTTGGTATTTTCAAGAGCAAGTTGGATAGACACTTGGAAGGGATGATTTAGTCAGGGATGATCCTGCATTGAGCAGGGGGTTGGATTAGATGACTTTGTGAAGTCCCTTCTGGCCCTACTTTCCTATGATCCTATTCTCCCCACCTCTCCTCCCAATTCTATGGGATGCTTAGGATAAAGGAGACATAGATAAGGTCATGAACTAGCATGGAATTTCTTTCTGGGTTTCACTGCCACTAGTTTTGAGTCATTTAAGCTGTGTCTACACTAGGGCATTCAGCAAGATATTGCCAAAGTTGCTAGCACCTGTTCAATTCCTTTTAATAGCAGAGAATACAGCTGCTGCTCTTTTGTGCATTGCAGGGACCCATTATGGGCTCAAGCTCCCACATTTCTCATGACAGTAAAGCCAAACTAATGTTAAGAAAAGTTTACAAAGTCTTCCTCATGGAGACAAAGTTGAGGTGTGTTTGGGGGGGGGAGTGGTTGCGTGTGAAGGAATAACATACAGTGGGGTGCAAAGGATAAAAACTCATTATCCAACCAAATGCATTGATCAAAAAGGACTTTGAAAGGCATTTCCTGTTGGTGCTCCACTTTCTCCTTCTTCATCCGGATCAATGGAAGGAAACTATTTTTAAGAAGTTTTCAAATGCAGGACAGAATCTCATTTTTTTCTGAATGTCACTTTGCTGCAGAAAAATAATGCGGCAGCATGCGAAAGTACCATTTGGAACCAGTTTAAACCTACAGACCTTCCATGACATCAGGACACTTTGCAAAAAAACTGCCTAGGTCTGTAAAGAAGGCATAAAAATTGCCACGGTCTCTGCCAATCTGATTTGTGAAAAATTCATTCCCAGCAATTAGTTTGACCCCTCACCATGTGAGCAAGATGCACTAGAAGTGGTCAGACACCCAAGAGAAAGGATCCTTTACATAATTTAGCAGCTCCAGTCCACCTTTCCCTCCTCAGTCGTGGCCAATGTCAGATACTTCAGAAGAAGGCAAAGGCCCCTTTCCTGGCTTCTGCAGTATGATGTTTGATAATAGTCATTGTCCTAATGCAGAACAGCATGTATTAGGGATACACTGAAAGCAGTGTACAAAACCCTGCTCTCCCAGAAACTATATTACCCACATTTCAAAGAAAGCTACCTAATATCTCATGTCAAAGACTCCAAGCTATAGTAAGGCCATCAACTTCCCTGCTAAGCTATTCCAATATTTAATTCTTTTGCTTCCAGGAAACTGCATCTTCTTTCAAGGTCAAATTAAACGTATATCACCCACTTCCAGCTGTTAGATCTCATGCCCTTTCTGCAAGACTGAAAAACCTTCCACTACCTCCCAACCACCTATGCCCAGAGATCAACTCACCTCTCAGTCTACTTTGTGATAAACTCAACAGTTGAGCTGTTTAACCTTGCTCTCCAGGCCATGGATAAATTTTGCAGCTGTCCTCTCAGCTCCTTGTAGTGTTTCCACAGTTTTGGAGAAGGTATCAGAACTGGACAGAGGACTCTTGTAGTGGCCTTACCTATGGTGCATTCAGAAGTACAGCTATGTCCTTACTTTTGCTTGTTTTTCCCCCATGTAACACACCCCAGAATTGCAATGATCTTTTCCCTCTGGAATTGCACCATAAGATGGCTATCTATAGTCTTCTTCCATGTCACTGATTTCCGAGACAGTCTCTTCCAGGCTACATATATAATCTACATCCTTGGTTCCCAGATGAAGTATTTTGCACTTGGCTGGATTAAAACACATGTGGTTGCAACTGTGACCATTCAACCATGTGATTCCATTCATTCTGTAATAGTAACTTCTCCTCACAATACACTGTACTGGAGTGGTTTCGCTTACATCCTCACTACAAAGGATCCTATCATCCAGACAAGCCAATGGGCTTGGGTTTAAAGAACCACCAAAAACTGGTTTCAGCTCTTTATAGATGGAGAGGAAATTATTAGGAATGACTCCTCAGATAGATCTGCAGTAAAGTTATGCCCCACGTGAGTTACACTGCTCAAAGTTATTGGCTGAACTGGTAGAACAAAGGATTGGGGTAGGGGTCAGACTGGAGCCATTAGCTGCATAAGCAGGGGAAAAATGAGCTGTAACTAGATAGTACTCATTTCTGTGCACTTGTGACTTTCACAATCACTTCAGGCTGCACATCTGAGAGAAAGGAGCCACTGTTACATGATTTTCTCTCATTCTCTGAAATTAGTCCACTATTAAATACATACTCAAGAATTTTCCATTGCTACAGAAAAGCTAGAGTTTATTTTGTTCAGGAAGTTGTTTGTTTTTTTTTAATGTATATAGGCAAGTAGCTTTCTCACTGTCCTTTCTAGTTTCCTGTGGCTATGGGTTTGGCAGTCTCTGGATGAAGCTTATGGGCAGTAACAAGGGCAGATATAGATGTGCTTCACTGTGATATCACATGGTATACGGCAGCTTGGCAGGCAGTCATCAGTTAACCTGTGGTGATGAGTTGGCCCTTAGATTTCTTTAGAATCAGGACTGGCATGAGGCAGCTCAATTCCTGTGGTTGTGGGAGACCCCTAAAAAAATAAAAGTCAAGGTGGAGTTGCTTTTGCCACCCATATTGACATTTGCACACCAGGTCCAATTTTCACTCAGTGGCATCATGAAAGGACAACAGAAGAATGGATCGGTTCTGCTGGTCTCACTCTCCCAAGACAAATCCTTCTCGAAGCTCTGAAAGCAGACCAGGCTCAGAAGATGAATCACCGTTTTGTACATTTTTTAAGCCAAAAGGAACCACTGAAATCATCTCCTCTGACCTCCTGCATAATAAACAGATGGCAGAATTTCCCCAGCAATTTCTGCATCAAGCTTAAAAATTTGTGGAGCCAAGAGGAAGTGTCAGAACACTCTCTAGCCTGGATGTGACAACTTCAAAAGGTTTAATAAGATGCTGGTCACCCCTGTTCAGCAGAGGCTTGTTATTCCATAGGTTTTCAGTATCTCTTTATGGCTGCATGTAGCTTGCCCTTTTGTTTCCTCAGTCCACACAAGCACTCTCTCTAATTTAGGCCTTTCAGAAAACAAACAAAAGTAGAGAAAATGGAGATCTCAAGCAACAAACATTAGACAAGGACGTGTCAACAAAAGGATAATGAAATACCTCCAAGTAACCTTTTGTTATAGCCATATAATTGAAATCTGACATTAAAATGCAATTCAAGGTCCACTTGTTTTCTCACATGCGATAAAACTAGGGAAAAATTATCTTGGTTAGAAACAACAATTCTCCAAACGGCAAACATTATTCTATACAGACAGAGATTCTGGGCTGCAAACAAAATCTTTTCTAGCACTTGAAAAGCATGACAGCTCCCCGCTGATAAACACTTCCAGCACAGGGACCTTGCAAGGCCAAACCAACATGTTCTTCAAAACCATTCATCAGAAGCTGGGTTCATTTGAAAACATTTCTCTGCTGCTTATATCACATGTGAGTTCAGCTTTTCATGAGATGTCGTGGCAAGTCCAACAAAACCGGTGTGCTACTTGTTGTGGCTAGGTATACACTGAGCCTCCAACTAATGCTATTCCTTCTCGAACTCTCAAGTCAACTGAGGTCTTGTCCATATCTATAGGTTCTTGTGTCACAGTGGTGTCAGGTAGGGTTAGGAAAGGCTCCTTCTTCTGGCCGAGCTGTGTCTATATCAAGGGTGCCCACCATCGTAGCTACGGGAGCAGCAGCAATGCCATAAATGTAGGCTATGGGCTCAGTGACAGGCCTGGGAAACAAAGATGTCCTTGTCCACAGGATATAACGGTCTGGCAATGGCACTGTATGCAAGTTCCTCCACTTCTACACTGCTTCTCCAGAAGGCATCGTCGTCTAAGCTGGGAAGGGAGTTTGGCTTTTGTGTTAGCAGTCTTTTTCCTTGCATTTCGTTCCTGCAGCACATGAGGATCTACAGGTAACTGCATTCATGGGTAGCGAACCCCAGCCAGAGAGTTCATTTCAATAGTTTCTTTCAGTGCTGCTGTCAGACTGACATTCTCTTGCTCTTTGTTCACTGTATTACACTCGCTGCTAGACTTCAGCTAGATTTCATCCTAAAGAAGAAATCTCCAAGAAAATCCCTAGTGTGAGGCTCAAAGAAATTCCAAGAAGCACGGATACAGCCCTTAGCAAAGAAAAGGTGGTCTGGTTGTTACGTCTCTCGACGCCGCTCTTGGGGAACTCAGTTTTAGGGTTTTGTTCTACAACAGAGACCTTGCGTCTCATCTACAGGGCAGTCAAAGGTGTACGGGTAGCTGGTGTAGATGTACTTGAGCTCTTTTAAAACTAGATAGTTCAGTTATCGCTAGCATTGTAGTAGTGGCAGTGTACAAACCATCCTGAGAACCCACTTGAATATAATGTATACTCATCCTCACAGGATTTTCTTCAACTTAACTACAGTTTTTTTAAACCAGGGAAAAATGTGTCGACACAAATCCTTGGATTCTATAGGCTCTTCAGCAAGGACCCTGCACTGGGCGTGGGGTGCAGGTACTATCCCCGTCAAATCCCTGGGATCTCACTTCTCTTGGTCTGTAGCCCCAGAACTGTAGCACCTGTGGTATATTCCTACTGCAACCTCTAGTGTGCAACATGCTTTCTGAGGCTCTGACTTTTAAAGAATCAGGTGCAAGTCTCCACTCAAATTAATGCCTTACCTTGTGCAAATAAATACAACCGTTAACATAATGCAGTTGACTGTGAGCAAGCACTGTGCATGAGCATGAAGCCCCATACTTTCTAATCTTGACACTGAAATCAACTGGTAGCCCTCCCTGACTTTTTAACTGGAAAAGCAGTTGGTTTGCTTTCTGCATTTCTTTCAGCCCAGACCATCACCTGCCTGCTTTCACTTCCCATGTTTCATAGACCAGCACAATGTTGTCATCACATGATTGGGCACCATCCCAGGTGTCATCTGGATAAAAACACTGGGCCCCTCATCTCAGCTCCACTGAAAACCCTTTTAAATAGCAAGAACCAGTTTGAGGAAGAAAGTGGAAACTAGCCAATGCATTGTGCAAACAGAAATTGGTCATCCTTGATAGGAACAGTCATGGTTTGTCTGGAATATGCAAAACCACAGAGGAACCATTTTGGTTCCTATTAGTCTTCATGGAAGTCTCTTTCCTGTTTTTAAACAAAACTAACATTGGTTTTGGCCACTTGACAACGTCCCTTTAAGACTGTCTTTCACTGAAAAATGCAACTTTATCAGTTGAACCCCAGATGTGTTTGTGAATTTGACTGTTGCATCCTTTTCCTTTGAACTCCCTAACCGTTACATACACAGCCCCCCAACTGGTCAAGCCAGTTTCCTCCTCGATGGGCTTTGTTCCCAGGTTCTGGGAAGATAAAAGCCATAACAGGCCTGCTGTCCCACCTACCCACTTAGACTGATAATTGCAGTAGAAAAATGATTATCAAGGTTAGCCAGAGCAACCACAATGCTATTCAACAGGGGCCACATGACGGTGTATCTTTAGATGCACATTAGAACATTTTCTGTGCCTTGGTGATCTGGTATTGCCCCTATCCTGTCCACTCCTTCCTTTTGGCCTTGTCTGTGTTAGTCTTTTTGTCTTAATGTTTCTTACTATTCCTACTACCAATGGTAGTAAGAAAGGGAGCCTAGTGAAAGAAGGCCTCTGGGTGGCCAGTGGAATTTTAGACACCACGTGGTCCAAGCCCACTCTTTGCAGGGTTAGATGACAAATAGACCAGGGGGTGGTCTATGTTGGCAGTCCCTTCCAGAAGGACAAGTCACAGTGGATACATCTTTTGCTTCATCCCCTTCGTGATGGCAGTTTCACAAAAAGAGCAGAAGACAGACCCTATGATCATTAGACAAAGTCTCCACATAAACTTGCATTGGTTTAGCTGAATGAAAACAGAGTGAAGTCTCTATTTTAGTTAAATCAGTGGAACTCAGTGCTGAAGCCCTTCTATCCAAAGGGAAAGATGGCAGTGGCACCTCCTCCGGTACTCCAATAAGCACCAAATCTTGCTCTCCCTGAGGTCACTGACATCAAGGGAAACTGGTTTGGTTTTCAAAGTAAACAACTGCAGATGGAAAGGTTTTGCTTTCGCTTGACTGCCCTTACACTCCTCTCAAGCAGGCTTCCTTTTCCTCCTGCTTCTCTACCTTCATAAGCTTTCTGAAGTCTTTTGTCTGGGAAGCTAGACAAATCACCACTAGGAAGAAATCACACTTTGTACAGCAGGCTCAAGCTATCATTGGAGAGCATACCAAATCCAGGGCAGATGGGGTCACTGAAGGTTACTGATTGGAGTGTGCACCATTTTTTACTTTTTATGATAGGAGCCCCTGACTGTGGAGCTAGATCATAATTCATAGATACCAAGAATTTGAGAAATGCCGAAGGAACAATCAGCAGCACTCACTACTGTAAAAATGAGACTGAATTCAACTTTCATGCACAGCAGAGACGGAAAAAGGTTTATCTGAAAGATGCTCAAGTTACTGGTAGACAAAAATGGCCTCAGTGGTCTTGGTCTGCGCAGCGCTGCTTCTATTGCAGCTCCCTTACTTTGCACACAAAGCTTAAAATAGGGGGTAACAGGTGTCAAGGGGAAAAAAAAAAAAGATGTGAAGGGTTTTTAGCAGTCAGTGGTGGAATGGGTTTCAGTGCCGTGCAATGTGCTGAAATGCAGCACTCTTCATTGAACCAATATGCTGCAATATATTAACATTCTTCATTATTCCCATTGCCTTGCATCATGCTTCAGTATATGATGCAGTTTGCATGGATTCCCATGGCTTGGAAGCCTGAAATTGAAAGGAAAAACAAGCAGGTGATTATATTTGCATTTGAGATTCACAATTAATAAACCAAGCCCCAAATCAGTTGGCAGGAGGTAGAATAGTAAAAAAGGAAAACTGCCAACTTGGAATGCAAATTGTGGCCCAACAACTATCGTAAGCAGCAGATAAGATCCCTAATATTAAAAGAAGTTAGTCAAAGCAAATTTTTCACTAGTTTCCAATGTATTCACATCACACATCTGACAGCAAGTTGAGTAGAATCAGATCCTCATTTGCTGAAAAGAACCGTATCAATATTAATAGACCAAAAGGAAAAAAAAAAACATTTTTCAAGGACCTTCCTTTAAAAAACCCCCCCTGTAATATCAAAGGTGGTCTGTCAAGAACTGGAATGTCTTGGACATTATGCAGTTTTTAAACTGGCTAATTTTACCACAGCTCTTGTATCTGAAAACTACATTTTTTCTAATACGTAGTAATTGGTTTAATATGATACACATGGTTACATGGAAACAAACTTCCCCTCCAGTGCCAGACCTGGTAGGAATGCTTGTGTTAATGCTTTGGACTTTCCATTGCATAGCATAATCTTTGCACTGTATTATATAATCTTCGCACTTCCCAAACATGAAGTATTACGACCTCACTGCAAAGTGCAGTAGAAAGTCGTATCCCTGTGTAACTTCTGGTGTTTGCCATGACTTAAGTTCCTCACATTACTTTTTCAACATTCAATCTTTTTCCCTTTGCAAGATTTTCCACTGATCCCCTTAGGACAGGGGTGGGCAAAATGTGGCACGGGGGCAGGTGCGGCCCGCCAGGCCATTCTATCCGGCTTGCGGGGCCCCTAAAAAATTTAGAAAATTAATATTTATCTGCCCCGGCTGCCTATCACGCGGCCCTCGATGGCTTGCCAAAACTCAGTAAGTGGCCCTCCACCCTAAATAATTGCCCACCCCTGCCTTAGGACAAGGGCAGGCCTTTTATCAAACAAGGTTTAAGCCATGTTCTACTGAAAGAGACCTCTCCTCTCATGGGAAATATCCAGTTTTTTCCAGAGGCAAGTTATCATTCCTATGCAAAAAGAGGACACAGGCAAAGGCCAACACCACAGTTGAATTTTCTAGGCTAGCTTCCTATCTCCAAGCTTCAGCTGATGCTAGGGGCTTCAGAAAAAGGTAGGAGAACTGCATGGAGAGCCAAATGGTGCATATGGAATGGCCAGTTAGATGGAGAAAAAGACCTGCGTATGACACCCACGACCAGAGCCCAATTGTAAGCAGCCATGCCGCTGACAGCAAAAGAAATATTAAAACTCTGTTTCTTGTTCTCCTTCCCTTTCCCTCTGTCTGTTCTCACACTGCGAGCTCCTCAGGGTAGGTAAGGTAAAAGACTGCTGGAAAGGTCATCACTACTACTACTGAGGGCAGCGCTGGGGAGTGGAAATCAATCCCTCAGATAAGTCCATCTGCAGTGCAGATGGGATCCCTTGTTCCTCATTTTTTCCCCTTCCCCTCTCCACAAGTGCCATTAAAGTTGAGGGTAATAGTTTTGGAATTGCCTAAGTGATAAAAGAACCTAAGTTGTGAACCTTCCTCCCAAGGGACTGAAGCATTTCCAAAAATGCGAGCCCAATGCTCTACGCTGCCAAAAAAAAAAACAGATGGAGAGAGTAAGAGCAAAGCAGAATCCCTGCTGCAGCGCAGGCAGCAGGTTCTCTCCCATTTCCCAAGCCCTGCTTCTACAAAAGATGCTTCAGCAACACTTTTCATCCCAGTCAAAATAATGTGATTATGCGGCCAAGAGAGACAGGAAATGACCAACAGTCACAACTAAGAGGATGGAAACTGAGATGATATTTTTAAGCCTTGCAAAGTTGTTCCCCTTAAAAGTGTCCGTATCAACAATGATCCGATTGCCACATGAGCTCAAGAGGTGGGCAGAGCAGAGAATAGGAAAGGAGAGCTGGTGATTTGCCCCCAGCCATGCAGCAGGGTAGTAGCAAAGCTGGGATTTGAAGACATGCGTTGGGACTAACTTCTTTGCTTCAGTTCCGTAACACTGAGCATGAACCGTGTTTCTCCTTTCAGGCCATACCGTGACAGTGCCAAGGCTCTTCATTTAGAGCCAGCTGACGTGTTTTTAGAAGGTGTTAAACTAGATGCACACTAGAAGAATAGGCTCGCTCCTACCCTGGGGGTCTTCACAAGGAGGCTAGATAATCACCTAGCCGGGGTTGTTTGACCCCAGCGCTCTTTCCTGCCCACGGCAGGGGGTCGGACTTGATGATCTGCTCAGGTCCCTTCTGACCCTACCAACTATGAAGCTATGTTTTAAAATATTAGTTTACATGTTGACAGACATGAGCCCCAGACATGTCCACAGGCCTTGGACAGTTCTAAGGGCTAGTGTACATATTGTTTTTCTACGACTAACTCTTTGATTTAACACAGTTAAAGTAGTACCTTAGTGTGAACAAGCAGATGCCTTTATTCATGTATTCATAGATTTTTAAGACCAGAAGGGATCGTTAGATTATTGTGCATGAACTCCTATACAACACAGGCAGCAGAATTTCACCCAGTGACTCCCAATATGGAGCTCAATAACTTGCATTTGCCTAAATTTGTGCAAATGCGTCCATGTTAAGGGTTTTGCCAACCTAACCATAGAAAGCGGCGGGGGGAGAACCCATACACGCAGCCCGGACCAAAATAGCTTATTCAGTACAAAAGGGCTGTAGATCAGGCCTTCATGTGCATTTGGAAAAAATGTATTTGGAAATGTTGTTTTTCCCCTGCCCGTCTTGGTGATACTTTAAAACACTGTCTATAGGAGGTGAAGGATGTTTTTTGTCTGGGAAGCAATCAAGACTGTGTAGAAAAGAGTACAGCAGAATCTGGGCAAATAATTACCCAAGCAGCAGCAGCTACAATATGTGAATTCACTAGATCAGTCTGAAACAGAGCACAGTGCGGGTCCATGGAAAACGTGAAAAGAGGACTGTTCAGGAAAAATCTGTGGAGGCCTTATGTGAAACAGCCTTCTGGAGTCAAAACAAGGACAGACTTCGCATAGCCCTCGTCATTTTTAGAAAAAAATTAACACCAAACTCCCCTCATCTCCTTCCCTTGGTACACTGGACTGTACATGGCAGGGGCAAGGGCAGTTACTCAGAACCGAACACTGACATTTTGTCCCTGTTACGGCAGCACTGATGGTGTGCGACATCACACAGCGAGCATGCAGGCTGCAGAAGGGCAGAATGGGGTGCGCAGAGGACGGAGTAATCCCGAGCTTCACACTACTTCATTTTCATAGTATTCTGTTTTACGGTGGCTTCTTTTTTGAACCTTGCTTTTAGTCTGGGAATTTCAGAGGCCTAAGGGAATTAGGTGCAAGTTTCTCTGGGCACTGTGCAATTCCCTTAGCCAAAGAAAAGGGGGAGAAGGAGGCAGGGACTTTCAAACAGTACAGCAATGAAGGTGTGAGAATATCTTGTTGCACAGTGGATTTACAATGGGAACACAACCTGCCCTGAAGGCTGGCACTGCCTACTTCATGGACCCCTGGCAAATTACTGTGAGCACTTCTGTTTTTCTGATGACCCAGACACACCGAGCTGTAAATCAGCACAGACCGAGTAGAATGACGAGACTTGGATGAAGGTCCTCAATTGGGCTTTCCAATTCGGCGGCTGGGCTTCAGAAATGAGGAACAGACTGGCCTCTCTGTTTTGGGAGAAGGCAGGCCCTTACCCAACAGTTCTCTAGCCCCTGTACTGTGAAGGCTGGGCATTTGCAACTTAGGTTGGCCTTCCCCAGCAAACCTTTAGCAGGCCACTGCTACCCTGCACGGGTGAAGCAATGACCTCTAGCAAAAAAGGACTAGGACGGTTGGTTCCAAACCCAGGGTTTCCAAGCCACAGGTTGTCCACAGGACACTCAGGTGTTGCTCATGAAATTAAAAAATTAAAAGCGAGGACAGCGAGAGGACAGCCTGATGTTGCCCGCAGGCACTTACTGGCTCGGCTCTATTGCTGCCCAGGGGTCAGCAAAGGCCAAGGACTACTGCTCTAGGGTTTCTAACCAAAGCCCTCATGTGCAGAGAACTGAGCAAGAAAACTCAGCAATACTAGTCCTGCCTGGTGAAGGAGCTACACAGTTAAGGCTTTTTCTGCAGAGGAAGAGTTTGCAAGCTGTACCAGCAGACACCCCCGTGGAGACCCTCCGAAGTAAGACTTACTACAGGTTATCTCAAACCTCTTCCCGAGAGGCCTAAACTAAACCAACACAAGGTCTACATGCTACACAACACATATCCATGCAAGGCAGAGCTTCTATAACTTGAACTCTATTCATACCTTCATTTATATACCCCCAAAAGGCCCCTGTTAAGCATGAGCAAACCTGCCCAGAACACAAGCATGATGCACCATTACAAACTTTATATACAGTTGGCATGCTTACTGTTAGTTCTTGGGGAGGGGAAATGGGCTGTAATGGATAGTGCTGAGGCCTGGGAGATGGAAGGGATAGGTCTTTTAAACTGATCTGCTTGCAGTCTATTGAAACAGTCTATTCAGCACTGACAAGTGCAAAGTGATGCACCTGGGGAGGAACAACCGGCACCATACCTACAGGCTGGGGAACTCCCTTCTCGTCAGTACAGAGGCGGAAAAGGATCTTGGAGTCATTATTGACTCCAAGATGAACATGGGCCAGCAGTGTAGGGACGCGGTCAGGAAGGCCAGCTGCACCTTGTCGTGCATCCACAGATGCATCTCAAGCAGGTCCAAGGAGGTGATCCTCCCCCTCTATGCGGCACTGATCAGGCCGCAGCTCGAGTACTGTGTCCAGTTTTGGGTGCCGCACTTCAGGAGGGACGTGGGCATCATGGAAAGGGTCCGGAGGAGGCCACTCGCATGATCAGGGGGCAGCAGGGCAGGCCCTACAAGGAAAGGCTACGGAACCTGAACCTGTTCAGCCTGCACAAGAGAAGGCTGAGGGGGGATCTAGTGGCCTGTTACAAACTAGTCAGAAGGGACCAGCAGGCATTGGGGGAGTCCCTGTTCCCCCGAGCACTGCCAGGAGTGACCAGGAACAATGGTCACAAGTTGGCAGAGGGCAGATTTAGGCTAGATATCAGGAGGCGCCACTTCACGGTCAGGGCGGCTAGGATCTGGAACCAACTTCTAAGAGAAATGGTGCTGGCTCCTACCCTGGGGGTCTTTAAGAGGAGGTTAGATGTACACCTTGCTGGGGTCCTTTGACCCCCGTACTCTTTCCTCCCATGGCAGGGGGTCAGACTCAATGATCTGCTCAGGTCCCTTCCGACCCTAGAAACTATGAAACTATGAAAAGACCTGGGGTGCAGTGCCTCAGTTCCCCCATCTGTAGCATTATGATAGTCTATAGAGCTAAGTATTGTACTTCATGTTTTGGAGTACCCGAGGTTGTGAAAAAGAAGGCTTCAGCAGGGAAAGGATGCAAAGAGCCCTAAAGAGGAAATCAAATAGGGTTAATATAATGCAGAGGGGACAAGGGAAAGTGGATGAGACACTGCAGCATTTGGGAGACTGTGCGGGAGTAAAGTAAGACCAGGGAAGACGGTGCCCGTAAGAAGGCTCCCAAGGAGTGGCCTGTACAAAAATGTCCTCATTATGGGACTTATGCTGCCTCTATTGTCATTGTTCCAGCCACTTCTGCAACCTTTAATATAACAACACCTATTATTTAAAACTGCCCAAGACTTCCCATTGTCAAACCCAGTGTTCAGATTTTTTATAAAACTGCAACCAAATGTTTAACTATTTGGGCAGAAATTTTCCATGGCAGCCAGCTGCCTCAAATTAAATTCTGGAACAAAATTTCTGCCAAAAGAGTCTGGCTACTTTTGAGGGGAGGGGGAACAAAAACAAAACAGTATTTTGTTCTTGTCAGAAAATTCTATCTAGATCGACTTCGGAGAACCCGACTTTATAGATATAAAAATGTTGTTGTCTGAGTTTAAGAGCAGCAGTCATAGCGGCATATGATCATTGCCACCCCCATGTTATAGATATGGAACTAAAGAGACTCGGAGGCAGATCCCGTTCCACCTAGAAGGTGCCTAAATGTGATCCCATCCCACCCTACTCAAGTTCCTGAAATACTATTAAGGCAAAAGGTGGGTGGATCCTCTTCCTTCCTGCATTTTGTACTTTACTTAGTCTTACAGCTAATGTCAGGCTGTGTTACAAAAGTAGACGCATTAAAGGATTTCCAGAGATTTGAACAGAGTAGAATAGCATCTCACTTATGCAACTAAGAGGTGCAAAAAGATGAGAGCCCAACAGACTGACTCAAGGTGGGAAGCACAGCAGGAAACCGAGTCGAGTCCAAGCCCCAGGCTAGTATCCTAACCACAGGCCCATTCATCCCCTCCTTACACTTCTTGGACCTTCCCTCTCTCCCCATTCCCGGGCTCACTTAAAGAGGGATTCCAGTTCCCAAGAGGCACCCAAGCTCCCTTCTTCCTCATAGCTGCTCTACGACTCCTGGTCCTGCCTCCACTTTCCACTTCCCCACACTTCTGTGTATAAAAAGAGGCAAGACTGAACACCTGCAGTAAGACAGGGCATAGCACATGAAATGATCAAGAGAAGGAGCACTAGTCTAGAGCCACTCCAAGCAGGAGGCCTGTCCAGGCCAGGACACAGGCCCTTGGCTTTCACAGACCTCCTGGATGCTTGCCTTAAGCTGAATCAGCCAGTTCCTGGGTGACAGGCAGCATAGAATAGGTCACTTTCCTGAAGAGCAATGAATAACATCTTGTTAAAGGCTGGGCGCAGGCTGCTGCTAAAACAAATCAAATCTGTTTCCAACCTGCGCGTCTCATACATTAGATGGAATATTCATTGCTTTCCATATTCGCCCACATTTGCAAATGATCTGGCCTGCACCATAAACGAAACCCCTGTGAAAACACTCTGCGGGGCGGGACTCTCAGACCGTTTGTAACGGAGCTCTTCTAGAGAAAAATAGGACGTTATCACGGTTACTGCTGCCCCAATACAATTAGTCATACCTGATAGTGAGATGCCCTTTCCAGGGCAAAGCTGTTTTTTTTTTTTACAGCCTTGTCAACAGACAAAGTCAAAATGAAAACACTTTAATATCAATAACCAGCTTGAAAGCTGAACCACAAAACCTCGAGACATCCCTAAAAATGTAGGAAGGTCCCTCTTCCTCTAACATAGATAGCAATGTTGCTTCTAAAGGGCTTTATGTAATCTGCCTGGCCTGAAGAGAAGGCATTTCTGCTTCTGATAAAGCAGGGGCAAAGCTCCAGGGAAGACAGAACTCCTTTTCCTGGAGTTTCTCGCTCTTCCTCACTCGTTTAAAGCCACCCGTTGCCATCTTTGAGGAGGAGTGTTGAGGGTGATGCAGGTATAAAGGCTGAGAACAGCAGGAAAGGGATGGCCCAGTGGTTAGAGTGAGCACCGAGACTAGGGAAACCTTACGTGTAGTGCCCTGATCTGTTATCAACTTAGATAAGTACCTCTGTGCCTTGATTGCCACAGTGTAAAATGGGAATACTGCCATTCCCTCCCCCCCCATATGTAAATCCATTAGGAGTTTTTCCACTTCGTAAATACATTTGGAATTTGATCAGGCGGTTGAGATAATCAGCTCGGCTTTTGGGCTAAGATCATGTATGGGGTAAGTGCTTTACAGCAAGGAACTTCTTGCAGGTTTCCCAGCTCTGTGTTGCCATCTGCCCAAAGGACCAGCTGGGCAGTCCTCGTGTAGCTTTCCTCCAAGAACTACAAGAAGCTTGGCCCTCATTGCCATAGTTAAGCAAAAAACGAATGGTTTCCACGCCTGATAATCTGGACTCTTTTTATTAGAGGGAGACATTGGGTTGACTTACGTGAACTAGGCTGTACAACAGGGGCCATTAACATTTGCTCGTACCTAGCCTATTCAACACAGTTATATGCGAGGTAATGACCATGTTTTCTTGGCTGCTCCCGCAACCAATATCTGTTCAATATCCTGTTCAATATCTTCATCAGTGATTTGGACGAGGGGGTGCAAAGCACCCTGTTCAAGTTTGCTGATGACACTAAGATGTGGGGGGATGTGGGCACAATAGAGGGGAGCAACAGGCTACAGTTGGACCTAGACAGGTTACAAGGATGGGCGGAGGAGAACAGGATGGGGTTTAACACGGACAAGTGTAAGGTGATGCACCTGGGGAGGAACAATCGGCACCATACATACAGGCTGGGGAACTCCCCTCTTGTCAGCACGGAGGTGGAAAAGGATCTGGGAGTCATTACTGACTCCAAGATGAACATGAGTCGGCAATGTGGGGAGGCGGCTAGGAAGGCCAACTGCACCTTGTCGTGCATCCACAGATGCATCTCGAGCAGGTCCAAGGAGGTGATCCTCCCCCTCTATGCGGCACTGGTCAGGCCGCAGCTGGAGTACTGCGTCCAGTTCTGGGCGCCGCACTTTAAGAGGGATGTGGACAGCATCGAGAGGGTCCAGAGGAGGGCCACTCGTATGATCAAGGGACAGCAGGGTAGGTCCTATGAGGAAAGGTTGCGGGACCTGAACCTGTTCAGCCTTCAAAAGAGAAGGCTGAGGGGGGATCTTGTGGCCTGTTATAAACTGGTTAGGGGGGATCAGCAGGCGCTGGGGGAGTCCCTGTTCCCCCGAGCGCCGCAAGGAGTGACCAGGAACAATGGTCACAAGCTGGCGGAGGGAAGGTTTAAGTTGGACATCAGGAGGCGCTACTTCACGGTCAGGGCGGCTAGAGTCTGGAACCAGCTTCCAAGTGAGGTGGTGCAGGCTCCCACCCTGGGGGTTTTTAAGAGGAGGTTGGATGACCACCTTACTGGGGTCATTTGACCCCAGTGCTCTTCCTGCCATGGCAGGGGGTCGGACTAGATGATCTGCTCAGGTCCCTTCCGACCCTAGAAACTATGAAACCAACCCCACAATTTTTCCCTTTGCAGGAATCAGACTGCCGAAGGGAATATTGACAATGTGAACATCAGAGGATCCTCATAAGACAGCTCCCTGCCTTGTCTCAGCCCCAGGCAGGAACTCAGCGGAGCCAAAACAGTTGGAAGGAAGGAAATGGTGCTTTCCTTTCCTTTCCTTTCCCTCTGGCCTGATTTTGGTTCCCCGGCAGCTCCTGAAAGCAGAGGGAGAGATTTGCCCATGGGGAAGAAACTTCAGAGGAGCAGGCAACATACTGAGTTTTAGGAAACAGGAAAGAGCTGCCAAACAAACAAAACTCCCACAGGCACTTTCATATCATACCCTTCCTCCGGCTGGTACATGGATGGTCCCAGCGGTGAACACACAATCCAAGGGGTGTTTTAACATCCCATATTTTTCCAGGACAGCACACCACTCCCTTTTCTGTATTGAAACTCTTTGTGCGTGAGAAATGCCTCTGCCATTAATACCCAAACTGCACACGGGACTTGTTACAGCAGCCTGACCCTTACACTCGCACCCCCCACACAGACGGGTTATCCTCCTCTGTGGCCTGCTACTGAAACATCAGCAGTTGAGTCAGCGCGCTCTCATTTATGGCTAGTACAACAAAGCAGGAGACTCATTTCTGAAATAGCCAATGTACTGCCCAGGCGCAAAAAATATGTACATGCTCCCCCTCACCACCGTCATCTGGTCAATCAAGTTAAAACAAGAGAAACGGGTTTTACTACTGTACATTTGGCAAGAAGCTAGGTAAAGCAACAAGAGAACTTTTCTAATCCACCCAATAGATTTTAACCACATGTTTTGGCTGGAGCTCTGACTACAGCATGGTGTTAGGAGACGAAGTGGCTGGATGCTGCTGCCGGCTCATGGCATAATGCCGCACCCATTACTCAACCCTCATGAACCTAACCTGCCGATAACGGGCATCGCATCTGCTTGATGTGGAAGATGTGATCTTTAACGTCCACAAAGTGCTCTTGGAGGAAAAGGCCTGGGGCTCAGTGGACTTTATATACCCCAAATCTTATTATATTTTGTGTATTACAGAATTAAAACATTTGTTTTTTATTTTGTATATTACAGACTGTTTAATATACAAAATAGCCCAGGAGACAACGGGAGAATCGGGCTGAAGGGAAGACAATGAGATTATTTTGGGCAGTGTTTTTGCTGTTTATAATTCTTTCCTAATCTAAATTGCACTGAAGCCAGGTCCTATACTCTGGTAAACTGTGACTAGCTACTGTTTATATTACAGTAAGACCTAGCCGAGACTGGTGCTCAGCACCATGCCAAGGCATAACACAGAAGTCCCCATTCTGAAGAGCTCACAATCTAACCAGACAAGGCAGTAAAGGGGAAACAGAGGCACAGAGACGAGAGATTTGCCCCAGGACAACAGGGTGGGCCGCTGGTAGAGCTGATAACTGAACCCAGTTCTTCTGGAACTTGGCCCAATGACTCGATCACTGGATCACACTGTAGCAAAGGGTAAATTGTACAGTTAAGAGCTAAAATTGTGCTTCTGTGCATGGGGCGGGCAGCAGTGGTGGACTGGGAGAGGTTGCTAAGGGGGACTATGGGCAATTTGGGGGTGGCCATAGCCCCCCCCCAATCCCTCCCCTAGCACTGCCCCCGCTGGCAGGGCACAGAGTTGCTCTGGAGCCCGGCTGGGATCCTGCAACGGTGACAAGTGATCCAGAGCTGCGGCAGAGCTAGGATTATTAGGCCCTACTCTATGGGTACAGTATTTGGGCCTATTAAAGTAGAACCCAGATGTGGATCTTCAGGAAGGGTTGGAATCCACTTAGATTGCAGAGGGTTCCTGAACTGAGGACGAGCTGCTTTTACTTCAAAGGGCCTTGCTTCTCTGATCAGATGGAGCTCATCAGAGATCCCACACAGCTGGTTGGAGAAGCAGCACCCTTTGAAATAAAAGCCTCAACAACCAGCTGGAGCACCTCAAGTGATCCCAGGAAGCTTTTGCAGCAGCCCTGGATATCCCCAGCTACTTCGCAAAAACTTCACCTTCCCAGGGGGGCTGAGGACAATTAGGAACCTAACCATACTAGGTGTTACGGTTCTACTGTAGTATAGAGTACGGCAATATTTAAAGCTTAAAAAATAGTGTGACAGCAGGGAAAGGAAGAAAGTCACAGCCAGCCGGCAAGATGAGCCCTTTCTCAATACAAACCAGCTGACATAGTACAGCACACAGATCTATGTATCTGTGCAAGGTGAAATGTGACTGTAGGGCTCCTGAATGGCTCCCTTTTATCACAGGAGGGAAATCTCCTTTTAAGGAACAGAGTAAAAGCAGGGAAAACGCTCCCAATGAGACCAAGAAATGCAGCAGAGTGTCTAGGCAAGAAGAGCATTACACTGCGATCTCTTCAGATCCGACAAAAGTAGGTCAATCTTTCTGCTTTGCCGAGTCCTTTGGCAGATTGATGCAGCTCGCCGCCACCACCCGCAACTTCTCACGTGTGCTTTGCAGCAGATGCGACGTTCAAAAGTTAACGAATTCAATACAGCTAATTAAATCCACCTTGGCACCCATTCAAAAAAGCATCTTGCTTTTTTGTGTTCCCTCTCTCCCCGCTGCCACGTGATGTGCAAGAGGAGATGGGAGGGAGGTTGCAAGAGACTGGGAGGGGGAGGGGGAGGGCTGCTTTTTATCTCTTTTCTTTCCAGTTCCAATTCCCATCATCACAGAGATGCTTTTCTTTCTTGCGGGAATGTGACAAGTCCACGTGGCCTCCTCCATGTTTATATTCCACCCCTCTAACAAAACACCCTTTTCTGTTTCCTTGCAGGCTTCGTAAACAGAGTTAAACACGAGTCAATGGGCCTCTGGATCCCATGTTAACATTTGCCGTTCCGAATGAGTACTTGGCAAGGACGGGTTTGTAAACAGCTTCCCTCCTCCATCTCCTCCCCCTACCTGTAGCATCCCTTCATCTCGACTCTGCATTTAGATAGCCTACCCCAGACATGGCAGCCCTTCACTGGGGCTGGATACGATTTAGGGTGCTGGCATGATTCCCTCGAACAAAAGCACTAAAACCCATGCATAACTGTATGTACGTGAGGACCCTGTAACAAAGTGGCCTTATGCCCTGAAGAGGAAGCAGCTAGCCTGGCTGAGGGGCTGCAGCTGTGCAATGGCTAATGAGGGAGGGGATTGCTGGGAATCAAAAACCCCAGCAGGCAAAACCAGAGGAAGTGCGGAGGAGAAACACCAGAGACAGGAGACTTCTGGGCTATGAGGTGAGCGAGCCTGCAGTGGGAAGGCTGAAGCCACAGCAGACGGCTCCCAGTGTCCAGGACAATAAGGTTTCTTTGATTATGTGCCTTATTTTGTTAAAAGACTACATTACTGGGGTATGCTGAGAGATGCAACAGGGAGCAAAGGCCAGCAGGTTTAAAAGACTGGATATTGCTGAGGCTTGCTGAGAGACACTTGGGGTCAGGAGGCAGGATGGACAAAAGGCTGAGTGGGGTCATCTGATCCCAGCGGTCTTTCCTGCCCAAGTGCAGGGGGACTGGACCCGATGATCTGTAAGGTCCCTTCCAGCCCCTAAAAACTATGAAATGATGAAGAGGCTGTGGTGGCAACCTGCTACAGACCCCCACTGCTTTCATTGAGATCACCTGGGAACTTAGGGTGATCTGCAGTAGAAGGGTCTTGCAGCCCTCGCTGCGAAGATCTGGTTCTAAGGTCCAGCATAAGTGTAATTTGTTTTAGTTTCAAGCCACTGGTTCCTTGTCCTGCCTTCCCCTAAGGTTAAAGAGTTTCCTTCTTCCATCTGTACTTTTGATTTGAAGGTGAGATTGGAGGATCATAGAAAGGAATGCCGGGAGATCATCTAGCCCAGCCTGCTGAGCTGAGGGAGGATCAAGTCCTAGGCCATTCCTGACAGATGTGTCTCATGCTCTGGAAGCCCTCCAATGAAGCAGATCCCATACTCAGCACCTTATTCCAGGACCTCACTGTTTCCTTCTTCTATGAGTTGAGGGTCAACTCACGCTTCCTCTTTTCTACGCTATGAACCGATCCCTACCAAGAACTCCTGTTTGTGGCAGCAAGATTTCTGACTAAGCAAGGACAAATAGGTAGTCCTAGCAGAGCACACCCATCAAATCCTCCACTACAACTATCAGTTCTGCTCACCTTTTCATGTTAGCTTTTCTAAACCCATCTGGGACTGGGGAACCAGAACTGCACAGCATATTCCAGGTTATTCCACTACATCAAGCTTATACTTTAAGCAATCTTTCCTCCCTAGTTTCACAGATAAGGCCTCCTACAGATGCATCCCAGAGCAGTGGTTCTAGACATGCTGGCACTGCACATTGCAAACCCACATGTCATTCGTTATCGGCTACCACCTCTAAGTCATCCTTGGACTTTCTGCTTGTACTTGGCCGCCTCTGACACAAATCCTCAGAAATCATTCAAGATGCACTAAAAATAAATCACATATCAATTCTTCACTGCCCAGAGCTGATGTGTGGCTGTGAAACAGCTGCCTTGTTTCCACATTAGCAGTGGTACATTTCAAGTAGGGCTTGAAATTATTCTTCTCTATCCCAGCATTGCAGCAGAAAGGAAGATGCTACAGTTCAGACTGAGAAGGGTGCTTCATGCTAAAACCTTTATCATGCCATTCTCCAAAACCTGAAAATATTTTGTGCTGTGCTTTGGATTCCTTCAGGATAAAAGGCAGAGTTAGGCTGTAAAGCATCTTTCTTGCCCATGGTAGAGGATGCTACAAGACGTTTTGGTTGCTTACAGACATTAAAACAAAGAAATAAAAAAACCGCACGACGCTACTTTAAACTCAGCACACTCCTGTGCTGAGCCCAGCACATGCCCAGAAGAGGCATCATCTTAGTTGGAACCAGCTCGTCCAATATCTTTATAGATTGAGTGCTTTAGTGGGGTCTTTTTGGCACTTTTATTTCATAGGTGGGTGAATCAGCATTAGATAAAAGCACCAGAAAGCCCCACTGAAGTGCCTGATCTATACAGATGCTATGGAGCTAGGCTGAACTAACACACTGCTGCTTCTTCCAGTAAAGCAGGTTTTTTTATTTTGGTTTTTTTAATGTCTGTAAGCATCATTTAATGAAGACAGCAATTTCTCTGCAATCAAAAATGCAAATGGTATTGCACCAAGATACATTATGCTGTGTTACATGGAGCTGGGATTCCTGTCCCATCCCATACCCCCCACCCTTATTTTATTCTGTTCGAGTCATGAAGACCCTCAGGCTGCTACCAGATAAATGTATGGGACTGTAGCATGCAGAAGAAAGAATCAGAACTGCAAATAAAATGCTTGCTTATGGCCAGAGGCCCTTCCTTGTGTAAATCAGGTACAGCCCTACTGATATCACTGGATCTAAGCTAGCTCACAGCACCGGATCCAGTCTCTCAAGAGTGAAACAGAACTATTTCTAATATCACTACTGATTACTTGCGCCAGAGCCAAGCCCCAAGGTGCAAGGTGCTGCACAAACAGAGTAAGAGACTGCTGAGAGGTAGCCTTGGGCAAGGCTCCATAATGTTTTACTAGCAGAAGTGGGAGTAGAATTGAATCCTGTGTTTGAACTCCCTCAATAATGCCACACAGAGCACGAAGATGCCTGATCAGAGCTAGCCTCATGGTAAGAGTAGGATTCAGTAGGGTTGAAGTTAATTCTGGGCCTTACCGGTGACATCCTTTGTGACCTGGGGTCCTGTATCCCTTTGGGGCAAAAGGGGTGAGGATGGATAATATTACCCACTTGAACACAAAAGAGTGATAGGAGGCTAAACTGCTGAACACTCGTGAAGGGCTCAGACACTACACCCCACAGAGAAGCCTATACATGATTCAACTGGACCAGAACCAATGCTTAAGACTCATTTAATACTGAAAGCATTAGTGCTGATCTAGTGACACATCCCTAGCTGTGTCAGTCATTTCAGGCCATAACAGGATACCAGTCTTAATCACTGTCTCATTCTTTATATTCTACTTTGGGTTCTGCTCTTCTCGCAGCGTGTGTCAGATAACTAACCGCTGTGACAATGGTTTCTAGTTCTAGAGCCTCTTGAAACAGCAGTCTCTTAAAAACATGCTGGTGTAGGGGAAACCAGCCAGGGAGAAGGACCAGTATTTTGATTTACCAGCATTAAGAATAACTGCTTTATCACACAACAAAGCTGAGGGGCCTAAACCCCCTGCGGCACAGGACAGTTGTGTCGATCTCTGATGGCTTGCCTGCCTTGAATTATCGTGGGTAACTCAAACTGAGGGGTGACTTTGGTCCCGCTCATAGATTGAATATGACATGTCCTGGACCTGGGGCTCCTGCAAGCTTCACTCTGTGCCAGTACACTAACTATGCCATATTGGCTTGACTTCAGTGAAGCCATTAGGCACACAACACCCCCAACACAAGGTTTTAATGCCCTTCCCTCCATCCCCTTCAACATGGGACACAATATCCAGCTCACTTACATGACCCACCCTTTGTCCATGGCTGATCTATGATCTGATGCTGTATTCGGGGCACAGCCCAGTGTGATGCAGTGCTACTCACTCTGCCATGGCCAATGCAAGATTCCCTTCATGCACGGGGAAACTGCTGCTTTCCAAATGACACAGGTGGCAGAGCCAGCTCGTGCACCAGCCATGGCCCCACCTGCAGCAGAAGGTCGTGTCAGCGGAAAGGCAGGGCTGAGAGGATGGAGGAAGCAGAAGTCGGGTTCTGTAAGGTCACAAAGTCAAGCGTTAATGCATCAGCAGGTCACCTCGGTTTAAGCAGCGCTACTGCAACCCACCCGTCAGGGCCGGAACTGCACTCCACTAAATGAAACCAGGCTGGACAGAAGTAACTGGCTAACTCTTGCCACCTGACTCTCTAGTAGCATTCACTTGCATCAGGACTTTTTCTCAACACGTCCAAAGCCACCCAGCTACGCACCCAGCCAACACCTCTGTAGCATCCTGCCAAAATGAGTTATGGCTGGGATTGCAGTGCTCAGACATGCTTCCTTCTTGCTGGCTGACAGTAACTAGGAAGTAGCAGCCTCCCTCAAACCAAATTAACTTGGGGGGGTACCAGGAAAAGAGACATGGGAATTTGTTAATATGACCACCAAGTCCCAGAATTTCACTAGGTTCCCACAATGCACTGCTAGAAAAACTTGCCACTTGGCTCTGGGAACTATAGATTTCATAGACATTAGGGCTGGAAGGGACCTCGGAAGATCATCAAGTCCAGCCCCCCGCCCAAAGGGCAGGTAGTCAGCTGGGGTCATAGGAACCCAGCAAGATAAGCATCCAATTTGCTCTTGAAGGCGTTCAATGTAGGTGCTTGAACCACCTC
>NW_017728992.1:188891594-188891812 GCF_001723915.1 Gavialis gangeticus | reverse complement strand
TGCCAGAGGCTGGGCTATGACGCTCACCAGCTCCTTGAGTACCCTGGGGTGTAGATTGTCAGGGCCGGCTGACTTGAAGGTATCCAGCCCTCAAGGTGTTCCTTCATGAGGTCAACATTTACGGAGGGCAGGGGATCTCCCTCACCCGGACCTCTCTGTCCCGCAGCGGGCATGGGAGTCCCATGGGACTGATGAAAGACTGATGGAAAGTACCCATT
>NW_017728992.1:188891330-188891583 GCF_001723915.1 Gavialis gangeticus | reverse complement strand
GGAGGAGCTTTGGGATCTTCTCCGCAATGTCCCGGATGCGGGTCCTCGGGAAGCAGCAGACTTCCTGGACTAAGGGGTCAGGGTGGCAGCTTGCCCCCTCAGGATGGAGTCTCCCACTACAAACACCTTACGTTTTGTCTTGGGGAGAGCGGGGGCGGTAGCCGCAGTTGAGCCTGTGTTGCCTGTGGGAGCTGGCAACTCAGCAGGCTCTGCTGGAGCAGCAAGAGGTGTGTACCTGTTGCTAAGCTCCGGC
>NW_017728992.1:188876977-188890725 GCF_001723915.1 Gavialis gangeticus | reverse complement strand
GGGGGGGGGGGGGGCCTGCAGAGCCTGAGGGGACCCGAGGGGTGCGACGTGCGCCCATCCATGTCATGCCTCTGGTAGGCTGGCTACGGCTGGGACTGTCTACCCTGGGGGGTTCACAGGCAGGGCCTTGGGCCCTCCCGCGCATCCTCCTGCGCGAACTCACGCACCGGCAGGCAAGCGTGCCTGTTTGCGCAGCCCGGTTGCATGGCTCCATGGGGGGCTGGGCCAAGTAGGGGCCTGGGTGGGCCTTGACCCGGCCCGGCTCCACGCAGCCACCTCCTCCCACGCCTCTCACCATGCACTGTGACAAATCGGCCCTGAATGCTTTGAGGGGTTGGGGGGAAGCGGAGCTAGATGGACACAATGGATCACGAGGGAGAAAGCTGAAGAACGGCCGATCACAGTGGTGGGGATGCCCTGTCCTGCCCAGCGTATCTAAACCTGTAGATAAAAGAAAACCCTCTTTTAGAAAAAAACTCTCTCATGTGGGCAAGTCCTTCAGCAAGAGGTATAAAATACAGCATCTCCTCAGCTCTTTTGATCCATGCAGATTAGAGTGATGCAACCAGGCCTCTCTAGCTTTTGCTCAGATGAATAAAATAACCTCACAATTTGCTAGCTATCGTCTCTGACCTAGCGTTGGAGTTTGGCTGAATTTCTGCACAGAATTATTAGTCAGCCCTCACGAACCCTATTAATGCACGCGTGTGCTGGCGGTTACGCCCATTTAACCAGCTTGTGTTTTAACACAGACACTCTACTTTCAACACAGAACTTGAGACATTAAAACAACAACAAAAGAAAGATCACATGCTGCTCTCCATCTCCCTTGGACTCAAAGCAAATGACTTAACATTTCCTGCTCAGAACCATATTTGTCCTTTGCAAAAGAGGAACTTGCCAAGGCGATGGGGAGTGTTTCCAACCCTTATCTACAGCAGGTATTTTAATTAACTGGACCCCCGAGTCAAGCAAGACCACACAATGGTGAAAATGTCAGAGACCTGCCCACACAACACTTTCCCAATGGCTGGGGACTACAGGTCTGAGTTTTGCCAGGGGTGAAGCAGCCTCAGGGCACTGCCGTGCTGCATACATCTGTACTGGAACAAGCCTCCAGTCCACTGCCAGCCTCCCCCCTCCCTGCCCCTTTCAGCTTTGCAGGCTGAACACTCCCGGGATTTCTCCAAGCGCAGCAGCAAGGTGGCAGGCCTGCTCTCGCTTCTTCATTGGTATTCCTGGCATGAAGCAAGCTTGACAGCACGTTACTAGGAGTGTAAAAATACACACTGTGCTACTTTAATAGTAGCAGCTCAAAGCCCATTGGCATCCTCACTCGAATACTACACAAGAGACCAGCCAGCGTAGGCAAGCTTCTTCCTAGGATGGCCTGGTATGCGCCAGGCGGAAACAGGGAGGAGGAAGCACGGTTTTAAAAGCAAGATGGGAGGGTGATGCTGGGTCCTTAACTGCTGAAGCCAAACCTGGGTAAAACACACCCCGCTCTCCTTGAGGCAGGGGTACCAAACCTGCAGCATGAGTGCCACAGGTGGCAGAGGCGGCTTGTGTGTGTGGCAGGTGGAAGACTGGGGAGGGGGCAGTCAGCACATGGCAGACAGGGCGTGGAACAGAAAGCAGAGCATCAGATCAGGCAGGGAGTACAGGGTAGGATGCAGAGCAGGGAGGTGAAAGCTGAGCAGCAGACTGGGTAAGGGAAAGGGATCGACTCGGGGAGGGTGACGAGTGAATTTGTGGCACAGGTGCCAAAAAGCTTGGCCCCCACTGCCTTAAACCATTACGTCCAGTTCTTTACGATGATGCTTTTTACTGCAGTCTGAATTCTCCTTCTCCATGACGCTCTTCCCATCCCTCCCCCCCAGCTCATAACAGTTCCTCCTCCCCAAACTTCAGCATTTGCAATGTGAAGTCAGAGCACGGGGAAAGAAACCGATCCTGACACCTTGAAGCAAACTGAAAGAAGACTTTTTCTTTCAAGCACACACTACACAGCAGCCTCTGCAGCTCCCGCCACTCTCTCTGGTGCCGGCCCCAGATTTATTCAATTATGAGCAGATTAAAATGACTGCATTTGTACACCGTAATTGGCAATCGCTCCTCAGATAAAGGGCTGCTGGCCGCTTTGGGGTTATGGTGACATCAAAATAACAATGACGCTCTGAACTGGGCACTGCTTCTCTCCCGTAGTACAGTCAAAGCCTAGCGATGTGCAGATCCCAGGAAGGGAGCCAGAGAAATCTTTGCTAATGCTGGAACACAGGACAAAGCTGCAGAGGCAGCAGCCATTAAATGCTCCTTTTCTGACACAATAAATGCCCTGGGCTTCGTCCCACAAACCCAGGAAGCCGGGATCACCTTTACAACAAAGGTCGGGATGGCGGAAGCACCTCAAAACTTAGCCCTCACTGCCTGGCCTCTGACTCTTGGCTCTGTGCGTCCACTTAAAAGGAGTGCTGTCATACTGTATAGCAGGGAAGCAGCGGCACGCTCCCATGAGCAGAACCCCTTGAGACCACACTGTTCAATCCCTCAGAAAAGCTCATTTTTTTATTGCCCAAGTATAGATCATGATCTAGATTCATGACGAAATACAAGAGTCTTCAAAGTGGCGGGGGATTTCCCCTGGGAGGAGTTTCTGTGCAAAGTTGACTGGCCCAACTTGTGACTTAAGAGGGACTGAGATGCTTACATAGCCCTTATGCAGAAAAAGAGAGGTTCTCTGGACTTGTTTTATATACAAGGGGTTGCCTTTAAGGTGCCTCACCTACACACAACGACCATGAACCCAAGCCCGGTAGGTGGTGCTTTAGACCCTGCATTGCTTGGCTAATCCAGAGGCATAAGCAAATGTTAGAATCAGCCCAACTTCCTAACATGACCGCTCTGCCATATGGTCACTGGCTAGTGCTGGTCTCCCAATGACGTCCCATGATTGCCTGCTGTGCACTCTGGAAGGATGGACACGTCGGCCACAATCGAATGACGAAGAATTTGTGGAACTGCTCGGCTTGCTGCAGTAGACAGAACGAATGTTACCTATTGGGAAGAACTTTCTAACTATGCGGGAGGTTAAGCACTGAACAGGCAAGCTCGTGAGATTGCAGCATCTCAATTTCTGGAAGTTTAATTTGTTGGTTAGAGAAGCATTTATCTGGGATGGTTTAGATAGGGACAATCCTACCCTTAGCAGGGGGTTGAACTAGATGCCTCTTGAGGTCTTGTCAAGCCTGATTTTTCTGTGATTCTATGGGATAAGCCCCCCGAAGCCTTTGTGCCCTGGAAGTAAGTGCGACACCAGACTGGACACCTCTGCTCAAGTGTGATCTTCCAGGGTGGGTGCCTTCATTAGAGCTAGACTCACTTGTGCATCAAAAATGCACCCTGGACTGTTAATCCTTCCCTAATGAAAAGATGATGTGATGTGTCCATGGCATTATCTTGCCCCTGTGCTCTAATTCTTGGTCTGGGACAAAATCCTGGCTCCACTGAAGTCAATCGGAGTTGTGCCATTGATGTGAGACTCCTGTTTCACCTCCTGTGTTTTGTAATTCGCTCACTGGCTAGGAGCAAGCCAGTTTATCTCCCAAGCTCCTGTCTCTGACTGCACCCTACACCATATGAGAGCAAACCCTTACATGCATTTGGAAGATGTTGGGAGAAAATGCCCTGAATATAAGAAATACCACTCCACCATAAGCAGAGTTTTGTCCCCAAAAAGGGAGATGGGCCAGGCTCCCCATAAACTCCACTAGGAGCTTTGCTATCACTAATGATTTTAGGTGGTGGGTGCTCACCTACTAGGATGATGGGTGGCAGGGTAAAACCTGACTAGCGGGGCCTGGCAGGAGGATGTGTCTCTTGGTCCTAGCAGCGGGAAGGTGTTTACAAGTGTGCAAGGTGTGCTGGGAGACTGTTGCTTCCTTTGATCAGAATAAACTTGAGATATTCCTTCCTGACTTGTCACTCAGGGTTTTATCCTACAGCCGTTGTTTCAGACAGACATGATTAAACATACATGCTTCAATTATAAACTCTGCTTCTCACTGCACGAGCTGCTTTCTATTGGTTATTCTGTATTTGCTACAGCCCACCAGATATAATCAGACCTCCATGCAGTTCCCGTATAGCACAATATCCCCAGACAATTTAAAACACTCAAGGTCTGTTTATTAGATAATTATTTAGATTCACTCAACCAGACCATGGAAACGGTATTTCTCCTAAGACGCAAGAACCATTGACAAGATTTTAAGTGCCAATCCCCGAAACAAACAGCCTTCACCATAAGGAGCAGTTATTCACTAAACCTTAGAGCGCTTCCCTGCAAATTGCCCCAAGCAACACTCCTTCCAAAAAAGCCCCATGGCCAGATGATCCTTGTAGCATGCCCTGAAGGGTAAATTTGAACATAGTAGCCCCTCAGGTACCATGCACGTGTAATGGATGCAGTTCCTCCAGGTGATGAAAAGGTTTCTAAATTAAACACTGCTGAACAGGCATTGCTTCGTCTTTTATCCAAGTTGGTTTTAGCAGGTGTGCAGAGCTGCCCAATTCTAAGCTGTATTAACTTTGTTCCTAAACACTCAGGATTGGTTAAGGGGAACATAGGGGCTCCTCCTGAAAGGGCCTTGAGCTTGCAGGGCCCAGTTTTTTGGGATGTACACATTTGTACGGTAGGAATCAAAAAGCATGTAGACTCCAAATCTCTGGGATTTGGTTCATACCAGGCCAGGTCCCAGCTTTGTTCACTTCGATGAAACAATCCTATGTCAGGACATGCACGGAAATTATACTGCTGAGCATCTTTGGCAGAGAATATCATGAAAAATGCAAGGGAAGAAAGCTTGAAAAGGGGAGAAATAAGCCAAAGGGAAGGGGCTCCAAAGATGCAAAGACAAAGTGAACCAGAGATTCCTAGGGAAGGAGGGAGGAAGGAAAAAGATTAAAAAAATTGATATGGCTGCTTAAATAGCCTTCCTTCTTCCAACACCCCAAATTGCGGAGACCCTCTGGCTGTGGAAATGAGCTGAGAAAGATGAAATCGGCTGGTGCGGCCTGAGCAGACAAGATGGAAGTAGGTGGTACGTGAGGGGCTCAGGGAGCAAGTTTAAGGAGAACTTGCAGAATCACAAGGGGTGCTCCCCAAATCCAGTTCTGCGAAGGCTTTTGGAAGGAAAAGCTGGCCAGCTTTGCAACTTCAAGCAGCCACAAAGGGCAAGAGAGGATACTGCTCCTCCCTATACTCATTTCAACTGAAACGTGTAACTTTGTATAAACCTAGTGGCCTGGAACTGCTCTGGGATACGAGATCCTCCCTGCCAAATGCTGAAGGGACTGTCACTTAATTCACCACGCCTTCCATACCCAGCTTTTGCCACGGCACCTCTGAACCATTTGGCAACTTGGTGCAGGAACACCTTCCTCATCACGATCCTGGCACAATGTGACCCCGTGACACTGCCAGGGGCTGTGGGCTGCTCCTATGGCTATGGAGCACCATACTGAGCCATTCAATTGGCAGCCTGGCCTAGCCACAGACATCTTTTCTTTATTTCAGTACCTCAGGTTTCCCAGTGCCGAAATGCATCCAGGGGAGAACACCTGCAAAATACTGAGATGCTAGAAGATAAATTATACTGCTAAACACCCATTGTAATTGCTGCTAAAAAGTATTAGCCTCTGATAGGAGCAGGATACTGCCATGACTGCTCTGAAAGGGAGGTAAAAATTTGCAAGAGTGCCTTGGGGGAATGAAGTCCCAGTCTCAAAAGGGCTTATGTGATTTAGGTGCCTACGTCCCTTCTGAACATGGGACTTTTTTGCAAAATTTTACCCTGGGTCCTGTAGGACAGCTTGCATGGCCTTACAAGCATACTCCCCAGACTCATTCAGACTTTTCGTGGTCCTGCAGCTGCCCACAAAGAAACCGCAGAAAGGAGAAAAAAAAACCCTGCTAAAAAAAAAGGCATCTGACCTTGTCCATCCTTTTAATGAACTTTTCAAAATGAAAGACAGAGAGAGAGAGAGAGAGAGAGAGAGAGAGAGAGAGAGAGAGAGAGAATGTGCACAAGTGAGCGCTCATTCGAATGGGGTAAAAATATTTAGGGAAGTTATTACACTTCTCGGAAACTTCATGAGTCTATTATTTACAGGCCAGAGCAATCTGTAGAAAAGTCTGCAGCTAACAGGTTTAGCCCACAAGAGCATGTAAATGCTAACTTACTAATAATGGCCTCTGTGGCTGGAAAGCCCCTTTGATCAGCCACCTCAAATGCAGAGCTGTACTGGGCAGCCAGGCAGTGTGCCTGAGCTGCACGGTTGACTAAATATTGCAGAGACAAGAGCACAGGGAAAACACCAGAATGTGACTTCTGAGGTGTAATTCTCCATGCGGCGACAAATACACAGCAGATACCTGGAGGAAGAAGGCTGGGATTTCCACTGAGTGACAGCAAAGAGACTTCAGCAGCTCTGAAACGCTCACCTCCAACGTCACCCGAGCAGGCGACACACCATGTTAGAAACTCTTGTAAAACTCCTGAAGCCACGGCCCTCCATTCACTGGCTGGGGCAATAAGATGTGGTTGACCAGGAAGCTGAACGGCTTCTGAAGGGCAATGTCAGGATGTGACTTCAAGCATTTTTGTGGCGAGATTAATTAGTCTCAGCTGAGTCACTGGTAGAGACAGCAACACCTAAACCCAGAAGGTTTTAAAGGCAATTCCACCATTGGCAAATGGTGCGGCCATGATCACCATCTCATGAGACAAGCCACATTTTCCAGCACATTTCTGCACTGGCCTGCTTCACAACAAAGGAAGTATATCAAGGGCGTACATCAGGGCCTGGGGGAGCATTTGTTCAACAGGGGAGGACCAGAAATAATAGGCACAAGCTGAGCGAGGATCACTTCAGACTAGATGGAAGGAAAAGCTTCTTTCCAAGTTGAGTACCGAGGGTCTGGAACAGGCTCCCCGCAGAGGTGGTACTGTCACCCACCCTGGCAATCTTCAAAAAGCATCTTGACACCCATCTTGCTGGGGTCATCTGACCCCAGGGTCTTTCCTGCTCAGCTGCAGGGGGGCTGGACCCAGTGATCTGTAAGGTCCCTTCCAGCCCCTGACAACTATAAAACTATGAAGAGTCACCTCTGTAGCATGGGAGAGACCTAAGGGTTTGACCTTTATTCCTCAGTGGTGCTAATGCTCTAAACAAAGGTGGTTCAGAGACACAAAGAAGTTCCTAACTACACTACAACGGGTACCAGGGCGAGAGCAGACCCCCTGCATAGTTCTACCCATCACACCACAAAACTAAAAGTACAAACCAAACAGGAACACAAAAGGCTCATGTCACCCTTCTCTTCTAAAGAAGGCACACAACCCTACCCACCGCTCCCCACCCACACACACCCGTCCGTGGCTCACCATCCACTGCAGGACGCGAGACAAAACTGCTCTTCCTGATTTATTGAAAGTCCGTAACTTGCTCCAGCGTCTTTAAAGCCCTTCACTCCCTCACAGCTCTCTTTGCTCCTCTACAGTCTGTCTCTAGTCTTGGCCACTGGCAATGCCTTTGCAACCCCAGCCAATTCACAGGTGTCCTTTATTTCTGCAATTCAGTTCTTCACCTTCTTGCAATTCCCTCCTAAAAACAGACTGTCCTCCCTTGCCTTTGCTTTGGCATTATGACTACTACTTATTTCTATCTGGGATAATGCCTTTGAGGCCCTGATGATGCCATGAGCTGTACAGAACAGATTAGATGGGCAATAATATCCACAAACACCATGGGTAAAATCTGTTTCCCATTATAGTCAATGGAAGTTTTGCCTTGACTTCACTGAGGTTAATTTTTTATTTCTATGGTGCTGAATTATGTAAGTTCTGTGCAAAATATCAGTCCTCTTACCTGCTCTTGCACTCTGGGCTGCTGGTCCCAAGACAGAAATCAGATGCTGGAAAAAGATGAAAAAAAACCCCAGAAAACAGGAAAGCCACTAACTGCATGCTTAAAAAACATCTAAGCAATACAAAAATGTCTAGGCAATATAATTAATTATCACTATCTTGTTCATCTAATAAAAGATATCACCTCTGCCCCAGGAGTTTTGTCTGTCTAGGTAATTAATACACATGATCTTAGTAACTTTGCAGAAACTAAATAATTATCACTGTCCCACCTCTTCGGTCTGGCAATGTGTCTGCATTACTGTTTAGGTGAATGAATCGCAAGCAAGGGATTGTGCTGTTCATGAAAACAGAGGAAGTCAGAAGAACAGCGAGGTGTCAAAGGCAGGAAAAAAGACTCCCAGTTTTGTGTGTCAGCCACTGGACTGCTATCTTTTTATAAAGGCCATCTCTATCAATACTATGACAATGTGAGTCACTGTAATACTTATCTAATGGTGGCTGGATGTTCTCATGGTTCATATTTTCCAGGCAGATCTGTTAAAACAGAAAAAAAAACCAAGAAGGAAAAAACAACGTTAACAAAGAATTTAAAAAAAATCAAAGCAGTACCCGGGCCAGTAACAATGCATCAAATCAGTGGGTCAAGAAACACAGCAATTGCAGCTACAGGTAGAGAATGGACTGGAAAATAACTCTTCTCTTTCTAAGGGGAAAACAATACAAACCAGGGAAACATTTAAGCAGAAGCCAACTTCAAGAGGATCGGCCACTCTGTGTCCCACTACCTAATGCTCACTCCAGACTCATGCTAGCAAAGATGATAAACTAGAGCAAACAACTGCATATGGGGTTATGATTTTGGGATTCTGGCTCATGGGTTTATTCCACTAATAGTACTGTATTTTTCTGGTTTCTCCTTGTTTGGTGTTACTGCTGTGTCAGTGCTTAGCAATGAGCATGAATGTACTTAGTTTAATCAATAGTAGAGAGCTTGCGGTCCCCATATGCCACATATGTGACACTTGTATGTGTTTGCACAGAAATGCATGCATGCACAAACTCCCATATTACAGCAATATAACCAAAACCAAGATAGAGAGAGAAACTACAGCACTATCCTGTTTTGACTCTCCATTAAATAATCCGTTATACTCCACTTCTGAACAGTTACTTGTATGGTTCAGATTAAGATCTGGACATTTTCCCCACATCAAGGAACTGACTCACTGACTAAGGACCAACTGATTTTACTGCAGTAGGATCAACTCGTGATGCTTACTGAGGATGATGGCTGCAATGTCAAAGAGAGTTTGAAAGAACTAAACATGTTTAGCAAGCAGAAAAGATGATTAAAAGGGGTATATGGTAGCAGTCTTCAAAAATTTGGAGAGCTGCTGGAAAGAAGAGGGAAAACAACTTTTCTCCCTTGTTGAAGAGGGCAGAACACATACTGATGGCTTTAAACTGCAGCAATGTACATTTAGATCAGACATCAGGAACATCTTCCTTAAGCAGTGAGGCAGTGGAGCAGACTGTCTAGGGAAGCTGTAAAATTTAGGGGGAGGCAGAGAGGAGAGGTGAGGGGGTTGTTTGGGGTGTGCTGATGCTCCCGTTGGGGCTTAAAAACCCAGAGGTTCCTAACTGGGCCATCTTGCTTCTCTGCGTAGACCGAGACTGATGACATCTGGGATGCGGAAGAATTTTACTCTACAGTCAGACCAGCGCAGACTGCAGGGGTGTTCACCTTGTGCAGCAGGAGGCATGCTTACCGTGCTGGGACCTATGACCCCAGCTGACTTCCTGCCCCTGGGGTGGAGGGGCTGGACTCGATGATCTTCCGAGGTCCCTTCCAGCCCTAATGTCTATGAAATCTGTGAAATCCTTTTCCTTGGGTCTCTCAAACATATTTTTACAACCATTTCCTGTCCTTGCACAGAAAGGATGCTGACAGTGCCCTCCTTCCTCTGGCTTTACCTGTGGCAAGTTAAAGGGTGTTTTTGATGTTTCGGGCATTATGTCTTGGAGTTGTGTATGAGGGTTGTTCTTGAAGTTTTGAACAACAGGACAGTTAATTCCAATTTGTCAGGGTAGTTCAGACAGGGACAACCCTGGCTTGAGCAGGGGGTTGGGACGAAGGGACCTCCAGAGGTCCCTTGCAACTCAACTTTTCTATGATCTGAAGTCACCCAGCAGATGTCGTATTAAAATCTATTCTAGTCCATTTGGATTCTTGTGCTGTGCCTGGTAGAGCTGGGCAGTGACACAAACATACTCTCCTTTGCATATAATGCTCCTGGGACTTTGGCAGGTAGAATGAGCAAGACAGTAACACCCCAGAGAGAGCCCAACCCATTCAGTGAAGTAGGAGAGAGTATTTTGTATACATGGAGAGCGCCCGATCCTGAATGGCTCTCTTAATTCCAGACTGCACCGGCTTGCAGCATCAACATCTCACTAAGAAACTGGGCTAAAATCCAACCCGTGCACATTTCACCATGGTTATAAGTTGTATTTACTATGCGGTTTCTATAAACACCAACCCCAACCAAAACAGATAAAATTGCAAATATACTGCTGTGTGGGTACCAGGTGGCCTTAAAGCCCTGGTCTTGCAGGGACCACTACAATTAAAACAAAATGCCACCACCTTGGGAAGAACAGCAGCTGTGTCAGGCCTTCTGCCCCCACCTACAGGTCTTTAAAGGCTGACTGTTATACAGATGGTCAACTCATCACTGAAAGACCTGGCCAACATTAGCAAAAAGCCATCAGATAACCACAGGTATCCTTCCTGCTTCTTACCAGAATTGTGTTCCCAAGTTACTTAACATTTGCATTTTCACAGAGCAGCTTTTTACATATTGGCTTCTTTTCTACCTTGGAGAACTCATAACAGCTTCAGCTTTTCCTTTGCCTGATGAAGGGCACGTGGGCCCGAAAGCTTGCAAAGAACATTTTTTTTTGCAACTATTTAGTTGGTCTAATAAAAGATACCACCTCTACCCAAAGAGTTTTGTCTGCCAATTCAGCAAAACATTTAAAGCAAATTCTTAACTGCAGGTATAGGAGGAATCCCACTGATGTTCAGGAAAGTATGGAAGCTTGACAGATTCACAGAGGCAAACTGCTCTTTTTACACTGGCATCATCCCACTGGTATGACTCTCTTTACCAAGATAAATGTGTTTGGAGCAGCCTTGCTTATTGCTCTTCCCAGTACAGATATAAGGCCTTTTACACCAGCAAAGTGACATCTGCATTAGGGATCTGCATTTGGTTTGTTTAAAAATATTGCTTACAAAAACCCATAACTCATTAATATTAGATATTAAATAACAGATTTAAAAAATTGTGTGGGGACTAGGGCTATGAGATATACTTCACTTTCAGCACAAATTTAAGTTCCACAGAACTCAACTGCTTTGTTGGACGGGGCTGGGATTACTCCAAAAGAGTAAATATTTTTGTACAATCAGAGGTTATACCAAGACCCCTTACAGGTTTCTTTTGCTCCTTCCTAGTCCTTGCTGTTAGCTCAAGGCATAGAAGACTGGGAAAAAATGAAGCCTAGGTCCACAACATCATTAAGGCACTGAGTCAGGTTCTTACCAGGCAAGGTTATTTTCTGAAGCCCTAATACCAGCCAGCACTGCCGTTATAATTATTTGGAGATAACAAGAACTTTCTCACATGCAATGATGTGATCTTTCCATTCACCAATTAGCTGCGTTTAGGCAAAAATCAGCTGAGCCATACAATTGATGGGGGCAAAATCTCTTAGAGAACTTTCTTACCAGTGAACTCTTAAATGAGGGGGTGGGGGAAACACCCCAAGGGTTCCCAAGGGGGCTGAGTCATAGCCCAGGCCTCTCTTGGAGTTTTTTCTCTGAAATCTCCAAACACCTCCGCAAGTTCACACTACAAAAAGGAAGAGAAAAGCCCAGGTATGAATCACATGTTCTGAGTGCTCGCTCAGCCCCAAAAATGTTTCACAGTCACTGAACAATTTCTGCACAGGCTGTTAAAATAGACCAAAAAAAAAAACAAAAAACTTCCCAGCCTGAAGGATGGCAGCCTTCATTTCTGGGTGGGCTGAAGACAGCTCAGTCACTTGCTCTATCCCCAAGACCCAAACCAGGTGTGAAGATTGACAAGATGTGCCGCAAAGCTTCTGTGTAGCCCCTTCCAACCTCTCAGTGAAGAGCCCCGAAAAGCAAAGAGCGTTCATACAGAGCAAGCGCAGCGAATCCCTGCACCGTGACAACCACCACCTTCATTCCTGAAGGCTGGTCTCACAGCATAAGGAGGACAGATCAACTGTGTATTCAACCAGAAAACCAAGTCCAAAGGAAACCGAAGCTGTGACTGGCTGTGGAGACCAGTCCCAAATCAAATGCCCCAGCATAGCGCGTGGTGCCTTTCGGATGGTCCTGCAGTTTCATCAGTGGAGACAGGACCTTCAACGCCCAACCCAGAGACCTCCAGCACCTGAACCAAAGGAAAAATGCCTCTACATGTGAGCATGTACATGTCCTCCTCTATTGATGAATGCACAACTGAGGGCCAACAAAAAATTGTGGCTATTTAAAAAAATAAAGAGCCTACTACTAGCTCAAGTCTTGGGAACCACATATTGGAAGGAGGAGGGTCTAAGTCCCATCCCTGAATTTCTCAGTGTCTACAAGGTTTAAGTGACAACCGTTAGGCTTCAAAATGGCCACTTACTTATCACCATATTATAAGATAAGACCTGGAAAAATCCCTTGGTAATCATTAACACTTAAACCTGAGTACTTCCTTGGTCTCTCTGTACTATGTTATGTAAGAGAACTTAAGGGGAGTAAATTTAAGGCTTACACACTACTTAAAACCCATTTCAGATTAGTATTAAGTTGGATTTAAAATAATTTAGATTAACAATCTGGTGACGGTGAGCTCCCCTTCCAATAAATTTGGGATTCTGACCCCCAACTGTGCGGCGCTTGTTTCTTTATTACTGCTACTTTCACAGATGTTGAGGTCAGCAAACCAAACAATCGTCTGGTCTAAAGTCTTGCATAACACTGACCACAGAATTGCAGCCACTAATGCCTGCATCCAACTTGTTAACTTGTGATCACACAAGAGCACCTGTCTGAGACAGAGATCCAGCCTGGAAAAAGAGGCCACACCTACACGAGAGGCTGGCGGCGCAATTACCTGATACTACTGTCAGCAGCGTCACGTGGCAGCAACCGTGACGCAACACTACTGTGTAATATTAAGCTACTGAGCAGCAGCATTACAAAAAACGCATTCGTCAGCACTACTGTGCAGTAGCTTGGGTTACTGTGCAGTCATTTAGTACTTGTACTTATACAAGAGCTAAACAAGTACTAAATGACTGCACAGCACCGACTGCATAATCAGCGTCTTGTGTAGATGCGGCCACACAGTGATTAATTTATACATGCAAATCAGATGAAAGGTCAAGTGATCCTTCCTGGGATCAGGAGTTCCAAGGTGTATAAGCCTATTACATGCTGGGTTCAGACCACTAAACCACCTACCTGGTCACTTGGCCAGCATCTCAGAAAAATCCTAGTATCTTTAATGAGGGCAGAACTCCCCTCTCTGAACATTAGCCTATCAAATCAAACAGAAAGCTGTTTCTTTCCTTCCTTCACAAATCCTCTTTTACAAAGCTATAGGGCTAGAAGTGACATCCTGACTCACTGAGTGGAGATCCCTCAGGGCTGCTAGCCTAAGAAATTTCTTTTTACTGACAATCTGAAAGCTTTTTACTGATAGCCTTTTTTTTTTTTTTTTTTTTTTTTTA
>NW_017728992.1:188855166-188876670 GCF_001723915.1 Gavialis gangeticus | reverse complement strand
CTCCAGCCCAGCCTTCTGCTGCTAGCTCAACTCTCCGCTTTCTTGGCATGGACCCCCAAAGAAGCCTACCGGAGATACAACAGGTTTACAGGCATCCTGGGATGCAACAGCAACAGCACATGGCTGAGAAGGCTCCCTGAAGGGTTCTGCACTCTCACTTGGACATCAGGTAGGACTGCAATGCTGTCAGAGCTTCAATCGAGCGGCAGCTGTTTAGTGCTTTTACTGATGGCTAAAGTTTTGAGTTTTTTAATGGACTTTACTGATAGGTGTTTTTAGCTTGATTTTTTCTTATTGCCAAAATTACTGACAGTTGGTAACCCTGAGCCCCCTGTTCCAGCAGGTTACCCCTCTCATCCAATTATTTTCAGAAACTGATCACGCTGCATCTCCAAGTGTTTAGGGCTTTTGTCCCCATGACTGATGGGAAAGTTGATCCTGAAACAAGCTTCTTTTGTGGTTAAACATCATCTAACTTCCAACTTCACTCTATTTGTGGCTGATGTGTATGTGTGTTCTTGTGATGACATTGTCCTTCAGCTTAAAATAGCTCATTTTCCCTCCCTAATGTTTACCACTCCCCCTATTGAAAGAGGGAGTCATACCTACTCCCTCTCTTGTTTTCTTAGGCTAAAAAACACTCATTCTTCTGACTCTCTTCCCCATTCCCCTGATCATCCTAGTAGCCCTTCTCAGCATCCACTCCAGGTTGAATTCATTGGTCCGATTAGAACCACACAGTTTATTCCAGCTGAGGTCTCCCAGTACTCTATGCATTTATTTACTTTTTTATGCAATTCACATGCTGTCTTTCCCCCAAAAAGCTCAGGGTAACTTATGGCAAAAGAGATAGAGCAACTTAAAAGGGCAACTAGAATAAATAAAAAACATAATAAAGCAGAGACCCACTAAACAATATCCCAGTCTAATTTGGTTGCTAAACGTCTCCCCAAACAGAAAGGTCTCATCACACTTCTGAAAGATGTCCAGGCTTGGGCTCTGCTGGGGTTCAAGAGGGACGAAACTCCAGAGCTGAGGAATGATGGATGATAATGACATTCCACACCAGGTGGTCTTGGCATATTGATATTGCAGGAGGTTGCTGATCTTGTTCTTAGGGATCATGTTCAGGCATACAGGAAAAAGACAGTCCCTTAGGAAGTTAGGTACCACTCTGTTTAGGGCTTTACAGGTCAAAACTAGCACTGTGAATGGTACCCAGAAAGCTCTACCAGAAGCCCCCACAGACACTGGAGGACTGGACTTATGTGCTCCTGGTGGCCCATCCCTGTTGGAAAGCAAGCCACCATGTTTTCCACCAGCTGCAGCCTCCAAACAGTTTTAAAGGGGGGCTTTATGTATAGCACATTACAGTACTTTAGCCTTGAAATTAGGCAGGCTCAGGATCCTGAGGAAAGGAAGGATGGAGAACAGCAGAATAAGGACCCTGGATTTCAGAAAAGCAAACTTTGACTTGCTCAGGGACTTATGGGCAGGATCCCCTGAGAAGCCAGTCTGAAGGGGAAAGGAGTCCAGGAGAGCTGGCTTTACTTTAAAGAAACCTTACTGAGAGTGCAGAAACAAACCATCCTGATGCACAGGAAGACTAGCAAGTATAGCAGAAGACCAGCTTGGCTTAACTGGGAACTCTTCAGTAAACAAAAATCACAAAAAGGAAGCTTACAGGAAGTGGAAACTTGGACAAATAACTAGGGAAGGAATATAAGAGCATTGCTTGGCCATGTAGGGAAGAAGTCAGGAAGGGCAAAGCACAATTGTAGCTGCAGCGAGCTAGGAATGTGAAGGGTACCAAGAAGGGTTTCTGCAAGTATGTCAGTGGCAAAAGGAGGATCAGGGAAAGTGTGGGTCCCTTACTAAAACGGGGAAGCGACCTAGTGACAGAAGATGCGGAAAAGGCTGAAGTGCTCAATGCCTTTTTTGCCTCAGTCTTCACAAGCAAGGTCAGCTCCCAGACTACTGCACCTGGCAGCACAGTTTAGGGAGGAGGTGAGCAGCCCTCAGTGGTGAAAGAACAGGTTAGGGACTGCTTAGAAAAGCTGGATGTGTACAAGTCCATGGGGCCGGATGGGATGCATCCAAGCGTGCTAAGGGAGTTGGCTGACATGATTGCAAAGCCATTGGCCATCATCTCTGAAAACTCATGGTGATCATGAGAAGTCCTGGATAATTGGAAAAGGGCAAAAATAGTGCCCATATTTAAGGAAGATAAAAAGGAGGATCCAGGGAACTACAGACCAGTCAGCCTCACCTCAGCCCCTGGAAAAATAAAGGAGCAGATCCTCAAGGAATCCATTTTTAAGCAACGGGAGGAGATGAAGGTGATTAGTAACAGTCAGCATGGATTCACCAGGGACAAGTCATGCCTGATCAACATGAAAGCCTTTTATGATGAGATGACTAGCTCTGGGGATCTGGGGAGACCACTGGATGTGGTGTAGCTTGATTTTATCAAGGCTTTTGACACCATCTCCCAAAGCATTCCGTCAGGCAAGCTAAGGAAGTACAGGCTGAATGAATGGACTGTAAGGTAGACTGAAAACTGGCTGGAACATTAGATTCAGAGAGTAATAATCAATGGCTCAATGTCTAGTTGGCAGCCAGTATCAAGTGGAGTGCCCCAGGGTTCGGTCCTGGGGCTGGTCTTGTTCAATGTCTTCATCAGTGACCTGGAAGATGGCAAGGAGTGCACCCTCAGCAGGTTTGCAGACGCACCAAGCTGGGGGGAGCAGCAGATACGTGGTGAAAGCTCCATCCTTGGAGGTTTTCAAAACCCAGCTAGAAAACGCTTTGGCTGGGATGATCTAGTTGGGGATGGTCCTGCTTTGAACAGGGGGTTGGACTAGATGTGAGGTCCAACAACCCTCACTTTATATGATTCTGATTTCTCAACCACAAACTCTGACTCTGCAGCAAAAGTCACAGTCCCCGAGCTGTGCTGGACACGGGCAATTTTGTCTGCAAAGTAGGTGGCAAACTAATCACAGAGGACTAAAGTTGACTTAGTTTCTGGGCAGAGGCAAGGTGGATTAACCAGGCCATTCGCCATCCAGAGCAGTTCTGCCAGATGACGCTGAAGATGCAATGGCAGTGAAGAAGAAAATCTTCTTCTACAGTGGCACCACCCTGTCTTTCTCTCTCCTGGAAATGGTCCTTCTGATGGGATCATATTTGCCTTTTTTCACTCTTGTAGAGTTTTTACTGGACTTCTCTTTTGAAACACAACAGCAAAGGGGCATGTTTTGATTCCTAAGAATAGCTATCAGTAGAAATCGTACGGAGCAAGAACAGCTCCATCCTACTACGAAGATGCAAATAAAGGCTGAATTTGAACTGAATTAACCACAACAGTAATCTTAATGCCGACATCTGCAAGTACTATGTATATTTAGACACGTAAGATGGGATGCTAGCAAAATGAAGAAACCTAGCTTGTCAATTATAGATTTTTAATTGAAAATGAAAACTTCCAGGGAGAACCTTCTTTCAAACCTGTGCTTGCTATAGACATAATTCAGCAGAGCCATTAGGTGAAGGTGAGTCTCCCAACTAAGGGAGAATTTACAGTTATGCATCTTGAGCAGAAATCTATGGGCATCTCTACCCTTTTTCATCAGAATAATAAATGGACAGAGTAGACATTTTACATCAAGGACCACGCATCTGGATGATGAAGCAAGTGTAAACAACAGTCAAATATACCAGGCCAGATTCTGACTCAAGTTGCACTTATGAGGGCAAAGCATAATTGAAATCAAAGGAAGTTTGGTCCTAACAGTGTCAAAATATATATAACTACAGAGACAGTATCTCAGTATTAATATATGCAGGCATAAATTACATTTTCAGCATATGCGATATATGGATGGGGCAGTGGGGGCACATTCCCCCCCCCTGATTTCTGCTCCAATGGTGGGATGTGGGTCTGTAGCCCAGCTAGAACCACTGCCCAGCAGCAGTGGGGGCAGTGGCATGGAGCTGTGCCCCGCCCCCCCCGCGACTATCAATGCTTACATGTCATCTATGATTTGCCGGTTTGGGTACTGAGAGATTCTCTCTCTCTCTCTTTTTTCTATATTTATTTTCACTACGTACACACACACACACACACACACAAGTTTGTGCTGCAGTTCACTGAACTAGCACCAGGCATGTGCGGTAGATGGATATCTATGCTCATACCAACTGAGATTGTATCTAGCATGCAAATGCTCACAGCAGAACACTGCACACATATTGAGCGTTCAAAGCAGACCCTGGCATTTCTCTTATTTTAAAAGCACACAGGTAGGCTTTGGAATTAATAACTTTTTTGAGCACTCAGGTTTCAAAGTGGGGTGCCTGTAGTGACAGCCCTATGCCTCCTGGTATGTACACCTGGATCTTCACAGCCTGCAAAGCACCTACAGTCCAACTCAAGTCAAGTGGGAGTTACAGTCGCTCAGACTCTCTGAAGAGCAAGCCAGTTATTGGGGTGGCTACACATACACTTGTGTCTTTAATCTTACGCACTTCTGTCTGACCACTGAGGTTAAGACAGCCAAATGTACTCCTCTCAGGCCTGACGTGGAAACATAATGCAATCAGACATACACAAGGCACGTTTTATCTTGGTAGAGCATTTGACAATTTTCAACAGTAACTGCCTAAGTACAGTTAGCTCTGGGACAGAATACAGCTGCAATGTAGTGCTGTCACACAGGAAGTGAAGACCACCTTCTATCCCATTGGAAGTGCAGGGCACACGGAGGCTGGCATGCTGTAATCCCCTAGAGAAGACACAGAAGGTCTTGCCCCAAAGTTGAACTATTCTCCTCCTCCCAAAATAAGCCACTTTCAGTCTTGCAACCTCTTCTAGTTGCCCAGCTTCAACAGCACTGCTCCAAAGATATCATCAGATCTCTACAGTAGCTGCTAATTCTAGTGTATTTATATATGGGGTGTAAATATAGCCATCGCCCAGATGTTTGCAGCCATTAATTAAATTTCCGGCTTTGGGTAACAAGAGATACTATCTCTATTAGAAAGCAGCAGCCTTGACTCAGCACATGGAGAGAGAGGAGAGACTCTGTTTGTTCATTTTCCTCAAAGGTCAGTAAAGTACCACCCCGGAAGTGTTCTGTATTGTAACACCTACTTTGCTAACCAGGGTGTACAGCAGTAACAAGCTATATTTATGTAGTTGCCTCATTAGCAAGGACAAATACATCTGATAGGTCACAAACTGAAAGTGCCATCTGATGTTTTCTTCAGCGAGTAGGTGACGAACCCAAAGAACTGCAGCACTGAGCTGCAGGGGTTAACATCTCTGTTCAGGAGACTACATCATTCATTACCAGGGAAAACTGTCTGGAGGGTTTAACGCTGGTTATTTCTCAAGCAGCCAATAACAAGCTAATGTAAGTAACTTGTGGACCAGATAGACTGCGGTTTGGTGGTTAAATCACAGGACTGGGAGCCAGGAACTCTTTCTAGCTTTGAGCTCTGCAACAGGCTTCCTGTGCAACCATGGGTGAGTCTCCTGAGCTCTTTGTGCATCAGCTTCCCCCAACCCCCCACGAGCATAAAACAGGGATGACAATAAGCATCACATCTGCTAGCGTCTCAAGTACCCTGAGGTCTGCTGCTCTAGGCAAATAGGAACTGTTACCAAATTGGTTTCAGCTACTTCCTCTCTGACAACAATTTCATGCCCTTTATGTGGCAACTCAGGTGACAATTCCCATAGAGCTGCAACATTTACCTTCAACAGCTGAGTTCACACCTCATTAATCAGCCAAACAGTCAGTGATCAAAGAAACAAACCCTAGGAACTAAGCTTCCAGTTTGCTGATCTTCAACCAAGCAGAACAAGCTCCCTTACAAGACTGACTCTTAAAACAGCAGGAGTTTGGAGGCAGAAAAAACACAATATGGGTGAAAAGCCTGACTCGTTCATTAAGTACAAGCATTTACCCATTTCAAAATCTTGTGATTTATATTTGCTTAGTGAGTGGGGAGACCAGGATTTTTAAAGACATTGTAAAAGCCCCTTCCTCCCAGCCCAGCCTCACCTGTCACCTTTCAGTGATGCTGACATGATGAAAGTGAAAAATGTCCCCTTTTGGCTTTCCATCTTTGTGCTAATGGGACTACGCCACTGGATGGCATCTGCTGAATGCCATCAAGATCCTCCTTTATCAGACAGCAACCAAATACTCAGTCCACAGGAAGCTATACTGGCTCAGATGGAAAAGGAAGACATGCACTCTATTCCTCTTATATCTGGTAATCTTCCTCATCTAGGATGCCATGGGTAGGCCTCCAACTTTGGAACAACTGCATATCCTGCAGGACGGGGATTAGAAATGGCGGTGCTGGTTTTTAATATCTTCACCTACCACCAACTTCCGGTGACACTATTTATTCTGAAATGTTTTGCTATTTCAGGACCAGCTCTTACAACTAATTCACAGAAAAGGTCCCACTAAGTCAAAGCTGTTCTCAAGACCAAGGGTCATAAGCACAGTACAGACACAGAGATTCCAGTAATGGCCCTCACTCTTTTTTCCCTCCATGCAACAGGGCTGTTTCTCCCAGCACAGTAGAAGGGTATTTATCAGAGAAACTCTGCCAATGGACATGAAATCTCTGCTCAGAAAGACTTATTCCTTCATTATTCCAATGTGGGTTTCTTGTGGGGAGGGTCTGCATGGGGAAACACAAGGAGAAAGTAGATGTGATGGTCCATTATCCATAATTCAGCTGTTGATCGCCGGAGGGTGTAAATCCACAGTTAGACACGGCTCTTTGAGTAAACGTGATATCTTCTATTACACCAACTAAATTGTTCTTTGCAAGCTTTCAGGCACAAATCCACAGTCACTCTCTTGGAGGTACTCCGGATTCCCGCTGGTGTCCCTGAAAGCTCAGAATCTGACCGGGGGTGTTTTGTCATCAAGAAAAAAATTGGTAGTTGAAAGGTGGTAGTAAAGACATACAAGCCACAAACCATACTGGTTTCAACACAAATAAACAGGGATGGTTTCTTTAGCAATTTTATGGTGGCACTAATCAGATAAGCGGGCCATTTCTGCTGCACTGTGAAAACAGTTGCACTCACATAACCCAACTCCGAAGTGCTTGTTGGCCATAACTGTCAAGTTACCCTGATCTCAGGGTGCTTGGGTTTCTACATTTAATCTCTTTCCCACTGTCATAATAAACGCTAACGAGCACAAGCAGCAGGGCCTTAAAAAAGTGACAGATGCCAGTTAAACAACTAAGCAGCTAATCAGACCCCAGTAAGATGCTTTCCACAAGCCATGGACAGGGGCCCAAAAGCAGTTCTGGAGAGCTGCAGGGAACAGAAAGGAAAAGAGAAGATAAGACTCTCTATTTTAATCCTCACCCCTGCAGCTGTACAGAATGACTATACCCCTACTGCCAGCAGCATTATCGAAGAGGCTGCTGCAATGAGAATCTGAGAAGTTGTGAAACTAAACAGGACAGGACACCGCACACCCACCAATTATGTGCACAAGTCCTACTGGATCTGAAACCCCTACTTAGCCAGAAGCTTACTGTATGAGCTCTCGTGGCTCATTTAAACCCTCCAGGCCCCAGAAAGGGAACAGACATTTCCTTTCTCTTACCTTTAGCTGGCTTTACATAGTCAAACTAGACCATCTTCAAGGCAGAGTCTGTCTCCCGAGATGCGTGTGGACAGTGGCCAGCACAATGAGTGTTCAGTACCCGGGGTGGCCAACCCACACCATGTGCGCCCCAAGAGGCATGGGCAACCTGTATGTGTGGCACATCACTGATTGGGGAGGGGGCAGCCAGAACAGTGCAGGTATAGTAGGGAACAGAAAGCAGAGCAGCAGATCAGGCAAGGGAAGGCGATCAGGGTGACACTCAGGGTGGGCATGGGGCTTAATTTGTAGCACACCTGCCAAAAAGGGCGGCTCCCACTGGGATAGCACAAGCTGCTGCAATATAAAACCCAAGAGCTTTGCTTCAAGTGAGAAGGCAGAGGCTTGCCTGCCTGGGGCAAAGTATTTAAGTGACTTGTAACTTTTTCACATTTGTGACCCCGAATGGTCCAAAATACCCCCCCAAACACTAAAAGTTGTCATACTTTTTGGTATGAAAACCTCCCTTGGGGGTTAGAGAGTGCATCTGTGTGAAAGCAGAATTTGCTTGTTAAAATGATCCTAATATGAAATCATCAAGTAGTAAGAGAGAAAGTGCTCCTTTTACCCTTTTTCTCAAAGGGATTTTACTCCTTAGTTTAATTTTAACTTCCCTTTTGGGTTTAAGGGGAATTAAGCTAGATGTCAGGAAACGTTCACACAGACTCATGCATCTTCCTTGTCAGGAAAAGTTTTCCCAAGGGAACGTGGAGGGGGGAAGCTCTGTTGCTTGAAACTTTTAAAGCAAGTCGGACAAAGCACTAGGAAGTAGCAGTGTCTTGACAAATCCGGCGTTGGCAGGAACACTGAAGAGCTGATCCAGCTGATCCAACGGGTCTTTCCCAGCTTTAGGTCAACTGATTTTGCTGGCCTACACCCCCTCCGCCCCAAGTAAAAGCTTGTCAAACAGTGGAGGAACATACCAGAGAGTAGAAAAGGGAGCACAGGTAGCCGTTCAGTGTAAAATAAGAGGCAGGGGATGTTACTGTCCCAAAGAGCAAGGAGAGTCTGTGGTCTGAGAGAAGGGAGGACTGGCTCAAGGCTGGTTGGTATTACTGTGCTAACTACATTTTAAAACAGCAGCTTGATACTTTTGGTGCCTCATCTTTCAGGGGCGTATAAACCACTTCAGCAAAATGTTGGCAGACCCCTCTGACAATGGAGCTAACAACTCTTATACAAATAGTGCAGGAAGGAACCGTAATAATACAGCTTACAATAGTGAGACTTGACTGCAGCTTTTTGAAATGTTTCTAGAGAAGCCTTGTGTGTTATTTTAAGTATGGGGAAAAAACCAAGACAGCAGAGAAAGGAGCCAGGACCACTGCCTTAGATATAGGCAAAGGTCCAAGTTAAAAACACAACACACTAAATCCCCCACGTATTCTTCTATGCCACAAGATTTTTAAAAAGCACCACGCACATGCACACAGAAAACTAACGGCCTATTTAAACGTGCTCTGAACAAACAGAGCGACAGACACCGAGGAAAAAACCTCAAGGAGAGTGAAGCCAGCAAATGCCACTTTCTGACATCATTACTCTGAGCTCCACCTCTCATATGTCAGGGATATCTGAGACCTGCAGTTCAGGGAGCGTCCCGAGGAAGCTTTCCATAGGTTTGTGGGCATTTGCAAATGCTTTAGAAGAGTCAGCTAATCATCAAGTTGCAGACTGTGGTCCCTGCTGATCGCAAAAAACTGCAATGGCCCAAAGATGAGAGTAAATTTTTACCTACTGCCCTGCTGGTGTGCCTTAGTCCAGCCTGGGAGCATCCACCTACACAGAGGAAAAGAGTTCAGTCTTCACACTTATCCATTCCTTGATTTCTCAGACTCACAGGTACTGCCAACAAATGTGTCTGCACCACAAAGCTACCATTTCTTTAACTACTGAATCAGATTACTACATTACTGAATAAGATAACTAGATAACAAATACTAAGAGTTTTGCAATCATCAGCCACAACCAACAGAACCTGGAATTTCCAGCATGATCTTCCTGAGAACAAACCATCTCCCAAATGTAAAGGCACAGACAGATATACATAACTAGGGACCTACCCAAATCAAGGAGGTAGATGGCCAATTTTGTGGGTAGATCGCGGAGCTGGCCACCATTTTTGCAGCTTATTGCAGCAGAGCCTCCCCGCCCCTCATGCCTCTAACTGGCTGAGGGCCCCCCCTCCATCATAAGCTTGCAAAACATTTTAGTAAGTTTTTATTTTCTGTGGATTTTGTGGACATTGCTCAATTTCACAATTTCTGTGAAATCATGATTTGAGTCAGTCCCTTTGAGCAGGCAGTCGAAAGATACTGATAGAGCAACCGATGCAACTGCCTCTGTATGATCCAGTATAGATGCAGGTATATTTTATTTGCTTTTAAAGGGGAACAGAAGCTGTAATCATCCCAACTTTGACCCTGGACAAAACAGGGTTTATAACCTACCCTTTTCCACAGTTGGCTTATATCAGAAAGGAGTTGCTGACTTCCAGGACCACAATGGAAAAGGGTAGGGAGGGAGACAAGCCAGAGAGAGGAGGCATTAATAAGCTAACTCTAAAATGAGAAAGTTTGGGAGGCTCAGACTCCCATCCAGCCACATGAGGTCCTGTTGGCTCGGTGCCCAGGATGCACAAACACCATTAAGGAACAGGTATCATGTTATCTAGTTGGTTGAATGCACAATGCACCTCAGCCGCCCCCTTACCAGATCCACATTTTTAAGCTCTTCCCCCTGCACAGACGGGCCATGATCGTGTTTCAATCCTTGTCAATTATTTACACCAGATATAAGGAACTGGAGATGGAAAAAGATGCACAAGCCCATCCCCTGGGGAAAAGTGGTGGGTTGCTCCCTGCATTACATTGTCAAGCCATGGGTCTCCATCTTCCCTCTGCAGGAAACTCTCTCTCAGTGCCTTCATCAGAAGGAAGCTCTCCCGTTAAGTATCACTTAAGTATGAGCTGTTTTTTCCCCCCACCCTTTGTTCCTGGGTATACTCCTGGGATCTGTACTCCATGTAGTCATATACTATTCATCAGGACCAGTAATATAATATCATCAGTACACTAGCTTTCAAAAAATCTTGAAAAAGTGACTAGTGATTTGAGGTGCTGCCCTGGAGACGCTGTAAAAGCTTTCAATATCCAAGGGATGAATGATCAGTGCTTCTGGAAACCGGGCTCCCCTGAAAATCATTGGCCATTTTTGAACATCTTGACCATCTTGCACCCTGGATACCTCCCTTCAGTCCACGAGTGAACTGCACATACATCTTCAGCACAGGAATAGACTCACCTCTAGACTAATTGCTGCTCTGCAAGTAAAAACAACAGCAAAAATCCCCCCAAGCCCCTAAGTTCAACAAAGCCTCATCATCCTGTAGGAACCCAGACAGAGGCAGTTCATAGTCTTGGAGAGCCCTTACCCCTCCATATCCAGTGAAACTGGGGAAACATGAAACAAAAATCTACTCATAGCACAGAAGGGTACATATATGCACCCACTCCCAGTAACTGAGTTACAAGGGAAAGAGAAAATGTCAACCTCTGGGGTGCAGAGTAGCACAATTTGTGGCTAAAGAGTTTATAATTTGTGCATCCCTTTCCCTGGATTACACCACTCACCAGTTCTTCCCTCCACTACACACAGCTTCACGAAGAGGTCAGACTATTACCGCCACTCAACTCTCCGGCTCCTTTAAGAGCTACTGACTTGATTCAATTGTGGCTTATGGCTCAGAGTCACAAAAGCATCTATCGTCGCTCAGGGAAGCCCTTAAACATGTGCTGAAGCTGCTGAAGTGTAAGGGTAAACCCCACTGCATGAACTCCATTGAATTCCAGTGACTTGGTCACAAACTTGGAGCTAAGCAGTTTAAGTACCATATTTTCTCACATGCAACAGGTACTTTCCCCCCCAAAAAACAGGATTTTAAGCTGGGAAGCTTTTAAGTGCATTGCAAGTGGGAAAGTGGTTTCCTTTGCTGGAAAAAAGCAAGCCTGGAGACCATGTGCATGCCACGCAGCTGCCAGGGTGGCAGAGTCCCGTGTTAACCCTCTTACAGCTACAACTATGGGCTAGAGTACCGTAGCTTGTACCCAACGCAGCGAGGTATCAGTAGTGCTTTGATGAGGCTTGAGATGTGGAAACAACACTTTATTTACAGGAACTTATATAAAGAATTGCTTACAGTAAAGAACTAAGAGTCTTGCTACTGCCCTTGCAAAGCACAGAATAAGACCTCCTGGAAACAGACACCGAGTACAGACATGACACTTTTACCAGTACAGGTGATTAGAAATCAGTCTATATCCATAACAGTACAGAAGTTTGGCACATAAAACCGGGTTATACCTGTAACAGAACAGAAGTCCAGCACACAGACTGGTTTAAAAGTGGCAAAACCCAGTCTAAGATTCCCCCACCCCACAAGAGCAAAAGTGTGTTGTGTTCGCTACAGATCTAAACTACGCTGCTTACAGAAAACCATGCAACTTAGATCGATTCTGCCTTGGGCTTTTTGAACGTACATACCTAGCCAGAGTGTCCAGAAAGTGTGTTATCCCAGGAGACAGTCTGGGTCAGGCACCAGGGGACTTCTCGGTGCCACACTTCTTGGACACACTACGTTTCCAGGAGGGCTTATTTTAGGTCACAGTTGGCAGGGCTCTGGTATAATCCTTTTTCTATATTTTGCCATCCATGAAAAAGGCAGGTGTTTTATTTGGGAATGTGATGTATACAAGAAAATACAGTAATTAACATGCGATCCTCCTTCAAGAAACAGAATAAAAAGGGCTGGGAAGCTTAATTACACACCAGCTGGCAATTAAGCACTAATGACTGTGAGACAGATGACAGATGACCAGCAGGGAAAATGCAATGGGCCTAGGCATAGACAAGGTCTGAGAGGCATCACCTGGCCATTAACCTCCAGCAAACACCTTGCACCAAAATAGTTACTGGCATGTACACATGCTTATCATGCAAAAACAGAACAGAAAGGCTGTGGGTTCTTTGGCTCTGCATTTTCAGAGTACCAAAGCTGGAGAAGTGCAGAGTTTTCCTTCTCCGTTTTACTGCAGGAAGAGCTGCTTTGGTGGAAATTTCCTGCCTAGCTCAGGGGGATGTGGTAAGCAATAGATGGAAAGGGTACTGGGGATAAGGGACTGAGATGAGTGGAGTGATGAAGCCCTAGAAATACCACTGGAGCACCAGCTGGTCTCCTGTTGCCCAAGGTCTGAAGACAGTTTACCCTGCAATAACAAGGACTTTACTGCATTGTCCAGCCTGGGAGTTGTCTGAATCCCAGCCATCAGCCAGCGCAAATGTCTAGTGCAGACATAATAAAGCAGCACTGGTAGAGCCTCAACACTGCTTGGAGTTGGTCTAAACTGCACGCTTGGCCACTGATATCTGCACCGGGTTCCAGCCAAGGCATACGGGCTTGGAAAAGGGTTCGAGGTGCCCCTGCCCATGCCCGAAAAACTTTTGAGCCAAGGGAATCGGCTCTGCACATTAGCTGCCGCAGCTCATCTCATGAGCAGGCTGTCTGTAAAATGACTTGAAAAAGAACACGGTGGGTTTCACTTTTACTATGTCCCCAGGCCCTCCAGAGAAAAATCAGCCATGCTTTTCTACCTGGCAGCCCTGCAAACTCAACCAGGGAATCAGAACTCAAGGGGCTTTTCTGCTCAGGCCTCAGTGTGAAAAGCAAGTGCCACAAGTCTGCAAGTCAGGATGATGTGTGGCGATTCGGAAATTACGAAGTACCTGGCTTTCCAGATCAGGACAGAGAGGGCACGTGATCGCCACTTAGAGGGAAAATCCTGTTTTTTTCTGTACACTGAGAAAAACTGCTTCAGAAAGAGCATGAGAGTGAGACCCTTAGCTGCTATATGCCGCCACGGCCCCATCTCAATTAAAATATTCATGCCAACTTCTGCCAGATGAAAATCTAGCTCAAAACATGGATGTTCACCAAGCTTTGTTCTTGTGATGTTCGCCTACACGCAAGGTTGGTTATTCCATGACGGGACATGCCCCTGACAATGAGACGTCGAAAATTAGGGTTGGAAGAGACCTCAGGAGGTCATCTAGTCCAACCCCCTGCTCAAAGCAGGACTATTGCCAACTACATCGTCCTACCAAGGCTGCATCTAGCTCGGTCTTAAAAACCTCCAAGGACAAAGGTTTACTGTAGGTTTACTCCACAAAGTCTCTGGGTAGCCTGTTTCTGTGCTTTACTACCCTCCTCGTAAGAAAGTTTTTCCTAATGAGCATGCAGCTCTGCAGCTGCCAGGGAATAGCGTTACTTCAAGGGGCCAGCATACAACTAGTCTGAACCCCAACTATGGAGTGGCTTCCAACACTAAGGGGACTTTTGGAGCCATTTGTGCCTCCCCCTCCCTCCTCCTCCATCAGAGCATTACATCAGGGGATACAGGCCTGGCCAGCTGCGTAATGCGGCTACTGATCAAGCAATGGAGCGCAGCCAGGTGGTGACTGAATGGCTGGGGTTCATCAGCAAGGTCTGATAGCGCTGGAACCAGATGCTGCAGTGACTCAGAGCTGTCATATGATGTCAGTGCTGAGTGAAGAAACACTGCATCAGGGGGAAAAGAGAGGTCACAAACAGGTGTCCGTGCAGTCACACTCTCTTGCACTTCCCCTACTGCTAAATGGTAAGGGAAGCCCTGCTGAAGAAGGGAAGAAAGCTCTGCAGATGGTGCCCTGGTATAGTAGAAGGTAAGAGAAACCCTCATGAAGAAGGGCAGGCTACAAGTCCCTGGCTGAAATCCCAAGAAGACTCCAGGCGGATAAGGATAAAGATGCCTACTCTGAACTGGTAACCCATGCTGGCACTAGCCTCCCAATGAAGGAATATTTCCTGACTCCAAGGGTTTTAGGAGGTGTTGCTTGAGAACAAGTTGCCTACCACACACATTCATACCAGGAAGCCAAGTTAAGGAAAGGGCAACAACAACAAAAAAAGGGCAAAAAATTAGCAAGGCACTGAACAAGGCAGAGAAGGCTATTTTTAGCGTGCACTACAATGCAGCGTTAGCCTGCAGCCCTACCACCAAGGGCTGCTCGACTGTCAGAGCTGCAAGAAGCAGTGGTTGCACAGGTAGCACGCTGCCATCTGCCTTAGAGCTGGAGCCCTCAGCACGGTGCCCACCCAGCCGTTGTGTGCAACCTGGCAGAAAGCAGAAGCAACACCAAGGCCCCTGATCCCGTGACTAATCTGTGGGATGCTGCCTCAACAGGACTTTTAACTGTGCCGTCCTGACCAAATTCTTCCTGGCCTAACAGCCTTCTGTCCACCTTAAATCCACTCTGTTGGACAGTTGTTTGCTTCCTTATGTTTAGTGGTTAGTGCTGTTCACCCGCTGCCACGTTCTACTCCAGAGGTGAATGCACTTTAAGTGACTTTCCTCTAACAGCTGCACAGAAATATGAAAAAATGCATTAGGCCCCTTGCACAGGAAAGGGGCTGTACAGGGACGGAAGGTGTCGTTTTTATGGAAACTCGGCATAGTCCTTAGGGTCAGCGCTAGAATGAATGAATTCGCCACTCAAGAATTAGTCTCTTGAGAAGGAAGCCACAAATGAACAGTTGCCCTCTCCAAAAACGTGTCATGGACAGTTTGGTGGACACCATACTTCAACTGATTTCACTTTCTAACCCTCAGTCTTTGTGTTGCCCTGCCTGCCCTCGCAGGAAGGGCCTAGCTGGAGAAAAGGGGGGGGGGGTCCTCATCACATACAAGGAGGCCACAACATTCCTGATCACAGCAGGAACATGGGGTGCTGAACAAGGCTCGTCCCTGGGCCCTTCAATCCAAGATAAATTGGGACCAGCATTGACAGGAAGTCAATCCAGCAAAGTGGAGCAACTTTCTCTCTGCATACAGCCTGGAAGGATCCTTGGGGAGGACCAGGATGGACTGTGAGATGTTTTGTGGAGAAGAAGAACCAAAAAAAGGAGAGTGCCTTTGTGACAAGGGAGAAGAAAACAAAAGTAGCAGAAAAACAAAAGGGGAACATTTGGGAATCTACAATCCTCGATCTTTGTAGAGACTCAGAGGTCTCCACTAGACCAATAAGTGTCCTTGCCTAAGCCACAGGTCAGTAATCTATGGCCTGTAGGCCTGATTTGGCCTGCCAAGCAATTTCATTTGGCTTGCAAAGCCCAGATATGAGTGGCATTTCAAAGGTGGAACAATTTGGCAGCATTTTGATGGAGGGGGGAAGGGAAGGGAAGGGAGCGATAGGGGGTTATTGTGTGGCATTGCATGCAAACTGGCAGAAATTTGGCACTGAGGATGGCATGCACATTGCCAGCAATTTGGCACTGAGGAGAAGTGGCAGGGGCAATGGCAACAGGCAGGTCGGAAGTGCCGGCTCACCTTGGACCCAGCCGTGTTATTACAGCCCACCGTTCTGAAAGCTTGCTGACCCCTGGCCTAAGTCATACGCTTGTCTGTTGTGGTTAAATTAGCACCACTGCTTTGCTTCTTTCTTTTCACTTCTATCCCTGTAGCCCCCAACAGCTACTGCAAAATCCTCCTATTGTCCTCTTTTCACAATAACCTGACACCAGCTCTAGTGACCTACAGGCACAATCTGTCCACTGTCAGTGCTGCCCAGCCCTGTAACTCTGTATAAAGAAGAGTGGCGGGTGCTGGGGCCTCTCTGATTCAGCAAAGCCCCTGATAAGAAATGTTATCCTTCATTGAGTAATTTTAGCTGGGCAGATAAGCATCTCTATCAAGCTCAAACATATGGCGAGCTGCAGAGCACGCAGCAAACGAGCAGGGTAATTTATTTGCTTGTGCTAAGAGCACTCCAGGCCCCAGAAAAGCTGATTCAATGAAATAATAAGAGCCATATTATACTCTGTTCTTGTCTGGAGGCCTGGCATGGGCTCATGATGGCTACCATACAAGGGGATTTGTTCAGACTCAGCTGCCTGCCCTTTAAACATAAAGCCGCCCCAGAGACAATCGTAACCACGTGAACAAGAACTACCAAACCTTACTCCTATAAGACACATTATAATTTAGTAATTAACCAATATGCCCCAGTTTTACAGCTCTTTCACCCACAGGTCTGACTGGCCTTTATTAAAAAGATGGGTAAGTGTTAATTCTTATCTTCTTTATAAAGGAGGGCACTGAAGCAATGACAAGTTCAGGCCACAAAGTGGGAGCAGAAACAGGGAGAGCACTCCAGTCTCTGAGACCTGGGCCCTAATCATGGGACCAGTTTAAAATTAAGCTTTGACAATATAATTTAGCACTTAGCATAATTTTCAATGCTGCGTATAACTCAGCACCCACGATTCAACTGAATCAGGCTAATCCAGGTAAACCCAGTACAAAGCCAAATGCCCCATGCCTTTGAAATTAAGGAGGCTACTTACTCACAGTAAGACATAGTTTAAGGCAAGTCAGGGGGACAGCACCTGGTCTACGGTGGCCACACAACCACAGTCATGAGAAGCCCTTAAGAAATCTCATTCTCTTCTTTTTAATAAGCATGCCCATAATGTAAAATGTCCAAACGGCTTCTTCCGCAAGCAGGGGAAGCTCACACCCAGGCGTAAAGGTGGTGTGTCAAGTTTCATTATGAAATGGAGATTTATGACCAAATTGTTCAGCTTTGAAGAAAGTGAGACTTACAAGGAGCTAGTTTTGGAAACAGGATACAGGGCACAAGGCCTTTCATCTCGCAGGTTCAAGCCTAGTGCAGAAGAACAGGAACATTTTTTTTAAATGCTTCTTTTACTACTCACTGTAGAGAAGCAAATTCGTCATCAGAGCTTATTTCTTGGTGGAGTGGTTATCTTGACATGGCAACATCTTCTGAAGTAACTGGGAGCCTTGTTGGAAGCCTCAGTGGATAAGTCAGACTGAGCCACACTCCAGGTCACAGGTGAGATATCAAGACAAAGGGGAACAGGGAAACCTCACATTAGACCAGTGCTATGAAGGAGAGGGCTGTCAACTTGGTATCTCTCCCCAGTGCTAAATTCACTATAAGAGCAGAAGAAAAGAGGGGCTTGCAATGGAGACTTTCAGTGCAACGGAGACTGAACAGTGCTCCTAGAGTGACAGGACAATGGGACGCAGGTTGGACCTTTTTCGGTTGACATGGGATTTCCAGGAGGCTCTTTGTACTCTTCAGTAGCCAGGCTGACTTACTTCTGGCTTTGTTTCCCTTTCTCTGCCAGACTCCTACTCGCCCAGACACAGTCTTCAGGACCCCAATGATTCCCCACCTATTCCTGGAGACTTTCATGGGGCAAAACATACCTGAGACCCATGCAAAGATTCCCTGGGCTCCCAACCCCTCCTGCTCAATTCAGAGTGAGGATGCATGCACATTTGTGAGAGAAAGCAAGAGTGACTGCAGATGGAGGGAAGTTTAAAAAAAAATCAGTATGATCATTTCCTCTTGCTACCAGCACCTTAGATTAAACAAAGGTGAGAAATGCAATCACCTGCCTGGGGCAGCCATGTGCATTTCTCCTCTCACAGCTTTGGGCAATGCTCTGGAAGAACTGTTTCATTTTTGCTGCTCAGAGCAGCTTGAAAAGAGCACCTGTCCAAGGCAACCAGCATGTCGTAAAGGCCAACAATGCAGGAATATTTTTCATAAGAACTGCCATCGACTGGTCAGACCATAGCTCCATCTTGCCCAATCTCCTGTGTCGCACAGTGGCAGAGAACGGATGCTGAAAGGGAGATGAAACTGGGAATGAGCAGGGTTTTTCCCACTGTCCCTCTCTCACTTGCAGCCTCCAGCATTTAAGGTCTAGGATGTTCTAGAGGCTGTCTCCCTAACTCCCATGCTCAATAGCTACTGATGTCCTTTCCTCCATGAATTTGTCCAATCCTTTTTTTCAATCTAACCCAACTATCAGCTTCCTCAACATCTGATGGCAATGAGTGCCACAAGGTGTGAAAACAAACTTCCTTTTGTTGGTTTAAGCTTACTACCTACTAGCTTCATTTTTTGATCCCTAGTTCTTGTACTGAGAAAGGAAATAATAAATCCCTTTTGAATTTCTCGTCACCATTTGGTATCTTGTAAACCCTTATGTCCCTCCTCGAGCATCTCTCCTCTAAATTGAACAGACCTAGTCTCTTTAGTTTCTCCTCATATGGAAGCATCTCTGTACCACTAATCATCATTGTTGCCCTTCTCTGGATCTTCTATAGTTCGTCTATGCCAGGGGTGGGCAAAATGGCAGATGCAGCCGGCAGCCAGACTCCATTTCCCAGCAGCCCCTACTGGCACCGCTGTGGCCAGTTTCCAAGGAGATCCCAGCAGCGGTGGTCCCCGGGCAGCGCAGGGGCAGGGTTTCCATGGAGACCGGCCCTGCCAGCACTGGGTCCTGGCAGGGCACACGGCTGGGCAGGGAGCTGGTCCACGGCCAAGGCTGGGATCTTCCAGTGGTGACCGCATGGTCCAGAGCCAGGGCAGAGCCATGATCCGCTGAGTGCATACCTCTGCCTGGGCGTGTGGGCAGCAGATTGCAGCTCTGCCCCAGCTCCAAACCATGCTGCCACCGCTGCAAGATCCCATCCCTGGCCACGGAGCAGCTCCCTGCCCTGCAGTGATGCAGACAGGGGCTGCTGGGAAATAGAGTCCACTGTGGGCCTGATCTGGCCTGTTGGCCAGACTTTGCCTGCTCCTGTTCTATATCCTTTTGGACATGTGGGGACCAGAACTGGGCACAGTATTTAAGGCGTGGATGCATCATGGATTTATAAAGGGGCACAATGGTACTTTCCCTCCCATCTGTCCCCTTCTCCCCCTTATAAGCATAATACAATCACAGCGTCTATTCTGTTGGTATTCAGCTTGGTAAGATATTATTTCTCTGAGGCTTAAATCCATAGACAAATCTGACTGGGGAATATGATCCCCTGAATGATTTTTGCAGAAGTGGCGCTAGAATATCTGCTGTCCCTGGGGAATTCTCAGGTGGACAATCTTCTAATTCGAAGTACAGCAGGCAAACAAGGAAACCCAAGGGAGCCTAGAGGAAGTAAGAAAGCCAGTCAACGTAAACCACACCTTGGTGCACATCCCAATTTGATGCTTTAGGGTTTGGTTTTCTTACCTGCAGATCCTCGTTGTGTAGCATCATCCTCCCACTCAGAGAGGGCAGGAGACTTCTTTGGACCATAACCTGCCACGTCCTCTTCTCTTGGCTCAGTGTATTCCAGTGTCACTGCATCTTTCACAACAGCAGTAGCCACTCTATTTGGTAGTGCTCAGCTCCATCTTTTTTCCTTTTGCAAAGCTTTGGGATGCAGAATTCAAAATCCATCACATCTCCAAAATCCAACATCCTTTTGAAAGTCCAGAATAGATGAGAGAAAAGCAGAGGCCACATCAACTTTGCCATCAGTCACCAAATCACCTATGAAGAAAATACAACAGATTCCGAGTGTTAGCTGGATGGACCACCCTGTCTTTTGCCTCTGCATTTCATCATTTGTAATAAAGAGTTTGACATTTTCAAAGGAGAACAACATTTAGCTCTTTCTTCCAGAGGTGATCTTGTTTTACAGGAAGCAAAACCTTGCTCCTGTCTGCACAGTCAGCTGAGAGAAGATGTAACTAGAATAAACACAGGGTTGAGAACCGGTTCTATCATCCAACGAGAGATTTCAAAATTAGGAAAAATGTTCTCATTCCAAATTGGGATTCAAAAAACAAAAACCTCAATTTTTTAATAAATATCCACAAATTCCAGGCAAACAAACCTCACCAGGACTGGATAATTCAAAATATTTTGTATTGAAATGTTTCACTTGGATTTTTACCTTTTAATGCCTGTACTTGTAACTTAAATTTCAAAACAAAAAGGCTATTTCAAACCAAGTGTGTTGAAATGAGACCTGCAGACAATTTCTAAATTACACACACGCATTGGGCTCTGGACTTGATACCACACCAAGGCAATGGGATCGGCTTGAAACAAGTCCCCGCAGGAATGGATGACGTGCAATACTGGCATAGTGGAATTATGGATGGCACCTGTACAGTAAAAAAAGAAAAAGCAGGCAGAAGTTTGAAGCCATCATCAAGCCTGACTTGCCTTTTGCTGGCAACCCCTGCAGGGGTTTCCTCGAATAGAGCCCAACCTGCCAGCTGTTCCCCAGGAGCCCGAAGGAGCCGCCTCTGAAGAGGGACCACGCCAGGCACATAACGGCCTTGCTGGCTCTGCTTTCAGGATAACGATCTTCACTCCCTGCCCCTACAGTTGTAATGCAAACCTTGCACAGAGCTGCTCTCCCTGGCAGCTGGGTTTCTCCTGCTTCTGCAAGCAAATCTCTCCTTTGAGATGGCCGTAAAACTGTATCACCTTGACCAGGTTTAAGAGCTCCCACCCTCCGAATCAAGACGGGCATATTTAGAAAGAACGACGCAGAGAAACAGCGATGCCGTCACATTACGCGGATAGCAGAGAACCTGCCACTGGCTGATCTCCCCCTCTTCCTCAACAAGGCATTTTTCAGGTCTTATCAAGTAATGGCCGTTTTGAAGGTTAACAGTTATCTGTTGAACTCCAGACACTGAGCATTTCAGGGATAGGACTCATGCCCTTCTCTTCCTAATTAATGGTCTCCAAGATTTGAACTAGTAGTAGGCTCTTTTTTTTTTTCTTTCTTTTTTACACAACTACAGTTTGTGGGACCTCATTCTTGCATTCCCTAAGAGAGAAGGTCCATACGAAGTTGCTGAGAGTATTTCAACACATATAAATTGGGTTTCCGTATTT
>NW_017728992.1:188835379-188850166 GCF_001723915.1 Gavialis gangeticus | reverse complement strand
TTTTTTCAGGTCTTATCAAGTAATGGCCGTTTTGAAGGTTAACAGTTATCTGTTGAACTCCAGACACTGAGCATTTCAGGGATAGGACTCATGCCCTTCTCTTCCTAATTAATGGTCTCCAAGATTTGAACTAGTAGTAGGCTCTTTTTTTTTTTCTTTCTTTTTTACACAACTACAGTTTGTGGGACCTCATTCTTGCATTCCCTAAGAGAGAAGGTCCATACGAAGTTGCTGAGAGTATTTCAACACATATAAATTGGGTTTCCGTATTTCAATTACACTAATCCAAGGTGAAGTGATAGGCTTGCAGTTAAGGCAAAAGCCACAGTCTTCAACCTCAAGAAAAGACACCCACTGGAGTCCAAACTGGTGGAACGAAGGTACAGAAACTCCAGTGCACAAATATATTTGCCAAATTGCTATTACTACAAGGCTTATGGGATATCCTCATTGGTGAGCACATCTGAAGCAAGACTATAGCCAGGGAAGTTACTAAAGAGTCATGATGCCGCCACTGCAGATACAAAGATAGGAAAATAAGTTCCCAGAGTTTTAGCAATACAAAGTTTTTTGGCTTTATAACTGAACTGTCCTGAAGCTGATCTTTCTTTGCACATTGACAATCGTGGCAAAGGGATTATGTGGACAAGTTGGAGAGGGTCCAGTGGATGGCAACAAAACGGTTCGGGGGCTGGGGCAGATGACTTATGAGGAGAGGCAGGGGGAACTGGGTTTATTTAGTCTGCAGAAGAGAAGACTGAGGAAGGATTTAATAGCAGCCTTTAACTACCTGAAGGGAGGTTGCAAAGAGGATGGAGCTGGACTGTTCTCAGTGGTGACAGATGACAGAACAAGGAGGAACGGTCTCAAGTTGCAGCAAGGGAAGTTTAAGTTGGATATTAGGAAAAACTCTCTCACTAGGAGGCTGGTGAAGCACTGGAACAGGTTACCCAGAGAGGTCGCAGAATCGCCACCCTTGGCTAGACAAAGCGTTGGCTGGGATGATGTAGTTGGGGCTGGTCCTGCTTTGAGCAGGGAGTTGGACTAGATGTGACCTCCTGAGGTCCCTTCCAATCCTAATGTTCTACGATTCTGCGATTATCAATGTTGTGTTACAGTAGTAATTGCTACATAAAATAAAGAGCATCACGGCTTCCCCAGAATAAATGAAAGAACAGGAACATCCCTCACCCCTCCCTACACACCTCTATCTACAACCCGGGGAGCTCAGCCTAGCCTCAGACTAGAGCAGCTCTGATTCAAACACAGGAATTATCCGTCTACTCTACAGTACTGCAGCCACAAAACTATAAGAAAGGCTAAACTACAAACCCACAGAGTGGAGCAAGTTTAAACTGGATGAGTACGATATGCAAGAGAGCAGGTCAAGATCTTGTCAGCTGGAAAAGGGGAAGCATTCAGATTGCATATACACCATGCCTGGATTTGACACAAGTGGATGCATCCAAATGATGCTACTACTAGTTTCGTATAAACCTCTCCCCCACATCCAGCATTACCACTAGCTCGGTTGTTCATTCAACAGTCCAAGTAGCCGTATGTCCAGAACGAACACACCGACTGCAAGGATGCCCTCATTAGGGAAGCTTCTGTTGTCCCAGGTACTTCGGTGTGCAACAGTGACCTAGCAGGTGCAAGGGGAAAGCAGCAGCAATAACAGGCACGGGCAATCTGTGTCACTCGATGGCTTCAAAAAACCCAAATTCTTCAGATTCAAAACCTCATCTCTCCCACTCATGACACAGACACACATGCTCACACTGAAACAGGACAAACGGAGGGACACGAATCATTAAAATTAGAAACAAGCTCAACTCACAGCTTGCTCGAGTCGATAAAAAAGCCGGGACTGACCCCAAACCCTAGAATCTCTCTAAAAAGTAATCAGAGTAAAGAAAAGAGAAGTGTGTGGAGCCCGGGGAGGGATGCGTGGAAATGTTCCAAGCCCAAGAGAATTGGGGGACTCGTTCTGATGAAGATTTGGTGGCCACAGGCACTGGTCAGCTGTGCTAAAAGGCTTAATACAACTGTTGGCTGTTTAAAATAAGTGAAGGTCAAGCAGGAGTACAGGGAGGTTATGTTGCCTCTATATCTGGCACCCATACAAACATTACAGAGCACTGCTACTGGCTTGGACGCCCACCCACACTTGAACGACAACTGCTAGGGTTCAGAGAAGAAAAGGGAGAATGACTAACTGATTGGAAAACAGACTTGATAAGAGGAATCCCTAAGGAGCTCCATCTGTTTCACTTGTCAAGACAAGGGTAAGGGATGAGTGGATCACATTTTATACGGCCTTCGATAACAAGCTGATATCTGGTAGGAGAGGGCTCTTCAGTCCAGCAAACAAAGGTACAGCAAATCCAATGGCTGGAATCTGATGCTAGATAAATTCAGGCCAGAAATTTAGGCACAATAAAAAAAGCAAGTTCACTATTGGAGTTTACCGAGGACTGCTGTGGAGGCTCCATCACTGACAATTGTGAAATCAAGTCTGGATGTCATCTTCTCCCAACCTCCTCCTAAAACAGATGCTTTGGTTCAAATGCAACCACTGACCTTAAAGCAGGCATTAAGGCTTGGAAGGGCAACGGTGAGACCAGACAGTCAAAATGGCTTAACAATCTATTAAATCAGTATAAATAAAAAATAAATACATTAAATATAAGAGGCAAAGGGCCTGATGTGCTCTCCCTCTCCAACTTATACAGATTTCCTCAGCAGTTATAGGATCTTAGCATAGCATCAGGATCAGCACTTTCTTTTTCTGTCGTTGAAACAGTAAATCATTGGGTCAGATCCTGCTTTGATATGTGCCAGGGTTGCTCCATTCCAGTGAAGAAAGCCAGGCCAATTTCCGCTGCTTCGTGGTCTGGCCCAAGCAGTGGCAATGTTTTTTGGATGGCAGAAAGCAGAGACTGGTAAAAAATAAAAACAAAAGTGGAAAAACAAAAAAGTGCCAGTTTCTTTTTTCAGGGCAGGGGAGTTTTATTCAGGGGGATAGAAAGGGAAAAGCTGTATTTCATAGCTGGAGAGATTTCCTGTGGGCTGCTTTCCTAGCTGGTCATTACATGACTACTCCATGGGAAATAAGGAAGATAGCCAAGGTGACAGGGTGACTGCTTTGTTCTGGAGCTGACGAGGTATCCCTTTAATGGTCACTAGAAAAGGGTCTAATTTTATACTTGTGGCTTTTCTTGAAAACCATCTAGGTTACCAAAAATAGATGTCTAAAATCTATATTAAATAAAAACAAATCCCCTTTCCCAGATGCTTATGTTATAAATCCCAGGCACAGAGAACAACCCCACAGTCCTGCCGGGATCGAAGTTAAAAAAACTTCTGCACGTTTTATACTGCAGTATGTAAGCATGCTGATGTTTATTAAAGCAGTCATCCCGTTAAGACTGCAAACAGCAGTGGAAATTAGTGGAGACTGACTGTGCCTGTAATGGTTGCTTAGTTCCCACACTTTCACATTTTCCATTGGTTATTTCTAATTTTTCAGGCAAGAGTGGTATTTTATTTTTTGTCCGTTTCTCTTTGGTACTGTATTTTTGGTGTCCGCTACTGTCTGGTTCAAATGCACAGCTGCCCCCATGACTGAGAGGCAGGGTAGCCAAATGGATAATGCACTGTGACTATCCATTGGAAGCAGGAGGGCTGGGTTGTTTGTGGGTCTGCCACCACTTCATTATAGGCCTTGGTCATGTCACTCACCATACTCTGTGTTCAAGATCTCCACTGGTCAGAGGGGGATGCTGTTTCTCTACAATAAAATCAGTTACTGATTGTGTGGTGCTCCAGGAGTGTGTGTGTCAGCATCACAGACTCTACCACTTGAAATGCTTGAATGCCAAAAGCAGGTTACTGCTGCATCAAGTGCAGGAATAACAGGGTACTCAATCTGTGGCCCATGTTATACAGCAGGTCAGACTACATAGTCCTAATGGTCCTTCCTGGCCATAAAATAGTGGTTACTTAGGACTCCTCAATCTAATTTAGTTTTTATCTACAGCAGCACAGACCTGGAGACGTTGCAGAGAAGCTAAAGGAGCAATGGCAGAGACAAGGGATTAAAACCGGGCGGGGGGGGAGGGGGGTGTTTGCAATGGCAACTGTCCAAAACAAGCCAATTAGTTCCTGCTGATCCACACACTTCAACATTAGATTTACCTTTAAATTCATATTAGCATCTTGAAGTCACACAGCTTAAAGGATATAATCCTGAATAGTTACAAAATCTCTGATACCTGACATCAGAGGGCCTCCAACTATTTTATTCCTGAAAATTACCTCTGACCCATGTATGGCCTTTCTGACTGCAAAAGGTTGGGGAGAAAAAAAAAGGGCTAATTAACTTATCTAAGAAATGGAGCAAAGCCAGAACTCTCCCCAGTGGCAGCTATAACAAAGCAAGACTAAAATAAAATAATCACAATATCCCTAGATGCTATAAGTAGTACTGGCTCCGAGCCACCTTAGGATTCAAATGGTGCAGAAGAGCATTGAGACTGAATTATGACTTTCTTCCACACAGGAGATGTGCCCACTTTTGGCTATTCCAGGGCCGCAGGGCCATGTCATCTGGTTCAGGGGGCTCCCCAAGGGTCTGGAAATCTAGCAGTAGGGGTTGCAGTGTTAATTGTTGCTTCCCTTCTGCCAATTTTCAGGACCCATGGGCCAGATGACATGGCCCTGTACCCTAGGTCACACCAGTGAACAGCTGGATCTGGGCGCACAAGGTCAGGTCAGTGCTGGACTGAACCCACATGCCAACCTTGCATGCGATGTGGTCCGTCGATCAACCCTGCAGTGCTCATCCGGCCCACAGGGCCAGAAAGTTGGGCGCCACTGGGTTACACTTACAAGAGTCTGCCAGTTGAACAACGCTGAGACAGGTATATCTGCATGCCCCTTCCTGGGGTGCAGCCTTCGGCTAGCAAAAGAGCATTCTGCCCAAATAACGAAGTTGGATAACAGTGAGATTTTATGCTTACAACTTAAGCATAGATCAAACCCTGAATATTTTGAGAGGGAGCAAAGTTGTTTTTAGCCTGTCATTTCAGCAAACAAAAGTTTCTGAACTATTCAAACCACACAGGTACAAAGCGGACACTTAAGTATACTTATGTGCGTGTATATCTTATCCTCATGAAGAAACACTATTTTTTTTCGGGTTTTCCACAACATGGATGTCACCAAACAGCACAAGAGTCTAGTCCATACAATCTCACCCATGCCAACGTTGCCAACTAAAGTGACTCTCTCAAGAACTGGTCCGCATCTTAAGACCCCAGCTCCTAGACTTGTGAATAAATGAGAATGTATACTTTTATTTAAAGGGATTTCTAGCCCTGGAGTTAGAGGAAGGTTGGAAAATGTGACCCAAGTGCACACCAACTCTCTAAAGCCACAACATACAAAACAAAATCCAAATTATATTTAAATTGTATAATTTCAAATTTTCCCCACACACAGATATATACATATATACACACACACACACACACAATTTTGGGGACCATGATTTTTCCAGAGTTGGAATAGTGCTGTATCTTTCACATCTCCAACAGACGCAACAAAGCGATGGATGTTCTTCAAGTCTACTTGGCTTCACTCAGACCCTGTCAAGCACAAATGGACCGAAGAAGAAAGAACCCAGTCAAATCTCTCCGATTTAAAGCCCCAAAACCCCTGTAAAATACCCAGCTGAAGTTTCATGACACCTCCCACAGCCTATGACAAAAACTCCTGGCTGATGCACACAGATATTTTTGCTCAAAATCATCAGCCTGACATATGAGGAATCAGGTCACGCTGGTAGGCAACGCTGCACACCTCCAACCACAGCCATCAGCACAGTGCAATCTACTTTGCGCTCATATTACTTCAATTTGCAACAAAGCACAACTTCAGCCCTCGTGAGAGGGGAACAGCCCCATTAATTGAGAAGGGGACATGACAACAGTCAGTAAAAGTACAGTTTAGGGAGCACCAGCACAGTCTAGCAAACATCTCTTAGAGGGCGCAGCAAAAGGACTTCACAGACAAGGTCTGCACGGTGCAGGTTTCCCTGGCAGATGCCGTATGAGCAGTACAAAAATCTGAGCATGAGCACGAGTCACTGACTAACCTCATCCTGATTTGTTCAAGCAGGTCACACAAATCATCATCGCTCTTTCTATATTTTTCTCCTTCCCTTTTTCCTATCAACAGCCTCCCAAGGCAGATTTTCTCTTGTGCTGTGCTAGGAACCACTTAAGCTTCAATTGATCGGGAAGTCGAGGGGCTGCTGAATAAAAGGCCTTTGTGTGCTGTACCATCCAAAGCAGCCCTAGGAAACGAGGCCCCATGCTGCACGCTTGGAGGTGAACACACCAGCTGTTCAACTTTCTTTGCACCAAGGTCATCTTCCCTTTGCGGAGAACACCGTACCGCTCCGCTCTTTGTGACGGGAAGCTTATATACTAGCAATAACGGCTCCAGGGGAGTCAATAGAGGGGGATAATGATATCGCTGGAAAGGGGGAGCACCCACACCGGCACAGCGTCCCCAGAGGGGTCATTTTCTATCAGCTCCTCTTCCCCTGCTACTTACACACATTTAGTGCCTGGCAGGGAAAAAGTCACTGAAATTTTAAGCAGAAAAAAAAAAAAGCCACAGAGCGAAAACAATTATTATGCTGCCTTCTAAAGCCCACCTCCTCCTAGCTCCTACCTTCCCTTCTGCTTTCTTCTTTTTTCTTCCCACCCTCATTTCGGTTCCACAACCTGCTTGCCCCCGTAACTTCTCCACGCAGCCCTTCACGTGGAAAAGTTGCCCTGCCCCAGGTCAGCCAGCATTCGCTTACGTTCAAACAAGTGGTCTTGGTACTGGCATCAATCGGATGAAGAGATCTCACTAAACCCTCCAGGTGAGAATCCAGGAGCTGCTGCTGCTCCCCGAGCAGGTGGGAGCGTGGAGTTAAGAGCAGGCGCCTGCTGTGGCTGCAAGGAACCAGATGTGCACGTTGTGGGCAGCTGCGGGTAGAAAATGAATGGGAGCTTGTGGTGGAGGTGATGAATCTGAGTACAATTGAGTTGGGCAGTTACGAATGAGAACTGATCACCGATTTTAAAGCCAGATGGGACCATTATAGATCATTTAGTCAGATTTTTGCACATCACAGACCACCCAATGTTAGCCCGTCTGCCCTGTACTAAGCTCAGTAACTTGTGTTGGACTAAAACCTGTTTTTCAGAAGGGCAGGCGGGCTTGATTTACAGACTTCAAAAGATGGTGAATCCACCACTCAACTTGGCAGCTGTTCCAGGGGTTAATCACCCTTGCTGCCCTACTTCTCATCCAAATTTATCTCGTTTCCTGTTATGTAACTGCTCCTCACTAAAGGTACCTCAACTGTTGATTTCCTTGAAGGGTAGGAAATGCCCTGGAGCATGCTTACCTTTTTCACTGTGGGGTAATCCCTGACTTTTCTAATAAAAAAGCAGCAATGACAGAAGCCACATTTAAATGGCACAGGAGCCGCATACAACTCACGAGCCATGATTTGACCTGTGCTAGAACAAGGGGCCCTGACATTGGCTGGATCCTCTACATGCTTTGTAATACAAATCATAATTTTGATTCATAATTTGTACTCACAGTGACCATTTCCTATTGCTAAATCATCAATCCACGCAGCAAGGAGAGGGGTGCAGGCATTGCCTTGGCTACATTTCAGGAACCATTTTTGCTTTCGCTAGCAGCACTATACCTAGACTCCTGGCAGCCCTGGGCGAACTTTTAGTATTGGGCCCCCCTTCACCAGAGATAATGATGATAATAATAATAAAAATGACCATTTTCAGGCCCCTTTTCTGTCTGGGCCCCAGGCAGCTGCCTGGTTTGCCCATGCCTGCATCAGGCCTTGTTGGCAGGCAACCTGAAGGTGTAGGCACTTGGACCCTCCTGTGAATAATAAGGATGACAACCAGTAAGAGCGCTGTGTATCCAGCGAGGTAGGAGGCTGCTGTTGATTCAACTTGTCTGATGTTTTTGTCTGGTGTGGAGTTGAGGGGTACTGTTCTCGCACACGGTGCCACACATTTAGCGTGCTCCTTAAACTGCAGTTCCCAGGAAGTTTGACACCAGAGTAATTAGTGTGCATGGACTTATTTGTATAGTGATAACTGCAGGAAAGTATCAAAGCAGGAAAAACAAGCACATTATTCATTTGAACCTTCATCCCCCAGCCCTGGCCTGATATTGCACTATTTACACTGCATGTGTGTTTGTGTCTATTTTCAGCTTCCAATTCACACACGCCTATATATATACACATATATTTTTTTTCTTTTTACTACTCTTATGTAAACTGGAGCTTAATCTACATTCACTCAACGGACAGCAGTTAACTGTAGCCCAGAAATAGATCTATAAATAAATAAAATGTGAGGTTTTCTTTAATTAGAGTCTTTCAGACTTAGAAACAAAACAGATGTTTCTGGACCTGTTTAAACTCCGTACCGACGTAGCAAAATTCCAGCCTCGGAAAGTGCACAGGAAGAGGGCGCTGGAAGAGAAGGTAGCCTCTGGTTTAGGCTCTGGAGCAGGATTTGGGATCCCTAGTTTCAATTCCCAGCCCTAGCACAATGAGCTTGGGTGACCTTCCACAGTCCATCGAGGGCCCGTTTCTTAGCGCAGAGCAGATACACACGCATCACGACTAGCCAGGTGAGAATCCCCCCTTGCAAGCTGTGCGTGGAGAATAATATTTAACTGTACAGGTTATTAATGCAAGATCAAGACAAGAAGGCAGCATAGGTTACAGGGGACTGAGAGGGGTGCCTGGCATCCAGACTTCCAGAGCTCCGTTGAGAAATCAGGTGTGCCTAGTGCCAGCCCAATGCTCTATCCACTGGACCATCCTGCCTTTTCAAAACAAGATCAGTAGCTATTGAGCATGGGAGCACACCCTAAATGCTGGAGGCTGCAAGTGGGGGAGGAACAGCAGAAAAAACACTGGTCACACTCTCCCTTTCAGCATCCAATCTGCCCCTGCATGACACGGGAACTGGGCTAGACGGACCGACGGTCTGACCCAGTAAATGGCAGGTCTTATATTCTTAAGATTATGCTGCTTACATGTATGAGCAAGCTACATCAAACAGGCACCTGAACAATGCTTGTGGTTTTTCACTTGGCATTTCTATCAGCATGCTTTGCATTGCAACCCAAGCAAACTCATTAGAACAAAGATGAAGAAGGAAAGAAAAATAAAGCGGTTACCTACATTACACTGAGGGAAGCATTCAGTTTCTGCACAACTTTTTGGCATAGCTCAAGCTGAAACACAAGCTACTAATTCAGTTTTTCTCCTGTGCAATTCAAAACCAGCTCCCCCCACAGTACCCCCTCCGTTTATGGGCCCTTTCAGCCTTTGTTTCTGATTTACTGTGTTATTACTTTTGGCTCCCTTTACACTGCAAAGGGTTAAGTGACCTTTCCTCTCCTCCCTGGATGCAAGTCAATGCACAACAAGAAAGCCTCCGTCTCCATGAAAAACTGCTTGAAAGCGGGTCAGTGACCCAGGCACAGGCTTAGGTTTCGGGTCATGAAATCCCTGCTCATGACCATCACTCTCGTTAATACACACATTTGCAGCAAGTCATCACACATTAGGAGAAACGGTCCCCGTTGTGCAGCAAAAACACCTCTTTACATGATCGAGCAGCTGCTTTTAAAAGTCACGTGCCTTGGACCAGAATAGCAGTGACTGGTGGTACCCATGACTGGCGACACCCCAGGTGAGCACTGATGGGGATCCGACGCCGCTCAAATGGGGGCCATTCAAAATTACATGCGCTTAAAAGAAATAATAAATGGGTGCAGCAACAACCCTTTGTTTGATTCACTCTCAGCTTCTGCAGGCATCAAACCACAAAAACCTGACAAGGAAACTGTTTATAAAGTCCTGTGAACCTGCACAGATGCATGCCACGTTGCAAGCCAGAATCAAAGCTCTCTGGACAGTACAGAGGCGCGCTCTTCGATAGATAGCTTGGGGACAGAGCAGGTTTGCAGCTGCTACGCTCCACCTGGGAGATTCATTCTGGGTAAAGAACATCATGTCACCTTAAGCTCCAGAGAAGTTTCCAAGTTCTTTTGCTAGCGATGGTGTTGGCAAGTGACCAACTGTCGTAGTATGTACTATACATAAGCATAACTTTGAATATTCAGCCTTTGGTACCATTAAGCTGAGATCTGCACATAAACAGGAAGGCTGGTGACCACTGGATAGGAATACAAGTCGCACAAAATTGGGCTGCTGAGTATTAGGGCTAGGGACAAAAATTACACGTAAACCAGGATCAGCAATTGGAAACCACTGCAGATCTGTAACACATCCCAAGTTCAGTGCACATAAACCGCTTTCAGTTCAGTGGCCAAAACCAGTTTAAAATAAACCTGGATGGATGGACAGCCAGTGTCCCAGGATGCTTTGCACCTCCCCTGCAAACCTGCCCTAGCAGGGTGGCCGGGCTAGGCTCGGTCCATGCTGTCTGCTCCAGCCGAGCAGGGAGATGTGCTCTAGCACCCCCCAGCTTCTGGTCTGGGCCACTGCAGGGAGGTGGCTGCATTTCTGGAATCAAAAGTGAATGTCTGTTCCCTTGCTTATCAGTTCAAACTATGCAGTTTAGACTAGCCTAGAAAGATTGAATCAATTCAGTCTCAAACTTTTTGACTGTCTGTACTTAGCCTAGATGTTAGCTAACCACAGACTGGAGGGTGAGAAAAGGCCACTGGGACATCCTGTCTGACCCATGGCGTTCTGTTGAGCTGCTCTATCATTCCCAGTATGGTCTTATCTAACTGACTGTGAACTGATGCAAGATACGATAATGGGGAGAACAAGCAAGAAAAACTGGAAAATGCCTCTGTGTTTTGTTAATAATGTTGCTGCATTAGCTCTGGAGAACCTAGATAAAAATCACAAAGGAAATGAAGTCCAATAGACAGGTGTTTGTAGTCCGGACCTCCTCAGTTCTTACTATAAACTAAATACTTACAGAGTAACAAGCATTCAAAGTCCAGCCTCAACTTTAGCATGGGCATGGCTGGTTACTGAAATCCATGGCACTAAAAGCCACCTTTGCTACCTAGGGCATCTCACAGTAAATCTATTTTATCCAGCTTGAGTCCCAGAAAACCAGTTAACATACCCACTTTTGTAACACGCCATTATCTCAGGCTTAAGACCATGTCATATGTAAGTGGCAGACAGGAAGAGGAACCACTCACGTTTTGCATTACGAGTTGTTCAGGGATGTGAGTCACTTACATGCCTAATGGATGGCATGAGATCAGGCCTCCAGTGAATGACAGTCATTATAAATAAACAGGTATAATAACTTCCTTGCAACAAGCAGTGAGAGTTGAAGATTTGCCCAGCAAGTCATGCTAGGGGAAATCAGGAAGGCAGCTAAGGTTTACTGCATATCACTTTCAATGGGTCAAACTTATTACAAGTATGATTCAATGATGTTACCTGAACACGTGCCCTTATTTTTAGTGACTCTTCTCACTTCAGGTATGCCAAAGCAGGGCTCAATTCTGCTCTTGCCCAGAAAAAAGAATGATTAAATGAAAATAAAAACCCATCAGATTACTGTCCTGTTCTGAGAGCAACTGGATATAAAAACAGAAGGCAAACTCCAGCAAGATATTTCTTACCGCTGCGATAAACAGAACACGACAAATGGCTAAGCCGCCGCGCTTGCTAGAGACACAGCAACTGGGAGCTAAAATATTACCCAAGGACAGGACTGTTGTACTAACTGCACTGACCATTAAGCGAGGATGCAGAAACACGATGCTGGATTCCTGCCAGCCAAGCCATCTTGCCCACAGTGACTCATCTGGGATAAATACGTGTATTTATTTTATGATTTGCTGAAAGAATTTATGTTATGTCCTAAAAATGCAAGGACGGCCTTCAATATGCAGAAAGGCACTTCCTGTGGATGGATGGGAACAATGTGCCTCACAGCTGAATCAGGCTTAGAAAGTAAAGCAATTTCACTGGCAAAGAATGCGAGTGGAGGCAGCAGTTCTGGTAGTGGAATAAGTGATTAGCGTAAATCAGTAACTTCCCTTTCAAAAAGAGTCCGACAGGCATCCCTGGCAGAATGGAGCTGGCTTGTTATATGGACACACACAGAGCGCAATACTTAAACGGGTTCCTGGGGCTTGGCTGGATGCAAGACAGGCAAAGAAAAGGCACTAAATGGGGACTGCATGCAATTTGTTTTTAATAAAACAATACTGCTTCGGTTCGATGTACGCTATCCTGCAAGACACATTCAGTGGGTGATGCTTGCTCTGGGTTCCCGCCACTCCCCAACCTCTTGTCCACAAACATGTGTGCGTCCATCTGTCCTCTAACTCCCACCAAGCACTGGCCTTAGCCTACACATCGTGAGCAAAAGTGGTTCAGGGATGGTGGACCGCTACTCTCCAACACGGGGCAGAAAAAGCGGGGAAACAACGGGTCTTCCTCTGCCAGCCACACAGAACAGGCAAGCAGCAGACAGGCGTATAACACACTGAGCCGCGGTGTGGTGTTTGCCAGGAAATCCTGTAGGCTCTGGGACTTCCCAGTGGCAAAGCGTCTCCGCAAGCTCTCCTTGATCAGGGCTGTGCAACAGGAGCGCGTTACCTTAACACTGAACCCTTGTGCAGGTTTAATGGGTGCATCTGCCCGACTCCCGTTCAACAGCAAACACTGCAACACACAATGGGACCCAAGTCACCTCAAGCACCAGCCCAGCCACATTAGGAGTCAGAGCATGGGCCTGTGATGGACAGCTGCTGATATGGATATTTGGTCTAGTGACCCTAAAAGCCTGGGGATCGCTAGCACATGGGCTCCTTTTGTCGCCTTCCAACAGCCTTTGCGGCCTGGCTTCCAGCGAGAAAACCTCCACCTCCCATTGACTTCACGGCAGTAGGGAGGCCCAACAGCCTGCAAAAATCAGAAGCCCCACTGACTTAGGTACTAAGTTACTGGTTTAGAGGTACTCAGATTTGAACCCGGTGACAGAAATGGGAGTAGCGCTCCGGCATCTCAACACCTGTCCTGCACACTAACCACTAGGCTGCATCACATAGCAGAAAAGAAACCAGCTGAAGTATCTGCTGGCAGAAGCGCTCCCCATGATCCCAAAGATGGTGTAGTGGCTATGGCACTGAACTTGGGCTCAGGAGACTTGGGTTCAACGCCCCACAGGTTTCCTGGATAACAACAGGCAGTTTAATTCAGCGCCCTCTTGCCTTGGCTCTCCACCAGCACGAAAGGGAATACAGCTTCCTTTCCCCACATGGATAACACGGGTGTAAGAGCCAGTTGCGATTGCGAGATCAAGCGCCTCGGTTGGTGCTTCCACAGAACGCCAGGTTGTTTTCTAAATGCCAGCCACACTGCAGGCAGCATAGGGATTAAAATCCCTTTCCTCCCAACTTCCCAAATAAAGAAGCCCTCTCCCAAGGGAGTCTAACCCAGTGATTCTCAACCAGGATGCCATAGCACCCTGGGGTGCCTTGAGATCTTTTCAACGGTGCCGCAGGGTGCTCCACAACATTAGCACTGTTAGGTTTGCAAACGTTGTTCACAAGATAAAACCACAGATCTCAAATAGAAATCCACAGCTACAGTCTGAGCTCTTTGCAACTGCTCTATTATTTTTCTGTAATCAAAAAAAAAGAGTGAAAACTACCATTCTCTGAGGGGTACCACGCTACCAGTGGACGCCAGGCATCTAAAACTGTTGAGAACCACTGGCCTAACCTGAATGGCCAAACACGGGAAAAAGGGCCCCATCGGTTCAAAGGAATGCCACTGTGTTGGAACATGTGCTTAATTATAATAGGTTAATCATCACTCAGCCTAAACCAGCACTATCAGTCCATCAGGGTTAAGCCGGGGAGAACAAGCCCAAAGGAAGAAAATCACATCTCTGCCCTGTTTTTCTAACACCCTCATTACATAGAGAGTGAAGTGTCAGGACTCATCCTGTCTGGAGCACATGTCCTTTTAAAGTAGAGTCCTCCCCTAATTTATGCAAATATAACCTGCAGTCACACCCATTCCAGGCAGGGCTCTGACTCTCCAGACAAAAAATTAAAAAAAAAAATTAAGGACTTGGAAAGTTTAAAAGAAAAACAGAACTGAAGTGGCAAGAATTCAAAAAGAAAGAAAAGGCAAGAAAAAACAGTAGTGAAGCGCAATATTTACGGTTCAGGGACTGCAGAGAGGCTGTTGGGAAGGCCAAGGCAGAGATGGAGCTAGGGCTAGCAACCAGAATTAAAGATAATAAAAAGTCCTTTTTCAAATACATAGGAAATAAGAAGGCGGCACAGGATAACGCGGGGCCCCTACAGGATAGGTTTGGTAATCTGGTGATCGTGGCAAATGAAAAAGCTGACCTCTTTAACGAATTCTTTGCCTCCGTAGTCCTGAACAGGGATCAGGACATTTCCGCCACTAGAGCTGCGAATGGACCCAGGGGAGGCACCGCCATGCCTAGGGTCAGGGACGACCTATTTAGGGAACTTTTGGAGGGGCTGGACATGTTTAAATCAGTAGGTCCAGATGCTCTTCACCCAAGGGTGCTGAGGGAATTGGCGGGGGTCATAGCGGGGCCCCTGTCACAGCTCTATGAGCACTCGTGGGGCACTGGCCAGGTACCAGAGGATTGGAAAAGGGCCAGTGTGGTCCCC
>NW_017728992.1:188824649-188830379 GCF_001723915.1 Gavialis gangeticus | reverse complement strand
GCTCTTCACCCAAGGGTGCTGAGGGAATTGGTGGGGGTCATAGCGGGGCCCCTGTCACAGCTCTATGAGCACTCGTGGGGCACTGGCCAAGTACCAGAGGATTGGAAAAGGGCCAATGTTGTCCCCATTTACAAGAAGGAGAGAAAAGAGGACTCCAGCAATTATAAGCCAGTCAGTCCTAATTATAAGCCAGTCCTTGGGAAGACCTTTGAGCAAATCACCGAGGAGCACTTCTGCAAGGGCCCAGCAGGGGAGGTAATGCTCAGGGGCAACCAACACCGGTTCGTTGAGGGCAGGTCCTGCCCGACTAACCTGGTTGCTTTTTATGATCAGGTCACAAAGTCCCTGGACAAGGGAGTCAGGGTGGATGTCGTCTTCCTGGACTTTAAGAAGGCCTTCGACACTGTTTCCCACCCCATTCTCTTAAAAAAAAAAACTTGGTGACTGTGGCACTGATGTCTACACGGTCAGCTGGGTGGCAAATCGGCTGGATGCTCGCACCCAGAGAGCGGCAGTGGACGGGTCGTTTTCAGCCTGGAGGGATGTGGGCAGTGGAGTCCCCCAGGGCTCGGTCCTCGGACCTGCACTGTTCAACGTCTCTATCAGCGATCTGGATGTGGGTGTGGAAAGCACGCTGTCCAAACTCACTGACGACACAAAGTTGTGGGGCAAGGTGGGCACGCTGGAGGGGAGGGACAGAATCCAGCTAGATCTGGACAGGTTACAGGGGTGGGCGGATGAGAATAGGATGGGATTCAGTGCAGACAAGTGCAAGGTGCTGCATCTAGGGAGAAGGAACCTGCAACACACCTATAGGCTGGGGAACTCCCTTCTTGTCAACACGGTGGCAGAAAAGGATCTCGGAGTCATTGTTGACTCCAGGATGGACATGAGCCGCCAATGCAAGGAAGCAGTCAGGAAGGCCAAACGCACCTTGTCGTGCATCCACAGATGCATCTCAAGCAGGTCCAAGGAGGTGATCCTCCCCCTCTATGCGGCACTGGTCAGGCCGCAGCTGGAGTACTGCGTCCAGTTCTGGGCGCCACACTTCAGGAGTGATGTGGCTAGCACTGAGAGGGTCCAGAGGAGGGCCACTCGCATGGTCACAGGGCAGCAGGACAGGCTCTACGAAGAGAAGCTAAAGGGCCTGAACCTATTCAGCCTCCACAAGAGAAGGCTAAGGGGGGATCTGGTGGCCGTTTACAAACTTGCTGGGGGGACCAGCGGGAATTGGGAGCAGCTCTGTTCCCCCTGGCACCACCCGGGGTTATTAGGAATAATGGCCACAAATTGTTAGAGAGAAGATTCAGGCTGGACATCAGGAGACATTACTGTATGGTTACGGCTGCCAGGCTCTGCAATGGGCTCCCACGGGAGGTGGTGCTCTCTCCTACCTTGGGGGTCTTCAAAAGGAGGCTGGACAGATATTTGGCTGGGGTGATATGATCCCGGCACCCGCTCCTGCATGGGGCAGGGGGCCGGACCTGATGATCTGTTTAGGTCCCTTCCGACCCTAAATGCATTACATTAAGTGTTTTCCCCTTCTGCAGCTAGCTGAGCCCTTAGCACATCCAATCTTCATCTGCAACAGGTGCCAGCACCCACCCTGCAGACAAAACACAACTCATTTAGTAAGAACAGCCTTTTCCCTGACAGGCATTTTCCAGAGCAACCCAGTGAATGTGCCCACACAGAAAGATGAGCTCATCTGGCTGAAGCAAGATCCCAAGCTAGGTAATAAAGATCCCTGCACACAGCTGCCAAATTGTAGAGTCACCAGAGCAGGTCTCAACCTGGAAGCTCAGCTGAGCACCTGTGGCTGGGTGCAGCAGAGCTCCTCTTTTTAACAGCCCTGGCCGAGTCTAGGTCATTAACAATGGGTACGTTTGGCTCTGGAGTGGCAGCATGACGGCTCTGCCAGAGCACAAAGCCGGCTTCAGCTGAAAGTTGCAGAGGTAGTTTCAATGCCTGACAACAGTGCTTCTACTAAAGGAGCAGATCATATGATTGTGAGCTGGACCATGCTGTCAGCACTGAGCTATTTAGGCTAAAAATAAATAAAGCCGACAATTTGCCTTCTTTTTTTTTTTTTCCTTTAGAGCTATGGGATCTGTACCTTCACTGCCGCAATTGTTATCATGATCTGGAGAGTAACAGCGTTTTTCCTGGCGAACGGTCTCAAACTGCTGCTTTCCCGGCAAGCTCCTCCTCCAATTGAGGGACTGCATAAAGGGACAGTTGTTCTAAAGGGTTACTTGGGTGCAGGAATTGGGACCCAAAGTAAACAAGGCGCACATGGACAGACAAGTAAGAATGGTATTAAGCTGTCTGGGACAGGCCTAGGGGCGGTACGAATGCACAAGGAGACAATCTCAGTCTGGAAGAGGTTATAATCTGATTAATACTAACAGTACTTTCATTAGGCTAATGTCTAAAGGCCCGGTGAGGATCAAGGCCTTGTATAAACACAGGGATAGTCACCACGCCTACTTCACAGCATTTATAAGAGGTGATGGGATCAAAAAGGCCTTTGGTTCAAATCATATCACGCTCATCTGACATTGTAGGCTCTGTGGAGCAGGTATCATAACCAACCAGATGTGTATATGGTGCCCTGATCCTGATAACAATTGCACCTAGCCTCCTAGCTCTTTGTATCTTCTGACCTTGAAGCATTTTACAGAAGAAGTAAAATTACACGGGGAAACTGAGGCAAAGCAAGGGGAAGCAATTTGTCCATATTCAGGCAGAAAAACTAATGGCAAAGCAGAATGCAAGGCCCACTCTTCTGAGTCTGAGTCCAGTGTTGTGCCCATAGCCTTCCCTGACACAACCAACAGGGCTGAGAGGCTATGGGCATGTGAACCAAGGGCACCTGATATAGCGCTGTATTTCCCAAATTGTCAGCTGTGATGACTGGTCCAGCACAAAGGACTAGTCAGGGCACAAAATCATGGATGGGACCTCATGGGTCGTTTAGTCCAACCCCCTGCAGAGATGCAGGATTTGACATTCCTAAACTGTCCCAGAAGATGCTTATGCAGACTCTTTTAAAATCCTGCAATAAAGAGGATCCCAAAACTTCCCCAGTTTGCTCACTGCCTTACTGTTCTCACAGGAGGGGATGTTCAACCTAGATCTGCCCTACTGTAGTTTAAATCCATTCCCTAATGTCCAGCCCCCCCCGGTGAGAGAGAACAGTTGTCCCTCTTTTATGGCAACCATTCAAATAATTTGCAAACTGTGGAATAGTGGTCAGTCTGGTTTCTCCCTGTGCTATGCGATGGGGCTGAAAGAAGCATACTTGTTCTTCATTTTCCTGTGGCAGGTTCATCTTTTAAAAATATGAGATGTTCTGAATAGAGCCAGGGCTCTGGAAAGAGGACATCCGTGTTTTCCTTTATGCTCCCCCGGAAGTGCTGGATGCTCTTTGCCAGAGTTTCCCCATGAGTGAAAGAATAATTTACATACCTGTGCAAGGCACTTTCAAATGGCACCATCTAAGTTGCCAGCTTCTTTTCCCTGACACAATGGCCCTGATCCAGAGCAGACCTCCTGCTGGAGGATCAGCATCACGGGTCGCTACTTTGCATACTCCTAGCTATACGAAGGCAGGAGGTTAATTATATTAAAGCTTATAATTTAGGAATTATGCTTCCAGGAGCAGGAAAGAACAATTCTCCCTGCACCATTCATGGGTATTACAGAACTGCTAGGTGTCCCCCATTAAAGTGCCAGAGACTGGCACTGCTAGAAGCCAGACACCAGGTAGCTGGGGTGATCATCTGAACTGGAGGGTAATTCATATCCTTCCCGTTCACAGGGTGGACTACATTCACCATTAATTGGAGGACAGTTCCCAAAATTATTAAACCATTATCCACTCTAAAACTGCATATACATCAATACCTTGTGGGTGTCCATCTTTCCCATTCATTTCACAGCAAATGACAATCCATGTGACTTTGTGTTAAATCTATGAGGGATTTTGTGTCCAAAGGAGACATTTTGTCAAAATGCAAGACAAAAAAGCCCCAACAAAAAGCAACAGGAAAATTGATGAATTGTCTCCCATCTATGGTACGTCTGTGGTCCTCATTACTGCAGTATCTTTATACTATCTAACTTCCCAGGTCCCTTAATGCAGTGTTTCTCAGTCTGTGGTTTATGAACCCAAAGCCGGTTGCAAGAATATATGAGAGGGTCATGAACAAACTTTAAAAATGGATTTCTCCTTCAAAGGAGAAAAATGTGGGAAACGGTGGCTTTTCCTTGCAGGCTGGCAGAGTTACACTGGGGGCTGGGGGCAGCGGATCGGGAGTGAGGGGCACTGGGTCAGGACTAGCCATCGATGTTTACCAATGGGACCTGGTACAAAAAGGATGAGAAGCACTGGCTTAGTGTATTAAGGTGCACAGCACCTCTCTGAGGCAAGGCAGTACTGGTGTTCCCATTTCACATTAGTCCCAAGACTTCCAGGACATTTTGTACACCCTTTAGGTCATACGCTACTTCTACGGGGGACTGATTTTTACTTGGAACCTGCTTAGTCATTTAGGGCACTTCCACACGTGCAAGGAACCTGCTCCAAAGCGCTGGAAACCCAGTGCATCGGAGCAGGCTCAATTGAGTTTGCTGGAGCACGTAAATTGACATGCTCAGGCAGCCTCGTGTGTCACGTGCATCAGTGGCGCAGCGTGGCTCGGCACTGAGAACACAGTGACAGTGCACTTTGAACCAAGACGTGTTTGATGCGATTTAGCTCAGAGCACACTGCCGCCATTTCTCAGCACGGAGGTGCGCTGCGCCACTGGTACATGAGCTTCTGACGTGGTGCTGGGTGCTTTTAATTAGTGCGGCTCACTAATTAAAAGTGCCCAATATCGCATCGGGAGCACATGTAAAAACGCCCTTAGATTTTCTAGAGAAGGATCAGAGAGAGAGGGAGTAAGCGAGTGTGTGCATGTGTGTGTCCGTATGCATGTGAAAAGGCAAACAGCCCCTGCTCACTAAAGAGCTTTTCCACCATTGCTTATAAGAGGGAACGGGAACCTTCTCACTGCAAATTGACAGCATTTATCTTGGTGCAAAACTGAATGATCTCTCCCTGCCCTGTACCCGTCTCGTCTATTAGAGCATTAACTCTTCATGGCAGAGACTGCCTGCACCTCTGTGCTTGTGTAGCCCCTAGCACACCGGGACCCTATTCTCAGTTGGCTGCATACCAAAGGGAATTACTAACAAAGCATGCTGTATGGCAGGGTTATACACCTTGAAAAGCAGAATCCTGAAAAGGAAGCCGTGACACCAGCTTAAATAAGGCATCCCAAACAGCTGTCTGGCTTTTCAGCTGTGCCAGCTCCTCCTAAAACATTTACATGGCTACGAGTAGGGCCTACCCAACTGACTAATTCCTACTGGCAAACCCTCTAGCACGCAACTCTTTGTGTACATGGTTAATGCATGATAGCCTCATCAATCACATCACAGACCTTGTGATACCGGTTTCCTAAACTTCCCAGGCCCTTTCACTTTATGCAAAACCAAAGTCACGGAGTTGAAAACAGCAAGGGCGGCAGCTGCCACAAGCGGTCTGAAAACACAGAATGCAGCATTCTTCTCCTGGGAACGTACAGCAGGAAAAACCAAAACGCTGATTTTACTGCATCTTTCAAATTCTTAACAAGCCAAAAAAATGACTGCTTTTTTTTTTTTTTTTTTTTTTTTTTT
>NW_017728992.1:188822963-188824638 GCF_001723915.1 Gavialis gangeticus | reverse complement strand
TTTTTTTTTTTTTTTTTTTTTTTTTTTTTTTTTTAATGCTTAAAGCACCACGCCTGTTTAGATCAACTTTTAAGTGCCGGAACATCATTGCGTATAACTGGGAATGGTTAACCAAAGCCATCAAAGCAATGCAGCGAGTAGAAAAACCACCCCACTAGGATAGATGGATGGTGGCTGGCCCCTAGCAGACCAAGTAAGGAACAGCCTACACCCCTCCCCATGACAGTAACCAGGGCTACAGTGGAACAGGAATGGATAAGGGCAAATGCTCACAACTAGAAATGTAGAGCTCCCACTAACACAGAACTTGGCAACGCACATAATCCTAAATTAAGGGTGCTTTTGACAGCAGCAGCTGGGAGGGATGAGCTACAATGCATTTTCTTTCCCTCCCTCCCCAGAAGTGCAAGTCCAGGAAGAGCAGCACACCGTCTTTTAGGAGCAGCAAGTAAGCTGCTCAGCCTTGCACTCCCCGAGGCAGATAGAGCCTGGGAACCAGGGAGTGTCTGCAGGTAGGGCCTCGCTTGGTTGCTTTCCAAGAAAGGGGGAAAGCAGAGCTCCAAACTAAATTGACAGCCTCATCTTTTCCACCGTGTTGCTGGCTCCGGCGTTCCTCCCCAGTGCTGCCATGCACATCTGCACTGTGAGGGCAGGCCTGGCACAGATCCAAACAGACAAGTCAAGATGTGTAATTATCATCAAAGCGGAGCAGGCTCGAGCAGGGCAAAGAGGAGATGCCGAGCAGTGATACAAATGCACCAAATGCCACTTGCATTCCTGTGTTCCTTTGCTGCCGTGCAGTGAATAAACCCTCACATATACTACACGCTGGGCAGCTGGGATTCAGCTCCACACACATGTGCATCCACTAAACTTACACCTCCACAGGCAGAACCCCGCAATGGCAGTACGCCAGGAGCTGACATTTCTCCAAGTCAGGCATGTGCAACTGGGCAGAGATGCTTGTGCATGCCTAATTTATGCATGATGGGGTGCGTGTGTGCGCACGCACACAGATATGCATGCAAAGATGCTGTGTAATGAATGTATACAGCCAGGTAGGTACCCAATTAGCTGCATATCTATGCAAGGAAATATAAAATGTTTTTATACTCTACACATAGTGAATCTACTTAAACTACACGTACACAGACATATAAACACAAACACACGAGAGAGACAGCGATGCACACACCAGCCCCTAACCACAAGGTTTAACAGCTCTTCCGAAGTGCCCGGTTGTATTTATCCTGATTAGTTGCCCCCCCTTTAAGCCCTGCCGCCAGCAAATCCTTCTCGCTCCCTCCATTGGGCTCCGTGGTTGGGCCCCTTCTCTTCTCCATCTGCACCTTATCTCTGGGTCATTTCACCCAAAACCACAAATTCACTCATCAGCCCTCCCATCTGCATCTTCTCTCTTACGTAACCTCACCCCAAACCACAAATTCAGCTTTCTCCCTCCTCTGATGACTCACAGGTCTACCTCTTTACTCCAGATGGTTTGCCATTGGGATTGAAATCTCAACCTTTCCTTCTGCCATCTCCATGTGGATGACTAGCTGTCCCCTTAAGAAACCCAGGTGTACAACAAAGCTTGTAATCTCATGCCCACAATGCCCTCCAACCACCTCGCTTCCAACTTACCTGGCCTGCTGCCTTGGATCAAGTCACTTTT
>NW_017728992.1:188818620-188822952 GCF_001723915.1 Gavialis gangeticus | reverse complement strand
TCTTTTCCACCGTGTTGCTGGCTCCGGCGTTCCTCCCCAGTGCTGCCATGCACATCTGCACTGTGAGGGCAGGCCTGGCACAGATCCAAACAGACAAGTCAAGATGTGTAATTATCATCAAAGCGGAGCAGGCTCGAGCAGGGCAAAGAGGAGATGCCGAGCAGTGATACAAATGCACCAAATGCCACTTGCATTCCTGTGTTCCTTTGCTGCCGTGCAGTGAATAAACCCTCACATATACTACACGCTGGGCAGCTGGGATTCAGCTCCACACACATGTGCATCCACTAAACTTACACCTCCACAGGCAGAACCCCGCAATGGCAGTACGCCAGGAGCTGACATTTCTCCAAGTCAGGCATGTGCAACTGGGCAGAGATGCTTGTGCATGCCTAATTTATGCATGATGGGGTGCGTGTGTGCGCACGCACACAGATATGCATGCAAAGATGCTGTGTAATGAATGTATACAGCCAGGTAGGTACCCAATTAGCTGCATATCTATGCAAGGAAATATAAAATGTTTTTATACTCTACACATAGTGAATCTACTTAAACTACACGTACACAGACATATAAACACAAACACACGAGAGAGACAGCGATGCACACACCAGCCCCTAACCACAAGGTTTAACAGCTCTTCCGAAGTGCCCGGTTGTATTTATCCTGATTAGTTGCCCCCCCTTTAAGCCCTGCCGCCAGCAAATCCTTCTCGCTCCCTCCATTGGGCTCCGTGGTTGGGCCCCTTCTCTTCTCCATCTGCACCTTATCTCTGGGTCATTTCACCCAAAACCACAAATTCACTCATCAGCCCTCCCATCTGCATCTTCTCTCTTACGTAACCTCACCCCAAACCACAAATTCAGCTTTCTCCCTCCTCTGATGACTCACAGGTCTACCTCTTTACTCCAGATGGTTTGCCATTGGGATTGAAATCTCAACCTTTCCTTCTGCCATCTCCATGTGGATGACTAGCTGTCCCCTTAAGAAACCCAGGTGTACAACAAAGCTTGTAATCTCATGCCCACAATGCCCTCCAACCACCTCGCTTCCAACTTACCTGGCCTGCTGCCTTGGATCAAGTCACTTTTCTCTTTGCACCTGTCCACCAACTTCCCTTTAATCCTACATCATCAAACAAAAGCTGCTTCTTTTCACTTTCAAAGCTCTTACCGCCCCCCAACTTCACTTCTCCTTCTCTGCTAGAGTGGCTCACTTCTATCTCTGACTGGCCCACAAATGCCTGTATCCATTATCAGCTTTTTCGATTTTCAAACCAGTAACTTCATGCCCTCTCCCACCCCACTTCATGCCCTCCCATGGGAAGAGCTCCACATGAACACTTACAAGGCTGCTGCATTATCAGATCCCTCTAAAACTCTCCTTAGCCATGGTAACTGCTGACAAAAGTGGCAATGGCTAAGGTGTTGAGACTGCATTATAACAAACTGACCAGTACCTGTTTCACTGTTTCTTTCTACCCCCTCATCTGTCTGCATCCATCTCTTTTCTCTTGTCTTATAAACTTAATTAGAAGTTCTTTGGGAATAGAAAGCATATTTTTTATACAGCCCCTAGCATAATGGGGCCCTAGTCCATGACTGGAGCTGAAGAGCTCTCCAGTAATACAAACAGGAAGAAATGTATTTACATTGCAGATACAGTGTCTATCTGGTTTAGAAAATTCACAAAATGGTATATACCAGAGGTAGGCAACCCCCGGCATGGGTGCCCAAGTGTGGCACGCAAAGGCATTTTGCCTGGCATGCACCCCTCGGGGCAGATGTGGGGAAGGGGCCGAGGCTCTGCTGCTACAACAAGGGTCACCCCCTTGCAGCGCCCCCACTGTCCACCCCGGCACACCAACATCTTACAGGTCGAGGTTGTGGATATTTTGGCACTCTGCCCCCAAAATTGCGGATCCCAGGTATACAGGGTCTTCATAAAGTCCTTGTGTACTTTTTAAATTTTAGTAACTTAAGATGTAGGTAAAAGCAAATTTATTCAAGTTTTAGAACAACTAGAGTACACAATGCTAGACTTCATAAGTAATAATGAATTTATTCTTGAATAAGGTGGAGCTCCGTGCCACTGTGCTCTGACAAATCCTAAATGATGTTTTCCCAGGGAAGTGCACAGGCAGAGGCAGACAGATTGCTTGGCCACCTCGTTCACCTGGCCTGTTGCTGTTGGCCTTCTTTTTATGGGGAAATGTTAAAAGTGTAGTTTACTTGTCAAAACCATGTTCTTTGGTGTAACTTAGGGCTAGGATCACCAATGCAATTACTGCACTAACTCAAGAGCAACTGGGAAAAGTTTTCAAGGAGTTGGAAGATCAGATTGAGCACTGTATCATGATGGATGGTGGTTATGTTGAAGTCTAGCATTGTGTACTCTACTTGTACTAAAACGTTAATAAATTTGCTTTTAAATGCCGTTTACAGATCGTTTCTATCATACCTACAACTTAAGTTACTGAAGTTTAAAAGTGCACAAGGACTTTATGAAGACCCTGTATACCAAATGGTTCACGGGGCTTTTGTTACACTGAGGTGTGGTCAGAAAAAACACACTTCATACGAAGGCATTTCATGCTGCAGGTAGAAGAAAGCCCACACGAACAGAAACTGTGTCCCTTCACGATGCATACAGAATGGAAAGGCCTGGACGAGCTGGAGGCTTTAATTAAGCTTGCGAGGGCGTAACAACGGACTCCAGGCAGAACCTGTATCCACACACGAGGCGGGTAACATGCGGATCTTCACTGTATAGACAACACAGTGTTTTAACTTCTTTGAAGAAAAACCATGAGAGCAGGTCAGCTGCTGCCCTGTCCTTTCTGGCACGCTGTGCAAAACAACTAACTGCACCTGTGCCACCAGCTCAGCCATCCTGGTAGCTAAACAGGCACCATCCAGGATTTCAATCCCAATATGGCCACTCAAAAAAAACACTCACAGACCCCTTTGGCCCTTCAGCTGCTGGTGCTCACCGAGGACCCGATTAACTTAAAACTGGTGGTTTTCCAGAATGCTCCAATGCAAATGCAGAGGGAGATCCTCGTTCCACCGACCTCAACCCTCTTCCTTGGATCTATCAAGCGTCTTCTAATGACTTCTGCAGCAGCACAACACAGGCCACCGTGGTCCCCCGGCTTTAGCTGTGGCTGGTTAGGGTGTTGTGTCCTGAGGTTGCAGCAGGGCTGACTGTGTAGTTTCGCTGTTAACTTAGACAACAGATTTGTATAGGTTGGTTTGGATAGCGATGAACCTGCCTCCAGCAGTGAGCTGGACTAGATGACTTTGTAACGTCCCTTCCAACCCTACTGTTCTATGATCTCAACCAGGATTTTGTCTGACTTCTTTGGAGCCAGTAACAGATGTGATGCATGTAAGGACAGGTTAGGGTTAGGGCTGTACAGGACATTAGAGGATGTTCAAGGGTGCAGGGGGGGAAATGCTGAGCTGCATGAGCTATAAACCCCTCCGCTAAGTGTGTCAGTGTTTACACTGGATGGAGTTTCATCTGTAGTGCAGGTAGGTCTTGGATAGTTACATTTAGACCTTGGCTAAGGTAGATCTTGGGATTTTTTTTCCCCCACCGATGAAGGCTTCACATAGAGAAATCTTGAAAGGGTCCACAAGAATGATGAAGGGCCTGGAGGACAAATCTTATGAGGAAAGACTAAGGGATCTGAGACTGTTCAGCCTGGGGAAGAGAAAACTAAAGGGGGATTTGGTGGCCGTCTATAAGTATGTAAGGGGTGAATATCAGGAGCTCGGAGAAAAACTGTGCAGCAGGGCATCCCAGGGGAGGACAAGGACCAATGGCCATAAACTGTTAGAGGATGGTTTCAGGTTGGATTGAAGGAAGAACTTCTTTACGGTCAGGGTGACCAGAATCTGGACTAGGCTTCCCAAGGAGGTGGTGCAGTCCCCCACCTTGGGAGTCTTCAAGAGGAGAATGGACAGACACCTTGCTGGGATCATTTGATCTCAGCCGTATTCCCTTCCAGCCCTTAACTTCTATGAGCCGATGTAGCCACTGTCATTTTAAACAACGTGTCATCTGAAAGAGGCCTAGATGAGACTGTCATCAAAATACCAGGGGCCAATCTCCCCTGGACCTGACACCCACTGCTCCTAGTGGTGGTAATAGCATTGAGGAGGGTAACAGCACTGATACTGCTGTGCAAATAACTGCCCTGTCCTGCAGAAAGGAACTTTTCAAAGTGCATCCATCTTGGGAAAGTTAGTGAGATGCTTTTCAGATGCTCTTGGTGGTGGGAAGCAGCTGTGGCTGGGTGCATCACTGAGGTTGAAGGGAATA
>NW_017728992.1:188812769-188813620 GCF_001723915.1 Gavialis gangeticus | reverse complement strand
GCAGAAAGGAACTTTTCAAAGTGCATCCATCTTGGGAAAGTTAGTGAGATGCTTTTCAGATGCTCTTGGTGGTGGGAAGCAGCTGTGGCTGGGTGCATCACTGAGGTTGAAGGGAATACACACTATCCTAACAGCCAGGTTTGAGAGTGTAGCAGCTGAAGCACAAAGGGGAGCGTTATGTGAGCAGGCTCTGTGAAGGGAGATAGGTCTGGTTGACTGAAGTGGGCTGTCCTTTTAAGAAAAGGAGAAACACCGACTGATCGGAGCTGGCTGAGCTCTGGCTCCTCCTGACAGAGGGGTAGCAAATCTGTTCTGAAAGAGGATGCCCTCATTTTAATAACTTTTCTCTCAAGCAGAGAAACATGCATCCTGTTCTGAACACATGCCGGGAAAAGGAAGTAAAATGCAAGCGAGTTGGATCCACCCAGAAGTGCCAAAGGAGATGGACTCAATCCGTGGCAAGAGCAGCTCCGAGGTCTGAACAGCCCTGGTAGGAGGGTGGTGGATCCCGGGTAGGCCGGAGGTTCGAGTGCGGACGTCAAAAACTGGGCATTAAGACCTGAAACAGAGTGGAAGTGCCCTGGAGCGGCTGGGGTTTATTTTTTCTGATGGTTACTGTTTTCTGAAGTTTTAATTTATTGTTATTCATTTGCTGTTGTAGTAAAAAGATGTATTTTGGATATTTGTTTTATTCATTATTGGTCCCCGAGGCCAATTTAATGCCATGCACCCCACGCTAGATATTACTGTTTTTTATACATGTATATTAATGACCCCAGAGGGGTTATGCAATTAAGACTGCATAATCCTTGCACAGTTTTCTCTGATATAAAGACCCTACACATGATATC
>NW_017728992.1:188795107-188812746 GCF_001723915.1 Gavialis gangeticus | reverse complement strand
TATTTTGGATATTTGTTTTATTCATTATTGGTCCCCGAGGCCAATTTAATGCCATGCACCCCACGCTAGATATTACTGTTTTTTATACATGTATATTAATGACCCCAGAGGGGTTATGCAATTAAGACTGCATAATCCTTGCACAGTTTTCTCATATATAAAGACCCTACACATGATAGCTACCTCCTTCCAGCTGGAAAAAGCGGCTTTGGAAGTGTGCCAGCACCAGGATGATGGCATTTGCTCCAGCCGGCTAAGTGGGCTAGCTCTGCAGCAGACAGGACTCGAGGCTGCCTTTCTCATCACTCCACGTGAAAGTGGCCTCATGCATTCCACCTGTACCAGCTCGGCCTGCCTTGGCTGTCTCACTGAATGATGAAAATCCAATAGCTACCCAAGACCCGCATGCTTCAGCACAAAAGGATATGCACACACAGCAATTTTTCCTTTCCTTGCTCATCCTTTAATTGAACTTGGTCTTAACTGACAGAGAAAAAGAGAAAACCAGGCTTAAGCCACAGACTTCTTATAAGACCATGGAAATGAGCGGAAGTCCTTTTAACGCCTCTTCTCTCCTCCCCTGGCTCTGACCCACATATTTGCAGATTCAGTATTGATTTGCTCCATGCCGAGTGGGACTTTTCACTGTGGTTTCACTGCAGTAAGTGTACTCTGCCTTGTCAGAAGTGGATATTAAAATTGACAGTAGCGCTGCATGAAAGCAGGCCCAGGCATTTTCATCCCCCCTGCCCCAAGACCACTTCTTTGGGCAAGAGCCAGGGATTAGCACAATTTAATCATCCAACCTTCAGGTAACCTTCTGCTGGTATTTTTGATCGCGGCTTCTCTGAAGAGCATAAAAATAAAACCCCGTCCTGCCAGAAACGGTGAAATTCTGCTCCATTGAACACAAACACGCATTTATATTTTATTAAAGTGGCTATATTTCCCTGTTCCTCATCACACTGATTATAGCCACCATGTTTTTGTATAGCCAGCACCAATACGTCTACCAATAACACCAAGAGCTAGATGACCACTTTCTGACGCCAGTTAAAAGCTGAAGCAGGCATGTTGCATGCTGCTAAAAATGAGTGCCCCATGCTCCAACCACCCTTTGAAACCAAAATGTCCAAGGATATTTGTGATTAGATCTTCGCCTGTGTAAGTATAAACACAGTTATACAAGCATGGAAGGGCCTTTAATGCACACCAATGCCAAGGGTTCGCCCCAATAGTGAGTTTCAGCGAGGACAAATAACGAAAATGGCCAAATGACGGCACCTTACATTTACACACTGCTTTCCTGCTAAGACAACCAGCATGTGACAAACTACCATGAAGCAAATGCAGCCATCCCCGAGGTGGAACTGTTTAAAACAAGGCATCATAGTCATTCACAAAAAATTGCTTACCCAACTAAAATGCTACAAGGCAAATGGTTCATAGGAAATTCAGCCAAAAACTCAGTGAAAACACTTAGACTTGCACAAAGAACTGCCATAAGGACAAGGCAGATCCAACCCTGCTGCATTCAGGGGCTACTCTCTCAGGAGCTTGTAAAAGGGAGGCCTCAAATTGTACCACCAACCCCAACAGCACCTGAACTTGCCTGACAGCCCTCCAGTCCAAGAGACAAACAGGCTCAATCCTGCCTAACCTGTGAGAAACGCAGCTTGAGTGACTCAGTAAATGGATGAGTAAATGCAGAAGGAAGCGCATTTCCATGAGTAACGAATAATTAAAGAACTAACTACATCTTGAAATAAAAGTGGATTTACATTATATCAGACTTTCTTCTTTTTGTTGAACAGAATTTGTACCTTCGATTGTGCACAGCTATGGTTTCAGTTAAAACTAATTATAGCTACTTCAAATGTCTCCCACTGGAAATTTAAGGGAAGTCACAGCCTCTTCATGCCAACGATACTTTGTGGTTTTATAGTCTTTAAAACAAGCCAATTATCTGAAATTATAAACCAATTGAACAGCAACAATTATCTGTCCTTCCTCAAAGCAGAGCTTTTCTTCAAGAAGTCCGTTCACAAAAATCAGAAAGGTTTTTTTTTTTTTTTCCCCCCAAATGACTCGTTTTGTAAACCTGCACACAGGCCAGATAAAATGTAATCCATTTCTTGGTGCTTTCACTGACAACTCCCAACATGTGAAGCAACAGGCAAAAAAATATGAGATTTGCATAATGGGCTTGCTTTCTTTCCAAAAAACTGATTATAGTTTCAAACCTAAATCAGATGCAAATTTTCACAACTGAAGAGGGTAGTTCTGGTTTCAACTGGAGGGATTTTCTTTTTTTGTTTGCTTGACAGGGCGTTAATGGGATGGTCCGTCCTGATGTATACATTCATTTGAGATTTTCTTAAGGGTTCCCATCAACTTGCAGCAAGGGGTTAAAACTCCTCTCAAGTATTACACGTGCCCTCAAATTTCCCTGCCAACGGTTCTCACCTTAAACACGTTTACTTTTCAGTTTTTTCTATTCCCTGTTTCCGTGTGAAAGATCCACACAAAGAAAAAAAAAAGGTACTAACTGACGCAAAGGGAAAGCTGAAACCGAGTATACAAGAGACACTAAAAATTGCACAAAGCAAACAAACTGGGAAACACAAATACAGAAAACTCATTCTCCATCTCTGTCCCCTTTCAGAGTCAAGTAACTATATGAATAGGCAGAAACATGACCAAGTTGCTTTTCTATGATGCATTCAGTACAGATCACTGCTGTAGGATCCTACTTTAGACCCCATTCCTGAATATCTTCTTGACACAGCAGCTTCCATTCACGACAATGGAACGACTTTGGCAAGTAAGGGATGAAGGAGAAAGATCACAGTGTACAAAAAATATGATTCATGGCATATCTCAGTCTGTTCAAGAGAAAGAGCGCATGCGCAATAGAAATGTAGTACATAAAACAAAGACGCAATGAAGGACTGAACCCACAAAGTCTCCGACTGCCAAAAGCAAGCATCAAATCAGGCCTTCAATCAGCACTGAGAAACAAAAAGGCATCAGCACAGAAATGGAGTTGGTTTAACAGAGAGGACTCAGGGATAGGCAGTGCTACAGATGCTTTAATCAGAGATGTGGAGCAAAAAGAGGAAAAGGTCAAGAATCTAGGTGTTTGGGCAAACTGGTTTCCAAGTCGGGCAGACAAGGCCAGAAGAGAAGGCTGGAACTTGAGGACACTCCTGCCCAAGAGGCAGCACACCTGTCTGCATGACATGGCTAAAAGCGGAGAAGCCACAAGTGTGTTTAGTAAGGCTGGGCAGAGAAAGTAGATGCTGAGATGAATCACTCAAGATGCTGGATGATGCATGCTGTCAGATATTGTCAGCATGAAAATGGGAACTGGTGCTGCAGCTGTTTGTTCTCCAGTCTCCACAGGGCTGTGCTTGGTGTTCAATGAAAAGAAAAATCCGTTGTTATTTATGTTGCAGCAGTGCCCCACAAGCTCTAGGCGCTCCAAAAAAAAAGATAAAGGTACCTCATCCCATCCCAGCTCCAGCTCCTGGCTGCCTTCCACCCACTCAGCTGCACGCAGGTGGCGGCTCACTGCGCTGGGCAGAGGGAGTGGGTGGAAGGCACCTGGGAGCTGGAGCTGGAGCCCAGCGCACTGGCGCAGGAGCTGCCCAGCTACAGCTTCCCCCTGCCTACAGAGGTGAAAAGAGGAGGAGGAGGAACCACTGGAGATGGGAAGAGCTGAGCAGTACCTGGGCAGCTGCAGCCATGCCAGGAAGCTGTGTGCATTGGCCAGGCAGGGCTGGGGCCAGAGGGCGGGAGCGCAGTGCAGGCTATCCTGGGTGGGAATGGGCAGTGCTCAGGCCCATGTAAAGCACTGCCGGGGCACCTGCGGGCCACATAGGGGTCGGGGGTGAAGACTGCATCTGCATCCACATTGCCTGGGTGAGCTCTGCTGCTCATTCCCCCTCTCCCTGCTTCCCCCACTTCAGCTAGCTCCCAGGACCTACAGCACAGCCGCCCTCCCCAACACACGTGCACATCAACCCCCACCACACCGAATATACAAGAGTAAGACTTCATTTTGAACTATTATGCAATTACCTCTATATATCCTACTCAACACCCCCACCCCCCTTTAAATCAGAACAAGTATTTTTTAAATAAAATTAAAATATAGAAACATAGAAAATTAGGGCTGGAAGGGACCTCAGGAGCTCATCTAGTCCAACCCCCTGCTCAAAGCAGGACCAGCCCCAACTATATCACCCCACCCAAATTTAATTTGTATGTCTTAAATGCAACCCTGTTGTGAATCACCTGACTGCATGGGACTACTATAGTAGATGTTTCATTTTTAGCATATAATTTTTTTTTTTAATCTATATTAAAATGATATTTTCTAAAAGTTTCTGTGTGTATAGCCCTCAACAGCTCACCAAAACACATTAAGTAGTGCACCAGCTGAAATAAAATCGCCCACCCCTGAACTACAGTAACAGTTAGAAAAGGAGCAGAGGGCCAAGAATTAAGATGTGTGGGAGTCTCTGGCAGTCTCACTGCTACTGAGTAGACATCATCAAATACCTGGAAAGAGAAGTAGGTGGATTCTGTAGGAGCAAACTATGGTTGCGGGGAATCAAGACAACCTACACCCACGGTTTGAACTGGTGTTTATGCATGGGACACTGCAAAATCTGGTCTCTCATTCTTTATGTTATTTTCTTAAATGTGTTGTGAAATTTGCATATTGTCCAGGGTTGTATAATAAAAAACCCCCCTAAAACCTTTAGTTGCAAAGCCAGAACACCCCCAAAAGACCCAATGCACCGTCACTGCTAGCCCAGCCTTACAAAAGAATGCATTTAACAGTAAAAAATAACAACCCCACCCTACTTTTTGCTCATTATTTTTCAATGAATAACTGACTTCAAAGACTAGCTGACGCTATTTGCATGCTAATATTAGACTGCCACTGCTAAATAAGAAATAAATGCTCTGCTGGAGTTCTGTATAGCCACCCGTCCCCTCCCTGCTTCCACCCTTCTGCTCATCCACCCTCCTCTCCATCACGCGTTTCCCCTCAGCATTTGCATCTCTTGTGATAGTCTTGCTCAAATTGAACAATTTCAATGAACAAGTTTTCTCTTTCTCATGCATTTATGACACAGGTCTTTGAATCTCCCATTTCTTTCTTCCCTTCTCCTTTCCTTGTAGCAACTGCAAGGCGGCTGGTAGAACGAGTTCATTTTAAAAAATGTTTTAAATTTGATTTGGGAAAAGATACATCTTCAACATTTCCCTCCAGTTTTCAGCTAATTATATAGCGCACAGCCATGGCAGTTCATTTTGGTGCTGCATTCATCACAAAAACATGTGTCCTGGACCAGATGACATGAACTGCATCTTATCAGACTCCATGCTGAAGTACTCAGGATCTGTTTGATACTATACACAGGCCATGATACTTCGCTGGTTGACTTCTCATCTAAGATTTGAATCACTACAGTTTGAGTCTCTGCTCCACCAGACTTCTTTGCAGCACTGGGCAAACCACTCATTTTCTTCTGTGCTTCAGCTCTCCATCTGTAATGCTGGCTGCGATATCACTCCTATCCCTCACAGGGGTGTTGGGAAGATAAAATAGGTTAAAGACTGTGAGACACAACACTATGATTGTGGGAGCCATGTTAGTGCCCAAGACAGACGCACAAAGGAAGCTCCAACATGATGCAAAAGACTGGAACTAAGCCATGGGTTAGTTCTGATGAAATATGAAGAAAAAGCTAGCAAGGGCAAAGGTTGTTCCCTAGGGAGTATATTAAATTGGGTTAGCGGTTTTCTTTTACATGTTTCTGCACTAATTCAAATCCTTCTGATAGTGGGAAAGCCAAAGTGTAATACTAACTTTGGGGGCAGTCGTCCATGCTGCTGCGTCCCTGGGCTCTGGCTGGCAGTGAAAGAAAGATGCTATTAGTCACAACGCGCCTCTTCTACCTTGGCGGAGACATCAGTTAATGTTGGCAAAGTTTCACCTGGGACTTCGGGGCAATTGCTGGCGTCACTCACAGGCACGCATCCCTGCTCCAGCAAGGAGGGGTGAAGACCACAGCCCATGGACCACTCCAATTTTAACCCCTTCACAACCTCACTGATGTGCCTGAATGCGTTTCCCCACAAATTCTTCCCACCTTGCGTGGGTGCTTCCTAGGTAAATGATACCAACTAAAAATCCTCAAATATTTTAAGCAAAAGCAGGTAGTAGAGTTACAACTATTCTGATTTTTTAACGGAGGAGACTGAAGCAGTGCGTTAGGGGTACACAACTATAATTTAATTTTACAACATTTCACAACTATAATTTAAACTTCACTGCAGGTTCCCCAGACTCTCTCTGTCAGCTGTTCCCTCTAACCCTCTGGGCACCTACACATAGAAATCTCTTGGCTGAACAGGGCTGTCAACCTGAGCTAGCTGATCTGGGCTACAGGCAAACATACGGGTGAGGCTTTTAATTCAGGTTGGAGCCCACCTGCTTTGCCATGGAGATGCGGCAATAGTCTTTCCAACGCCATTCCACAATTCCCATTCGCGTGCCCAGATGGACAGTCAAGTTCGTCCACAACTCACTGGCCCAGCATAGCTTAGCTGATTATAGAACAGAGCTATGGGATGTACTCACGGCAGCTCTCGCAACGGATGTGGCTAAGCACAACATCAACAAGGGCTCTGTAATTTGGGTATAGCTTTGCAGTGATTGCTCTCAAACTAAACTCACCAGGATACCAGATTAACGGCTGCAGGAAAGCTGTACCCGAGTGACTTGCCCATTGCTGACCGGTACATAAGAGAAAAAAAGAGACCGCGTCCCCTACGCAAAGTCCTGTGCTGTTTCCACTGGATGACCCTGGATCCTACCAAGGAAGATAAATTCAAGAGTTTGAGGAGAAGTCGAGTAATCCTCCCATTTTCACAGCTATAATTTTTGAATAAGTCTTTATAAGAAGCAATGTAGAGAAATGTTGAGATGCATCCAATTGTTTCACCAACTTGCAGTAGTAAATCCTCTGTACAATGCAGAGAGCTTTGCCAAGCTAACAGGGCATTCTGGAAGTAATGGAGAGAGAAGAAAAACAAAGCCTTACATTGCTGAAAAGCAACGCGAGCCAAAAAATTCTCTGAGAATCAACTCCAGCTTTTTTTTTTTTTTTTTTTTTTAAAGAAGGCCATTTGATAACATTCAAGATACAGCCACCCCTAAACAGTTCAGTGAAACACTCTGATACCTTTTTTCAAAAAGTAAAACACTATTTGCTTTATTAACAGCAAGCAATGAATTGACAAGAACGGCTGAATTTTAACCCATCCTGCGAAGCAGCATTTCTCTGCGTACTCAACACAGGGAACTCCTGCCGGTGCATCAAGAAGGACAGAGGTGTGCCTAAGCAGAGATGATGGCACTTTATCCTGGATATGGGTAAGAGAACTACATAGAAATTAACTTCCCTCTTATCTAGGAGTTTTGGCCAGTGGGCTCCTGGGTTTTTACAAGCAATTTGCTTGCACCAATCTCTTTAAGGCAGTCTCATGCACAGAGTAGCCTTACAAACTTCACTGTGAGTGGATACAACCAGTCTCAGCCTGGAAATATGTTCCAGGTCCACACTGTTGCTATAATTGCTGCAACCACTGAGAACAGGGTTATGGCCAGGGATTAAAGCCACGACCTGAATTGAGAGGATGAGCCATTACACAACCCAGCAAAAGGCTGAAGTCTTCCAGTGGGTGTAGCAGACAAGCGCTCCCTGCGGTTACGCAGCACAGAGGGTTTGGGGGCGAGTTGCCCAAGACTTTGTTTACTTTTGAACAAACGTGTTGAAAATGGAGGGGAAGCGTGCCCTCAAAACATTCCCTCTGAAATCAAGCATTACACCGCCTGCAAGGAACCGCTGGGAGGGAGGTGGTAGAGCCAAAGGCATGTCAGAAATATTAAGTGTCGAAACATCAGTTCTGCAAGGTATGAGCCAGAGACACAACATGGTAAACACGGGGTGCGTCCAGACGAGCGCGGACGTGCAGGATGCGGCGCTGTGCACCACGCACGTGGGTGTATAATTTTACCCCGGGAGGTGCAGATCTCTTTCAGATGCAGATAAGCAAGCACACCGTACCCCCAGACCCAACCGTCTCCATGGAAAGGGGTGACTGTATTAACTGTTGCAGTCTGGGAGCCCCCCTTGGTCTCCTACCTAAGACTTCCCAAAGGTGTTGAAACAAAACTACTCTGAGACTTCATCGTCCCTGAAGCCTGAAGTGCCAGACAGCAGATGCCAAGACATTTGTGGCTCAACTGCCAGCGTTTGTTCATGCCAAGAGGCCTTTATCTATGAAAAGTCCACAGAGCTAGCCTTGAAGGACCAAAGACAACAGCATCCCTCCCCTCTAAATAACCAAATCAGACCCCGGAGCATTTAAAGACCTAAATCTTCCAAAGGGGTGAGGTCGGACTTTGGAGCAAGGGGAAGTGCATCTCCCCTTCCCTGAAAAGGAGGGAAAGCATCTTGCTCTCTGCTGAATGTCCGAGAGAGCTCAGCTCCTCTACATCTGCACCCCCTGTCCACAGCCGGGGTAAAGTGAGGCAGAAGAGTCTGCAGCGGGAACAGCAGAAGGAGCTGGAGTCTGACTGGGGAGCTTAAGGGGCTCCAAATTTCCCACCAGTAGGTGGTGCCACAGTACCTAATGGGAGGAGAGGAGTCCCAGCCACGAGTCCTTCGGATGCCTCCTCTACGGAGGGATCTGTCCTGACATCACTTCCAGACCAATCAATACAGGTCCCAACATTGCATGAAATTATTCTTTCATGTGCCTTTCAATCCTCGACAATGCAGGACATTGCATCAGGCATTTCAGCATCTTCAGGAGGGAAAAAAAGACCCAGCGCTCCTATTTATGTTTTAATTTCAGTGGAGATCCTCCACCCTGGTCAAGCCTCAATGGCATTTGTAACCATGCAGTGAGCACACGGCTGCTTTATTTCAAGCAGTCAGCCGAAGGCAAGCAGGAGACACGATCTTCTCGCAAACCCTTCATTCCTCCTCTTCCTGTAGGTACAACAGTGCTGCCAGCGTTACAGGAACCTGCTAGTCCCTGCCCACTGCTATATCCCCAGTAATGCCAATTCTCATGAAAAACTCATGAAACTCCTGATTTCAGAGTCAAATTAATTCTGACTCGTGATCTCATAAGACAGATCAAATCTCGGGATTTTTTTTTTCTGGCGCATGTAGAGAGCGCCAAGTTGGTAAGTCTGTGGAGGGGAAGGGGAAGGGGCAGGGGCAAGTAGGGGCAGATCAATGCCCCCCCCAGTGAGGGAGGGGTAGGGGTGAATGGGGTGTCAGGGCAAGTCATGCAACAGAGCCGTGGGTGGCTGCATGTGTGCATGCATCTGCCCCTCACTCCCAAGCCGCAGCCCCCCCAGCCCTGCTGCTGCCCCTTACTCCTGACCCACAGCACCTTGCATCCTGCCAGGGTACGCAGGGACCCCTGCTCCGCAAGCTCCAAACTTCACACATACACCTACAGCCTCCCATGCACCCACACCTCAGAAATAGCATCTCATGATTTACATTCCAAATCTCTTGGTTTTTAAGAGTTTGTCTCATGATTTTTGACATGGTATCCCATCACCAGTCAACGAGAAAACCTGTCAGAAGAGCCACTAAACCAGTATGAGTTATTGCTCCTATTCTGATCTGCTTTATTCCACCAGTTGCTATAAAGCCACGTCACAATATTCAGTGATGAAATCAAGACAAACTCTCACCCAGCTCTCTATGAGCAAAATGTCCCCAGGTGGCTAATTCAGTGGGACCAGCCATCATCATTATTAAAGATTGTCCCTCCTTTTAAGAGAGGGTTTTGCATGTTACAAATAAAACCCAGAGGTCTCTCCTAGCAGCACAGACACAAATTTTCAAAGCTGATGGCGTTAAGAGCTGACTTGGTTTAAAAAGAATGAAGGTCATCCAGATTCTAAAATCCTTGTGCCTTTGAAGGTTACCAGTCTACTCACCCAGAAACTAAGACAAACTAGACCACAAAACAGCCCACCCATTAGGATGACAAACCCAAAATGACAAAATGCATAAGCCCCTCTTGTCCCTCTGTAGCTAACCCCCGAGCTGTGTGCACGCTGTGATGACATTATGCAACTGCACTGGGGAAGAAGAAAATGAAAAGAAGCCGTATGGGTTACTCCAAAAATGCAAGATAGGCAGTAAGCAAGACTTCAAAAGGTGATGAAGCAAACTACGGAGCTCATCTCCATACAGGAATTGCCCCACTTTTCCTAGCTCGACACTTTCTCCTAATTGGGACCCTGTTACACCAATATAAATGTGTTCAGACAGGTATAGCTAATTCCCACCTGAAGGCGAATATGTTATACAAGCAAAAAGCACCTTTCCAGTGATACTACTGTATCCACAGTAGGCGCTGTACCAGGTGTGACAAAAACTGGGGAAAAAAATTTCCACCCCAAGAAATACAATTTTATTATACAAAACACGCCTGCAACCAAGTCCCAGACAAGGAAAACACTAATGCTGAAAAGCAGAAAGCAGATGTTTCAGGGTGTCCCTTGAAGTACCCCTTTGGTTCCCAAATGCCAATGGGCAATGACAAAGAAGATGTCATGACAAAGTTGAGTCAAGCAGCCTTCCACATTTTCCAACTTCTTCCAGCAGTCAAATCTCTCTCACCTGACAGCTTATAAGAGCTGCCTGGCTGGAAACAACCCATGCAGGAATCTGAACACAGCTACACAGCCACTTTCATTTCCTCTCATTGCTCTTTTGTGAACACTTTGGTTACAGTGAGATCCTGAAACTGAATTAGCCTAACGAGGAGGGACAGACTGTTGCAGAGAACAAGGTGACATGTAAATGTTAGACTGGGCTTATTAATTATACATATTCCTCAAGCCAGGTTGACACATATAAAAGTTGTGCTGGAATAGCTGGGTCACTCAGGAGGCTGGATTGCTGCTTGCAACACTTCTATGCTGGCAAAAGCTTTACTACAGAGGCAGACACAAGAGTGTAAAACACATGTGTGCACCAAGAGGCTGAGCACCCAGCCCTCTAATTAAGCCAATGGACACCTGAGGAGCTTAGCACTTCTTTCATATAGGTCCTCAAATGTCTTCTGACCAGTGATCCACTATAAGATCAGACTGAAATCCAGTTAATCTCCTGCACTGGGTTCCCAGGTTGCTAGGTCCTTGAAAGATTTCTTTGGGGCTCTTGAATCTCAGATATATGCTGGACAGGGCAGCATGGAGCTTTAGCATGAAGACAAAAGCAGACGGTTATACAAACGCCTCTGAAGTGATTCATAAAATGAGCCAGCCATAGCCATACAGGAGCCCGTACACCTGTGCTCCTGGCCTGGGGGAGACTGCTGTGACTTGCAGAAGAAGTGGCATAGGAGGGTGTACAGTGTTTAAAATGGAGGGTTCATTTTGAATAAAGGCAAAGGATCCTCATTATGATTGCATAAAAAGTGTCGGTGCTTTGCCCCATCAAGAACCCTTCAACTACAGACTTCAGAAAAACTGCCTGAATGATAACTAGGAGCTTGCTGACATAATTATACCTGCAGGTAAGCCTTCAAAACTTGCTGTGAGAGACACTCTTACTGTAAAAAACATCAACCAAGCCAAAAAAGCACTCCTTACTCCACAATAAATGTCCACACAGCTAGTTATACTGAGATCCTCTAGCAATGTAATTATGGTGGTAAATGTCCCCATTCAGACAAGTCTCAGGATGCCCCTAAAGGTCGGGATTCAGACTAGTTTTACAGTGTGTCACTTAAACCTACTCACGTGTCTAAAAATGATGACTACCTTCATCATACTTGGATTTTACCTGTGCTGGCTCCCATGGGCTAGTTATCACATGGCTAAAAATACATATGCATATAGCATTTATTCCTAGTAAAAACCAGGCTCAGGGAGGTGGTTTGAGGTGCCCAGGTTCCCAAACTCTTTCCTAAGCTACACGTATCTTTTGCACGCAGGAACAACTCAACCCCAGCCACTATTCCACAAGGCTTTCCTGCTTGTTTTGTCCAGTGTGTTCGCAGGTCCTCCAAATAGGAAATGCTGCAGAACTTTTGAGTTCCTTCATTGTAAACCCCTGAGTACTAACCAGCAATGATGGCCCATTACAGTGCAGCCGTGACAGGGTTTAACGTTATGACAGGACACAAGACCTCCATCAGCACAGCCAGGGACAAATTCTCATTTACACTGAAGCCCCTTGGTGCCACTTTGCCAATGCAACAGCACTGTAAAGCATTGCAAAGTAGGTGCAAATGCTAAAGGCATTTTGTCTCTATGAAACGAGAACAGAGTCTTCAAAAGTTGGGGGAGGAGGAAGGCGGGAGAGGGAGAGACTGGAAAATACGTGAGTAACTTGCTATTGCTAACGCCATCCTAGCTCTGAATCTCCCTTGTTTTTATGGATCCAGTTTTTCCTACCTCTCTATCCAGTACTCTTCAACTCAGACTTTGACTTTGCTCCAAAAACATACTGGCACTGTCACTCTCTTTCTGTTCCACATAGTCCTTATTAGTTGAACTTCCTATCAGCATCTCGGGCACACAGCCATCATCTCCATCCTTACCTTGATCCTGCCCCGCAGGAAATCTTTATCCCCTAATCGCATCCCATCTGGACTACTGCTACATTCCCTTCTTTTACAACCTTATTAAAAATCCACACTTCCTGCAGCATCAAAGGGGGAGGGTCCAAACATGGTGTCCAGCTGCAGGCTTCGGCCCTACCCACCCGCCGCCAGCCACAGGAGCATGGAGAGGACACTGCTGGGAAGGGCCACCCAGAAACCAAGCTCACAGGAGCGAGGACAAGCAGCTGCTGCAGAGATCTTTGGACACTGCTAGGGCCCTTCGTGCCTGACGGCCCTTTACTCAGTTTATATTCTGGATGTTTTGTCCTGTACACTGGGAGCTTTTTTGCTCCAAGTCCCTCCCCCGTTAGACTGACAATCTGTTCACTTCAGCCTCACTCCAGGCTCCTTTTCTCCCCACCTCCCCCTCCATAATCCTCTTACTCACCCTTTCCTCTACTCCCAAATAGCCAACTATCTCCCAAGAAAACTCCACCCCAAAAAGTGTCAGAAACCAACAAATGCTCACAAGTGCACCCCGCCAGTATGTTCCACCCTGCCACTACATCTTGCCTCTGTTTTCTCAATTTGGACTGTACATCCTGCAAAACCAGGACAATCTCTAAACGAAGAACACCCCCCACCCCCACAGTGAGGCACTGATTTCAGGGACCCCAGACACTGGCAAAATACCAGTGTGTGTGTGTGTGTGTGTGTGTGTGTGTGCGCGCGCACGCACACACACATATACACACATGTATATACGTGTGTGTATATGTATGTGTGTACACACACGCATACACATATGTATATGTCTATACGTGTGTGTATATGTATGTGAGTCCACACACACACACACACACTCTTGCTGTGTGAAACAAGACCACAGTTGTCTTAGTACTCCACTCTCCATCCCCGAAATCTCTAGTTTCCCCTGTTCGGTTTCAAGCTCTCACCCTGCATTTTTCTAATCTAGTCAATCCCCCATCATTAGCCCACTCCTGCCTGCCATAGCTCAGCCTCTTCCAATCCTATAAGCAGGAGTTCACCTCATGCCCATGAATCTCTCTCCATGGGAGCCCTCAAGACTTTCCCTCTCTCGTTGCTCCTTTCTGAACCAACGTAGGTATCCAAGCCTATCCCCCGCCCGACCCTCTTTACGTACAGTTTGGCAATATTAGCAAATAACATGTCTCACATGAAACAGGGTTTTCCTTTGGCTTTAGCTCACAAATGCTCATCAGGAGAAAGAAACAAAAACACGCACTGCACCTCCTTCCAGGGTGCTGGGTAAAACCATTGCTCCAGGCACTCCGAGAATCTGGGGCTGGGCAAGCACGTAGGACCGGGTTTGGGTGGCTCAGACAAGAATGCATACAAGCACACAAAACCAAAACACACCCCGTTGTTAGGCTGTAAAAATGATGTAAAGATAATCCTTCAGCTGTTTGGTGGAAGGGATCTGAAAAGCTATTTAAAATCTTACTTGGAGGTGGAAGGAAGTGAAGTCTCCAATGCTCTGCAGAGAGGTGCTTTACAAAAGGGCTCCAGCCTGCCCTGGAAACACCTAGCAGCAGCCTTGTGTCACTTACGTTCTTAGTCCTTGATCAAGAGCCATCTTTGCATTAAAAGCAGTGATGATTGCACAAATGAGTAGCACACAAACACACACACACACGCACAGCAAGACTGGTGTGGGGGCAACGGGCAGACTGCTTATTTGAGAAGATTGCGGGCTATGAGATCATGGAAAGCTATTTTGAATTGTAACAGTCATATTTTAAAATGGGGATATGCTCCTGGCCTGGAGCCATCCACTACAACTATCGACTCATAAATTAAGCTCAGGTCCACCACTAAACTAAGCCTGTTGGGGGATGGGGGGACTACCGCCACTGCTGGCCCACTGAGCAACCCTTGCAAAGCCAGCAGGCACTTAAAGGAGCCCACCCCTGCCCCAGCCCTGGAGCGAGCTATAGGCACGGCAAGGGCACCCCAAGGGACACTTGTGTACCTGTACACAAATGCCAGGAGCTTCGGGAATAAAGAGGAGGAACTTGTCCTCCTGCTTAACACAAATAATTACGATGTCATGGGGATAACGGAGACCTGGTGGGACTGCACCCATGATGGGGCCACGGGTATAGACGGCTATACCCTGTACAGGAGGGATCGAGTGGACAAAAGGGACGGGGGTGTAGCTCTCTATGTCAAGAAAAGCTACACATCCCTGCAAGCAAGCTGACATTGGCGCCCAGGGTGGATGACTGGAGACCCTTTGGGTTAAAATCCGTGGGAAACACAGCACAGGGGACACAATGGTAGGAGTCTACTACAGACCCCCGACCCAGGATCAAGATCTTGACAAGGAGTTTGCCAGGGAATTGGATGAGGCCGCACGCTCCCGGTGCATGGCTGTCATGGGAGACTTCAACTACCCAGACATCTTGTGGAAAGAGCGCTCGGGCAAATCTGAGCGGTCGCAAAGCTTTCTCTCCTGTGTGGCTGAGGTCTATCTGATGCAGGAAGTCTACGGGCCAACAAGTAAAGCGCTGCTCAACCTGGTACTGGCAACAGGGGACAACCTAATCAGTGACCTAACGATTCAAGGGAAGCTGGGTGACAGCGACCACGAGCTGATCACCGTCACCATCTGCTGTAAAGCTGGCAAGTCAGTCAGCAATACAGAAGTCCTCGACTTCAGGAAAGCTGACTTCAACAAGCTCAGGAGGCCTGTTGGTGAGGCCTTAAAGGGCCACAACCCAAAGGGGAGGGGAGTTCAGGAAGAGTGGTTGCTCCTCAAGGGAGCAATCCTGGATGCACAAGCAAAGTCCATCCCATCTCGGAGGTAAGGCAGCAGAAAGGCACAGCAGCCCCCTTGGCTCTCCAGAGAACTGGCGGACCTCCTGCATCTAAAAAGAAAGACCTACAAAGGATGGAGGACGGGATCCACCTCCAAGGAGGAATACTGTGCACTGATCTGGACCTGCAGACAGTGAACCAGGAAAGCCAAGGCTGCAATTGAACTCCAACTAGCTACAAATATCAAAGACAATAAAAAGTCCTTTTTTAGATATGTGTGGAGCTGGAGGAAAAGCAAAGGCAACATTGGACCCCTGCTGAACCAGATGGGACAACTGACAACCGATGCCCAGGAAAAAGCCAACTTGCTAAATGGGTACTTTGCATCGGTTTTTCACCAGTCCCATGAGACACCCCTCCCATTACAGAACATGGAAGCCTGGGTGAGACTCCTTACCCTCCATCAATGCTGACCTCGTGAAGAAACACCTTGACAGGCTGGATACCTTCAAGTCAGCTGGCCCTGATGGTTTACACCCCAGGGTACTCAAGGAGCTGGTTAGCATCATAGCCCAGCCCCTGGCATGGATCTTCAAGAACTCCTGGCACTCTGGTGTAGTGCCCGAAGACTGGAAGAAGGCTAATGCGGTGCCTATCTTCAAGAAAGGGAGGAAAGTGGATCCAGCAAACTACAACCCCATCAGCCTGACCTCTATTCTGGGGAACATCTTAGAAAAGATTATCAAAGAGGCCATTCTTAACAGACTAGCCGATGGCAACATCCTGAGGGATAGCCAGCATCGGTTTGTTGTGGGTAGGTCTTGCTTGACCAATCTTATTTCCTTTTATGACCAGGTGACCTATCACCTAGACCGGTGGTCTCCAAAGTAGGGGGTGCACAAGACAACCCATTGGGGTGCGGGAAGAAAATATTAGAACTTGTATTTATATAGATAGGGGTGCGTGATCAAAAAAGTTTGGAGACCACTGACCTAGACAAAGGAAGAAGAGATTGATGCCCTATATCTTGACTTTAAAAAAGCCTTCGATCTGGTATCCCATGATCACCTCTTAGCAAAACTGACCAACTGCGGCCTTGGCCTCGCCATGATCTGCTGGCTGGGGAATTGGCTCTGCAGCAGGACCCAGACAGGGGTGGTTGACAGAAGTCAATCGTCATGGTGCCCTGTGACCAGTGGGGTCCCTCAGGGCTCTGTCCTGGGGCCTATACTATTTAACATCTTCATTAATGATGTAGACATTGGTGTCAGAAGCAGTGATGTAGACGCTGGTGTCGATGATCTTCCGAGGTCCCTTCCAGCCCTGGTGTCTATGAATCTATGTTTTTGGGAGTTCTCCAAGGAAACCCAGGAACTACAGGCATAAAAAGCATTTTTACACATGCAAGCGCAGCAGCATAGGGTGCTTTGAAAAGCACCCGGTGCTGCATTGCTCGCAATTGTATAAGTGGGGAAATGCTCGTTAGCGCTGAGAAAATGGCGCACTTTTGAACCAAAACACAGAGAAGGTGGTTTAGTTCAAAAGCGCACCACCACCACCATTTTCTATGCATTTAACCGTTTGTATGACTGCAAGCGGCACAGTGCCGTTCACATCAGCTCGTGTCACAGAGTCTGCTCCGAAGCAGTAGATCTCCAGTGCATCGCAGGACAAAAAGTTACGTGTATAAAAGCTCTATGGTTCCACAGTAGATAGTCTTTCTTTTGCATCAGTGCTGAAGCAATGATCCAGAGCATTACTAAGGCGCACTGCTCTTAAACCATCATTTGAAACATCAAATCATTTACAGATGTCAGCCCAAGTGTCGCAAGCACATTCTTACCATGGACAAGTCTACTTTGCCAATTCTACTTTTACCAGGAACTGGTATCTCAGATGCGTGTGCATGCAAATATGCATGTGTGGAATTCTTCTCGAAAAGAAGCCCTTTGAGATCCTTCTGAGAAAGAATGGTCCTCAATGAACACACTGTAAGCTGGATGATACCAATGATGTGTTTAGGGCCAATAGTGAATCAGGACTTTCACAATCAGAACTGCTGCACACAATGGCTTTGTATCTACATCAACACAGTGACAGGACGAAGGAAGGAGATGCAAGATGGTGTATTTGAATACAGTAGCTTAGGATGCTCTTAAGTGGAG
>NW_017728992.1:188788135-188794670 GCF_001723915.1 Gavialis gangeticus | reverse complement strand
GGGCGGGCGGGGGGGAGGGGACAGAATTTCGGGTTAAGATTCAGTGTTTTAGCCAACATTTTTTGAAGAGAACAATAAACCTGAAAAGTAAAACAGGTCCCAGTATAGCATCCCCAGCTCAGGTTACAGCAAAAAGTTTTCATAACTTTCCCATTCATTTCTCTCCCAGATTATTTAGTCACCAGCACAATGGATGAATTACACATGCAATGTAACTCAATGCTCTTCTGCCCCAGAGGAGCTTAACCGGCTGCTTGAAGCGAGGTGCTAACCTTGATTATTCTAGCCCCTATGAGAAACCACAACAAAGCCCTCAAGTGAAATTGTCCTAAACCTCTCCTGGGGATTTTGCTTTCAATCCAATGTGGGCGCTGTCTGAAGCTCTGTGAAAAGAGCATCTTAAATCAAACAGTTTGAGGTGGAGTATGGCAGGAAACATGGTTTCCAAGCCTATCTCCAGAAACTCACCCAAAGTGATCCACACATATTCACTTATCCCTGGAAGGCTCCAACCTTCTGAACTACCAGCCACAGCAAGGACCAGCAACACCTATAGTGCCCATACATGGCTCTGAGTACTATAGTATCCAAGCACCTGAAACCTTTAGGCTAGGTACTGATGGTCAAAAAAGCCGGAAGCTGAATCGATTCACTCTTTGCAGGTTAGTCTAAACTTCAGAAATTAAACTGAAACAGAAGTAAACAGACATTTACCTCTGATTCAGGAAATGCAGCCACATGCCTGCACTGGCCCAGGCCAGAAGCTAGAGGGGTGTTAGAGCACGGCTCTCTGGCTGTGTTCACTTCCTCTTCCTGCTGCCCCCAAAGTCTCTGGGATTTGCAGGCCAGAATTACAGCAGCGGGACTCTGCAGGGTTGCTCATCGTTGCCTCCTCCTGCTTCCAGGTGCCTCTGGGATTTGTAGTCCACAGTTGCAGCCAGCAGTAACTTTGAGCAGGAGAAGGGGTGTTTATCTCCCCTCCCTGGCCCCACACCGCAGCTGGGGTTTGCTTGGGGGGGAGGGGCAGCCCCCCCCGCAGACTGGGCTGTATCCCCGGCCCCAACCCCCTTGTCAGCCAGCCCTCACTGCTCCAGCTATGGAACAGAGGGGTGGGGCCAGCCCTGCTCTCTGGAGCAGACAACACAGCCCAGTGCAGGGCTGAAAAGCATGCTGGGATGCTGGGGGACTCTGATTTAACTGGAACCAGGAAGGGGTCTGGGACAGAAGTTCCATAAACTGATTTGACCCAAATCAGTTAAGCCTGATACTACATTCAACCAGGTTTATCTTAAACCAGTTTCAGCCATTTTGCAACTGGTTTATGTGCACTGAGCTTCTATTCTGTTACAGGTTTAAACCAGTTTCTGATCACTTAAACCAGTTTGTATGCAATTTCTGTCCCTAGCCTTAATGGTTTAATCCTCACAACAGCACTCTGCAGTACGGCAGTGCTATTATTCAGATTCTACAGATGGGGAACTGAAGCACAAAATAACAAAAGGCTAAGATTTCAGAAGTACTTAGGTGACTTTAGAGTCTGCATCCCATTGAAAGTCAGCACTAAATAATAAAAGCTACCTTGGTAAAAGACAGCTGATAGCCATGATATAATTCTATAGCACCCTCAAAACTCCCTGCCATGGTCAGCAGGAAGGACTTCTATTTCACTGCAGTTCATAGTCAGAGTCAATGGACCAGACGAGACCTGTAAAATCGAGACTGGTCCCCTGCCATCGGCAGGTTAAAGAGCTCAAACTAGCTCAACAAGGTTCAGCAGCTCCTTTGTGCTTGTTTGGAAGAACAGCCCAGCCTCTGGAGTCGCTCCTTCCCCCACAGCTGAACCTGCACATATTTTCTGTTAGGCAGTAGAAGGGGAGAGAAGTCCCCATTATCTTTGGGAACAGGGCTGACAAGTGCAGGTGGTAACGCAGTCCTGCTTAAACAACAGAGAAAAGGCAAGGCCACTTGGCATTGTTTCTGCTTCATGTACTTTCCCACTTATCCATCTATAATATTTTAACCTCCCTTCCATAAAGGCACATTGTGTCTTAAAGGCTTTGATATTAGATACTCTTCTGCTAGCCTCTTCATGTGGACTCACATCCTCAGCTTCAAACAAGCATGCCACTTTCTTCACGTTTTCTCCGCTGATACTGATCTGATTGCAGATTGCAATAGAGCAGGCAGTTATTACACCAGGTCACAGTTAAGTAACGTTCCTTCCAAACTACTCATATATCAATAGATCATGCCCAGTTTTACCATCTAATCCCTCTGTCTTCTCCCCCTGCATTTCAGTCCCCTGTTGGTTTCCAACACACAAAAAATAATGCAAAGGATAGACTTGGTTGGCTATGGAAAGGCCCAAAACCCCAGGTAATGGTGTCTCAACCTTCTGACCCCGTGGACTGCATTAGTAGTGCGAGGGCTGGTCCACAGGAAGGGGTTGGTCCATGGGCCAGATCCAGCATGGGGTCAGTGTATGGAATCTATCTGCACGTGTGATCCAGCGTGCCAGGTCCAGTCGCAAAGCAGCCCTGTATACCAGCCTGACCCCACACATCAGATTTAGCCGTGGTTGGAGCCCAAGTGCCAGCATGAAGGGCCATGTCGTCTGGTCCATGGGGCTACCCACAGGTCTGGAAATCTGTCAGCAAGGGAGCAGTGGCAGCATTAAATGCCATGCCTCTCGGGGCAATTGTCACTACCACCTCTTTCTTCTGCGCTGACAAATTTTCAGGGCCCATGGAGCTGGATGACATGGTCCCATATGCTTTATTCAGCCCACAGGCCAGAGGTTGAGTACCCTTATGTAACAAAGCACCCACCCTAAATCTCACCATAAACACTGCACATTTGTGTGTGCAAACATGCACACACACATTTCAATTCTCTCCCTCTTAACTCCTGCTAACTAAATTCCCCTGATCACTCCAATCACATAACTGAAAAATAGATCCCATGGCCACACAATCAACCATACGTACTTCAATGCCAGCATCCACGTGGACATATATACACAATGCAATACACAAAAACCCAACAACAACAACAAAATCACACAAACCAGTTGTGAACATATAATCAAAAAAACTGGTAGGTTATTGGTTGTTCCAGATGAATGTACTGAGAGTGGGCTGCTGCATCTATTTCCTTTTTGTTTAGGGTTTCTTTTGGTGGGATACAAAGCCTAGCAACCTTGTCTGAAACTCTTTGGGGGTGTGTAAACACACCCACACCCCAGCTCCCACCCACTTCTGAATTAAATTCCATGTCCTGTTTTATGCAAATGATTCCTTCTGACCTAAAAATCTATAACTGGCTGGCTTATGAGAGATCTATAGGCATGAGTTCCCACTTTGCATTCATTTATGTAAAGTACATGCATGACAATTAGAGATGCAATGATACATTGGTCCCAAATCGTATCAGCACTGATATATGGAAAACTGACATTACAGCCATTGGCCTTTTTTGGCTGATGTGGCTGATAATGTCACCGATAAATGCTCCATGAAGGCGCACAGCCCCAGCACAGCAAGCAGGCGGCCAGGAGTGCATCCCAGCAGCGCAGAGAGTGGCGTCTGGCTGGTAAGCCTAGTGTGCGGGAAGGCGTGTGGGGGGGCAGACTGAGGCCCCCGCAGTCAGGGAGGGAGTGGGGTGGGGCAGGGGCAGGCATTGCAGAGCCAGGGCACGGCACAGGATGGAGCCATGAGCAGCTCATACAGGGGACATGGGGCGGATCATGCTGCTACACACACCCCAAGAGGGCATGGGGGGGGGTGTGCCTCTGGATCTGTGCATGGGGCAAGGGCGGGCTGCCGCTGTGGGCTGAGGGCCTGCCCTCGCTGCACAGAGATCTGGGGGCACGCCCTCCCTGTCCATGCCCTCCTGGGATGCGCGTAGCAGCGGAATCTGCCCCTCACACAAGCCACTCACGGCTCTGTCCCGTGCCCCACCCCGGCTGTGCAGTGCCTGCCCCAGCCCCATTCCCTGCCTGACCATGGGGATCTTGATCTGCCCCTCCCCACCATGCCCTTCCTTCTCCCTGCCCCTTCCCCCACAATAGACTTGCCAGCCAGATGCTGCTTTCCACGCTGCCAGGCCGCGTATCGGGGATTGGACTGGAATCAGCCGATACAGCTCATTAAAAATCAGCTATCAGTATCAGCCAAAAAAATCTCTATTGGTGCTCCCCTAATGACAATAGTGTATATTTTTAAACATACACATGCATGTGTGTCTGCCTGCACACAAAAGGCCAGCCTTACTTAAGAAAAGTAAGCATCCCTGAAGTGAGAGGTATAACAAAGACTTTTATCTTCTACCCTTGCACATGAAGTGGGAAAGGAAAAATTCTGGCCAGCAAAACAGCTGAAAGGGAAAACAAAGGAACAAATTTAAAAGAAACAATCCACTCAGTGAGAAGACAGTTAATCTATAGCAGTGGTTCCCGACCTTTTTAGACTCATGGCGTCTCTTGGAAAATGCCAGCTCTTTGTTTTCACTCACTTTTTCATGAAAGAAAAATAATGGAGAAACTCCTCTGTTGCGAAGAACTTACAAAGACCACAACAGCTCAGAATGTTTTAAACCAGTAGTTTTCATACTTTTTCATTTACAGACCCCTAAATTTTTTTTAATGGAGATGAGGACCCCTTTGAATTGTACGTTTGGGTATTCACATACTTTTGATTGATCAGTCATCTTTCGTGGACTCCTCAGTCTGCGGACCCCCCAGGGGTCCACACACACAGGTTGAAAATCACTTTTTAAACACTGGATTCCTATTTGAAATCTCTGAATTTATCTTGTGAATCATGTTTGCACACCTAACAATGCTAACATTGTGTGGCACCCCATAGCACCCTAAAGAGAATCTCACGGCACCCTGATTGAGAATTACTGATATATAGCAATCACCTCAGAAGCGTTCAACCACTTCAATCCTTATGCAACCCTAACAAAACTCTCAGTGAGCTGGAGCAGAGGGTTAGGGTAATCACAAGGTACATAGTGATAAAACAGCAAGAAGAGCAAGTACAACTATTTGTGGTCCAAGTGTCAGATGAATAAGCATTCTGCAAGGGATATGTGCCTGTCAAAGCCACAGTTAAAAATGATCTTCATTAAGCACACAGCTGATGGGTGGTATGCTTTCAAGACATAGGCAGGTTAACGGACAGACCAGCTGGGCACAAGCCCAGGGGCCTCTACCAGTTCAGCGCCCCGGGATCCGTCATCACCAGGGAAGTGAAAGCTGCAGTTTTAAATTCGACACCCGTTTTTGTCTCCCCATGGCTTTCACATTTGCTCACCTGGGGCCCCTCCACCAGTGGGGCTGCAGGCAGGGCCAGGTGGCATTGTGCCTGGGTGGGAGGGGGCCGAGCCAGGAGTGCTCCACTGCACCGCATCTTTGCAGGTGGTGGTGCTGGGAGGGCCTTGGGGGCTATAGCCCCCAAAGTTCATCTTAGCCCCCCTGCAGCAATCCCTCCCAGTCCCACTGCACCCATTGCCTCTGTGTGATCGAGAGTGGGAGAGGTCCTGTGGGGGGAAAGTGTGTGCGTGCGTCTGTCCATCTGCATATGTGTCTCCATCTGTCTGTGTGTATGCACGCGCGCGCGTGTGTGTGTGTGTCTATTCATGTGCAGAGAGTGACAGTAGAGTGTGTGCACCTGTCTCTGCATGCCTGTGTGTGCTTGTGTGTGCATACGTTCGGCCTCAGCAGGGATGGGGAGCAGGGAGAAGAGGCAGGCATGTGCCCCCCAGCCCGGCAGGGTCCACCCAGCCTCCCCTGCCAGCCCTAGGAAAGGAAGGGGCCCCTCTCCCCACCCTGCAGCCCAGCTCCCATGGCGGGAGGGGACCTCCAATTCTGTGCTTGCTCAGGGACCCAGTACACCTTAATTCGCCTCTGTTTCAAGAGCATCACAACCATGGAAGCATCAGCAAAACACTAGTCTCTTTTTGTCCCTCATTCCATTTCACGTGACAACATTTTGGTTGCCCTGTCCCACTCCAGGTGGGGAGGTATCTGCAAACACACTAATTGTACCTCCTTTTTGAACTTCTCGGCTATCTTCCCTCCAGGTGCAGAGAGCTGCATACCAGCCTAATGCAGACCAAGGTCTGCTCTACACGTAAGGTTTGCACTAGGGCTGTGCAGACATCAACTTATCTGCCAAGCAGCAGATCCATCAACCACACTGCTTTGCCTCTACTGCCCAACCTGGAGGACCTGAGCATCCAGCCTCCATCGAGAACCCAGACAATACAAGACCCAAATTTTAGTCCAGCCCCTTTTGATTTGTTTAATGAACGCCTTATTATGCATCACTTAGCTGCTCCTGCTTACTTGGGTTTAATCCTTTTTTGCCTCTGCCTGAAGTAATCTGGTTCAAATGAGTTGGTTTTGGTGTTGAACACAAAAGCCTTTTCTCAGGCGTTTCAGAGATTGGCTTACAATATGCAAATACTAGGGGAAAGGTAAAGTTATTAAGTGGCAGAGAGGAACAGTCAGAGGGTTCCTTTTGTCTCG
>NW_017728992.1:188785714-188788124 GCF_001723915.1 Gavialis gangeticus | reverse complement strand
TGTGCCCCCCAGCCCGGCAGGGTCCACCCAGCCTCCCCTGCCAGCCCTAGGAAAGGAAGGGGCCCCTCTCCCCACCCTGCAGCCCAGCTCCCATGGCGGGAGGGGACCTCCAATTCTGTGCTTGCTCAGGGACCCAGTACACCTTAATTCGCCTCTGTTTCAAGAGCATCACAACCATGGAAGCATCAGCAAAACACTAGTCTCTTTTTGTCCCTCATTCCATTTCACGTGACAACATTTTGGTTGCCCTGTCCCACTCCAGGTGGGGAGGTATCTGCAAACACACTAATTGTACCTCCTTTTTGAACTTCTCGGCTATCTTCCCTCCAGGTGCAGAGAGCTGCATACCAGCCTAATGCAGACCAAGGTCTGCTCTACACGTAAGGTTTGCACTAGGGCTGTGCAGACATCAACTTATCTGCCAAGCAGCAGATCCATCAACCACACTGCTTTGCCTCTACTGCCCAACCTGGAGGACCTGAGCATCCAGCCTCCATCGAGAACCCAGACAATACAAGACCCAAATTTTAGTCCAGCCCCTTTTGATTTGTTTAATGAACGCCTTATTATGCATCACTTAGCTGCTCCTGCTTACTTGGGTTTAATCCTTTTTTGCCTCTGCCTGAAGTAATCTGGTTCAAATGAGTTGGTTTTGGTGTTGAACACAAAAGCCTTTTCTCAGGCGTTTCAGAGATTGGCTTACAATATGCAAATACTAGGGGAAAGGTAAAGTTATTAAGTGGCAGAGAGGAACAGTCAGAGGGTTCCTTTTGTCTCGCAGGTAAAATTTGCATTCTTATTCTCTGCCTTTAAGGGGACTCTTCTTTGACAGGACACCTGCTCTCAGCTGTTGGAAAAACAGATGGAAATAACCTAATAACCTACCTCAATCCATGGCTCCCTTCCAACTTTCAAGCACTGTCATTGTGCTTTGCAAACTTCCACCAAGCATACACACAGCAATCAATTAATTGTATTGTCATCATAATTAACATGGAAGGGGTGCCCAAGCCAATCCTGTACCAAGGCTGGTGAACTGTCATGGAGATTCTGCGACTGTGCCAGAAATCCACTGTTAGATGGCAGCCCAAGGAAGTAAAACATCATTTGGAGAGAGAAAGGAGACCTCAGCAAGACTCTTGGTCCTCCCGATTGAGTGCTGCAGTTGCAAACCCCAAATCAATCTGGATATATCAAATGCATGTTTTCACTTCAATCCCAGAGAACCTGATGAATGTTTAATTGAGACTTCCAATATTCCTGCGAGTAACCGTACTGGGCTCATCCTACACACCAGAAAATAGATGCATGCCAGGGATATAGGACTTTCCCAAATTCAGAGATCTAGTGATAGAACTTCAACAAGAAGTCAGGGGTTGAGACTCCTAAGCCCCTGGTCCAATTCCCTCTTCTTCTAGGACACAGCAACACCTACAAGGCCCAAAGAGAGGAGACAAGAAGAGAGATATGGCAAAGGAATCCAGCTCCTCTTGTGAATGAGCATCATCTTAAAAAGCATGCTGGGCTGGCAGGGACTAGACAGAAACATGCATCAGTGTTTAATCATCACACCTCAGCAGTAGTGTCAGTATAAGCAAGTCACATGGCCTCTCTGTGCCTTGGTTTCTCTAGATGTAAAAGGAAGAGAATTGCTCCTCTGTGGTGAGGATGCTGCGCTGATCACTAATGTCAAAAAAGCCAAGCAGTCATGTACAATCTGAAGCTTGCAACTAAAGCAGTGGTTCCCAGCCTTGAAAGACTCAACAGCTCCCTCATTAGACTCAAGGCACCCCTCAGAAAAGTGCCAGCTCTTTGCTTTCACTCAGTTTTTGTCCGTGGAGAAATAATAGTGCAATTCTTCTGCTACACGAGCTCAGGAAAACCACACCAGGTCAGAATGCTTTGGACAAGGTGGAGTCCAATTTGAAATCTCTGGCTTTCTTGTGTGAATAATGTGTAGGTGTTTGCATACCTACCAGTGCAAATATTGTGCAGTACCCTTAAAAGGATCCCTTGGCACCCCAGGGTGCCGTGACATGCTAGTTGAGAATCACTGAACTGAAGAAATCAAAAGATGCTAGTGGGCACCATTCACCAAACATGACAATGATGAGGGCAAACTGTCCACTTCAAACTCTCTCTTCTTTGCAGAGACGTAACAATCCCAACCAGAACCGCTCTCAGACCACTGCCAGAAACAGCTCTAGTGAGGATCTTTGCATGGTGCATCCTGACCACAGCAGCTAATAAACTGTGACAAGACTAGGGCTTAGATGGGCCGGGTCTGGTTTGAAGCACATGTTCTTGCTCCCTTAATCCGCAATTAAAAAAAAACAAACAAAACACACACACACACTAACCCTTCACAAAGGACTCTGGCCCATTACAGCTCCATTCACTCATCTGCCAC
>NW_017728992.1:188774214-188785703 GCF_001723915.1 Gavialis gangeticus | reverse complement strand
ACAGCAGCTAATAAACTGTGACAAGACTAGGGCTTAGATGGGCCGGGTCTGGTTTGAAGCACATGTTCTTGCTCCCTTAATCCGCAATTAAAAAAAAACAAACAAAACACACACACACACTAACCCTTCACAAAGGACTCTGGCCCATTACAGCTCCATTCACTCATCTGCCACTAAATGTAGTAAAAGATGCCAACAATTACCCATTTCTGTTTGAAGCTCAATGATGCTATCCACTTCCAGAAAGCATAGGTCCAAACTGCAGGTTTCTGTAGATGCAAATCTCAACCACAATGGTTCTATCTCAGTTCCTGTATAAACACTCCTAGTATTACTCATTTGTACTAGGAATAGCAAAAGGAGGGATTGAGACAAACAGAGAGAGAGAAAAGGTACAGGGGCTTTCTTGTTGCCATGTCTTCATACCACAACAGGGCTGAGAAACACTGATCCTGGATCCTGTCTGCACTAGACACTGTACCAGCACACAAAGAAGAGAAGGCTCTTGAGCGAGTGGAGTTTGCTGGTGTAGACTTGTGTCTCTTGCAGGAAGACAAGAAGGATGGGAGTGGAGAGGAGCAGCCCAGGAGTGAGAAGTGGTGGGAATTACCTCCCAGGTGCCCCTCGGCAGCAAGGCATCTGTTGGAGAAGCCAATTAATAAGGACCAGAGGTGCAGGGCTCTGGCTGTTTCACAAGACGAAGGTTACCTATGTAGACCATTAAACTGCGACTTTTGGCTCTGCCTTTCTCACTTCTGATGTCCTGTCACTTAAATGCTCCATGACACATGTAGTCAAAGGAAAAACACCTGAAAGTCAGTACTCAAATAAGAAAAGTTGGAGTTTCTACAGAAGAGCTCTATGTAGGCGGGGGGGCTTATATCCCAGATATCTCCCCAGCTATTTCCCAAGATGAACCTGTGGGGTTGAATTTCTTGCCTTCCTCCCTTTTCACAGAGATTTGACATTGTTCCTGAAGGGTTCAGAGAGAGCTGTTGGTAAAGTCCTACCCACACCACAAAAAATCTTCATTTCCAGAACTCTTCAAAACAAAGGTGTCAGATGAAGTAGTCAGATTAAACGGTTTCTCCAGCCCCCAGGTTGTGTCATTTTTGAACAGTCACCCAGAGGCAGCTTGGGGCAACCAAAAAGTTAGTTGGTAGAAATCCCCCAGCTGAATTGGATTTCATTGCATAGATGGGAAAAGGAGGACCTGCCACCCAACCTCAGAACGTAAATGGGTGGCACTGTTTCCTGCAGACTCGAGTGCACTTTCTGCACGGCTGCACTTTCTGCACTGATCCATTTTTCTTAACTAGGAAACATCTTGGTAGGTATGTATGTGATGGCAGCAGCACTGAGTGTGCAACCCAGTATCTGCAGCACAGTGGCCTATCATGATATTGCAGTGCCCTTTAAAGAGTCTGGGAAAAATTAAAAAAATAAATAAATCAAAGATCACCACCCACAACTTCCCACTAATAGCACAGTGAGGACAAAGGCTTTTCCTGGCAGTGAATGCAAGCATCAACTTCTACTCCTCCAACAAAGAAAAGCAAAGCAAACCAAATACATGGTGTCTCTGTGCTCTCTTATCTGTAGATCTTTCAAGAGCATTTTAACAACCCTTGCAGCAAGGAGACAGACAGCCCTCATCCTCCTGCTCTGTCTGTGGCAAGTTAAAGTGCTTTTGGTGTCTTTGGGCAATATGCCTTGTCTTCTAGCAAGCTGACCTCCCCCACAAGCAGCCCTCAAAGGTCACAAGTTTCAGTAATTTTCAGCTACTCCAGTATTACTAACCCCAAGAGTTAAAAAATTATGAAGTACCCACTCAAAGAAACCAAAACTCGTAAGATTGGCTTAAAAACACAAGATGAATACATTAAGGCCTCATTGTTATCTGCAGGTCTGTTAAACCCATCCAGCCCCATGGCATCCCACCGAGCAGCCCTGTGTACTGGCTCCCAGCCTGACTGGGCGACGCGGAGGGTACCTGTGCCATGGGCAGCGTGCATGGGTGGTCCAGCCCCACGTGCCATGGGCAACACACTGTGCCTTGGGGGCTCACTGTGCATGCGGCTCTTGGGGCAACACAGGGTGTGCACTGACTGGCATGCAGGCTGGACCTGGCACTATACACAGCACAAGGTGCAGGGTACAGGTTGCATTGCATGTGGCATCCTGAACCAACTCCCCCTGATGCCTGCAGTGTACACAGCGCAGGGACCAAGGAGAAGGAGGGGAGAGCAGCCATCCTTCAAACCTATGAGGTCTTAACCCTGAAAAGAAGAAAATACATATGGCCATGTACAACATGATGAGAATAACCTGAGCGGGAGATGAAAAGGAGCAGGGATGCTGACAGCTGAAAGCAGCATTGCTGTTCTCAATGCAGCACAGTGGACATGGGTGGTTATTAAAAAAGGGCTCTTTATTAATCTGACCCATTATGAATGAGGAGGGAAAGAGTACCCAGTCTAATTACAAATTAGCAGCTTTCCAGGTTACACCCACACTGCGGTTGCACAGCAGTTATTATTCTCTTTTTTCAATTTGATTTGGAATTAAATTGCCAAACGGTGGCTCATCAGGCCTCCTCTTCTTTCTGAGCAGCCAAGTATGGAAAGAAACAAAAGGCACATAGTAAAGCTAGTTGGAAACGAGAGCTTCCTGCATCATGGAAAATTTCTATTTTCAAACGTTCATAAAAGTCCCTGAAAAACCATGAAGTTTTCAGTTCGATGAAAAGTCAGAGCTTTCCCTGAGAGGCAGATACTACATGGAAAGTCTAAAACCCCATCTTCCCAGTTAAGACAGCAAATCCCTGCTTGGCTAGAGTAGAAACATTTGGCTTCCAGTCCAGTCCAATGAAGGTCTCAAAATTTCTTGGCTTTACACACTCCTCACCAGCCAGGTTTCCAAGCCCCCTCTCTCACTCTGATTTGGGGATTGGCATCCTCCAGGCTGCAGGTCAAACCCAGCTCACAGAGCCAGGACAGCAGCAGTGATTTGGTGGCATTCAACAACTGGGGAAGTGCATCAGCAGCGAACATCAGAAGTGGGTTGGCAGCACTTGTTTGCGGAGCAATGCATGGCATAGGGTGGCAAGCAGTAGGAGGTGACAGCAGGGGCTGGGTCAGAGGCAGCAAGTCACCCTAGGTAGAGCTCCATTAAATTTTGCCTGCAGCTGCTCAAAGGTTGCCGACCCCTGCTCTACTTCCTCCATTTCAGGCTCTCCTCTCTCCCTTTTTATGGTCCAACTCCATCCATCCTTCTCACACAGAAATGCCAAAGACAGCACTGACACTTCTGCAAACAGGGCACTGGCAAGGTGAGGCCTTCTGTGTGGCTCCCCCCCACCAGCTCTCTAATACCAGTGCCATTATTGTCACAATGCTGCACAAATCCCTGTGTCAAAACAATTCCTGGTGGTAGTGGGTCACGTGGCTTTTTTCTTACCATGTAACAACACAACGTGACTTCGTAGGGGACACCCCATCCCCATTTTTGCTATCAGTACAGACTCACCGACAGCTAGCTGCTTTAGTCTACTTTCTCCCCCTCTTCTCTCCCTCCCTTTCAGTCTCTTCCTCCTTTCTCCCCTGCTAACTCTTTGCACAACTCAGGTGATGAGGCCATGTCATCCTTTCTGTGCTGCAGTAAATCACAGCTTTTTTGGCAGCATCAGTTCGAAACAGGCTCCGGTAATGGGACCTTCATTAGTATCAAAGTGCCCTTAGCACAAGGTGCCATCAAACCAACTGACAGTTTCACAGCGTGCTCCTCAGCGCCGGGGACTTCAAGATAATGCGAGACTGTGAAGTGGGGGCTGGAAGTCCTCCTCCGCTCAGTCCTGTCGCCCTTTTCCTCCCCTCTCAAGCAAGCAATTCAAAGGAGCTAGTCCACCTTAAATCCTCAGATGCCTTCTACACCTGGACCAGGATGAATGATCTGCGTTCTTGGGCACCACGTTAAAAAAACCAAAACAACCCCTGCAAAAAAAACCCAGATTCATCATATCAGCCCTGAAAATACCATCCACGCCAACATTTTCAAGCCCAGTCTAATTCTAAGAATCTACCCAGGACCGTCAGGGATGCTGAGCAGCTGTAGCTCCCACTGAAATCAACGGTTATTCTGAAAAAAAATCAGGCCGCTTACACCTAAGTAGAAAATCAAAGAGTTTTGACCTCAGGCAACTTGAATTCAAAAAAAATAAATAAGACGCCGGTCTTTGACTAAAGGCTGCTTCGCTCATCCAGATCACGCCGACTAACTGGAGAAACTGCATGTGACAATTTTTAACGCAGGCTCAAGTGGACTAGTCGGCAAAGGGCAACGATAAAATGCGGCAGGACAAATGGATTGAAAACGCTAGTTAATACTACGCTGCAACAAACAGGGGACAGACCCCTGAAAACGGAGGGATGACGAAGAGATCCTCTCAACCTCCAGGATTAAAACAAAGCCTGCGTCCGGCAGCTCATGCTGAAGGCCAACGTGGAGGAACGAGCGTCACGATGCAGCCTTTCTGGGCCTCCTTTAAGACGTGCCGAGCACCTGCCCCCTTCATTCGTCTTCAATGGGACTTCCAAAACTTCAGCACCTCCGAAAAAATCCGGGCATGTGATTTCTGCAGGGGGGGAAGCAAGTTCCATAGATAAAGCCGTAATTATCCAAGCAAGACGACAAGTCTGATGACATACGGGCATGAGCCAGAAATCTTCCCTGGCACACAGGACCACGTATTAGACAGAACAAGCTTTTGAGGAAACGAAGAGAGCGGCCCTTAACAGCGCACAAGCAGCTGAAGTAGCACTGCTCTCACGAAGCATTTCACAGGCACGCCGGAAAGCCAGGCTTTCAGTAAAAGCGGGTATCAAAACACTCCAACATCAGTGAGGAGGATTAAAGAGCTGGAGATGTACGCTTATAAGAAAAGATGAAAAAGAACCAAATATGTCTAACTCAGCTGAGCTGTGACTAAGAGGAGGCATGATAAAAGTCTCCAGGCATCTGGCTGAAGGGAGCTGCCCAGAATTAGATATTCTGGATGTATAAAATACTTTCTGAAAACAAGGTCTATTAATGGTCTCTCAAGAGATAAAAGGGACAAGGCCCATTTTCTGACACATTTAAAACTAGTTGCTAGAACATCTGGTCCCTGGGCCAAATCTCAGATTGGCCCGAAGGGAATACGGGATGGACTTTTTCATCTCTAATGCTTACGCTAATATATGCAAACATACGATAGTCTAAGTAACTGTCACCGACTCAAGGGACTGATGACATTTATTTCCATTCCCTTCAAGAAATCGTAATATAAACAATGCAACGCAGTACAAACAAACCCCACGTCTTGCAACAAAACCACTCATCGCTCCCTGGAGAGCGCTGCCAAACAGCACAGCCTGCCAACTTACAACAGGCAGGCAGGCGGAGGCACTCAATGGCTTTCACAAAGTTTTGTGCTTTTGCTCCACAGTCTCCTTACATGTCCCCAGCACCCTTTCGAAACAAGTGGATCTGCAGAGTCCTTATGCGTTGTCTACTGGTTTCCCCAATACTGAACCACCACAAAAGCCTTTTTAGGTCCAACAGCTTCTGCAGCAGCAAAGACCCGATAAAGCCAGGGACACTCCACTGCTGGCAGGATAAGCCAGGGCCACCCAGATCCATGGGAAGCAGCTGGGTCCTGATAAAAGCAAGAATATATGGAGCAGCCAGCTAGCACCTAAAGGCCAGGGATGTAGCATGGGCTGCTCAGAGGTCAGTGGGCTGGACTTGCTGATAGCATCACTTCACTGAAGTCACAGGAGTTATGCCAACACATCTGGCAAAAAATGGGGTGACAATGGTCACCAGGCTTGCATTTTGGAAAGCTAACATCCGGGCCTGCCGAGTAAGAGCAATTGTGGCCGGTAAGGAAAGCGGCAAGTGAAACTCCTGAGTCAAGCAATAAATCTGTCAAGTTCCAAAAGGTCACAAGTGAACCCAGAACCCAACAAGCCTTTGAAGAGTAAGAACTCAACCTCCTGCCTTTGGTTTGCCAAAATCCCCCAAACCTAATCAAACCCCAAATCAGGGGGTTTTTGCATAGATCTAAAAGTAATACCAACTACCGCCTTTAATGTCCTTTTCAAAGTTCAGGCTTTTCTCTAACAAATGCTGAAAGAATGAACAGAGCAGCACAGGTAAGGAAAAAGCTGGCAGTAGCAATATTACCTCCCAAACAAGCACGTGAGTATCCTTGCACCAGAGATGTATCACATATCAGACACATGAAGTCCAAGCCACCACAATCCCAGCAAGGCTCCAGAGCTCTGTCCGCAACCACCTGATAGCCCAGCTAGCATCGCCCTGGGTATTCCCACAGAAAACTTGGTACTTTCAAAGAAGGGAATCGAAGCTGCCATATCATTTCACTAAGGAACATGGGTTCTTCACGGCTTTAACTTCCTGGTTTTCTGCAACCAAACTTGAGAGGTTTGATCATGTTACCTGTGAAAGTAACGGGCAACCACAAACCCATTAACTAGCCAGCTCCTCTCTCGCGTTCACTCTCAGGCCAATGCCAGTAGCAAACAATCTGATCCCAGAGACCTTTTGCTGATACAAGTTTAAATAAATAAACCTCCTCTGTAGTAAACCACGTGGCAGCTGGTGTAAATCAGTTCCAGAGGGCGAGATGTCCCACAAGTGGCGCTTGGCTTGCCCAGCTCAGCACACGGCTAGACAAGCACTTGGTGCCTCGGAGAAGCTACCTAAGACCCACTCGACTTGCCACCCGATAGACTTGCAAGTGTTCAATTGAGTCAACCTTTTATTCATGTTCTTAACTATGGTAAAAAAAAGTAGTTTGCACATCTGTCTGCTGCACTGTGAGGGAACTAGGTGCTGTGTTTATGGGATTTTGTGCTCAATAAATCCTGGCTCAGAGGGGGCATTAAGACCGTTCACAGGCTTCACAAACGGAGATTAAAATCTTTTACCCCATCATGATCCATGCAAGACTAACAGCCATCCGGGCCAAAGGAATAATAATAGTCATCAAAGAAAAGGAGCATCAAATGCACTGAAAGCTTGACCCACCCCCTGTCCATCCATCGTCCATCCCCGCTGCGCCATCTTTGTACGTTATCCCTGCCAGCTTCAATTTAAAGCATACTGTCACCAGAGACCAAACCATCGTTGCTACACCTGCTCTAGGAAAAGACTGCCCATCTCTGGTTGTGCTCATTCAGTGCCTTTTGCTACAAATCTAGGTTTTTTCACTGTGTTGATTACTGTCGGATCAGAGCACTTTTATTTTGCATGCGTGCTCAAGAACCCATCACTGTGGGCCATTGAAGCACATGTGTAAGTCTAAGCATATGAACATCCTCAGGCTGTGAATAGATGCAACAATGAACCACTTTAAGTGCATGTGAGGGGGTGGAAGGGAGGCCTTCTGCTCCCCATTGACAGCACTCATGGGCTGAACACATTTAATTGTTTTGCCTGTCTGCTCTGATACAGATATAGCAGACCTGAAACACTAACTGTAAACCTGAATGAAAAAGGTTTTAAGAATTGCAATAGTTTAGTTTCCATTTAGTTGGAAATACAGCGAACACAAACAAGTCAGGAAGCCCCGCTATCAAGGGCCAGGATTTTAAAGCACTCTTTGTCTACCAGTGATGTCCATGGGACTGACTGGCTCACATGCTTGAAGTCAGGCAGGCACACGCTGCTGAGTCAGGGCCTCAGACTATGAAAGGCACATCCTATTGCCCACAATCAAATTCACATGGACATATCTGACCTCTTCAAACTGAAGGAATCAATACCTTAATCAAGCAGCAGCAGGGGCAGCTCACTTGGTTTGCAGGTTTGAAGGTGAGCTATTTGGGTTGAGGCTTCTTACCTTACCTCCTCAAACAAATCCCCACCTCCCCACCAAAAAATCAGTTCCCTTATCTGTCATTTTTCTACCTCACAGCTGTCTGCGCTCAGGCCACAACTGAAGGTTTAATCTGCTCAGGTGCGTTGGAAAAATTACCTATAGGAGCCTCACTCCACTGCCCCTCTCTCCTTTTCCAAGCTGGCCAATGAAACCCAACACAGACACCTCGTGCATCAAGGGTTTGTTTCTCAGCATTGGAAGGATTCTTCAAAGGCAAACAAGAAACTGTTTCATTACATATTGTCAACACAGAACGGCCTACAAGGAAGTCAAATACTGCTCTTCTCTTCTGCTTTACAGTGGAGTCAAAAAGCAAGGCCAGCCATGGAGCCCTATTTTCACGGCACAGCTACAGCTGCCTCCCTGGGTGATGAAAACTATACCTTGATTTCTTTGACACAGAAATGCTTTTTTGTCATCCCAGACAAAAATACTGTTGTAAAAGGACCCCTGTTCCTATCCAGTATGGCAATGGCAATGTCCCTCAATTCCTATCAAATAATATCAGGTATTTTAGGCTTGATGTACATGACAGTCAATTCTCATCACAAACCCAAGGGCAACTTCTCTTTTCCAGTAAAACAAGGCTCTGGATATCACTGGAACTACCTTAGAGAGATGCATTCTGCCCCAAGGGCAAAGACAGGGGCATATAATACAGATGCTGATAGACATTGGAAAAAGAAGATCCATCCTTGAACCAGACAGAAGATGACCGAGGAGCAGCAAAATGCAGGAAGGTGCGTTGAGCCTAGACACAAATCAAAGGTAAAATTAACATACGCCAGGTAGCTATCTATCTCCACCATGGGAATCAATCTGTCTGGCCATCCAAGACTACAAAGGGAGCTCTGCTTTCCCCAGGCATTCCCACTTCCTTGTGTCCCAGAAGCAACCCTCTCCCTGAGTATCTGTTCAATAAAGAGGAGGTTGGGGTCAGCCCAGGCAGTGCCTCTGCACCTTGTAACCAGAAGGAAACCTCAGCACCAAGCTAAGGAATACAAGGTGTTTTCCCCACGAGGGTCTGAGATACCGTGCCGACAAACAGGATGTCTTGCCCTGGTTTTAAACCTGAGAAGAAGCAGGTCTAAGGCCAACACACAGTAGCATGGGTATCTCAATCAACAGGCCCCGCTAGTCAGTAACGTTCTTGTCGGCAGCAATTTTAAGAGGACGCTTTCCAAATGCCCATTCATTGGTCACCACTGGGATCCCTGCTCTCTCCCAATTACCATAACTGTTATTTTGTTTTTTGGGAGTCTGAAAACCTGCCAGGGAGGAATATATCCTGTCGGGACAGCAGCCTGCAGGGATTTGGCAGGCGGTGCTGTGAAGTTGAGCACCCTGCTCGTCCTGTTCACGCTGAGGAGACAACAGAGACTTGCGCCCAGCAAACGCCAATTTGCGAGCACTCCCCACTCGATTCAACCTAGCTACTGCAACGATGACAATGATGCACGTGATCCACCAGCAACACGGCTGCTCTAGCTTGCCTTGGGTCTAGTGGCTTGCAATGCAGAAAGCCAGAAATGGATTCAGGAAGTGTAGTTCACCAGGCCAGCAAGCGCGAATGCCGCGCTGTGGAGTTGGCTCAGACACTAACCTGCTGTGCAGCTGCGGACAAGCATTTCCATTTGTCTGTGCTTTCACCTCCCCATCTATAAAACAGGGATAATGCACTCACTCTCCTTTGCAGACTCGCATGGGGAGGGCTGCATAAGAGACAAGTGTTGTTATTAGCATGGAAAGGGTTACACAGCAAGATTTCTGCTCTCCTAACAGTGTGGTAAGGGTGATGCAGCAGCATCTCGGTGTTGGGAGGGAAAACACAAACACACACACATACACGCGCGCACACGCCTTTCCTTTGGAAAAGATTCAGGATGACTACATTTTTACTGTAAGTGTTTAGTAACTCTAGAAGTCCACAGCCCTCCTGGGTCCCACTAGGAGCCATGACACAGAAATGACCAATTATAACAAATGCTTCATGCACAAGTGAAAAAGGAAAGCCGGAAAACTTGTACCTGGGGGGGTAGGGCGTACAACAAATTCACTTGCGTTTCCCATTTAACAGAGCCTGGCTGCTATTTATTTAACAGTTTAAGAGTATTATTTTAGCCTTCCAGTTCGGTGTGTGTTCAGAGGCCATTCTGGGACGCCAGCCAACGTTGATTAAGGCAACTCAGAATAAAGAGAGGAGGCGGCAAGCGGGCAACAACGATTCTCTGGGAAGGGGTGGTGCGAGCTCTGGGCAGACACAGCTAAAAGGCTTACCTGTAGCTCCAAGCGCCACAGCCAACGGGAGTCAAGTGGGAAAGGGTTTGGGGAGGGGGGGGTGGCATACGGGACTGCTTTCTGACAAAGCAAAGCAAGACAGCCTTCCCTGCTATTGGGCAATTGGAGCAGAGAACAAGGACTGACGTAGGCTTGTTCGATGTTTACTGGCAAAGTTTCCTTGCTGCTTTCTGTGTTGTTGCTCCATCCAAGGCAAACAGCACACCGGCAGCACACAATTTCTCTCAGGAGATAGATAAGGAGGTGGGAAAACAAAGTGACAACCTATAAGCCCCGTCAACGCAGCCATCTGTCAAGCCCTTTTGATTTTGGGTGCCATCCTATTACTCCTCCGCACTTGCGTCAGGGGCTCTGGCGACCAGATGCCAGGCAGCAGCGTTTGCAAAGCAACATCCCCACCCACCTGCCTCTGCCTCACCTGCTGCTCTGCTCTTCTCTGCAGGGTGCGGTTACAGGCAGGTGTCCCCTGGGGGGCATTCCTCCTCTTCTGCACTGCGCAAGAACAAAAACCGCACGGAAAAGTCTTCTGGTCCTCTCCTTCCTGGCAAGCTGTTTCCATTGCTCTAACTGTATCTTGGCTGCTCTTCCTTGTGTACAGACTGTACCCCCAACTATGATGCTCTGCACAACAACACTGCAACTGCCTGCCTCGCTGCACCCAGGTCACAGAACAGAAATAACTAGCTGCAGGTGAAAACAAGCCCACCCACTAGCTAAACTTCCCCACGGTGGAGGTGTCCCAGTGGGGACTGAACAGCAATGGCCTAAATTCCCCGGATGAGGAAACTCTCCAGGACAACTGCATGAACGCTAAAGTAAGGAGCATCCATCAAGACGGGGTACCCTTTGGAAAAGTCAATTTTCTCATTCCTCTCCCCACCACATGCTCAAAGTTGAGCACAGAGTTCCAATTAGAGTCCCCCTCCTAAATCATACCCATTTTACAGATGCATAGACAGAGACTGTGTCACACATGTCATTGCAGAGCCCCTATTAGGAGCCAAGAGCCCTCAAACACTGCCAGTCCCCTGCACTAGACCTCTTCTGTAGGTTACAACCTCCGCAGGCTTTGGGCCAGGACTCTGTCAAATAACTCTGGGAAAAATTCCCAGACTAATGATGATATACCGGATCGTTCACCCAAAGACGACAAGGAGCCCAGAGCAAAGATCCCACTTCTTACTTTCTTTCCTTCCCAGGACATTTTCTTTTTTTTTTTTTTTTTTTTTTTTTTTTTTTTTTTTTT
>NW_017728992.1:188756121-188774085 GCF_001723915.1 Gavialis gangeticus | reverse complement strand
TTTTTTTTTTTTTTTTTTTTTTTTTTTTTTTTTTTTTTAGTGAAACGAAGCCAAGGAGTTGATACTGCCAGAAGCAACCTCATCAGGTACCAGGAGGCCAAAAGCCAGGGATCCAATCCTGGAAAGCTGAGAAAATCCTCTGTGTGCCTGGCACTTATCTCTTCGAAAGTAAGCAGAGGCAAAACAAGTCATGGTTGGCACCAGGGAAACTGTCACAGAAATGTGGATTTGTAAAAGGACTTGAAGCAGGATGACACATGCAATAGATCATACACTTGGCCTAGGTAAACTCTGCAACTGCCAAGAAAGAAACAGATGCCATGGCCATCGTAAAGCAGTCAGAAGCTTTGACAACTCTCACTAGGTCACAATCCACAATGCTCTCCCAGGTTGCCGCCGTCTTACAGCACTGCCAGGGTTCAAGCCCAGGGCCTGAGCAAGAAGCCTGAGCGCACCGATTTGCCACGTGAGAGAAGCTTCTCTCCGTGACGTTTTGGAGGAGACGGTACAAATGGATGAGGTCAGGGTTGAAGGCGAGTATCATGCATTCTGCAGATAGTAGACAGTTGTTTCTTCTCTCAGAAGGAATCCCTCCTGCACACTCCCAAATGCTGTGGTTTAGATGCAGATCATTTTTTTTTTTTTTAGGTTAACTGACGTCAAACAGTGCAATATGAAGGATTTATCTTTTTCAGTTATAGAAAGACAGTATAAATATGGCCAAATCCTTACCTGCCTTACTATAACTCAGAGGTCACAGGCAGTGTTGGTCCTATCAGCCAAGTTCTCTGCACATGTTATAGGTTTTTTCTCCCTCCTCCACTCCCTTTGCGTGCTGACCTCCTACTTGATTTTAATGCAGAGACATTTTATAACCCCTCAATTCCTTCACTCATGCCTGGGGCTGGGTACATATATATCAGTTACTCCCCCCCCATTAGGTTTTCCAGTTTTCAAAAGGTTACTTTTTCCCCTTAATGATGCCTAGAAAATCCTCTGACACTTGGGAATAACTTGGACGCTGTTCAAAAATCATCACTTTCTATGAGACAGAAATGCTGAGTGCAATGGCTCCCAAGGATGACCCGTTACTATTAATGTAATTACTACTAGGTACCACTACTAATGCTGCTGAGTGCCACTGCTGAAAAGGGTAACACTGTGAAAAGTTACCTGCCACCGCATTTAGCGCGTTTGGGTGGTGAATTTTTTTTCAGCTGAGACAGTGACTGGTCATCACGTGAGAGAGGTGCCAGTTTATCTGCTGTCACAAGATCCCTCCCTCTACTCACGTGAAGGCACAAACCCTTTCTTACACTAACAATGATATCCACTGCCTGGTTTGTAACTTGTGGCATGCAAGCTGCCTTGCAACTGCTGCCTGGTTGCATTGAGAAATACTGATTTGCAAGCAGAGAGAGATACTTCTTACTAGTTGTTTAATAAAGACTTGATTCTCAGTGCAAAACAGTCCAGGGGAGCCTCCACTTTCTGTTGGTTTGGGTCTATGAGAATAAGCCTTACCACTGAAGTTTCCATAGATGCAAAGGAGCAATTTGGCTACAGGATCAGGATCAACAGGTGACAGATATATGTAGTATGTCACCCAAGTATCATTCTGGTCACAAAAGTTATTTCCCAGTGCTGGCATCCAGGATTGTCACATTTGCTGTCCAACTTGAAGGATGGCTGGCAGCAATATGCTAAGGGATTCTCTTCTCGGCAGCAAAGAAGAGGGAAATAACTGTTATAAGCCAACCCTCAGCGCACCCCATGCAAAAAAAAGCACCTCACAAGAGGCAGCAGTGGTTCTTTAGCATCTGTAAAGGTATGGAGCCATTGCATAGTGTTATCAGGCTGTTGTAGGACTTCCCTGCCAGAGTAATGGGTGTCACGTGTAGGGGAGGAGAGACTCTAAATGAAACACAAAGGAGCTGATCCAGACCAGAACCAAGCCCCCCGGGACCCTTTCCATTGGCTTCTAGGGGCTGTAGAATAAGGCCAAAGACAGAAAGACCCACAAGACTGTATCCGACTCTGCAGAGAGCTGCTTTAGAAAAGATTTAAAGGGTGGGGATCCACAAAATGGTATAACCCAAAGATAGAAACCAACACATAAAGGAAAAATCCACTGCTAGCAAAGTCATCCATAAAGCAGACGCCTGCAAGAGCAAGGGAAAAAGAGCCATTTGTGGACAAAACCCCATGGCAGTTAAAGCCATTCTGAGTCCCAAAAATACCCAACTGACTCAGCAGGCAGGTTTGCCAAGAGGGAAGACAACCTCCCCCCATCCAGAGGGATTCCTCAAATTCCTTAAGGCTGAAAGCAAACCTCTCACTAAACTCTGCAGCAAGAAATGGGGCCAGGAGACTGCAGAGGGGGCACTTGGACTGGCGGCAGCAGCACGGCTTTAGTATCTGCCAGGCTCCTCGTGGGGTCAAAAGCAGTAGGTGCGTTGGGATTACCAGATTGTATCACTGCATCTCTGAGCAAGAAGTTTCCTTCTCCACAGGGGACTGCAATGTCAACAGGCACAATGTGGTAACCTTATTTAACCCTGCTGCTGAAGGTTCATGGGGCTAAAGTCCGTGCCTTAAGGTTAGCTGCATGCAAACACCCCTTGGGAACGCGGGGCGCTGGTGGCGCCGACATCTTTTGTGCATCTGAGTGAGATGGGATAAACAGTTCCTACACCAGCAGCTCCGGTTGTAAATAAGATGCAGGTTTCAAGGCTAAACACGGGTCTCTTCAGTCTATGCAGTCAGCCACTGCTTGCCCCCTCATTTATTTCACATGCATTTGGAGCTTTTCAATTACTTAGTCAAGTACGGTATAATCTGTGCTGAAAATCCTTGGTTTTCAATGTATGCTTTAATGGCAGAACTCATTTCCCATGGCTGTAATTCAGTTTTGAAGGGACAGGTGCATCATGGAAGGTAAACAACATAAAATTAGGAGCTAATCAGAAATGAGAGCCTTTTGACAAGAGTATCTGACATCGCGAGGGGACAAATGTGAACCAGGTTGTATTGTGACACGCTTTTAAAGGGGAGACACAACAGCAGACAAAACACAGAGGTAGTGAGGGAGGCGCCGTCCACCTCTGCACAGGTGCATCGGATGATAAAACACACCGAGATAAAAGGCCACTTTGGTGTTTTCAAAATGTGGGAGTCTTGAGTCAGGCCTGGCCATAGCTGAGCAGATTTTTCCCTGCCTATTTAAAACCTGGCTACTGTCAGAAATCATTGGATTCAAGAGAGGTGACAAATGTTGAGTCCTTTCTCATAGTGGGGAGGTTGAAAGCACCCCTGGGGAGTGGAAAGCCCATGGAAATTCAATATGCACTGTTGAAAACCCTGACCCAAAAGCTTTAAGTGGAGCACCTTAAGAAATACGGTTATCGAGCATTGCTCCATCCATCCTCTTGCCTTTGCCAACTATGGGTCTCCTCCGTGCCCAAAGGAAGTATCCTGTAACTTCACCTACCTCAGTCCTCACACAGCTGGGTCCTCGATTACATCTGGAGAGGCGCCCTCAGCCAAGATCTTTAAGACTCCACTTCCAGCACTTAACACCACTCGGATACTTGGCTGGAAAGGCTCACCTGGCCTTTCCAGCCAAAAGAAATTTGAGCAACAATTTCTCTCAACATTTTGTGCAAGCCTGGGTATAGTTACCTGGAAACGCCAGTAACCCTCTGAATGCACCCTTTCTAGTTCTGCTGGACAAAGTCTTCTTCCCCCTTTGTCAGGCCACCTATGTAAAGCTCTCGCGTGCTGCAATACTGCCTTGCTTGCTACCTGCCACCTCCAGCCATCTCAGCTACTAGCTCTGTCCTCTCCCTGTTGCACTCAGACCTCCCACTATTACGTACGTACTGAACAGGAACTGCACTGCCACTCGCGGTACACTGGGGGACTTGTCAGCACAGGTAAGCATCTTTTTTTTATTTTTTATTTTTTGGCAGGGGGAGTGGCGGTATTAATATCTACCAAAATCTCACCTGTAAGATCCTTGGGCAGGGACTACGTCTGCTTTTTCCACTGGAAAGCATCACTGAGCACCACTGTGTTCAGCTCTTATGCAAGCTTAAACAGCATTCAGCTCTTATGCAAGCTTAAACAGCAACAAGACATGAGTTTATAGCAGGAAAAAAATCTGTCCTGGAAAAGGTCAGGCCTATCCCATAGGTCTTGATGCGTATGAGCTCCCTGTCGAGATCCTTTTATGCTCTCCTACCGCTTTCAAAAGCAGCACACACTGCGATAGCTTTGGTGTGCTCTTTTTATATTCTCACTAAGCAATGCTAGCACACCCTTTCTTTCCGGGCTAACGCCTTGCTTTCCCCTCAGGGCTCCAGTTAGAAGCTGCCAAAGGGCAGAGTAAGCTCTGCACTTACACCTCATGCTTTTCATTAAATGCTAAGTATCAACTCAAATCATTGCAGCTTTCACAGCCAAGGAGGATTTCCAGTGGTCACAACAAAGAGTTAGCCCTAGAATAAATACTATTACTGTCGGAAGGAAGTTACTAGAGTAAACGTTCAAGGTTCAGAGAGACGGGAGGAAATGGTCTGCTTGCAACGTAGCAAGACATGTCCAATGGGCGGTCAACTGAACCACTTCAATCCCGAATGGCAAGCACACTGCAGCACTCCGGCCATCTGTGCTCCAAAAAGCTGCCGAGAGTCCCAGAGGATTTGGAGATTCAACCTAAGCCTTGCAGAAGAGGGCAGCAGTCAGGGGATACCAGAATTTGGAAAGAAATAGCAAAGATGCCTGGCTGGAAGGGACCTCACATGACCCTCCAGACCAGGAGTGGCCAACCTGTGTCATGGGTGTCAAAAGTGGCATGGGGCAGCCTTTGTGTATAGCAGGAGATCAGGAAGGGGCCAGGCAGCATATTGGCAGATAGGGCAGAGAAAATAAATCAGCAAATTGGACAAGAAACACAGCGAAGGAAGCAGTAAGCAGAGCAGAAGATCAGGCAGAGGAGGAGGATGGAGCGGAACTTGGGGAGGGTGCAAGGCTGATTTGTTTCATGCCTACCTAAAAGGCAGGCAATGCTCTAGGCCAGCGTTCCTCAACCCATGGGTTGCAAGAATATTTCAAAGGGCCATAAGCCGTGGCAGACCAGAGGAGCAGTGTGAAGGCGCCTGCCCCTCCCAGTGGGGGAAGGGGGTAGGGGAGAGTCACACGGCTGGGCTGGTGACACTAGGGCTGGTACCCGTGCTTGCAGGAGCAGGATGGCCAGGAGACGCTGCTCAGGGGGTGGAAGGGGCTGTAACCAGGCTGCCTGGCGCGGCAGCCCAGCCCAGGGCAGGCGGGTGCCACAGGCCTCTCCTCCCCCCTCCAGCCCATGGCACGGCTGGACTCACTCCACTACTGCCCATGTGAGCCGGACCCAGGGCCATCAGAGCCACTGTGCTCCGGCCTGAGCGGGAAGGGGGCAGCTGGGGGACCCTCCAGCTGGGCTCGGGGGAGCAAAGGGCTGTGGGTCGGGAGTGAGGGATACCAACACAGCCCAGGTGGGCAGGGGACTGGGGGTCGGGTGCTGGCAGGGCTGGGGGCTGTGCATTGGGACAGGCCATAGATCTTTGCAAATAGGTCCCAGTAGGAAAAAGGTTGAGAACCACTGCTCTGGGCAATCCACCTCTTTTTCCAAGGCAGGATCAACTGTACCTAAGCCCACACTACATCCTTCCTAAAGTTCACTGCCCAAAACTAACCTGTGTACTCCAAATGGAGGCTTCCACCTGTCAGGTGAGGAATAATTACTTCTGTGCCTTAAAGACCACTCTTGAGATTTGCCACTGTTTGCAAAAGTATCGCACTGGTAGTTCAGTCTGTGATCAACTATAGCCACCAGACCCTTTTATGCTGTGCTGCTCCCGATCTTCCCATTTATCTTCTTTTTCAGTGCAGGGCTTTGCATTAATCTTTACCAAATTTCATCTCGTTGATTTTGTACCATTTTCCCAACCTAATCTTATCCTCCAAAATGTTTGTGATCCACCCATCTTAGTGTCATCCAAAATTTTTTTTTTTTTTTTACAAGTGTACTCACTGTTCCATCAAACTTGTTCATGAAAATATTAAAACTGGACCCAGGATAGGTCCTTATGAGATCCCACTTCAAAACCCCTCTCAGTGCGACAGAAAACCACTGGTAACTATGCTGAAGGCCATTTTGCAAGCAGTTAGGCAACTATTTTATGAGTTCATCTAGAGCAGAGGTTCCCAAACAGCGGTACGCAGACAACCTGCCAGTGGTACAGGTTAACATACTTATTATAATTACTTTATTTCACAAAAATTTGCTGGTGGTACTTAAGATTGTATCATTTTAAATTGGAAGTGGGCAATCTGTCAGAGTTTGGGAACCGCTGAACTAGGCCATACTTCTCCGATCTGGGCATGTCGACATGAGTCAGTTTTAAAAAAAAACAGTCGAGCCCTGATCTCCTCCAGGGCAGTACCATTTCAAAGGAAATTATATTGGTTTGAAGTGATTTGTTCGTACCGAGCTTCCGCTGTATATTATCACCTTATCTGCAAGTGCTTATAAACCAGTTGTTTATTAATTTGTTCCAGTATCTTTTGCAGTACCAAGGTTAAGCTAATTAGCCTACATTTCCCCATGTCCTGTTGTCTTCTTTCCACTCCCTGCCCCCTTCCTTAACAGCAAATCCTTGTTTGCCCTACTTCAGTCCTTTGCCCCAACCCCAGTTTTTCACAAGGTATCTTTGAGAGCTGCTAATGGTTCAGAAGCTGCTTTTGCTAACTCTTCAATGATTACTCAGTGAATTGGAAAGGACGCAGCGAGGTGACAAATTTGCACTCTTGCTGGCCCTACTGTAAATAAACAGCAAACAGAAGGGGTCCGTCTTCAGGGCCAACAACCTGACTCCTTCACGGAGCGGGGGAAAAGATTAGCAGGTGAATGGACGGAAACTGCTTCGGCTTCCTGTCATCTGAATAAAATGGAGGCATGTACAGGGTGAGCAGCGCACACCCACGTGTGAACTATTTTTTTTCATTTGATTTGTCTCTGGAAGACCAAGTTCACAAAGATAAAGATCTGTTGCTTCTTATGGATGCGTCTTGGCATCCTTCCTCAGGTGGCCCAAGGAGAAAAACCTGTGTCTTTGGAAGGCGTCATCAGACTCGGTCATCATTGAGATGAGAGATCCGGAAACGTAACAATTCTTAGAAATGTTCAGTGAGAAAAAGAAACGAGGAAAAAAAGAAGCAACAACTAATGGTACTCAGCCAAGGAAGACTGCCATGGTTAGAGGGAAGGAACAAGATGAAGCCCTAATAACCCTAATAACTCTCCATGGACCTTTTTTTGCAACGCTTGGTTTGCTCCTAAGTGGTCCGATTTGGCTAAGAGGAGCCAGAGGACACGTGTGTCCCTATGGAGTCTCATGCAGACCGTGTAGAGGGCAAAAGGCAATGTAGATGCACAACACCCTACATGGCTGCTAACAGGGATGTGAAGGGTTGAAACATTTCAGACCTTGTTCCTATGTTGAAGACTAGATCTTTTTCTGGGCAAAAGCATTTTGCAGTTGTTTACAGCTGTCTTAAGCCTTGGTTTCTTAGAAAAATCTTGGTTATATCCATGAAAAAAAAAAAAAAAAAAATCAGACTAATGCTAATGAAAATGACCATATTTTTCCGCAATCTTATCTCCTCCCATTCATTTTCACCAATCAGTTTATGATAGTGGAAGTCAATGGTGCATAACATTTAAGCAAGGGAATACTCTCTCGTTGATATTTCACTCTGTTGAACCCATGCCCTAGGAGCTTATAAATACAATCCAAAGTCCCAAAGTATTCACAATAGTCTAACAAACAAGAGCCTTTAAATTTTAAAACCCAAACACGGTCTCTGTTTTTTAAAAACACTGTATTTTATGGAGTCATGGTTCCAAAAGATACCAGAGGAATTTGAAGGAAATTAAAATAAAATAGAGGAAGTATGGGGAGAAAGCAGAATAACACTTCAACATTTTTTCCAGAGGAAACGAATAATCACTTGTTATTAAGTGATAAATCACAGGCCCCAAGAAATGGCATTGTCTGTGATCTATTTTTAATTAGAAAAACGCCCAAGCTGCTGGCACTGAGGTCTGCTAGAGCGGCTGGACATTTGGATGAGTTGGCGCTCTGAAGAAAGGTGGTGGTCACAGACCATTGTAATTTTTATATCTGCCACCAAATCAGACAAAATTAGTACAGAAAGCAGTGCAGAGCAGTGCATCGGGACACATGCTCGTGCACAAATGCTCGCGCTAGATTTGCCTTACCATCAAGGGCTGCTGTATAAATATCACATAGGGACACAAATATATGGGCTGGAGATCCAGAGAAAAAAAAAAAATGAGGAAGTAAGTGTTATTGCTCTAGGACTGTTTATGATTTTTTGATGCAAGGAAGGTATACCAAAAAGTAGCTCAGTTTTCAGGCAAGTGCATTTTCCAGGGCAATGTTGTTATCTATAGCCCTCAGAAAGCACATCTGTGACAGTGACCCAAAAGGGAGGAATAGGTCCATCACCACACTGCATCCTTCGAGTGCAATTGCTGCGCATGGGCTTCCAGTGAACAACGCACCTGGGGAATAGCAAAGTATCTCCGAGATGCATCCAAAAATTCTCTGCCACCTTTCCCTGGGGCCCTCGTTCAGAAAGGGCATTTTCAAGGAGCCTACAGACACCGCTCTGTCACTGCAGCACCTCCAGCTCAGGCTGATAGACATGATGCACAGCACTTCAATGGCATGGTTAAACCCATTTTGTTTCAAGAGCAACAAACCTTGGGTTCCTAAGACAAAGCAACGCCGGCCTTCGAAATGAGCAGCAAGGCGGCACGTGAGAGCAGAGGAGTTGGCAGGTGCGAAGGAGGGAGGAAAGCACAAAAAAAAAAGATAAAGCCACACCAACAAGGTCAAGAACACTTATTTGGCAAGCACCAGCACCCCTTTTCCAGGGAAGCAAATCAGTTGGAGAACATCCCACTCATCCGGGAGCAGCCCTATGATGTGCATCAGACTAGCATTGTTTAGTGAAGCAGCAAAAGGACTAATCTGCCTCCACTAGCATTCCTGGGATGGATAGGCAAGGGCAGGGCAGGGCCGTGTAGATAATCTCTGCATACCTCTCAGCCTCCTAACGCGGGAATGCATGATGCAAGCCAGTGCACAAGATGCACACCACCTCCAGGGCTTTCTCATGCACAAGGGAGAAGGGAAAAGAGAGAGAATTTGTAATACCAGCACATAATAAATCTGCCTCGACTGACCATTTGGTGATTCTGGTTCCTGTGGACTTACTAGTGAGAAACCACATTCTGCCTGGATGCTGAAAACCCTTTGAGGTCCATCTGTGCTAACAGGACACTTATCAGTAGGAAGGGAGAGAGCTGTTTAATGACACTTGATGTCAAACCCGATGGAGACTAAAGCACGGTGCAAGCCCAAGTGTCCCCTTACTGGAGAGACGTCCGAGCTGGAAATTTCAGCCACACAACCAAATTCCTCTAAAAACTCAGAGATGTTCTGAACAGTTTAGCTTCAGGCCCATCTCTAATCATTAACTGTGCTAATCTATAGATCTCTCATTTAAGTCACACTCAGACCATAGTTATACTCCCCCACATAAATGAACTTTTTAACTAAGGTTGGAGTTCACAAGAAAGTGGGAGCAGATTGCTGACCCAGACAGCGCCTTCAGCTTAAAGTGCATGAGACCAAGAGCTCATACAATATGTTGTCCCTCATTTTGGTAACTTATTACATTGCAATTCAGCACCTTAATTTAACTTTCACTGAGCTGGGGTGGGGAAAGACTTATTATCCCATTGCTCAACTCACACAATGCTCTTTCAAAACACAAGGTTTTTTTTAATAATAAAAAAACTTCATCGTTCTGACTAACTATAAACATACATAATATATAAGGGCCTGTGTACAGTTCACAGTCCTACAACATTATTTGAAAAAGTCTCTTATAATATATCAATATGCTGGTCTCGTTTATTGTATGCCATTATGCAATGAAGCGTAAAAATGTATTAATCATGGCCTTCAAAAATGCAGGCATCTCCTCTGAGGTTTAAAGTAACCATTTGGAAGGAAAACTTCCAGGAGCCAGGGGGACTGACAACACTGGAGACTAAAGTCCATCTTCTCAAAGGCCAAGTGTATCCCAGTATATCCCTTGGACAGCTGCCTCAAACCTAAATTAAAATATTTTATTCTTCATGGTTGTCTAGGGATTGTTTCAAGGAGCAAGAACTAGATTTGGTAGAAAAATCAGAAGACAAATAATAATAATTAAAAATACAACAAAGAGACTTCGTTGAGTCTGTGTCGCAAAACTGACACTCCCTTTAGGTATCAATTCAATCCTGACTCGAGTTTTTGCAGAAACAGACAGCTGAGATTTCAGCCCCATCTCCCACTTCCGGGATATGCAGGAGCTGGCAGTCGATCATTCAGTAAGCAGCTTTCCTCCAGCATAAAGCACCTCATTGAAAATGTGAACCCTAGGTGGGGGATGCCTGCTCCAGCACAGACAGACAAGTGAAACTCCCAAGAGCTCAAAAGTATGCATCCGTTACACACACACAGTTCTACACTCAAAACATACTACCACACACACACATATAATAGTGGACATGTATATATGTATATACACTTATGTATGCATTTATTAATTTGTATCAAGGAATTTGATTTTTTCCCTCTCCTCTAAAGGTGCTGCAGCCAAATGCTACAAGGGACAACTTTTCTCCACCCAATTTACCCCATGAAATCACCAATATTTAGGGTGGAGAGGGAGAGGATGCCTTCTGCCAAAGAAAGTCATGCAGCAAAAATGGGCTGTTTTCCATGTTAGAAGTTTTCATAGCGATTTACAAAGCAAAATACTGCAAGATCCCCTTGGCTGGAAGGCGCTACAGACATGTAAGATTTCAAATCAATTAAAACCCTCCTTTTAAATTCGGCATGGCAGTCAAAGAAAGCATTTATAGGGAGAAAACCTCAAGCCTGTGGCCGCATCCAAACCAAACAGGACCGCTCTCTTGGAGGCTCAGAAAGTGGTTTCCATGAGTTGGCACCCAAGGAATTTCTTGTTTATCTTAGGAGTCCCTCCACCCCGCTTGCTTTGCTGTGGCCCCCCATTAATCTTCCCCTCTCATTGGGGGGAGGCGAGGACACGCTGCGCATGAAGCAGCAGTTTGCTGGGCCCGTTCCCAGAACATCGTGCAGCTGTCAGGCAGCCCAGAACGCTACAGGTTGCGACAGCCTCGAGCAAAATGATGTAAGCAGTCAGGATGAGGAGGGAAAAGCCCGAGAAAAGCATGCAAAATATTTGGTTGGAAGGCCTCTTCCTTCTCTAGCCGCGAACTGCAAACCTGCCTTTTTTTTTTTTCCTCCTTAAGTTATGCAGCTCAAGATAAGACTAATAAAATCGCATGTCTCAAACCACAGGACGATAGCCAAGGGGGTCAGACAAGGAATTTGCCCAACTGGCTATTCACTACATGGTACAGTTAGCTAAAGTTGGCGTAACCAGCTTCTCCCCTTGCTCCAAGAGTCAGGGAAAGCAGTCCCTGCTGCTGGGAAAGCAATCCACCCTGATGCGTCAGTCTGGTCCTCCCCGGCGAGGCCTTCTCTGAATGGGTTTCTTCTCTTCAGTAATATTAGAAAAACACTTCATCACTGAGAAATGCCTAGTTTCTAGTCAGGCCCTCCAAGGCAGCTAGCCTTGCATACTCAGGGCTGGGCCAACTGTGATTAAACGGAGGCAAGCTGGCAGGGATTCTCCAGGACGAAGCAGCCTCATGGGCAATGGCCAGGAAAAGACAGGTATTCATTCACTTTATCATTTTAGAAAGGAGAGAGGGAGAGAAGCAGGGGTTCAGCTAGGATCATTTTTCATCAGTGATCCCAAACCAGCATGCAGCAAAGGTCCTTGCTCCTATGAAAAGCATTCATGTCCAACTCTTCTTTGGTACCTCCGTGGCCCTTTATACTGTGGTACCTGAGCACCTTGCAGTCTTTAGCCTGGCAGTAAACCTGTGGGATAAGGACCGATCATTATCCCACATTAGTGACCCAAAAAGGCTAACTTGGGAACATCCGCACTGCTAGCAGAACTCTTGCAGAAACACAAGGCACATCCACGCCAACTTCTTGCTAACAAGTTCAGGTAGCAAGAGCAATGAAACCCTGGTCACATGAGCTTCAGGGGTAGCATACAAGCCCACCGAGGGTCCTAGGTACTTACATGGTGGGCTGAGAGCTGGCCTGTAGTTCTGGTGTGGAAAAATGTTGGGGCAGGCTTAGTGTGAGCATGCTTTGCTGCAAAGTGTTGCTATTCATTTCATGATCAGGACACCTATGTACCTTTTTCACCCCAAGGCTGGACCTGGCAGCAGACCACAGAGACTGTTGTCTGATCGTCTCCCCATGACACGATGCTTAGTTTTGCTGAGTGAAGTGTTTAGTCCCTGCCTTAATTACTATAGTTTTGTAACAGTAATACTGCAACTATGGTTGACTGTGCCCAAGGAGTGAGGCTCTGAGAAAAGTTGGGGGACAAAAAAGGGCAGCTCCAGGGAGGACAGAGAGCTGGAGAAAGGGTTGTGCCACAAATCACTGGGGAAGCCAGGGACAGGCAAGAGCTAGGGTCTTGAATACTGGAAGCTTGCCCCTCAAGGAGCCATGCCGGGGCTGGCTTTAGGGTGTCCTTGGGGAGAGGGAGACTGAATAAGGCTTCTTCTTAGGGGGTCCTGTGGCTGGGGCATGATTCGTGACACTAGCTCCCACTGAGGTCTGAGCTACTTAAGTTCAAGTAAGTCTCCAAAAACATGTATCAAGCAAGCAAGTCCTGACTGCAGGAGAATTATTCAAAACCCGTGCATCAGCCCAGCTCCTCCAGCTGATCCAAAGACATCCTCCGCTAGCTCACTCCGACAGTTGTGAACTTTAAATTTATTGCGTCTTCTGCACAGACCAGTTCCCAAACAGTGGGAGCTAAATATTTATAAAACAGGCTCTGTTTATTTAAATTTGCAGTCTGCACATGCGAAGCCCAATGTGCTCAAATCCTGAAATGACAGCTGATTACAGAACACGGCATGAACATGCAGGATGGCATTTCATCCACCAGGCATTTCGCCTGGACACTTCGTGCTGTTGGTGGTGGTGTGTGGTGTCCTTCACTACTGTTAACGTTGCTTCGGCTAGGGCACGCTGCTATGTTTAGTCTTCCCAGCCGCGCTCAAGTGCAAGACGAGAGTGCCTATTTACCAACAGCAGCAAAAGCCTCAGAGTCTGGTTTCAAGAAAGCAACCTGTAAACAGAGCTGGTGATTGTGGCATGGACAGGATGTGCTTTGAGGATGGCTTTGCTAGCAAGCCTTGTTTAAGCCTTCTCTGTAGGAACCGACTCCTTCGTTGCAGGCATATACACTGCCTGGACAAGAGCAGCACAAAAGTGGTTTCATTCTGGCATCAAAACATTACCTTTAATGGTTCTCTCCCGAGGCTCAGATCCTGCAGTATGGTGCTTACCTGTGTCTATCATAGGAACAGGTACCACAACACGAGGGGCAGCCCCCCTATTTCTACACTGAGACCCTCATGATCTTTAATGCATTTATCTCACAGTCTCTCAGTGAAGGAGAGCATTGCTATTTTCCCCATTTTACAGATCAGCAACTGAAAAACTACAAAGCTAAGGCCCAAAGTCTTAGAAGCAGGCACTAATCTGCTCAGCAACGGACAGCTTACGTGACTCAGGTCTCAGGTTTACAGATAAGAATTGCCATTTACTGGGTCAGACCAGTATCCTGCCCAGCATCCTGTGTCTCTCGGTGGCAAAGAACGGATGCTGAATGGGAGAGTGAACAAGGTATGACCAAGTTATTTCCCACCCCTTCCTCTTTCACTTGCAACCTCCTAAAATTTAAGGTTTGAAATACCCAAAGTTAAGCCAGCTTTCTCACCCCTTCCTAGCAAGAGGCAGGTAAGTCAAGCTCCATTCAGTATATAATGGCTTTTTGCTTGGGGCTATAAAAACTAAAGCCAACTACATATGTACACATTAAAACATGACTAGGTCTGTCAAGCATCTTTCAAGACAAAGTGATGTACTACAGTACAGAAGAGTTAATAGCAAGCAACCTTTTCAACTATGTTCTGTCCCCCCCACTTTAAATTTCTCAATTGGACCTACTGTACAGAGTAATGATGCCACAGCTGCAAATTCACCTCACTTTAAGATTATTTCCAACCCCACTGCATTATGCAAACAACCTAATTCAACAGGCATGCCCCATATGTACAGCTGAAATATGGAAGTTTAAAGGGGTTTGTATAGTTTCGCACTCGCCAAAAAAGTACATACTACTGTAGGTGGGCGAGTGGTAAAGAAAATAGCCATGATACTCCGATAATCTGGCACTATATAGTTTGGCGCTCTGTGCCTTCTTCCAGTTACACTGAGCCTTGCAAGACTACTACAGAAGCATCTGCACTACTGCAGTTACCTGCTGCACACGGCTATGAAGCAAAAGGGAACTGGAGAGCAAGACACAAAATAAAACTCAGATGCTGCATGTATCATTTGATTTATCAAGTCAAACTAAAAAAAAATCTCTCTGTGTTCTGCCTTTCCTCAAGGTATGACACAGAAGACATTATCTATCCATTTGGGGTTCCTGGGTTGGAGGTGAATACATCCCATTCCCCAGCACAGCAAGAAGCATTCATAAACCTTTTTCTGAAGGCCATAAAAAGCAGGCCAGGCCAAGTCAAACTGAGATCCAGCTATCCAGTATAAATGAGAAATGATTGATTTTATGCCTCAGCACTAAGTGGTATCAAACTCAAGTCTGCATGCTGCTATATCAGTCATGCAAATAACCATGATATTGCAATGTGTGCATATGACCGCATACCCTTTTCTCATGTAGGCTTAAAAGAGTGCATGCACATGTACACACACACATGCGCACACACACACAGAGCACATGTTTAACTGGTTTCCTGAATCAGGGTTCTTTCTATGAATATACATGGCTGTGCCCACACAACAAAGCAAAGCAATTCCAACATAAAAGATTAAAGAGAACATTAAATCATGTAGGAGGCTGGAAATAATGGCAACAGCTTTCATCAGTAAAACCCAAATTACCCACTCTGCACAGAGCCTCTCATCTCCTACAGAGCAAACAAAGCTACTTATTAGAGAGATGCCTTCACCATAATCTGACTTTAACAGAAACAAGAAAAGCCAGCGCTGCTTTCAAATGTTTTATTTTTCTGGCTCTCCGGGGATAGATCAATTGTCGGAAACACATGCCTTGCTATAAAGAAGGGGAAAAAAAAACAAAACAAAAACCCACAAATAATTGAGCTGAATGACCATCTGCCGGAGAATGCTGAGTAATAGGATATAGCGATAATTCTGCCTAGGCCCACTGAACTGACTGCTGCTTTTCATGTTGGCCACTGTCTGGAACGCTGCTCTGCCAAAAGACGGCCTTAACCAGAAGTACGACTGCACGACTGTATGACCAATAAGCCTTCAAAACCACAGCTGACTGCCCTCCAGCATCATCCATGTAGTTAACTCTATAAGGGATCGGTCTTCTACACAGACACGACCAACGTGAAAAATACAACTAATATTTTACTGGAACAAAAGAGAGACTCCTCTATTCATTTGGATACTAAAAATTACACGGGGGGTTCCTCCAGACCAAAGTGCTAAATCCAGATATCCTTTACACAAATTGGAAGATATGAAGCAGTCGCTGATAACAGGCACTATAACAGCACGTTGTATTAAAGGACTCGGTCAATATGAGATGGCTCAGTAACAGGAGAGAAGACAGGTTAGAGGGAGATGGAAAGGTCAGTGACTCTTCATGCAGCGGTCACAGGAAGGCTGGGGAGGGAGAAACAATCTTGGCTCCAGTTCTCTGCTGTCATCTGTGCAATACAATCCTAAGAGCAATTTTTCTGTTGTAGCAAAGGGACTAGTGAATGAAAGAGGAGTAATAAATAGTCAAAATGTTATAATACCTGCACATTTAAGTGGCACTCCTCATCAACAGAGTGCTTCAGAGAATTAGCCTTCACATCTCCATAACATCCTGGGAAAGTAAACAGTATTAGAGTGATGATGAACGTGTAGATAGCACTGGTTTTCTAACAGGATTTGAAAGTCCATGATTATCAGAGGTGTGGAGGGCTCCCCAAACCAAATTCAAGCCAGGTTAGCTAGTCACTCACCTCTGGGCCCTGTGTCCCTACAAGATAGGGTTACTATACATCCAGGTTTTCCTGGACACGTCCTCTTTTTGGGTCCTCCCATCTGCGTCTGAGCAGTTTTTTAAAATATTAGCAAATGTCTGGGATTTTGCTCTGCCTCTGCTTTGCGGCACTTCCTATGGGCTCGCCCCAGGAAGGAGCTGCTTCGGGTCGGGAGTGCAGGGTACTGTGGGTAAGGGAGCAAGGGGCAAGGTATGGACATATCACTGTCCCCCAGTCGTATACCCCCTTCCCCTCCTTCCTGCTCTCTCCTCCCCCCAGCAGGTGTCCTCTTTTTTGAGACTAGAAATATGGTAACCCTACTACAAGAGAAACAAGAGTCTACCAGGCTAAGAAGGTGGCAGAAAGCCAGCAGCTACTTCGCAATATGCCTACTCTGATTGTGCCCACTTCTCTAAGTTGGTATCCAAACCAAAACAGCTCTTCCCTATGCGAACAAAAGGTGTTATCCTATTTGTCTGCTTTTGTACGCACATTGAGGACATTAATTAACTTACACTTAAAAGGAACTTGGAAGCTGGCAAGGATACAGTGCGATGATCCTCTCAGCCCACTCAAATTTTCAAAACCAGATACAGAATGATCTCTATATGTAGTGCCCGGTAACACTGAGAGTCAAAGCCAGTTAGTCTGGAAAAGCTATTGAATTTTAACAGACACACAAATTCCACTGGAGTCACAATTTTTTTTCCTTCCTTGCCTGCACTTTAACAAACTACAAATTCCAAAGAAGTGAAGAAAGAGAAACTGAGGATGATATGAATAAATTCCGGAGAGTCTTCAGCATTATTTTAACTAAAAAGGAATTTCCTTTCTAGTCATCCAAAGACAAAGTAACCTAACTCCCGTGTGTTACAAGTGTGTAATGCTCATCTGTGGGATTTCTTTTTCTGGCACCATGCCTTTTTAATAATGCAAAATTTAAAAAGCTTACTATTGATAAGCAGAACACACATTAGGAATTGAGAAAGTTAACTAGGAACCAGGTCAAAAAGAGTAAGGGCTTGTCTTCACAGGGAAGCTGTTACAAACCAAGCCAGGGTGTGAATCTGAAGTGCAATTAGTATTCCTCACCATCTTCCAAGGTGGACACACTTACTTAGCTTTTTTGGGATTTAGCACAGGGCTGTTCAAGCAGCCCCAGCAGCTGCCTCTTCCACTGCCGCGTGGCAGGGGTGGGTCTGTGCACCACCTACGCATCCTGGCAGGTGGGATGCGCTGCCACTGTAGACCACATACCAGGGGGGAGAAAGGGGCTATCCCCACAGCATGTGGCCCATGCTGTATGGCATCACCAATGGCAGCCCCTGACCATGAAGATGGGCAACCCTGATTTAAGTGTAAACCGCTTCCGAAGTGGACTGAATTACACCACATTCATTCAAAAGGCACTCTTCCTGCATGAATGTGCCCCTGGAAAGCTGGTGGGGATGGTTATTCTGGGTTATTTCTGTTTGCAGACCATCCTGCCAATGCACTAGGATTTGAGAAGCGTTATTGCATGGGTTCCGCTTCATAGCCTACGCAACTAGGTCAACCACAGTTACTAGGTCAACTACCAGTCAACCCCCCCCCCCCCAAACGATTTTGGGCCTGCTTTTAAG
>NW_017728992.1:188748608-188755956 GCF_001723915.1 Gavialis gangeticus | reverse complement strand
CCCCCCCCCCCCAAACGATTTTGGGACTGCTTTTAAGGAACTCCTGCAGTACCTGGGCCCTGCCATACACTGCGTTGTCATCAGTCACCGACAACTGACAGAGAGCAGATTTAGGCTAGACATCAGACAAGAGATCCAGATTTAAGCTAGACATCTCGCACAAGAGATCCAGGTTTGCCAGAAAGTGCCTGTGGGCGACTAAGGACAACTCCTGTCTGCGATCTCACACGCAAGGAGCAAAGCTGAAGTCAGAGTCACAAGGAGGGCGAGGGCAGATGGGACCCATGAAAGAGCAGAGGCTCACAGGCACTCGCAGAACCAGGGCCGTGACCCAATTGCCAAACTGTGCAGTGGGAATAGCAATTGTCCCCTTTCCGTCTTGTCCATAGTGACTTCAGGCTGGGATTCCTACTGCATCTGTAAAGAAACCCGGCGCAAAGGGATTCCTTCAGAAGACTCAGTGCCCTAATTTTCACCCGGTGACGCTTATGTTACAGCTGTAAAACAGAAGGAATCCACAACTGGTTTCTTCTTACGTCTTTCCAAATTAGCCCTGGCTGAACAACATGGATTCCAGTAGGTGAAAAATGTAGGGGCGTTTTTATTTTTTAATTTGGTTTTAATCCAGTAGGGTTTGTACATGTATGATATTTTTAAAGCTTTCCACAAACTGGAAGTTCTGAGACTCACATTTTGGTTTCACTGACGCTCGAAAACAGGGTTTCTGAAACAAAAAATGTGCTTCCCCGGCCCTGCAGCTGCTCTGAGAAACCGCATTCTTGTCAAAATTCCCAGTTACTATTAGCAGCTGTGAAAAATCAAGAATGCCAAATTTCACTTGATCCGCAATGGGACTCCCAGGCAGCCCCAACATGCCACTGTAGGGCTTCCAGGCTCTGGGTCTTGGAAATGCAGCAGGGACCCTAGAAGCTCAGGTTCCCAAAGACGCAGACTGTCCCAGGGCAAAGGACCCAGTTTCCAGCATCCCCAGCCAACAGGCAACCTGCCTGGATGGGCCTGTCCCAGAGCTGCACACCCTGGAGGCACTTGGTTGCCAGCTCTGAAGCAACCCTGCATGTCTGCTCCAAGACCACAAACCCTGGAGCATGACCAGGTCCTTTTGGTAACCATGGCCAACATGCTCCTACACACCAATCTGCCTACATAAAATGGTAGAGATTGTAGAATTACTCCCAGTAAGCTGGTCTTTACAACTCTGAATAGCTGGCAAACAATAACCTGAAGCAAATCCTGTACTCTCTTATTCAACCACAGCTTGCTGCTTTTTAAAACTGAAGCAGTAGGGTATTTCTGTCTAGCTCCAGAAGGAAACAGCACAGATGCTATTTCTCAGCGCATCAAGAGAATATCTGCTGTAGATTTCACAAAATAATGTTACTAATTATCTCCATTTTATTTTATATGAGCAGTGCTATACAAATGTGGTCCACAATACCAGTGTCCTCCCTAGTTAGTAATTTTATTGTGTAACAGGTGTTGTTGGTCACGTTTATCTGCCACTTGAAATCAGCCGCTAAACTAATTAGAAGATAATCCGCCTTCAAATCTCAAATGCTTCAAAACTGTATCCAGTGCACCCAGAAGAGAGACTTTAGTACGTTTCAAAATCTGATCCCTGTATTATAAGGCCTCTTGGGAGACCTCCGACATGCTTGGCTCGTCAGCCAAATCAACAACACAATTTTTATACTTTAATGACATGGGACAATTTCATTAAGAATTCCTATATATTAAGCCCCACTACTCTTTTCGGCAGACTAAAGCACAAGAATATAGATTATCAATACCTAAAATACTGTAGAGTCCTTCAAATTAATATAGTGATTCAAGAGTTTGGCAGATACTGCTGCATTCAGCACTAATAGATCTTCTTATATTATCTTACTTTCAGTATCATATTATTTCTACATTATCCTCTTAAAAAGACAACTCAAAAAAGAGATATAGTCCATTACATCACTAAGCGATAGCAGGTACAGTTTCACATAACAAAGGCAAATGACATATATTTAAAAAAAAAAAAAAGTGGGGAGGGGGAGAAGAATTATACTTTAAAAGCAGCTACAAAGAGACTGAGTCAATATGAGGCACAGAATGACATCTTGAATCAATAAGTAGTTGAGCGTTCAGCACATGCTGGTCTCATTATTAAAGGACTTTTCTAAGTCCCTCTTCCTAGACCAAAAATCTGATCTTGTGTATGTACCAGTACAGGTCAATATACTACTTGGTCTCAGACCTCTGCAAAAAACAGGGAGGGTAGGCACAAGGTGTAGTAGCATTTGGGTTACTTGTCAGCAAGAATTCAGCAGAGCAGTGTAGTGGAGAAAGCACTGCAAAATGGGTAAACAGGTGAGAACAGTATACAAGAAGTAAAAGATTGAGAGTGTTTCCAAATTATACAACTTCTTATTTCTAGGGACCAAGGAGGTCAGAAGTCTGGCTCAGGCGCACAACCTCCCTTCTAGCCTAGCTGGACTCTCAGGATCTCACCAGTGCTGGATACTCCTGAGCAGCCCAGTTACTAATTTCTATTCTTAAGTGTCCTGGAGTTTTCTTGCGAGGATGGCAGAAGGAATGCCAAGCTCAAGAGCCATCAGTGGACAACAGCAAAGGTGGTCATGGGGAACTCTGGGATGCAGCTACTATTGGTAAGGAAGGAGCTAGGGGAGGGGTGACTGCAGAGATCACTGGCTCAAAAGGCCTGGGTCTGGACGGCAGAGCGTGCTAGACTGCAGTATGACGCATGTAATGTTTGACTAAGAATAAAATAATTCCGCAACCCATGTTCTCACTGCTTTAATTGCACTGCTTTCATGTAAGCAGCAGCACAGGAATCATTAGGAGTTGAATGAAGAGATGGACAATGAAGGAGGATGGGGGGAAATGGAGGGAAAGAGCATGAAGTATGTGCCAGAGGGGGAAGACAACCTGAGACTCAAAGGAGACCTGGCTCAGCAATCCCCTAAGAGCTTTCCGAAATACCTCCCCATCGCATCACTTGGAAGGCTACAGTCAAACACAGACCAGTCTAGAGAGCTCTTGCAGACCTGTGCAAGAGATAGCACAATGCACTCAATGTGTTAAAGTATCCAAAAGGAAGTAAGCAGCAAAAAAAGCTGTGCCAGATCCCTCTGACTCAATGGCACTAGCTGCTAGTGCTGCCGAATGAGTCCAAAGGAAAGTAGAAGCCAGTCTGCCCTAAAACAAAGAGAACAGATTAGCACCTTTTGGGTGCCTCCCATATGAACAGACTATTCACATACCTATCAACTTCTACAAGGACAGGGAAAAATAATAATTTCTTACCTTAGGACTACATGTCATCGGATCTTTCCAAATTCAGGGTATTTTTTTATGCATGTGTACAGGAGGGTGGGGTGCGGGAGCCAAGAAAGTAAGAGGTCCAAATAAAGACCTGCCCTAAACACTCCAAAAGTTGGGCACTGATTTCAGGTACCTAACCTGAGATCTCTTTGAAGTGGGGGTTTGGTTTTCAGAGAGGGAGGGATCATCAGTCTTTAATTTAGACCCAAGGAAGGTGTCAGAGGGGCTGTCAGAAACGGACTGACGCAAACTCCATTTAGGACTTGGCTTTTGACAGCTTTCACAGCCCTTTAGACAAACTTTTGTAGAAGAATGAACCCTTATCTAGCCTGGGAGAGTATTTCTAGATTAAACTGTCTTCTTTTCCCATATTTTAATAGATCCAACATACAAAGAACGTAAGACTCCACAAGAGAGTTACCATTGTCAAATTTATTCTTTAACAGCTTGGAAGTTTGATCTTCTACATGAATGCCTTACAAAAATGCAGCTCCCTGTATCTGTTGTCAGCTGAAGAAAGATTTGAAAAACTTGCCATTTCAGTGTTTGTCTGTACTGGGTACTAAAAGATTCCTCTCTAAATAGTTAGTCATCACTGGAACATCTCTGCAATGTGCAGACAATGTTGTTCACCTCCATGCAATCATGTGTAAATCTGACCTAGCACATGCATGGCTTTATATATTGTTGCCATAATCCCAAAATCAATTATGTGCTTTTGAAACCATGGGACACAGACACAGACAGACGCACACAAAGAGCCTAACCAAAGTGGGTTTTCATTAACAGCATGTCACAATTCAATACACTCAGATGTAAGGTTATGGAGCAGAAGCAAATGCTCACAATGGGAAAGGACCGTACTAAACACATACAGCCTATCATCCTGTGTTTGTAATGCATCTCCCTCTGGGCACCATCCACATATGACATTGCTCTCACCCTCAGCTAGAAAAGTTAGGATTAAAAGTCTTGCCAGCACAGCCAACAAGCGGTCAGATTTTTCTGATATCACTGTGCTAACAAAAGCCCGAGTATTCCTTCAATCATAACAGCTAACAATCCTTCCAACAGGACATCCTAGTTTTATTCAGGGAAGTGGCATAAGCACTACTGGCATATATAGCTACAGCTCCAGCTATATACCAGTACTGCTTATACCACTTCCCTGAATTAAACTAGGATGTCCTATTGGAAGGATTTGTTTGCTGTTATGATTGAGGCAATACTTGGGCTATAGCTATATATACATATACAAAACTAACCTCATCTCTGAAAATGCTTGCTGGTATTCATCCATCCATTAGGGTGAAATTTCGCCAGCCGTTTCATTTCAAGACTGTTTCGAACAATTTCAAAGTCAAAACAGCAAAATCAAAACAAAACAAAGGCCCTCAAAACAGCCTCGAAACAAAACGAGACTGCTCGAAATGTTTCGACTTTCGAAACATTTCTATCATAGGCTGGGGATGGGAAGTCAGTCCACCTGAGCTGACTTCCCACCCCCAGCGCAGGGGCAGCACGGCAGCCCACCTGGGCTGCATCCTTGTCCCCTGCACTAGATTGTGCCGAGGGCTGGGCGCAGCCCAGCTGGGCTGTTTTCCCGTCTCCCTGTGCTAGATCAGCGCAATCTAGCACAGGGGACAGGGACGCACCCCAGCTGGTCTGACTCCCCATCCCCAGCAAAGCTCAAAACAGCATCAAAACAGAATTTCTATTTGAATGGAACGGAACAGCTGTTTCGACTCAAAATGAAATTCGAGACGAAACACTGTTCCATCGAACTGTTGAAACTCAAGGCGATATGGAACGGTGCCATTTTGCACAGCCCTACTATCTATCACTATCTATATAGCTGGTACACCTATGCCAGCAAGCATTTTCAGAGACACTGTTAGTCTTTTGGCTCTCCTCAGCACACATTCACTGCTTTCATATCTCATTGAAAACATAACTTAAGAGCACCAGTGAGGCTGCTCTAACTTACAATGGTGCCAGACTTGGCAAAGTGGCAACTCAGAAGTTGATGCAAGTCAGAAGCAGCATAACTGAGAACAAGTCTACTTAAATGCAGAAGTCACTACAACTCAGAATGGGGAGCTGTAACCGTCTACCCAGAATACAATAAAGATACAGAGACAAGCATGTATACAATAGTAATTAAACTTTGCCTGACTTTCTAAACAAGATTAGCAGTGAAGCCAAATTGTCAATGCGTCAAATGAGTGAGGCAAGCTTTGTGGTGCTGACTAGGGGGTTAGGACAGGAGTGGCCAACCTGTGGCAGACATGCCACAAGTGACATGGGCAATCTTTGCGTGTGGCACGCAGCAAACAGAGGAGCAGAAAGGCAGCACAGCATCAGATAGGGCAGGAAGCAAAAAGCAGAGCAGCAGATTGGGTAGGGAGTACAGGGCAGGGAGCAGAAAGCAGAGCAAGAGAGTAGGCAGCCGGAGATCAGAGTGGCACTCAAGGAGTGTTGCAGGGCTAATTTATGTCATGCCTGCCAAAAAGGTCGGCCCCCAATGAATTAGATGACACCAAACTGCATTTCCACTTGTAACCCAAGCTGTCCAGGTGAGTGTTTAAGGCCTCTAATTAAGTTCTTCCTTGGTCACCCTAGGGGAATAACACTTCCTACTGAACAGCTCCTCGGGAGAACAAAAAAGAAAGCTAATTCCTCTGCCATATATGCTACAATGGGCCTTTTCAGGAGCTGGACAATGGCAAGTACAGAGTTGTTCTGGAATTTCTTTATCAAATTACTCACCGCAAAAAGGAAAAGGACTTCCCATATCTCTAGTAAAGTGTTTGCTTAAGTCATATAGGTAAGAAAAAAAAATTCCTGCCTCCATTGACCCTTTCTTAGAAGCCTTAGCAATTGCTACAAGACTACCACTCGTGGGAATGTTGTGTTCCTTTTTCATGCAAGATAAGAATCAAGCTCTTCTGACAAATCTCCGCTCTCAGGACTTTCTTCTCCTTGAAATGTTATTTCAGATTAAAGCAGGGCACAAGTTTAAAGCACAATAATGACTCCAGAAGAACTCCTGGTATAAAACAACCCATTGTATTAGTTTATAATGGGGCATGAGCTCTAAACTCAAGGACAGTGTCCAAGACAGCAAAATATTCACGATGTTACCCACACTCTTAGATTTTGGATTGCTTAAAAATTTAAACACAAGCAAGGAGCAGAGCAAAGCAAAGCAAAGCAGGAGAAGTCCCTAAGAGCCAGGATGATCTCAACCTTGTGTTGAGGCTGAGCTAAAGTCAGGGTAGCTCTGACCTTGCTCTTGAGGGACTATTTACTGGCTGAGCTAGCAGGTGCTCAGCATACTCTGGCCATGAATTGCAACCAGATGGACTGTGAAGGAAGTAGAGGCCCAGGCTAACTTGGCTCTACCACTGACATGGACCCTGCCTGCAGACAGAAGGGAGACGGACAGGTCTTTTTGTGCTCCTTTTGCATCATCACCTAAGTGACACAGTTCTTCAAACACATTTCACAGATCTGAGCCGAGTGAGTTTCATACCAGATCTGGACAAAAGAGTCAGAGATCTGCATGGGGAATCTGGGCAGTTTTGACTGGGTTCAGGGGGCTAAGAGACTGAGGAGGGTGGGAACACACACATATAAATCATATAACAGTAATCACCCTCGAGAGAGACAGACAGACCCACACACACAGTATGATCTTAGGAGGAGGCTGAAGCCATTTCACTGGGGTCACAGCATGAGGCAGTAGTAGATCCATGCTATGGCTACCATATGCCTGGGTTTTCCTGAACATGTCCTCTTTTTGGACCCTCCCATTTCCATCCACACAATTTTTTGAAATATCAGCAAATGTCTAGGATGTTTCTCTGCCTCTGCTTTCCTGGCTTGCCCCAGCAAGGAGCTGCTTGGGGGTGGGGGGGGAAGTCAATTTGAGGCAGGGGGCATTACATAGTCTGTGTGCCAACCTGGCAGGAGCAGGCAGGTAAGTCAGTGGGGGTTG
>NW_017728992.1:188743299-188743608 GCF_001723915.1 Gavialis gangeticus | reverse complement strand
GGGGTGGGGGGGGAAGTCAATTTGAGGCAGGGGGCATTACATAGTCTGTGTGCCAACCTGGCAGGAGCAGGCAGGTAAGTCAGTGGGGGTTGGAGGGCCAGGGGTTGCAGGGTGTGAGTATGTACATGCACATATGCATACCCATCCATGCTGGGGTTGCAGCAGGGCAGAGGCAGGGGAGGTGCCTGCCCCTCCAGTGGGGGAGGGGGTAGGTTCTTTGGGGGCAGCAGGGCTGGGGGACTGTGGGTCAGGAGCATGGGGCACAGGCAGTGCCAGGGGACTGTGGGTCAGGAGTGAGGGGTATCAGCA
>NW_017728992.1:188742189-188743288 GCF_001723915.1 Gavialis gangeticus | reverse complement strand
TGCCAGGGGACTGTGGGTCAGGAGTGAGGGGTATCAGCAGGGACGGGGGTGCTGCAGGTTGGGAGTGAGGGACACCAGCATGGTTGGGGGGCAGGGTAACATAGGTTGGGAGTGAAAGGCAGCAGCAGGGCTGAGGGGTATATCAGTGCCTCGCCCCCTCCTCCCCCACACGTGTCGTCTTTTTTGAAACTGGAAATATGGTAACCCTACCATGCAGAAGACCTGTATTCTAACTTCCACTGCTACCCCTGTCCTGCAAACCAGGGGTGACCAATTATTTGGGCTGGAGAGCCACTTAGGGAGTTCTGGCAAGCTCTTACGGGCTGGGTCAGCTTCCCTCCCCTTCTGCCCCCTCCCAACAGCTCAGCAAAACTCCCCAAGTGGCGCTGCTCTGCACTAGGTGGGCAGTTCAGACAGGGCTGTGAGTAGGTGGAGAACAACATCCGGGGGTGGGACAGGAGGGCAGGGCCACGATCCACTTCTCACGTGCCCCTGCAATGGGCAGCAGTTCTGCAGGCAGGGGCATGCAGGGAGCATGCAGGGGCATGGCTCTGCCCCAGTCTGCAGCCCTGCACTGTTACTACCCTGCGGTCCTGGTGTCTCCACGGAGGTCAGCTGGGACCCATACTTGCAGGGAGTGCAGCAAGGTGGACAGGATGGGGCATGGCAGGGGGAAGGGAGTCCCATCCGGGAGCAGGGTAGGAGGGGCTGGGATCTTGGGGCGGTGACGGTACGGGGTGGAGGCCTGGGGCAGAGCCACAGTCCGCTTCCCCCATGCCCCAGCCCACAGAGACAGCACTGTCATATGGATGCTCAGGCAGCAGATTGCAGTTCTGCCCCGGGCCTCAGCCCTGCACTGTCACCACCCTGTGATCCCACTCCTGAGTACCCATCCCACTCCAAAACGCTGCTCCCTGCCCACCTGCAGCCCCATCCCATCCATCCAACTGCAAATCGTGTCCATGCAGGTCCCAGTCTTGGTGGCAGGTGTGGGGTAGACAGGCCAGGGTGCCTGAGCAGCAGAGCTGCTGCCACTGCTGGAAAGCGAGTTCAGCCGCCACACCACCCTAGCCCTGATGTACACCTGGGGCAGTGGGAC
>NW_017728992.1:188734951-188737189 GCF_001723915.1 Gavialis gangeticus | reverse complement strand
ATCCATCCAACTGCAAATCGTGTCCATGCAGGTCCCAGTCTTGGTGGCAGGTGTGGGGTAGACAGGCCAGGGTGCCTGAGCAGCAGAGCTGCTGCCACTGCTGGAAAGCGAGTTCAGCCGCCACACCACCCTAGCCCTGATGTACACCTGGGGCAGTGGGACTGGCCACACACACACACACACACACACACACACACACACACACACACCCCCCCCCACAGGCCAGGCTGCCCCTTGTGCCTGGACAAGGTGGGACCAAGGAACCCGCTGTAGACTAGACAAAATCCCTTGGTGGGCTGAATCCAGCCCATGGGCCATATTTTGCCAGCCCTACATTAAATAATGCTATACGGAAGTGGTCTTGCTTCACTTGAGAAAAAACACATCTCTCAATTTTCAGGGCAACACCAAGTTCTTTCCGCTGGACAGCAGAATGCCCCATGGGGAAAACACAGAAACACAATTCAATGAGTTTAAGACAAATGCTAAGTGGCCAGGTACAAAAAGTGCCGAATGGGTAGTTCCTGTTAGCTGAAATACAGAAGTGCTAAGCATAAGCACAGGGTCCAATTTCAGCTCCAGGACGTTTTGCCCAGTGACATCAAATCTTCAGAGCGTTGCCAACGCACCCGCATCACTCTGCCAGTCCTTGTGGTTATCTCCCTTTGGATCTCAGTAAGTCTGTTGTGCAACTAACCTAGTCCCTCTGTTATGTGATGGAAGTTTGTTTCCATGACTAACAAGGGATTTTTGCACAAATCTTCCCCCTTGATCTGACTCCTGACCTTCAAAAAATCTACAAAGATGACCTATGAACTGCTATTACATTTACTACAGATGCACCGCTGAGTTGGTATTAAGCACAAGATTTCCTTATTCATAATAAGAAAAATATATTTTGTTCTAAAACCTTGTTCATGGGGGAAGGCGGGAAGGGAGCAGAATTGACCTACAAAAGACATTTAAAATCAAACTTTAGTTGACTGATGAGTGTTTCTCTCCCTCTCACACACCCCTACCCCCTTTAGTCTGATATAACTGTGCTTACAAAGCAAGATAATGAAATCTCAGACTTCTTTAATGCTTCACAAAATGCCTGTGGGAAAGCAGAATAAATTTCCAGCTAAACATGTGCAGTGTTTTTTTTTTCTCTTTAAGTGCTTCCTGTTATTAAATCAGAAGACCAGAGGCCAGATTAAGCAAGGGGCTACATTTTTTTCCTTCTCATTCATTAAAATATATTAATACTTATATTAAAATAATTTTTGTGGCAATACATAGCAAAATGGCTTGTGTGGAAACCAACAGGACAATTTACTTACTATTCAAAGCAGTTATCTATAAATATTAAAATTCATTAATCAGCACTAGAACCACCCATCATTTTGTTCTAAATTTATATAAGAATCATTTTCATTTAAAACTTCAGAATTAGATCCCCTTTTTTCTAGATAAATCATCTTCTAAAGGATTCTGTATTTTTTTCTAATACATTTAAATTAAGAGGTGGCCGACTGGATAAAAAACACTCCAATCATCCCCTTTAAAACTAAATGACCAAGCTCGATAAGTAGATTTATAAAGCATGTCTGATACAGGTTATAAATATACTGGATATTAGGATGACTGCCTAGAGGGGAGACAGCAGGAGGAATAATTAGTGATGGATAAGAGCTACATCATTCCTTTCTTCAGACTCTATGATCAGGATAAATATTCAAACTTAACTATGTATGCAGATAACGTTCTTTGGGTAAATATGATAGCTTTTATAAGATCAACTAAATAGCTGGAAAAATTGTTCTTTTCAAGCTTTCGGGTAAAAACACCCTTCTTCAGGCAGAGGGAGAGCCTGAAGAGGGGTGTTTGCACCCAAAAGCTTGCAAAGAACAATTTTTCCACCTACTCAGCTGGTCTAATAAAAGCTATCACATTTACCCAAAGCACCTTGTCTGCCTATGTCCTTAGACCAGGGGTGGGCAAAAAGCAGCCCGTGGGCCAGATATGGCCCGCCAAGCCATTCTATCCAGCTTGCGGGGCCCCTAAGAAATTTAGAAAATTAATAATTTATCTGCCCCTGGCTGCATGTCACGCAGCCCATGATGGCTTGCCAAAAAACTCAGTAAGCGACCCTCCACCCAAAATAATTGCCCGCCCCGCCTTAGACCAACACAGCTACCACCAACATCCCCAAAACTATGTATGCACGCACCCTACTGTAATCCCCACGTACAATTA
>NW_017728992.1:188723137-188729951 GCF_001723915.1 Gavialis gangeticus | reverse complement strand
CCCACCCAAAATAATTGCCCGCCCCGCCTTAGACCAACACAGCTACCACCAACATCCCCAAAACTATGTATGCACGCACCCTACTGTAATCCCCACGTACAATTATACCATATAAAATAATTTGCATATGCACACATGAATAGAAACATGTTGAAAACAACGCTGCGTACACGCTTGAGTCAATATCTCCATTACTTACCTTGATACCTTTTGAGGCTCGCCCATTTCTAGACTTATACTGACTATGATTACAGGGGGGTTCAGGAACACGGCAATTACAGTAGAAGCCACCTGTGTGGGGAGGAGGGGAAGACACTGGATTTGTTGCATCTCCTTAGCACAAATGTCACCAAGCACTCCATGGAGGTGAATGAAGGCAGGCCATGCTTCTTAGAGCTCCCCTTTTGAGTCTGCCTGCGTGTATAGTGACTTTACAAGAGCATATTCTTGCAAGCAGAACAAAATGCTAATATTTTTATTGTAAAAATAAAATTAAGTTCTACAGAAAACCACAGGGATATTTAAAACTCCACGGAAACCCTACAGCCTCAAACTCCAGGTGTCAAATGAGCTTGCAGGTGTTCTGTACCCATTAAATCTTTTGACTGGGCCTTTGAGTTGACTGGGAGACAAAAGCCACTGGTAGTCTCGAGATGGCATCGATCATGGCTCCCTGCAGTAAGCTACTTTTAGCAGTGCTGCGCACTACTACGTTCCCCCTCCCACAACCCCCAGAAGAAAAAAAGGTGGCTGCACTTCTTTAATGGCACCAGCAGCTTGCAAAACATTGGATTCCTTTAGGATACAAGGCACCTTCTGTAAATGCAAGATTACTACTGTAATTAACTCTGTAAAAAAAGTGAAAAAGACAACCTCAAACAAATCTGCATTTCAGGATATTTGCTCTCTCCTTGAATAAGAAAAGATAACCCTCAAACAAAGGCCAAACAGTTGGACAGGCTGAACCCATAGCAGATCAGGGCGAGAAGCAAATTGTTAAGAGTCCAACCATCAGGAAATGCAACTGGCCAGTGAACTAGGAAGCCACACACTTACCTGCCACAGAGTGATCCTGTGCTTGAAGATGTGTAAGTAAGGGGGCCTGGAAAATATCTCCCGAATACAACAACGGTTTCTCCTCCCTGTGAAACGTAACAGAAGGTATTCCAGTAAAAATGACAAAATTTCCAACGACATATAATCCTCAGAGAATGGAGACACCCCATCCACTTTGGCAGCAAAAGAAGAAGAAAAAAAAAAGGAGCTACATCTGGTTTTCCAAGATGGTCCATCCATAGCTGATCTTCAGCAGAGGTTATGGTGCTTCTGTAAATCCAGTGATCCTGGAAATCCTTGAATGCTGGGTGGGCTAGAATACATGGCTCCCCATGGCTTTTGCTAGACCAGTCAAGGAATCGGATCCCAGTCCTTGAAAAAGAGCAGAAACAAAGAGACTGTTACATGGGAGATGGGCAGAGAGGGAAGGGAAAAGCAGCAACTCTTCACACTGAACTTCCTACACATTCCAGACTAAGAGACTTACACCCGCACAATTTGGTACCTTTCAATTTGCATCTGCATGTTACCAAGAAACTAAAGAGTACTTTTTAAAACAAAAGCTGCCTATTCCACATATTTGCACACCCGCTTTACAATGCTTACCAATTCACAAATCCCCTTTCAAGAGTCAACTGTTTAAGATCCTTCACTTGCAGCAAGTACCATAGAAAAAAAAAAGATAAATAAAGAGGGCCACAGCTCAGAACAACTTATCATCTACTGGTCAGATACTTGGAAAAGATTTGGAAGGATTTTATTTGATCATGTTAAAAAAAGAAAAAAAAATGTGCGAGTGGGGAAAGGACTTTTTCAATCCCCTGGCCAGAGGTGACAAGGAAGGAAAAGGATACAGATAGAAAAGAGGTGCCTGTTCATGACTGCATGTGTTCATGTCTTGATGAGAAACTGTTTAAATACTGCCCACATACAAGTGCATAGTTGAAAAATTTGGGCCAAAGATTGTGCACGAGGTATTTGTGGAAATGCAGCTTATGCACATCAGCTATACCTCTGTACTCCTCTTAATTCTTGGCTAAAATAGACATGGTTGCATATCAGATTCCATTACCTGTGCCCATACGGCATAGCAGCTGATTGCAATAGCAGCACCACTGATGCGTATGGGCCCAGGAAGGTACCCAGGGGATGGCGTCTACATATCGCCATACAGCAAAGGTGCTACGGCACCGTGCTTTAGTACCTCCAAAAGTAGTACTACAGCACAGCACAGTACAGGCAGTTACTGCGCCACATGTACAATGCACAGTTAGATTTCGTCGCTACATCACCACAGTGGCAAGCTATACCTGGGCGGCATACCGCTACAGCGACATAGCTGGCGATCACACGCAGACGCATGTTTTTGCTGTGTCGCTGTAGCACACTGTACAGCAATGGAGGGTGACATGTAGACATGCCCAGGTATTCATGGTTCAGTACGTGTAGCAGTATTGGAATCCAGTCCTTTATCAATAACAAATTTAACACCTAAAAAAGGCAGATAAATCTTTTTAAAAGATACCAAAAAACCTGTCTCACAGATGTACAGCCAGTTGCATAGCGTGGGTAACTACAGCAGAGCAATCTGGGAAAAGAAACCCAAACAACTTAGTGTGGGATTGCTTTGTAGCTCATCTTTATTAAAAGGCAACAAAGATCAGTTGACAGAACGAAGTAGATTTTTTTTTTTTTTTTTAATTTAGCCAGCACAGGAAGACGGTACCATTCCACAATCATTTAAAAGAATAATGTCAGTATGAGCACACAAGATTAAATACCGCAGGGTCAAACACGGTGTGATAGAACCATTTATTTTGTTAATCGTGTCAATAGAACCTTATGCGTCCTCACACAACCGAAATGTCATTAGATAAAAAAAAACCAGAAAATTTCACGTGAATGACTAATGCAAGTACAAAAAGAACAAATTCTTGTCATCACTGTTCTCAAGGCTTCTCTTTAAAGGCCTTAGTTCAAGGAAGTACATGTTCAACTGTAAGAATGTGCTTAACTCCCACCGACTTTGATGGGGCGTGACCACGTTCTGGGCAGAAAATCATGAATCTCAGCTCAACTATACTGAGCCATAAAACAATGCTGCTTAGGATATGCTCTTTAAATCAGGGAGAGGTAACACAAGGTAAAACCGTAGTGAAGACAAGTCAGATTTGAAGTACACATCTAAGTTAGCAGGTCAAGTTCAACCCTCAGCTTCTCCACTGTCTTTATCTTACACTTTCTTTCCAGTGACGACAGTCCTGGAAGGGCTGATCCAAAGCTCGCTGCAGCCAAGGAGAGTCTTCTCACTTGCTTCAAATAAGACTCTGAAGCCTGTGAAATTATCTGACTTTCTAACTTGTATCTATAGTGACGGCTATACAGCAGTTAAAATCCCTGCTGAATCACATTTCTTTTTGTAGAAAAGTCTAGGAGGCTTTTGCTAAGTGTCCATATCAGCAAATTACCTGCAAGACACGAGAATATAAAACATGCAAGTCTGTGTCACCACAAAAATTAGATGCGAGAAAACTCATTTAAAACTCATGAACCTTCAATTCAGAGTTACTTACTATAACCCTGGATGTCTCCATGACTCAACAAAACCAAGTGTGAACTAGCACCATTGGTTGCTGGACCAACAATCCCCTGATAAAAGACCTCTCTCAGCACCCATCTCCCTAGGGACCTTACAGAAATCTCCAACCACATACAACCAGAGCTGGGAAGGGAGTGCGTATTGACAGCCAAGTCCCAGCACTTCCCCAGCATTTACTCTTTCACCATCCAGACTCAACATTTTTCCAACACAAGCCGAGTTGGTTTTTCCAAGTCATCCCTTCTTACTTTTGCTATCGCAAGCCTCATGCACAAACCGGTCTCACCAGCTCTGCTTTTATTTCTATTTGTCTTGACTAGCTCTTATCCTGTACAGTACTCCAGACATGATACCCGTGCTCCAGGCATGATAGCTACCCCACCATCTTTGTTAGCTCTGTAATGCTCAGTTTTGTACCCTGTATCAGCAGCTTTAGCATGCAATCATTTCAGTTGCTGCTTACCTGACAACCCATTCAACTCACCCGCCAGTACAGTTAGTGGAAGGACTGTGCTTAATCTGTCTACCGCATCACCTGTCTTGGCCCCTTCTTTTTACTGCCCAGCCTTCTGTCCCATAATAGCTCTTTATCCATTGCTGTATCACCCTACCCTACTGCATTAAAATTAGGCATGAAGATTACATGTTACTCCCAATCGTCTCCTCCTCATTTGCCAACTGAAAGCTTCCCTTGTCAGCTATGCCAGGCTCCATCCAAAGGCTATTTCCCTCAGTACTTAGATAGAGTCCCACCTCTTAAATTCCTAAGTAAATACATCCCAGTTGCTGACCATCCCCATGGCTTCCTTTTGTGCCAGCTCTTGCTATCTGTTGCCCTTCAGTACTTTCTAATGGGACCAGAAGAAATCTGCTGAAGAGCACCCAACCCTCCAATTCTTTGAGCATCTTTCCCCTTCCAACAGTCATCCTTCGCCTTGGGATGCCATCCTGTCTTCTGTCCCAACAAGGAGAAGGAACAACAGATTCGTCCCTGCTGCTTTGCAGGCTCACATCCAAATCTCATATCCCTGCTCTTGGAAGACTCCGCACCACACTATTTTCTAGATCCACTCTGCTGTCAATCCTTCTTAGCAATGAGTCCCCAATTCACATACACATCTTTTCCTGCCTATTCCTGGTACGGGTGCTACTCTGCAGTCACACTCGTACCACGACTCTCCTCTCGGTCTTTATTCCCTACTTCAGATCATCCTGCCTTCCCTTCTCACAGTCTTCGGTTTGTTGTCTTCACTCCTCCTTGAGAGAGAAGACTGAACGTGGTGGAGATGGACACGATCAGTCTCTAACACACAGTATTGGTGTGCAGCAGATCTCCTGGCACGACAGAATGAGGAAATAGGAATGGGAATGATGGTTCCAAGTTCATAACAAGGGTGACAGTCCACAGCTTTATTTCACATGCCTGAATACGGTCAAATGCCTGTATTGCATTGACGGGGAACGCCAGCATAGTTACACACGTGAGAAAATGTGCTGAACAGCACATACACACCGACTCTGAACTTCAAGCAGTCAAAACAACCTTTGAATTCAAACCTTAGATTTCAAGGGCAACCTGCGAGTCATGTGAGAAAAAAAAAGGAAAACAGTGAGAAGTTCAGCATGCTACATACTTGAGTGGCTAAGACCATCCAGATGATTTATTACAGCATGGACCAAAGTTAAGACTGAGTCACTGCTAATTAGGTAAGAAATTCAGGAGAAGGAAACCTCGCCTGTTAAATATTCACTGGTAGAGTCCCACGTGCAGCGATTAGGTTTTATAGCAAGGGGTTGCTTTTCCAATTCAGCATGTACATCACAACCCAACCACGCGAGTCTAGAGCAGCGGTTCTCAACCGCCTTTGTACCAGGACCCATTTGTAAACTTTGATGGGCAGTGCTGACCCACAGCCCCCCAGCCGTGCCAGCGCCCCTCGCCCCCGACCCACAGCCCCCTGCGGCCATGCTGGCGACCCTCACTCCCACTCAGGCAGAGCAGACAGGGTCTTTGCTCGGTAGCTTTTCCACTCCCCATTCCTACGTTCCAACATGTCCCCTTCTGTCCCCTCAGCTGAGATTGCGAACAGACAAAGAGAGTATGTATTGAAAGAATCACTCAGGCAGACCTCAAACTCAAACGCACCTTCCGTGAAGAACAAAGATGTTTCATAAAATTCAAGAGCAACCAAAAACCACTTCCTTGATTATTTTTTCTTATTCCTTTCTTGCATTCAGACCTACAGATTTCATTGCAGCATACTCAACACCAACCGTTCCCACCTCTCACAGAATGTGGGACTAGTGCTCGACACCGCGCTAGCGCAGGCAAGCCAGAGACCAAACCTAGCCAGTCCATTTTCACTGCCTACGCTGCAACAGAGACAATAAGCCTCATTACAGTGCAAAAGCACTTAGATTTCTTAAATCATTTTTGTTTTAATAACAGAATCTGAATTGGTCATTTAAGCAAGGAAATGAGTTACATAAAACATGATTTATAACCACCACAGTCTTTTCATATCTTGAAGAGATTTGAACCAAAAGAAACAATGCTAAGTACTAAGCAGGTTTCAGCTCTGAGCATTTACTCGCTCTCGTATCGTTTTTAAAGTGTATTTAAACAAAGTTATGCCCAGTCTGCCCTGGCTGGCATAGCTGTGTTAGCAGAAACACTGTAAAACAGTTTCCTAATAGGGGATAAACTGTAGCATGTATGGGGCCAGAGGAAACTATTCCACAGTAAATATTAATTCATCTTTGGGTGCTATTCAAGACAAGAGCGCTGCTCTGCTTGGTGTGCATGCATATGTGCACACAGATGCATGTGCATGCAAGACAGGGAGAAAAGGTGATTTGTAAGAACAAAACATTGTGTTACTTGCAAACCAATACTTGCCCCAAAACAAATACACACCATGCTGCGCGACTGCTGTATTTACTCAAACCCAAGATGTGGCTTTTCTTCTCCCGTCCCCTCCCACACATCAGCATGGGGGGAGGAGAGAGCCTGGTCTTGGATTGGAGTACAGCCGGAGGAAGCGGCAGCTCAGCTCCACTGCCTGACACAGGCCAGGATGGCTCGTTTGGTGGGGGAAGTGGCACGAGGCCACAGGCAGCACAGGAGAGAGTGCAGGGTGTGTGGGAGAGGGCACCTGA
>NW_017728992.1:188721497-188723016 GCF_001723915.1 Gavialis gangeticus | reverse complement strand
CACTTAGGTGCCCTGCGCCTAAGAACAGGGATGGCTGCAGACTTGGGGTTGGGGGGGCAAACACAGGAACATGGCAGGGGGAAGTAGGGACAAGGGACAGGGCCCTGGCCCCTCACCCTCTGCCTTCCCTAGCACAGCAGTCAGGGGGGATAAATTTAAGATGACCTTCCACTAATTAGATACTATACACAGAAATTTATAACAAATTTAGAATTAGATTCCACAAATGGAAAATACTACCGAGTCTAAGGATTCGGGGAAGTGCCTTAAATCAGAAGTAGTCTTAGATTTGGGTAAATATGAGAATGACATACAACTCCTGTACCGAGAAATACTGAGTTTCCTAATGTGGAAAGAGCACAGGCCAGCATCACTTCCACCTCAGAGTGTCATACTGTTTTATCTGTGCCAGAACTAGACTGTACTCTCCAGCACAGGAGCTATATCCAACTAGTTAGTGAAGTGCCAAGAAAAATGAAGTTGCTCGAAAAATAACAGGTATATTCACGTGCAGTTTATGCTTAAACAACATCACAGTTCCCAGACCACCTGGGACAAGGCCCCTGGAAAGCCTCAAATCATTACTTTAAGCTAAAGCTGCTGCTTCCCCTATAGCTTTAACTTGGGCCTCTCCTGGGCACAATGGAGAGGAGAGGCTGTATTTCACCAGCATGCTAAGGAATGTAACCAGGCTGTAGATCCCCAAATGCTCTAGTGAAGATAAGGCAGACAAGGTTCCTTGGGTAAATCTGATATCCTTTATTAGACTAACTCAAATAGTTGGAAAAATTCTTCCTTGCAAGCTTTGGGGCACAAACACCCTTCGTCAGGCTGAGGAAGCATCTGTAGCTGGTGTGCGCTCTTCCTGGATGGAATAAATAGTAAAGAAGCCAGAGGGCTGCTGGTATGCATGCAAGAAAGTCAGTCAGTGACAATGTAAATAGGAGTCAGTGGGTGAGAGAGTGGCTGGGGTGGGGAAAGAGGGGAATGACTGCAGCTGGTAAATAGTGGAAAGGTACCTGGGGAGTCAGATGTTAGGCAGGTTGTGTGTCATAAATCCAATGTCTATATTTAGTCCATGATTTTTTTTGTATCCAGTAGGTTGATGAAGTGAAGTTCGTAGGCTCATCTGTGAAAGGTGTTTTGTAAATTCCCTTTGAGAATTAGAACTGAGAGACTGGAGGAGGAGTGGTCATCTTGTGAGAAACGTGCTCCCACAGGTAACTGGGTATTCTCATCTTTAATAGATTTCCAGTGTCCGTTCATTCTGGTGCACAGTTGCCGTTTGGTCTCTGCTACAGATTTTCTATCAGGGTATTTGGTGCATTGGATGAGATGTATTGCATTTCTGTAGGTGCAGCTATAAGATCCAGGAATAGTGATGGTTCTGTTGTGGGGTGTAGTAATTGTGGGGGTGGTGGAGATGCATTGGAAAGTACTACATTTCTTGTCCTGGCATGGTCTGGATCCACTCGGTGTGCTTTGGGCTGTATGAAGTTAGCTTCTAGTGATGAGGTTA
>NW_017728992.1:188713777-188716497 GCF_001723915.1 Gavialis gangeticus | reverse complement strand
ACATTTCTTGTCCTGGCATGGTCTGGATCCACTCGGTGTGCTTTGGGCTGTATGAAGTTAGCTTCTAGTGATGAGGTTAGCCAGGTTCGGTGCTTGTTTAAAGGCTAGGATGGGTGGTTCTGGAAAGATCTCTTTAAGAACTGGGTCGTCTTCTAGTATGGGTTATAATTGTTTGAGGATTTTCCATATAGGTTCCAGGGAAGGGTGATATGTCATCACCAGTGGTGTGCGATTCATGGGGGTTTTCCTTCTGTACTGCAACAACTCTTCATGTGGTATCCAGATGGCTCTTTCAAAAGTGTGATCTGTCTCTCTGGAGGAGTGTCCTTTTTGAGTGAAAGCATTTTTGAGATTTGTGAGGTACCAATCATGGGTGTTCTCAGTGCAAATTTGGTGGTATCAGAGGGCCTGGCTGTACTTTACAGCTTTCTTAGTGTGTTAGGGCGATTGCTGGTTCTGTGCAGATAGGTATGTATGTGCAGTTAAGCATATATGTTGCCCCGTGGGTTTCTTGTATATCACGGTCTGTACTTTACCACTGGGAGAGGAACAAGTTTGCATACCTACTGCAAAGATGTAATCTGTGGGTCCCCTCTAAGTCAGTAGAGAACATTTCCTGCCCCCCTCTCTGCCTGTGGGTGTGGTTTCCAACCTAAAAGTCAAATCAGGAAAACACTGATCCCAGAGCTAATCTAGGAAAGGTAAGAGCAGTCCCTTCAAGGAGAAGAAACAATTTCTAAACCAGTAATCTAAATCAGTAATGCAGTCAGGAGAAGCAACCTCCACCCATTAATTTGAGCACCTCAAAGAACTTGCAGACCTTTGCACCAAAGTGTCCAAAAGGCTCCTCACCTACTGTCACAGGGAAGCGAGCTCTCTGTTGCTTTTGGTGACTGTCACGAAGAAAAGAGTTCTCTTGCTTTCAGTGCAGGGAATGAGTTTACAAGTCTTGGGACCGACCGGTGCAGGTCTCCACTCCCATTCACAATTACACAGCAACCTGCTGTGTCACTGAAACCACTGCCAATGCTGGAAAGCACTCTCAGGTTTTGGGCTATCTTCAGCACAGGTATTATTTTGGTCTTCATCCCCATTCCCACTTCAAGCAAAAAGGTGAAGCCTGGCTTTGATGAAAGTCATGCAGAGGGTATGTCCAGGAAGTCACCCAAGAGGGCCAGTGCCAGCCAGCATCTCCTCAAGGGAAACAGTTTCTGTGACTTGCAACACTCTGGAGAGGACAGTCCACTTCCAGGGAACAGCTAAGAAACTAAGAAGACTGCCTGGCACCTGGGCCTAGGGCACAACCCAAGCAAACCAGTTGAGCCTTGTGGAAGTCACCAGGCATTAAGTCCTGCCCCACGAGCCCAAAAGCAGCACTGGAGTCACTCCTTGACCACTCAACCCTATACAGAAGGAGGATGAATAGTGGTGCTCTAGTCATAAAGCCGTTGGCATGGCTTTCGCATGACCCAAGTCATTGTGGGCTGCACTATGCAGCACACTGAGGACATGGTTGCCTGGAACAGACCGCTCCACCCATTCGCACAGCCACACGTGTAGTGTCAACCCATGAAGATTCAAGCTGCATCTGGTGCTTTTCATGCCTCTTCCACAGGCCCCAAGAGAGGAGGAACAGGCCAAGGGGCTGTAACAGATTCTACATTGCAATCAGGTGAAGTAAATGGAAAGACTTGATGCAAACCTTACTGCTTTCTGTGCTTCTCAGAAACAAATCAATCAGGCTGTTTATTTTAGTACCAGCAAGAGTCAGCAAATGCTTATTGTAACGCTTTTGGAAAGATGCCAGGGGGAGCAGTGCTAACAGCAGGAAGAAGGGAGGTGAGGAGTGCTACAGTTAGCTGGCAGACCTCTCCAGGGCCAATCCAGACAAAATTTGCTCCACATCAATTACGCTGCTATAAGTAAAAAAGAACAACCCTTCTACATTGGGTATAAAGTGGCATTGGTATTTCCCTGAAGGAAAGGGAATGAATTGGACTAAACCCAGCATAACTATATCAGTATCGTTATACTGGTAGAACTGGTAAAGCTTTCCCCATCTTGCTATGTCTTTGTTTAAATTAATACAAAAGCCGTGTTTAGACACGGCCTGAGGCTTCACCCTTTATAACAAGGTCCAGAACTAGTGCCCGTGGACTGCACATCATACAAGCTAGTTGAATACAAATCCCAAAATAGTTAAACCGGAAAGAGTTCCCATATTGCTTTTTATGCACTATGTCCTTAAGAAGAAAGAAGAGCCAGCCCCACTCCCATAACACACACACACGACAATTCGCCGAACTGCTTCAGCACAGCAATGCCAAGAAACATTATGCAATCTTCACCCCAGGTGGCTCTGACAAGTCATGTACCAATTAGGACATGTGGGACTCCTCTCCTATCCCACAGGGTGTGAAAGGAGCACCGTAAGGTTACTGCTTGGACTTCAAGCCAAGTGTGACAGTACACAGAGAAAGTAATTATCACTGAATTTCAATCCAGGTCTCAGTTGAGCCAGCCACCAAGAACGAAGCTTCAAAGCGACCAAACATTACAGCTTGAAATCCACCATCTGTAGAAGTGACAGGCAGAACCAATGACAAAATGACGAATGTCCTCCCGACTGCACTTTGCCTCCCCCCAGGTTCCTTTTCTTTGCCTCTGGTCATTCTACATCCCTAATGTACAGACATCTAACCATGGCTTCCCTTCACCTA
>NW_017728992.1:188698911-188713700 GCF_001723915.1 Gavialis gangeticus | reverse complement strand
CCCCCCCCCCCCCCCCACAAAAAAAAAACAAACCTAAACCAGGTCCTATATTTCATCCACCCCACCCTCTGGCCCCCCAAGTGCTTAAGTTAGGCACATGCTAAAGCAAGTAAATAGGGGCAGTAATTCCAGTGCTTAAAGTTAAGCATCTGCAGAGAGGGATCAGAAAGTCCTCACCCCCACATGCCATATACAGCCTCATCTTGAGAAGAGATGAGCAACCAGAGCTCAGACCCTCTAAGGAAAAAACAGAAGACCTACTTATGTTCAAATTCCTGCCAAAACACTATTTCTTTGAGACCTAATAAACAGTAATCCAAGGCAGCCTAAAGGCAACCACCTCAATTCTTTCTTATGTATTTATAAAGTCTTGAGGGGTCCTGGAGTCTGTCTGCCTACCAGCTACACCGTCTCTCTGTTTTCTTTTGAGCCACCTGTGCTCAAAACGGAGAAGCACACACCTGTCAGTACCCCTAAATCTGCTCAGGCTATTCCAACACCCTTTAGTGCTTACTAACTTCATGCCAGAGACACCAAAACCTAGTAGCCCTTCTCTGAGGCAATATCCTTGTCTAATCACTCCATGCTAGCTAAGTGGGAGCAGCTAACATCTTAAATCACAGCTTCTCCCATCTGCACCACATACTGGTAGAGCAGGGGACAGAAATGTCCTTGCCACATATGGGCCTTCCATCTAAAATGATAGCACTCAACACAGCCCTTTACTCTTCACCTTTCTATTTTTACTTCGCTTGTGGCATGACAGGGCTTCAACTGGGAGCAAAAGGTGTGGATGTAAATGAACCAACATTATATATATCCTACAAAAACCTGCCATTGTAGAAAAGATCTACAGCTGCTTCCCCGGGCGTGCATGGGCCATTACCTTCATCCCAGGCCCCAGTCAAAGGGATAAAAAGATTAAACCAGGACAAAGCCACTGGGAGGAAAGGGGAGCAACAGCTTGTTTCAGCCAAAAGGCACCTAGGCAAAGCCCAGGTATTTCTTACCCACTATGCAAATACATTAACATCAAAAGGAAATGTTACTTACCACTACTCTGCAGACACTTAAAAAGCTTAGCTGACTGGCAACTGCCCTTAAGCATATGAGTTGCTCTCAAGCACCACCTAACAGCTCATGGAGCACTTTGAAAAGCAGGCTGCTCAGAGACCAAGGGACCCCTCAGCTCTGTGCCATTGCCATTCAGATCCACGCCAGTGCCAGTCTCTGCATGAGAATAGGATCCTCCCTCCTTAACTCCCCAGTTCCTGCTGCCCATTCTGATGAGTGAAATCCTAACTTCATTGAAGTGAAGGGAAGTTCTGCCATTGACTTCAAATGGGGCCAGGATTTCACTCTAGGCATCATAATTGTCTACTGGAAGGAAGGTGGTGAATGGGAGGTATTGCTTTCATGCACATATTCTACCACTATCACTAAGAATAGGAATACACTCCTACTGGCTACTACAGAGCAAAGTTCTTCACCTTTCTAGATCCTCCCACAACTGTGACAAATCCCAAACTGGTAAAAGGAAAAGCTTTTTCAACACAATGCACAGTTTAATTGTGTAACTAGCTACCATATGCAGTTAAAACAAGGAGAAGCCAGACAACTATATGCATATAGAGATCATCATGCGGGGTCATTAATTTATAGTAACAGAGTGTGGAAGGGTTATTAAATCTTATGCTTCTAACACCAACTCTAAAGAGAGAGAAGGGTCAGATCTGCCTATTTCTGCCTACTGAAGGGATGCAATAAGCATCTGGTACCAGCCTTTTTTGGAGGCAGAAGACAGGCTAAAGAATTAAAACAGGCTTGAATCTGATCTGACAAGGCCGTTCAAAAAGTCCCCCAAGTACCAGATCCTGTTCTAACCTACCATGATGCATGGTTGCAAGAGCTGGTCTAGTAATCCTGGCCCAACCCAAATTCAACTATGGTTTAACATGCCTAGGAGCCGGCCAAAGACATGGAAAGCCTCTGCTATTCTAGGAGGGGAGAAGTTTTGGCATCTAACAACAGTAACTTTCAGTGCCAGTACCATCACATAAACCAGTTACTGAGATTCACAGGTGTAAAGCACAATTAATTCACCTATTCCTGCATAGGGACTCTTTTGACAAGGAACACCAATTATCTCAGCAATTAAACTACCAGGACATGCTGTACATATGGTTGCCTATCATCATCCAGTGGTAATTTAGTCACACACATACTTAAGATTTGAATGCAATAACCTGCTTTATCTATTCCCTCTCCAAAACCTTGCTTATCAAATCCCTGCAATCAACTGTAGTTTTGCTCAAGTGAGGATATTTATAGGGACGTCAAGATTAGGCTTCCTGGGGTGATAAAGGAAGATGGTCTCATGATTAGAGCGCTAGGGGAGGCCTTAAGGGATCTGGCTTTAAGTCCCTGCTCGAACATGTAGCCCCTGTCACTTTGAACAGATCACATTGCCCCTCTGTGCTGCAAACCTTCACCTTAACAAGGGGGCTGCAAGGGTAAATACATAAAAGTGTGCGGTGTTCCAGGAATACTATAATTAGGGTCATACCAGTACTTTCAAAACCCACTACAGACCTAAAACAAATTCCTAAAATCAGGCCTCTTAAAGGGCTAGAACACAGAGTCCTTCCTCCCTGGCCTCAGGGGGACACTCATGGGAGCTGCCTGACCAAGCTGCATACTCTAAGCTTTTAATAGCGTCCAAGAGCTGTCGGCTTGTGCTCGCTAACCTGGTCCACAACCAGCTCGCTCACCTTTCCCCTACATTCCCCAAGCTGCTCTGGACAAAGATTAACTAGAAAACAGAGCCCTGTCACAGCTGCCTGCCCAAAAGGTGCCCAGGCTTGCTGTTCCAAGCCTAAATTTGCTAGCAGAGGACAAAATGAGTGACACATGAAGACTGAAGGGTTACTGGAGCCCAAATGTTCTCCTGAGCCAGGAGTGATCAGAGCAGGAGGTTGTCAAGATGAGAGATCCCCTTCGGGGCAGCTCTCGCGTTCCTAGAAGCAACAGAGCACCCGTCCTCAGGGCAGCTGCAACGAGCGGAGAGGCCCGGGAACGGGGTATTGCTGGCAGGCAGCGTGCTCTCAAGGATGCAATTCAGAACAGCACTGGCCTGCAGAACATTTTGCTACCTGTGGGCAGTGCCTCCACTACAGGGCTTCCCCACTATTAACCAGCCCCCTGAGGCGTTAAGAGCAGGTACCTAAGCCTGCACGGTGTAGAGCTGGTAGAAAGAGCCTGGCCTGCAACTTGGGGTCTTGTACCAGCAATGACAACAGGTGGAAAACTCCAGGGTATTCTCCCCCAGTGCCCAACCTGCTCAGAGCCAGCTCCAAGTCTGATGGGATTTCCCAGAGCACATCATCCTTTGACATCCTAATGTGAGCTTATTCGGAGCCAAAGGGAAATTTCCTCTTCTCCCTTTTTGTCAAGTTGTTCCATTAATTTTATCCATCCCAGAGCAGAACAACACGCACCAAACCCAGCAGTACATTATAGATTCAGAGTCGGAAGGGACCTCAGTGGGCCATCTAGTCCAACCCCCTGGCAGGCAGGAAAAGAGTCACCAACGCTGGCTGCTTATTTGCTAACCCCTTAGCCTGATTAATCAGGGTGTTAATGCAAACCATAAATATTGATACAATTTTCTTTGCTAATATATTAAAGCCTAAAAATCCATGCAGCCCCTGTTAAATTCATGTCTACAGCATCGTTATGAACCCAGATGTACGACCCATTGACAACATGGCACTTGGATGTCAACATCTCTCTTGCTTCATCCATAACACCTGTTATTTCTATAAGCACCTTTCCTTGGAAGAGCAAGAAGTGTTTTGCAAACAATTAAGCCTCACAAGTGCCACAGTCTGGAAGTATCCTTTTTCATAAGGTGAAGTGAGGCAGAAAAGGGAAAGAGGTTGCACAGCAAGACCATGACGGTGGAGGGATTAGAAGTCAGGGGCCCTGTCTCCCGCTCCCTCAAATATCTTGTGGAAAGACTGGGAGCGTCCTCACAAGCGTCAGTCCCCTTCCCGTTTGCAGGTGGAGCGTGCTGAGGGTGAAGCCAATGAGAAGAACCTGAACGCCCACGCTTGGGCATCACAGATGCAAGGAAGAGCTGAGGCATTTCAGACCCACAGCTACTCTCTCAAGTTTGTATTTTTAGGATGCCTTGCATCTCAAGCCTTTTAAAATCTCGAAAAGGTTCCACTAACATTGAAATACATTTTTAAAAAAACCAACACTTCCTTCCACAACCGCCACCGCTCCTTAATTGAAGATAAGGAAAAAACCCCTCACACGTCATCTTCCCCACTAGTTCCGATGAAATTCCCATAAATCGCATCGGTTATAAAATTGCTAAAAATCATTATTCTAGTGAGCCTCTTTCTAAAAGAGAAGAGGTACTCACTCCACAGCAGATGTGGCTTTTCCCAACACCTGGGCAAATGAAAATACACCGTATCAGTATCCAGATATGCCAAAACCAGCCTGTCCTTTCCACATACCAAGGGCAGTCACACTGGGCTTCTGACCTTGGATTATACAATGCCTAGTGAAGCCGTTAGATATCATTCTCACTGAAACAAATGGGAGTCAAGTTTGCACTTCTAAGAACAAGATTCAAGTCTCAAGCCAACGTTTTTACATAGCTGTCTACCTACACCCTGCTGACCACTCACGTTAGATATCAACACATAGTTGTAGACATCAAGTGGGGATTTGTAGCACCTACCATCTGAGCATGCAAATTCCTCTGTATGCCTACAAATGCAGTTTACTTGCATTGTTCTCTGCTTTATTTTGCCAGCTATTACTCTGGGCCTGGCCTGCAGCTTTTGTACTTGTGTAACTGCTGGTGAAAGCTGCAGTTTTAGCAAGTCGTGGTTCTGTTGGTAAACCCGCACCCGTGGGTGCAGGCCAGATCAGTATGAAGCCATCTTACACCATTACTAAATGTATTCCCTTTCCCATAGGAGTGTTTCTTCTCGTTGATCGAAACAAAACAGTCAGGGCTCCCACCACTGAGAAAGCGTGCCCACAAAGTGTTTTTGACGGGGCAGAGAGGCTAAAACAACTCTTTTCTAGTCTGCAGCAGCAATGCAGCAGCAGTGCAGCAGAAGGTGGCAGCGTAATGGGCACATCGAGTACCACCCGTAGGACATTACAAAATTAGAAGCCTTATGAGCCTTCATCATCTTGAGATCATCGTTTCCTGCCATCATGTTCCTAGTTCTGCCTCCACAGAAACAGTCCTTGAAGCATCCCACAATGCCGTGGCTTTCAGAAGCCATAAGCCGCTGTAACTGGTTTGGCCACATTAACAAAGTCCTATTCACACGGATGCCTTCAGGCACAGGAGGCAGCAGAACCCCGCCTCTGAAGCAAGCTGAACTAAGCTGGGAAAACTCAAACCCTCCAGGGCACGTGGTATGAAGCGAGTCTCCAAGAAACGGAATAGTGGGTCAGCTTTGAACTGCAGGAGCACAGGCCTCGGCAAAGGGGCCCAAATCCACAGCCCAGCTAGCCCAGCATCCAAGCTCTCGCAGCAGACAGTACTGGGACTTTCAGAGAAGGTATACAATAGCAAGCCAACGTTAGATAATCCACGTGCCCACGTTCGATTTCATCCTGGTCTGTAATACCTAGATTGACTTAAACCCTGAAGCACAAGGTAATCTGTCTGCCAAGCAACTGACAGCATGCTTCTGACCCTAGACGTATGCCCCCCTTTCTCTCGCCCCTTCCCCACTTCCTCCCAATCCTTCTGAATCCCAGAATCATAGAAAATTAGGTTTGGAAGGGACCTCACGAGGCCTAATCCAACCCCCTGCTCATCTTGCCAAGCTCCATGGCCTCTGCACGTCAGCGGGTGGCTGGGGTCAGCGTCACTGATGCTGCTTCTCAGGGACTGACCTTCCCCCAGATGCCGATAGTCACTATTACTCAGCATCGCAGGGAACATCACTTGTCAGACTGGTGCCAACAAGTTACGTGATCCCTTTGTATTGACCAAGCTCAAAGGCCAACAGGAACAGAGCCCATTTGGGGAGCAGCAGAAAGATGAATGCAGGAGCATGGTGCATTAACTAGTCTTTCCTATTTCAATCCCCAGGTTCTCATATGATTAATACCAGGGCGTAGGTTCAGCTGGCACAGAGGCATGCTACAGCAGTGCCTTCGCTGATGCTGCCAGCTCATCTTTAGCATTGTAGCTGAAATGTGAAAAGAAGGAAGGCAGCGGGAGAGAGATACCATCAATCTCTATTGGAAACTGTTGCAAAGACACCTTCCAATATGAGAAGGGAGTATTAAAACTGACACAGAGATGTCTCAGGGAGTCTGTAGAGAGCCTGGAACAGCAGCTCGGGGAGGGGCGTGCTTGCCTGTAATCTAATCAGCATTCCCAGGGATGAGGATGTAAACACCAAGTTTCTTTACTTTGCTGCTCAGGGGAAGAGAGTAACTCGATTTATACTGCAAGTGGCTGACATCTGAGAGGCACCACCTATTTATTTTCTCACCAGCAGAGCCAGGGCCACATCTAGGCAATCTTTTCACAACCCCAGGCACCAGAGCACTACTTTGGGCTGTAGACAAGGGCACCAAGCCAGGTTAGATCGCAGAGTGGTAAAAAGGGGGCAGTGCAACAGCAGGGAATGTTATGCAAGAGCTCAAGGTTAAGGAGCTGCAAGGATCCTTTTACACTTCAGCAGCGCCAGCAGCGTTTCTATGTGCCCTGGCGCGCACTGCATACATTTACAAGGAAGAACGCCAGTGACTCATTAAATTAGTTCCTGCAGCACCTTGGGATTTCACAGGTCGCTCTTGCTGACAAGGGCTTCTCTCCATGGGAACTTTCATCTTCCACACCGAGCCAAACGGGTATCGCAACCTACTTAAAAAGAACACGCACACCTTGCAACACGCTATGTCTCGTCAGTCCATTTGCTAGCACACGAATGGCTGCGATCTGTGATAAGATACTGTACTGTCATAATCACCTCCCACCTTTTCACTTCCCATATTTAAAACAGCCACAATTCTGCTTAGTGCCCTAAACATCAGTGTCCTTCCCCCTTCTTTTATCCTTCAAAACTACAGGGCAAAGGGGGAAAGAAAGATACGTCTGTCTACTTTGCATTCATGTTTCACTTCTCAGGCCTTGGGGACTTGTGCACTTCTAGCCAATCAGTGAATCTGAGTAAGAATAAACCCTCCATGCAGACTACTTATACAGATAGAGTCTACCAAGGTTTCAAGCCAGGGTAAAGCTGTACCAAAGCAAAAAGCAGCTCTGGCTGTCTACATCACAGGGTCAGCAACATTTTTGGGCAGACCGCTAAACCTGCAACCTCGACTTGGAAGATATCAGTGCCAGAGGCAGATGACAGAACTGCAAGGGGCATGCGCCTTGTTGTGGCAGCCCAGCCCTGGCCCCTCCCGAGTGCCAAGCAAAATACCTTTGCATGCCATGCTTTAGCATGTGTGCCGGGGGCTGCCTACCCCGGTGTACGTTCTGGCTGTGCACCGATGGCTCGAGCTGGGGTAAGCGTGCAGAAGGAAACTCCGAATCCAGGTGAACAATGGCACTGTACAAGCAGAAAACTTCTGTTGTCCCCACTAAGTTAATGCAAATACTTTGACCAATGTTAATAAAGCATCTGCAAGCCTGCTGCAAATGAAGAGAGAGAATTGCACCTTGACACGCAGCAGAAGACATCTCAAAGTAAGATCTCTGGGATTAGAGGATTACAGGAACTAAATCCTCCTAGTTCCATCTTCCTTAGTCACAACTATAAAGAAGTTAATGATATTATTATATTACATTACTATATCCCTGGGTTGCCAAACATTCAGTCATGTGATCTGAAAGAACACCAAATGGTTGTCCTTCTAAATGGATGTGATGTTCCTGCTGACTTTGTTCGCGTGCTCAGCTTTGCAGCTCGGTTCGGTTTCATCAGAGGCTGGTTCGGCTGCAAATTCTGACAATGACTTCAAATGGATCAGGATCAAACCTTATGTTCCTCCAAGCAGACAGGCTCAGCTGGAAGGGAACCAGCATTATGCTGATTTTCCTCCCCTCAAGCGCGCTGGCCACTTCTCAAGGACAAGGAAGGGACGGACAGCAGTGCGGTATAGTCGACTGCAGGACGACTGGGAGCCAAGAGCATGATGCTGCTATGAAAGAGGCAAATGTAATCCTAGGATGCATCAACCAAGGTATTTACCGACAGAGATAGGGAAGTGTGGGCTTGCCCCACTCCCAGTGGTGGGGCAGGAAGCTGAAGCCAAAGGAGGGGGGTTGGAGCCTGGAGACTCCAGCAGCAGCAGCAGCAGGAGAGCAATCAGGAGGCAGCAGTGTCCAGCCTAGGAGCCCAGGGACCACAGCTTGATCAGCCCTGGTTCAGCTAAACCAAGTCAAAGATTGAGATATAACTGTTCTTTGCAAAGACACTGATGGATAGGGAGAGCAAACACCAGGGAGGGAATAAAAGAGCTATTTAAATACAAAGGACACATGAACAAACGGATACCACAAGGATGCTGCTGGATCCCTGGTTCTTTCCTGACTCATGTAGTCTCTGTGCCCAGAGCACATGAATAAAATGTATGCTAGAAATTTGCTTTCTACTCATCACAGAAGCAGTTCTGAAACAGGCTTCCAACAGGAAGTTTGGGACAAAATGTCTCAGCATTTTTAGAGCTGGCACTTGATAAATTATGGTCCAGATTACCATATTTTCTCACATACAACAAACCTCCAAGTAAAACAAGCCCCTTGCTTTTGGAAGGCAGAATGTAGGAAGGGGGGAAAAAAGATTTTTTTTTCAGAGTCATGGCCAATTCCTAGACTCATGGTTCGAGACCTCAGTGCACCTGGCTTTCAACCTACCAGTGCATGGGGTTCCCAGGATTATGATCTCAGGCTTCCCCCAGCAGTAGAAAGGACACAATTGAGATCCAATCCCTGATCCCAAAATCACATGCCATCTCCACCTGAGCTGCTGCACCAGTCCCACCTGCTTTGTTCAGCTCTTCAACCCTGTTACATGGCACGGCTGCTCCAGGTTACCCAAAATCAGCTTTTAAGTCAATTTAGTAAAAATGGAGGCAAAAGACTGTGGAGACTGATTATGACTTGCAACTGATTTAAGACAGACTTGGAGCAGGTTTCAGTGACTGAAACAAGTCATTCTTAAACCAACGTAAGAACATCTATACAAGGATCTGCATTGGTTTAACTAAAGTCGTTTAAAAAAAAAAAAAAGCCGTACATTAGTGCAGGAGAGTCAAACTCACCTTGTGCCCCCAGCCGGATCCGAACCGCAATGCTCCATGCTGGCTACATGCAGCCAAGGGCACCAGGAAGCAACAGTGTGCAGCCGCAGAGCACGTGGCAGTGGCTGCAGCCCCTGTGTTGGAGCCATCACCGCTGCATGCTGGGGCGGCAGCTCCAGCCCCAGCACAAGAAATGCGGCAGGGGAGCCCACACTGCATGCTCCCATGCTGCTGCTGCCACTACTACCATCATGCTCTGCTACCTCTGTGTGCCCTGCTGAGCCCGCATGCCCATGTCCTGCTCATATAGTCTAGTGGGCCTGGCAAACTGGCTCCACAGACTGGATCCAGCCTGCCGGCTATATGGGTAAACACTCGTGCCCCAATGCAAAAAGGTGACACTTTCTCATGTAGGCAAGCACTCCAATATCTACAGTCTTGGATTCATAACACATTTACCTGGTGTAACCCACCTTTATGCTGATACAAAGAAGTCCTAGATATTGTGCATCCGCTCTTATGCTCATAGAAACAGGGTCCAGGATAGAGTTACCCCAGGAAAAACAGCAGTAAATAAACAAACAAAAAAATCCACTAGCATGTGCGTCATACATCTGCGATTACCTGGGATAGTTATTTTGTGTTCTCCATCCCATACTGGCAAGACACTATTAACATTTACGACAGCACCTATGCCAAGATAATTGGTCACTGGTCTGCTCCCGATCCCACTATCTCTTAGAGGGGCACAAAATGAATGTAAATCCCAACAGCATTAATGCATCTCATGCTCATCTGTACCATTTCCACTCTTGCGCTCCATCCTCAAATTACCATTTCCAAGGGCTTGCTCTCCATCCTCAAAATCATAAGCTGAATTAATATTTATACAGAGCTAAAAAAAGAATACATCACACCCCAGCCAAGATAACTATGCTGATAAACCACTAATTCAAATGCAGCAACACAATCAAAAATAACCCCTTTTGCTGATGTAGCTTAGTCCATACGGACCTGGTTTGTGCAACGGTGCAAGCCAGCCCTTAGTACAGTGCTTCTCAACCTTTTCCAACTCTGGGCACTGCTTGGAAAATGCAGCTTTTACTTACTTTCAGCTCTTAGCTTCCACTTACTTTTTGACTACAGAAAAACAACAGAGAAATTCTGCACAGAACTCAGACCACAACAGGTCAGCAAGTTTGGGACACTGGGGGTTCCTATTTTGAGTCTCTGGGTTCATCCTGTGAACAATGTAGTTGTTTGCATATTTAACAGTGATAGTATTGCACGGCACACACAGGATCTCATAGCACCTCCAGGGGTTGTGGAGCCCTGGCTGAGAATCGCTGCCCTAGGAAATGGGTGGTAGAGAGAAGACAAACTCAGGGGCTCCTGGCTCCCAAACCTTTGTTTACATTGCACATATCCTCTCCCCGGAGAAAATATTCTCATTCCATCACAAGCATCTGCAATAATAAAAAGAATTAAGACTATTTCGAGGCAAGGACAGCTTCATATTTTGATGAAATTCTTGCCCATTGAAGGCAAGAATTGAATCTTTCTTCGAATTTCTAGAATCTTGCATCTAATTGAAACCTGCGTGTAATTTCCTGTTAAGCATATTTATGCGCATGTGAGAGAGTTAACTGCATACATTTTCAGGAGTATACAACCTCCTATAAGCAACAGGAATACTTTGGAAGATGATTTAAAAGAAACACAAAACCAACAACAGCACCTCCAAGTGATATCAATGCTGTTACATTACTACTTGGTTACATCACTCAGGAAATTAATCTAATCAGCTAAAACAACAATAAACAGTCAAAAGCTGGCTCTGAAGGGAGAAACTGGCATTTCCGACAGAGCAGCTTTGCCACAAGCCACAGCACAATTTAACTCTCTAGGAACACTGGTAGTGCCCAACGTGAAAGCTTCGGGAACCAAAAAGCAGTCGGTGAAGTATGAAACTTCAGCCCGCTGGGATGGCTATATGCAGTGGTTCTCAGCCTTGCTAGACTCAAGGCACCCCTCCATAACATTTGTGAACTGAGTGGTCCCCCATTTCAAAAACAAATGCATTGCAGGGGTTTACCTTCTTGCAAGAGGAGGAAGGGGAGTACAGTTGCCTTACCGACCAACTGAATCAGAGATACGTAAGCTAGTGCTTTGTCTACAAATATACAATACATGCACACACCTATACATACAACACACATACACACACTCCCCCCACTCCTGCAAATAACCAGTGATTCTGGGCACACGGGCTAAGATGCCTTTGGGACTGATGAGAGGAGCACTCACACTGAAGACTGAAATAAAAACAAAATAAGGATGCAAAGAAGCTCAGGAACAGCCAATGTGTCAAGAAAAATGGAAAGAGGCCAAACTTCGCCACCATTTTTGTAGATCTGGGGCTTCGCCTCCTGTGCTCGTGGGGACAAATCCTCAACAAAAGAAAACACATTTAGCTCAGCTGAGGTCTGTGTGTCTACACTACATCAGTGTTTGGCCCTCAGATGCAAGGATTGAAATGAAGACTTCATGCTTCTTCTCCATTGTAAAGCACTGAGATTCCCAGAAAAATAAAAATGTTACATATTAGTATTTTCCCCCTTATTGACCATGACGAGGACAAAGCTAGACAAGCATAGGTAGGATTTTTTCCTCCCTACGTGTAAACTATCTTCAAGCCACGTAAATCCATCCATCAAGAAAGACGCAAGTAAATCACCAGTTAAGTACTAAGCCTGTGTAGAGTTAGTTATGAACACATCTGCCCCATGGACTTGTGGCCCTTAGGCTCCTGGCAAATTGTCAGCATGGGTCTCATTGCCAGACTATTTGGGCACCTGTTTCGGGAGAGATTCCTCCCAACCAGAACAATTCGTGGAGCTAGGACTAGGTTCAATGGAATGAAGAATGTAGGTGGAAAAGAATGAATAACTCCACGCTCCGGTAACAAGAGGGAAAGGGGGGCACAGGGGAAAGAGCTACATTTTTCATTAATGAAACAGCCTAGAAAGGGTTTGCTGCTTAGCAAGCATTAGTCAGTACAGAGAATAAAAGAGCAAACAAATATGTTCTGTACTATCAAGGATTATGACTCACGAGCTTTTTCCTGTGATTCACTTTGGAACCGGCTGAGAGGCTGGAGCAATTACAGCACTGTTTCAGGGCACAGTTTAATTTTTTCGGGTTCTCTCCAAAAACCCAAGGGCATTTTGCTGTAACACCAAGAATGAAACCTTCTCCTTTTCCTTGGGTGAATACAAATCACGCATTGAGGACCAGTGTCTACGTGTGTGTGGTCACATGCCCAGACGCAAGTCGTCCACAAACTATTAGAACCCCGTGGGATCCGTGGGACTGACCGTCCACAGCTCCAACACAAACACAAGGCAAAACAAAACCCAAAGCCCCCAAGCAATGAGATCACATAAGAAGGGAGATGACTACAAGGTTATTAATAGAGTAAGAGAGACCTGCTAACTATGGCATGGGAAGTAAGAAGCAGACGAGAGGGGGCAAGAGGCTGGGAGCAGACGCAAATTAACCAGAAAGGTTAAGAATTCCTTCAATTCCTGCAATTTAGTGAGTGACTAGGAGGGGATTTTGGTCTCCAAGGCTGTCAATTCAGAGCATGTCTCCAAGATAATATTACGTTGTGTGGCTATCACACTTCGCCATGCTGCTCTATGGTTACTTATCTCCCACTGCCCTTTCTCCCTATCCCCAAAGGGAGCTGCAAAGAATTCACTGACCCGTTTGTTTTGTCCATGCCTTTTCTGGGGCCCCACATCACTAGTCTCCAAGGCTAGGGGCAGAAGTCACACAAAAAAATGGTTCAAGTGATCAGAAACTGGTTTAAACCTGTAACGGAAGTTCAGTGCACATAAACCAGTTTCAAAATGGCTGAAACTGGTTCACGATGAACCTGGTTGAATGTAGTATCAGACCTAAGATTTAGGTCAAACCAGTTAATGAAACTTCAGTCCCAGACCCCATCCTGATTCAAGTTAAATCAAGAATCCCCCAGCATCCCAGCATGCTTTGCAGCCCTGGGCAGGGCTACACTGTCTGCTCCAGAGAGCAGGGCTGGCCCCGCCCCTCTTCTCCCTCGCTGGAGCAGTGAGGGCTGGCTCACTGCCTCCCCCCCGCACCCACCAGGGAAACCCCGGCTGGGGCCAAGAAGGGGGTTAAATTCACTTTCCCCTAAGTACGGAGCTGCCCTGCCCTGCAGGCTTACTTAATGCTGGCTGCAACTGTGGACTACAAATCTCAGAGGCACCTGGAAGCAAGAAGAGGAAGTGACAAGCAACCCTGCAGAGTCCTGCTGCTTTGAAGGTAGACTACAAACTCCAGAGGCGGCAAGAAGAGGAAGCAAACACACCTCCGAGGTTGTATTTATAATTTTCAGTTTATAGGTTTTCAGAGAACTATTCTTGATCAAGCTTTTATGAATTCAGTGCTACTATCCGCCTCCCCCACCCCCCTCGGAAGAGCGGGGCTGGGACCTGGTCACACCCCCTCTGCTCCAGCAGGGAGGAGGAAAAGCCTTGGAGTGGCTGGCAGGCATGTTCTAGCATCCCCCAGCTTCTGGTTTGAGCCAATGTAGGCATGTGGCTGCATTTCCTGATTCAAAAGTGAATGCGTGTTCATTTGCTTATTGGTTCAAGCTTTGCAGCTTAGATTAGCCTAGAGACTGAATCAATTCAGCCTCAGGCTTTTTGAATGTCTATACTTAGCCCTAGATTGCAAATTCTTTGCATCACCTAGATACCACTTCAGTACAGCATGTCACCTGTTGTCACATGACATTTTTCTCCAGCTCATCACTTTACTGTTTATTTTCCTACAACTGAGCAGGGCCCCAATTGGATAAGGTAATTAAGGATATGCTTGGAGCCAGACATGCATTTAAGATTCCTCACTCAACTGAGCCCCATCTGGTGAGGCTCGTTCCCAGTTACCCAATACAACAGGTTTTTGTGGCACTCTCTCTTTCAAGAGAGAAATCCGTATATCCTCCTGGAAGCAACATAGCAGACTCCCACACAAGCTATTGAGGAGATTTCCAGAAGCAGAAGGCTGGGACTGCATAGGATGGCCACCTCGAGAGATGTGCAAACAGACCTTACCCTGGCTCTTCTCTTGATGCTAATGATACCAAATGCTGAAAAACTCTTCAGAGGGAAGGATAGGACAGGAAGACTCTCCCCCTTCCTCCACACAGGAACAAGATGTCCTTGAAGCTACCAGAAATCTTGCCAGGCCTCCTGTAATTTGTAAAGCAAAAGAGTCTTGCAGAATAAGCCACTGTAATACCAGGAGGAGGAGATTTTAGGTGTACTAGAAAAATTCAAGGACTCGGACCCTATTATGCTAGGTGCTGTGCAAACACAGAATGGCCAGTTAGTCCCTGATGGATTTTAAACAAACATTTTTGCTGCATTAAGATATCAATGAAGCGGATTCCC
>NW_017728992.1:188670811-188693911 GCF_001723915.1 Gavialis gangeticus | reverse complement strand
AGAGAGGTGATTCTTCTACCCTGACACTAGTGACGCTCAGCTGTCCAGGATAGGGCACTATGCTTCAGGAGAGATGTAAATAGACTGAAAAGATCCTAAAAAAGAGCAACATAAATTAATAGCAGTCTTGGAAAAATGGCTTGAAAGAAAGTATTGAAAGAACTAAGATTATTTAGTTTGGGAGAAGATTTAAAACCAGGAATAAGGCTTTAAATAAGGTCTATGCAGCTAAAAGAAACAGAAGAAAGACTATAAATAAAATGGTTGCCAGCTACCATCAGGCACTGTACTGCGCTGTGCAACTAAGGGGGACTGTGCTCGTCTACAACAACACAGCCTTCTGCCTTGCACCTTTGCCAGTACAGCTAAGCCAGCAGACCTCCTACTGCAGACACAGCACATGCCACCCAAAAAGAGCTACAGGATCTCTACGAAAAACAAAAAGAAGCCAACTAAAGCACTCTTCTGTGGACACAGCTGTATCCTAGGAGTTTGGTAAAATTGTGTCAGCTAGTGGGTATAATTTTATTCTTGCTGTACCCTTTGCTAACAACTACACTACAAAGTTTTGCTGGTGCAGACCCAGCCTCATTATACATGACAACGGTCTGAAGTCCAGTCATGGACTGAAGACCCAATACAAGACTAAATGCAGGCCCAATTTTAAGGAAAGGGCTTCCAAAACGAGTAACGCTTTCAGAGACATGATGTTGGGACTCCAGCACAGGACTGGAAAGAAATAGCTCTAGGCCTTTCTATCCCAGCCAAAGACACTGCAACATTTCCCCACTGGCAAATGGGAAAATGTCACAAAAGATTAAAAGGAGGGTCATTTATACCACGGCTCTGGCCTGTGGTATTATCAGTTCTGCTAGAGGAACACCACAGTTGATTCCACTCTCACAAATAAATGAGCGCCAGGTTAAACCCCCGTTTGGTTTCTCAATTAGCCTATGGCTGGGAGCAGTCCTCAGTGATTCCACTGTCCCACAAAGGTTCAAGATCATGGAGAAGCATTACTTATCTCCCAGAGGAATCTCACTCAGCACTCTGTGCAAGAGAAGAATGGAAACACAGACCGAGTCCGAAAGAGATGAGGTAGGAATCCAGCACCTTATTCTGCCGCAGGCATCCAGCAAGAAACCGTGTGAAAGTATAGAATTAGAAAGCAGGCAACAAAGTTCATGCCTTGCTCGGCTTCTACCAGAGATATTTTATTCTAAAAACAGAGACTCATTTCCCCCTGATAAATACGATGAGGAAGGGAGGAAAGATCTTACCTAAATTGCTGTCTCTGGGTTGATGGATACTCCTGCCATGCAGTTGTCAGGAACACGAGGAAGTCCATCATCCCAAGTACAACTGAGCATTCCTCCACAGCTTACATTCAACCCACCTAATGGGAAGATCCTGCCCTGCAACTCTCAGGGGTAAGCATTTGTCTCAATTCCAGGAAAGCCAGTTAAAGGCAGGCTCTGAATTGGAGAAACAGACAACAGGCATCCCTGGGAGATCTGCGGCAACCTTCAAATGCATTTGATTCAGGAAGACTGCAGAACATCCTGGGAAGCCAGGTCCCATCTGAAAGGAAATTTCACCTGCCGCTGATCTGTTAGCCCAATTAAAACTACATTGCTTTGCCCATTTTACAGCAACAAAAGGGGCGGGGGGGAGAAATCAGGGATGAAAAGAAGCCGATTTTATTTTTAAACTGCGTTTATTTTATAAAAAGAAAAATGTATTTGATTTTTTTAAATCAAATACAAGTCTAATAGAGCCTTTGACATTAAGGCATAAATGGTGTAAAATTATTTACATGATTTTAATGAAACCTAAAAGAAGTTTGTCATACCATTACACTCTCCTCAAATTTCAGTAACTTAAGTGGTCCTTCTATTTTACTATATAATTAAGAGAAAATTTTCTAGCTTTTGAGGTCAGCTCATGCTCTATAAATAGGTTGAAATATCACATGTAACAGTAAGTATCTCTGTTTTCAGTGCCTTACAACAGAGGGAATACATTTTGCAAACTGAATCACTTTTTCAGTTTCTGCTATACAGAAAAAAGACTTTGCTTAAATATTTCTGGTTTCAATTATTAAACCAATGCTCAGAGAATACCTTCTTCGCTTGGGTAAGTTCTTTCAAATTTGAAAGGTGAATTGGAAGTTGAGAAAGCAGGAAGTTTTGTTTTCCTCTTCCAATCTACAATTCATACACAGCTGAGAAATATTCAGAGGTATTTACCTATCTGAAGATGAAGACAAATGTCTGGTAGGATTTTCAGAAATACACATGAACAATCATGTAACTAAAAGTCGTTAAATCAGACGCAAGTCTCAACAAGAGAGATTTAAGTTGGATACTAGGAAGAAGTAGGGTAACCAAAACAGGAACAAGTTAGGGGTGCACCGATAAAGATTTTCTTGGCAAATACCGATAGCCAATTAATAACCAGCTATATTGGCCGATACCAATAGCCAACTTACAGAAATGCAGCCTGGCAGCTTGGAGAGCTGCCTCATACCGGTAAGTCTTGTGGGGGGAGCAGCGGGGGGCACAGATCGAGGCCTCCCACAGTGAGGGAGACAGTGCGGCGGGGCAGGCACTGCCAAGCCAGGGTGGTGAATGCAACCTTGGGGTGGGGAGGATGGAGCTACGAACAGCTCATCCAGGGGGCATGGAGGGTGGGAAGGGGGGTGTTCCCTGCCATGGCGCACACCCCTGGGAGAGACATGGGGAGCATGTTCCCCCCTTGGATTTGTGTGCGAGGCGAGGGCAGGCTGCCCACTGTGGGCTTGGGGCCAGGGGCTGTGCCAGCCTCTTCCCAGTGGGGATGCTTGGCTGGGGCTGCGCTCAGGGTGGGCAGGGGTGGTTATGGGGGTAGGGGCTACAGGGAATTTTGGGGTGGCCACAGCCCCCCAGGCCGCCCCTAGCACTGCCCCTGCTTGGGGCACTCTGCCCTGATGCCTTTCCATCAGGAACCCTGAGCTGGACGCTCGCCTCCTGCCCACCCCTCTGCAGGGGGCTTCCAAGAAAAGGCAGCAGAGTCCCTGAGCAGGGGCGGCATTAAGGAAGGCTTGGGGGCCTATGATCAAACATAAAATTCCCCGTAGCGCACCCCTCCCAGCACCGCCGCTGCCTGCCCAACGCAGCTGAGCCCATCCTATCCCTGCCCATCTCAAGCGCAGCCCCAGCCCAGCCTCCGCACCAGAAAGAGGCTGGCGCTGCCCCTGGCCCCAAGCCCACAGCAGGCAACCTGCCCTCGTCCTGCACGCAAATCCACAGCCCTCCCTCCCCACACCCTCTGGACAAGCTGCCCATGTCTCTGTCCTCTCCGTCCTGGAGTCCCATTCACTGCCCTGGCTGGGCAGGACCTGCTCCTGCTCCACTCCCTCCCTCCCTTACTGTGGGGGCCTCAATCTGCCCCCCTCCCCTAACTTACCAGCAGGATGCTGCTCTCCAAGCTGCCAGGCTGCATTCCTGGCCGCGTGCACGCTGCAGCAGCTGCGTGCATGCATACAGCATTTACTGGTGACATTGGCCAAAAGAAGCCAATTGCTGATAATGTTAATTTTCCTGTTATTGGTACTGATCTGATATGCAACCAATATATCAGTTTTCAAGTGTGATTGAGACAAATGTCTATCTGCAGGGATGATCTTACCCTAAGCAAGTACTAAACTAAATTATCAATGGGAGCTGAAATCAATGGCACTTAAACCTACTCCAATATTTTCATGCAGAACTAAGCAGCTATCTGCATCTTCAGGCACATCTGAAAATCCGTCAACCAACCAACCATATTTTAACGCTGTCTTTTGACTAACTTATTTTCCCCTCATGTTTCCAGACCATTAAAGAGTATTTGCAGTTAAATAAAACTCTGAGTTAGAAAGTAATAAAATCACTTGTACATGTTTAATTGAATCTCAGTTTCTATCCAAATGCAGCTTAATGTCAATCCCAAGCACAATTCATCATCTCCTGAGTAAGCTACTTGCTGTTTCTTAATCTCATTCTTCACAGATAGCCAGGACATATTTTGGGCTGTAAGTGTTGGTGGTAAGCTTACAGCCATTTATCTTGGAGGCAGGCTTGTTCCTCGCTCTTGACATGGGTTTCCTTAAGTGCTAGGGCATCGACTGAATTTTTCTTCAGCATCTTACCCAGATAGTCGCATTTGGCCCTCAAGACCCTCAACATTCAGTTGGCAGATCCATGTTCCAGGGCCTAATCTTCTGAATGAAGGACCCTTAAAGGGGCTTTTTTGATTTCTATGGTTGTTGCTCCATTGACCAGGAGGCCATTGGGTGTTCGGTCACCATTGTGAAAACATCAGCTGTGGAATTTCCCATTTTGGATTTCCACATAGCAAGTTAGGTCTCGAGCAGCCTGTCATCGTCCACTGGTGCTGGCCAATACTGCTCCTCCAGACATTCACTGCCTCAAAGCTACATACAGAGAGGTCGTGCACATGAATGACAACCCATACCTCTCCATTTGTAGCGATTTAGAGAGCCTCCCAAGCTCACTGGTTGGTCTCCCAGAAACCTTTGTGGACACATGCACAAGCCCTTGGAGGACATAACAGTGCAGCAGCTTGGAAGAAAGGGTGCAATGAAACCATCACTCAGAATAAACATCTAATTTCCAACCCAACAATAAAACCTCTTGGTTTTGACCTTCCATGAAAAACATGGAAGGCTCTAAATTGGATCCAAACTGGGCATGGCTGCTCCAGTCACTTAAAGCACAAATGGTGTATTAGGAGTTCTGCAAAACGTGACTGCAGTAATCCTGATCAAACTATGAACCACATAACTCTCTGCCCTCGATACAAATTCAATGGTAACATTGCAGAGATGCATTCCCTTTCCTCAAGAGCATTAGACTAGTTAACCAACCTGAAACTGGAATCATAATTGTTGCTCCAAGGCAGTCATACAGAAGGAAAAGTTGACTGTTTCCTAACATAATAAAAATTCAGAAATCTGACTAAATATATTTTACACTATACAAATGCTTAAATAAATGAGAGATAATTCATCCTCCTAGTTAGCAAAAATTTCCATGAAATTTCATCTAAAGGCTGTATTTGATTGCAAATCACCATGCTTTAATGGCAATGCCATGTAATAAGAACAAACACAGCTTTAGGAAAATTAGTGCAGTGCAGCTACAAAACAAAATGAAAAACACAACTGATTTAAATCACGATTAAACTGGATAATTTAGCACACTGATTAAAATCAATCCATCCTAACATCACCGCTAAAGACTACTTCCTCTCTATATGCCGGTTAGGGGCCACAAACAAACGCAAGTTTGCTGTGGCTCGAGTGCATTGCTTTTTTGACACTCAGGATATATAGGAAAGATACGGGCCACTCGGAAGTACTGTACAGAGAACCTCTAGTGAGACTCCCCACAGAATCAGTGCAAAATAATGTCATTTACTTTAAATTTTATGCTTTTGCCTTATGTGCATCAGTAAAAACCCACACAGAAATCCTCTTGGGGGGTAAACCACTATGAGAAGGGGAGAAAAACCATACCTCTCCAGTCACTTGGCCTGTTGCCATATTCAGATAAACAAATAGGATTTCTTTACAGCCTAAATGGCAAGTAAGAATTTTGATTTCATTCCACAATATACCGGCTGTTCTTGCTTTAACCTCCTCCAAAAGAGGAGGAAAGTCACACTTGAGATTGGGCAAGTCATTTTCCTGCTAGAGCAGAAAGGGAGGGTTTCTTCCAGGATTAGAAAACCCTTTAATCCTCTCGAGAGAGTGGACAAGTTCTCCACACACAGACCGTCAAAAACCTTGAAACAAAATGATAGAAATCAAGATCCTAAGCCTGAAAACACTTAAGAGTCAGATCCTACTCCAACTTTTAAGCACTTCAGGGCTGGGTGCCCAAGTGTAATGCTATTCCATCCTGTTCAAGTCCCTGAAAATCCATTAATGCAGCTGCTTTTGCAATGCACCAACATCCAAGCCTTGAGATTAAGTCACAAAAGGGCAGCAACCCACCTACCTTGTGTGAACCAGTGGTACTCAACCTCCGATCTGGCCAGCAGAGCCCTCTCATCCAGCCCACGCATCCAGAAATTTGGCAGTGGGGAAGCGTTGGCAGCGTTAATTGCTCCACCTCTGCTGCCAAGTTTCCAGACCCACAGGGAGTCCTACAAGCTAGATAATATGGCCCTACATGTTAGAACGGGGTGGTCAAAACATGGCCCGCAGGCTGAATTCGGCCCACTGAGGGATTTTGTCCAGCCCATGGCAGGTCCCACCCAGCTCATGCGCAAGGGGCAGCTCAGGCTGTGGTGTGCCCAGGCACGCAGCAGGGCTGAGACAGCGTGGATGCTGGACTCTACTTCTTAGCAGCCTCAGCCACATCTCCTTCAAGCTGCTGCTGTTGGACCGAGCCCCACTACCCAGGCACCCTGGCCCGCCACACTGCACCCACCACTGGGAGTAGGACCCATGTAGGGCCCTGGGCAGGTGGGGAGCTGCATCCGGGCTGGGACCTTGGGATGGCAACAGTGCGGGGCTGGGGCTGAGGGTAGGGCCATGATCCACTCCCCACACGTCCCTGCCTGCAGAACCGGAGACGGTCGCAGGGGCATGCCGGCAGTGGATCACGCCTCAGCTCCAGGTCCCACATTGTCATCACCCCGTGACTCTTCCCCGTGATCCCAGCCTCACCCACCCATGCTGCTCCCAAACACTGCTCCCCTGCCTACCCCAGCCCCATCCCACATAGGGAGTTTTGGTGAGTTTTTCCGCCCCGGTCGGGTGCTGACCTGGCCTGTGACAGCTTGGGAAAACTCACTATGTGGCCCATGAGCCCAAATTGCCCAATGTTAGAAGGTGATGGCATGCAGAGTTTCTCCATGACCCGATCTAGGAGCACAGGATCAGGCTGCATGCAGAGACCCAAGGGCTAGGTCTTACTCCATCCACTAAGTGAAAGAAATTTGGCTCCATCTGCCCTGCTAGCAAATCCATTACCCTTAGCAAGATCTCCTGGAAAGGGGCCCCCAGCCTAGAAGCACAATTTTCAAAATATTTAGATCTTTCTAAATATACTTCCCCAGTGCACATGTGCTAATAATAGTGCAGATTAATCAGTCTAAGAGCACTGTCTATCCCTTGACAACCCCTAAGTAAACTATACTAACATGGGAGGCAGTGAGTGATATTCTGCAGAAAGATCAACACTGGCTCCATGAAGATGAGCAAAGGCAGGGGACAGGAATAAAGCTCTCTTACCTATTTACGAGCATGAATTACAGATTACTCCAGATGTACACCTTCCCATTAATGATGAATATTGTGATTCTATTATATAATGGAGCGGAAAAGCAGCACACACACACACTGCTTAATCATTCAAAAGGCATCATCAATAATGAACTAAAATATTCACTGCTTTTTTCCTCCTCCAGAGTCATTGTAAAAAGGTAGAGGCAAAAAAAAAAAAAAAGAAAAAGAAAAGCTCAGGCCCTTGGATACGAGAGTCAAGAAAGTTGCTTAAGTACCTGAAAAGACAGACAGACAACTGGAAATGATGGCATACACTTAAAAATCAGATCTCAAAATGCCAATGAAATCAGCATTCATGGTTTATAATGGTATTATTGCCTCCACCCTCACTTGAGAGAAGACAGAAATCTAAAACATTAAGGTATATGGCTCTGAGCTGGCATGGGCTGGAGTTAAGCACTTTAGAATTTTTTTTGGAAGGCAAGGAGGGAGATGCCAAAGGAGAGAAGTTTCTTTCTTTGGCCTATATGTGCATAAACCCCATGCACAGAACTTAAAAAATAGGCTTCGTCTCCTAGAAAGATGTGCCACTTTGATATCGGCCAGTAGAATTTAAACAGTGCCACCTACTCATAAGGCTGTAGCTGTGTTAACATAAAGATGCTTTCTACCAAGACAGCTTTCCTCAAGTGGAAAGGAGAACGGTTATAAGTGTAAGTCACATATACAGTGGTTAAAAAGCATGCATGCTAAGAATTGTACCTCTATAACCATATCGGCAAAAATCACACCCTCCTCCCCAAATCAGAACAGTTAAACCAGTACAGCTATCATATACATACCAGGCTTCTGATGATGTTCAACAAAAAACAGACACCTTCAGGCCCTTACCCATCACTCTCCGCCAAGCATCTAAACAGGAAGTAAACAACTGGACTACAAGCCCTCTTGAATATACAATGCTAAACCACAAGTCCCTGTTCAGGTACAGGCAGGGGAAAGGACCAAGGAGTCATTAAATATAGACCAACAGCACTACATGTTTGTAAGAGCAAGCGTTACAGTGCACAAAGGCAGGCCTAACTTTGTCACTCGTGCAATAACACCTACTCTGTGGCAGGTGCTTCCCAAACCCTTGCTCAGGAAGGCATTTGCTCCAGGGGAGGCCCAATCAAAGAATAAGGGTGTTGTATTCAAGTCAGGAAGAGAATTAAGCCATTATTCCTTTCCCTTTGCAGTGCCCTCACCATCACCCCTGCTTTTACCTGTGACGTGTTGTAGGATGCTCCTGGTGTTTCGCACTGAGTCCCTTGTAGTGGCGTGCGAGACTCTGAAAGGGTGATTTGGGGGCTTCCTGAAATGGTTGCCTGCAAATGCAGAAGCCTGGACTGCACAGCCTGGGAGTCCCCTTCCAATACTGTATTCCTATGAAGATGAGTAGTCTCCCCCCACCCCAGCATTACTGCTTAATTCTCTTCCTGACTTGAATATACCCTTGGGTGTTTAGAAGGGATTTAAATGCAGCCAGGGTAGGGACCTTACTGAGAAGCTCGGGGAAGCTGTAACATACACATGGAGACAGAAGAGGTGTCTCGGTCCTGGGAGATAATGCCGGAGGGAGAACGATCCATTCAACTTTACACCCGTTGGATTTTTGAGGCAGCAAGATCGGTAAATGAGTTCAGACAGTGCTAAGCCTCACCTCTGCAATGATGCCCACTAAGACATCCCTGGGTAATGTCCAGATGAAAGATGCCCTGTCACTTCTGCCCACTGAGTAAATCAGATCAGCTTTCCTGCTCCCTCTGCTCTCCCACACACTGACCTCTTCTATCTACCTGCCGTCTCTTGCCTCAGGCAGGGACTCTCGCCGATATATTTCCTACCACAATGGATTCGTATAATTCCCCAATCAGGGCCGCTTAGGTATTACTGAACAAGGAAATCAGAAAGAGTGAGAACAAAGGATGAACGGAGTGGGATTTATCTAAAGAGCAAGGGAGGGGATGCAGAAAGTTAAAACTGCCAGAGGACGGCAAGGGGAAAGGAAGAGGAAGAGAACTCGCACCCCTGAGCAGAACACCGCACAGCCAATAGGCAATTTTATTTTCAAGCAGCATCCTACCTACAAACAAGGAAAGAAAGAGGCAATGTAAAACTTGGACAGGGTGCACTGATCGTTTCAACTGATGCATTGGCAGGTCTAAAAAAGGGGGGGAAGGGGGGCTGAAGGGAGCAGAGCTGAAGGATCCAAGTTTAAGCCCATACAGAAAACTAAAGCTGCAACATCTCATTGGAAGGAAATGCAGACCTGAGCCTGTGCCAACATTGCTGCCAGGGCTTGGGTGGAATAAAAGGTCTGTGCCACAATGTGTATTGTTCCAGTACGTCTCTGTCCCCTGCGCAGACTCTTCCGATTCAGTTCCAGAATCTGGAGCTATTTTAAGCAACTCTTGGGGGAAAAAACCAAAACAAAGCAGGATTTTAATACTTGTTTGGATTGCTTATGAATTTTTTTCCAGTGAAACAAAGCCTTAAAACTGTGACTCAACATGACTTTACAATGGGGGGTGACTATCACTAGGACCAGAATATCCGCTTACTAGAAAAATGTTCTCTTTCCTTTCCTGCCCTGCATGAGGTGGTATAACATTTGACAGCTCATTTAGTTTCATGCAGACAATAAGGGATCTTTCTAAGGTGCAGTGGGGAAGATTTTCAACTGCTTATTTGCAACATAGCATTCAGGAAAACAAGCCAAAGTGAGACAATCCTTATTTTTGTAATTACGGTGGATCCCAGAGGCACTGGTCAAAGGTTTAGGACCTCGCTGCACTACACAGCACAGGAAAATACAGAAGAGCCGCCGTCCTGAGAAGATTTCCATACGAGGGGGACTTCGCTCCTTTTCTATAAAAGACAACTGGAATGAGGAAGCAGACAACCGTGACTCCTTTAAACCAAGGTAATCCCTGTGGGTGACATTTTAACTATGGTCTAAGGGTACCGATCTCACTGAAGATGATCCCTCACCCTTTTTAAAAACAAATGCATTTATACTGGTATAATCGCCTCATATAAGCAAACTAGTCAAACAATGGGAGAACGAACAGGCAGATCAAAACTAAGAAATATCTCAAGTTCACACAGCAGGTCAGAGGAAAAAAATACAGCTGATCTCCCGAGTCCTAGCCCAGTGCACTGAAAGAAAGGCTGTTTTCAGTTTTCCAAGAAAACTATCACAAGAATAAACGTGGAACTACCGAACCCCAGAATGGTGCCAGTTTCTCCCAGTACCCCACTAACAGCCCCACTTTTGCAGTCTTGTCCACACAACAGCACTCAACCACTTCTGAGCAAAATCATTTGCAAAAAGTGATCGGGTGCCTTTTTCCACTTCCCAGTTCCAGATGCAAAAAACAAGCCTCACATTAGGCTGCCTTCCACTGCTCCAGGTGAAATTGCTCTCCAATACCTCAGGGCATAGGATCACAGAAAAGTAAGGCTGGAAGGTCTAGAAGTCATCTAGTCCAGTCCCCTGCTCAAGGCAGGACCACCCCTGATTAAACCATCCCAGAAAGAAAGGGTTGGCGATGTTAACATGAAGCCAGGCAGAAGGTAGGGTAGAGATGCACCTTATCGACTAAATCAGCATTTGATGAAGGTCGCTCTCTGCTTATGAAAACTTATGCTAAACTATACCAGCCAAGTCTCAGTCAAATCTGCTTTTAAAAAGCAGGGCAGGCTGCAGTGATGGGAGGGGGCTACTGCCACCCCAATATTCACCATAGCCCTCCCCAACCTGCCCCCTCCAGCACCGCCACTGAATGCTGGGAAAGGCCCAGTGCCACTACCAGCCCCCACCCATAGCCAGGCTAGGCTCTGGGCAGCTGCAGCTGGCAGGCTGCAAACAGCTGCACCAGGCTCCGCATGCCTCTGAGCAGAGAGCCGGGAGGGTTGCACTGCCTCAGACCCTATCCCCACTCTGCTCCGAGGCACTCGTGCAGTCGCTGCCGACACAAGAGCTGATGCCGGGGCTGCAGAGCCCAGCGCAGCTGTTTGCAGCCTGTGCGCTGCCTGCTGCAGCTGCCCAGAGCCCAGACTGGCTACAAACAGCTGTGCTGGGCTCCAGAGCCCAGCATGAGCTCTGCACCAGCAGCAACTGCATGAGCGCCTTGGAGAAGAGAGTGGGAACAGGGTCTGAGGCAGCGCAACCCTCTCCCGCTGTCTGCTCTGAAGCGTGTGTGCAGTCGCTGGTATCAGGGCAGCTGTTTGCAGCCTGCCTGCTGCCGCTGCCCAGAGCCCAGGCTGGCTACACGTGAGCCACCCCCCCGACACCATCCGCACGCAATGCTAGAGCCCAGACCAGCTTTGCAGCCTCCCGGCTGCAGCCAGCCCAGGCTATGGGTACCTGCTGCCAGCCACAGAGTCCAGGCTGCTTGCAACAGGGCTTGCAGCATCCCAGCCGCCTGCTGGGAACAGCCTGGGCTCCATGGCTGGCAGCAGCTGCCTGCTTGTCTGTCTCTCTCTCTCGCCCCTTCCTCCTCTCAAAACTAGGGCAAAACATTTGACACACCACACATTGCGCAGCGCTTTAAATTCCCCAGTAATAATTAGGTGTGTCGCACTTTGTGCAGCACTGGGTTCAGCCCTCCTGCCCCTGGGGCAGGGGGCTGGACTCGATCTTCTGAGGTCCCTTCAAGCCCTAATGTCTAATAAATCTATTAATCTATACATCCACGAGAGTTCAAGAACGTCTCATGACTTCCCAGTCACTGAAACTGGAAGAGAGGGTCAGGCTTCAGGAGGGAGATAATTTGGTTTTGCACCAGGAGTTCAGGAAGGCATAGGGCCAGGGCCTGCTCAGTAAAAACAAAATCTGTCCTTCAGCACTGCTTGCTGTAACACTGACTGCTAATAAAACACTGCACCAATACCCAGTGCAGAGGCCTTTATTATGCAGGCCTGGTTTCTTGTTTTTAAGTTACTCTGTTTTTTTGTTTTTATTTTACACTTTAAACTACACTGAGCTTTTGTTGCAAAGGGCAACCTCAATTAAATAAACAAAAAACAAATATCACGTTACCAATCCCTGCACTGCCAGCTCCTCCATATTTATTCTCTTAATCAGGGAACAGCATTAATTCCCAGGTACTTCAAGCCAAGGGGAAAAAATACCTATTGCAAAAAAAAAGTATGTATTCGAGGTTTTATAAGCAACTTCTAAGCTGCTCTTGTGCCCGCAGAGATTACCTCCAAGTGCCAGCTAGAAGCAACATTTGTTTTTAAACCCACGACTGGCTCCTACATAAAACTTTAAACTAGAAATGGAGTAACATTAGGCAAATGCTTCTTTAAAGCAGCTGCAATGTACATTTTTGTTGCTGTCAAAAAACTCTTAAATTATGTGCTATGCAATAATTATTTTACTAATCACAGGGTGTCCTGTACTTCTTGATCTGAATTATTATTATTATACTTGGCTCAACTGCAAACACGTCTGCCATCCAAACACAGCACACCAGGCAAAAAAAATCTTTTACTGGTGGTGGCACAAGCTGGTGAATGCCATTCTAGCATATAATTACTTTTAACAGGAAAAACAACATCTTTTGGTAGGATTTTCCATTTTAAGCTACAACAAAATCACCACAGAAAGAATAAAAAAGTTAAGCCAGGCAACCGAACACACTCTGCCCTTCTTTCAATTCACCCGCTCAGAGCTATATTTATCACTTAGCCTTAAAGGTAAAAACAAATTTGACTTAGGAAAGCTATTTAGCTGCTTAAAAAGGGGACACTCAAGTAGTTTAGGCCACACACTTCGAATATTCATTTTAGTCCTTCTTGCAGTATTTAAGTTAACTGAGTGTTTCTGAATGGTAGGGCATCTGGGAGGCATGCCTCAGGGCACAAGGCTCTGACTGAGGTGGTCAGGAAGTAAAACAGCCCTATGATCACGCTATTCTTTAACTCTCCACATCATAGCCCCTTGCACTTTCCTCCGACACATCTGGTGCCAGCCCCATGACAGATAAGATAATGGAGTAATGATGCCAGGGCCCGATGCACTACAGAGAGTCCAACGTCCCTAAATCCCAAAGCAGACACCAGCAGTGGTGCAAGCTTTCCCCAGCCAGCCCTGATCTTAAAACCACTTGCTTTCAGAGGCAGGTAGTAATACATCTGCATTAACCCACCCACTATTTATACATATAATCCCTCCTAACACAGTTTGCCAGGTCAGGTCACTTAATCACTCTGAAATCACATTTAGAAACCACAAAGTACTATAGAGAATTAAACAAAGTTCCCCAGACACTTGAAATATGTGACATTTCCCTTTAAGGCATCGTCTGTGTGCCCCAGCAGCAGCACATGCCAGTTTTGTTTCTATTTTTCTTTTCTACCTTGACCGTGTCTCTCTAAATAGTGATCAGGCTCTGTCTGCCAAGCAGCAAATATCTTCACTACCTCGCATACTCATTACTACCCAAAGTGAAAGTCCACAGCAGGCAGATGTAGTGCTGTTAGTTCACAATTCAACTTAAATGACCTCCATGATTCACAATCTGAAGCAGGCCCGTACTGGTGCAAGCCAACCCTTCCAGTCGCAGCTGCCAACTCTGCGAACAGGAGCCTGGAATGAGCAGTCCTTCCCGGCAGAGAGGCAGTCACATTGGGTACTGGGGTTTCTTGGAAAAAGGCTGTACACAGATGAAGCCATCCAACAAGCTCGCTTGCTGTCCTGAGCCGAAGAGGTGGAGGTAGCCAGGAAAGATGCCCATCATGAAATGAGATTGAGTGTGCTCTTCAATTTCTGCCAGCATTACGCTTTCTTACTGTAGACCCACCTCTTGCTGTGGCCTGAAAAAAGCCAATACTCAGCTTTACAGACTGCAGGTCAAAATTTACAAGGCAGCATCTCAGCTGGCTTCACGGTTCTTATTGGCTCCAGGGGGGTAGCCAGCACTGCACAGGATGTGGTTTCTCTCCATTTCCAACATGGGAATGAAACACACGGCTCCTTTTTCTGCAGGCACGGGATTGCTCAGATCAATGCAGCAGCTTTTAAAGCACAAAGGAGCCAATTTACTTAACAGGTAGAACAGCTAGAAAACACTCCCTCTCTGAAACCATGTTAAACCCAGTTGGATCCATGCTGCAATGATTTTACTCCAGACTCGGTTTCATATGGGCAGCAATGCCAAAGCCAAAACTCCTGTTAGAAATGCAACCTGGCTCTAAACACCAAGCCAGATAGGGCAGGACTTATATCGAACCAGGACACCACTGAAATAGAAGAACGGGGGACCCATACCCATAGGGCGTTAACTGCCCCATGCTGAAAACCCATGTCTACACAGGCTGTGTCCGGCCCATTCATCAATGTGAACGAACCCACAAGCATTGGGCCAATTTACCCTTGTTTCTTGGCCCACATTTCAACTCTGATAATAAGAGCTGGGAAAAACACAAACATACTGGACCTGGGCAAGCTGTGATTTGGAGCAGGCCAGGGAGCAGACAAGGCCAGAAACAATACTGCCTTAGAGACAGAGGAAGGGAGAAATGATCCAGGTACCACTTCTGCTTACACAAGAAGAAAAGAGGTGCAAAGCTATTCCTGCTCTTGGAGCTTGCATGAGTGACTCTTTGAGCTAGTTTGTACACAGAGATGTACAGACAGGTGTATGGGTGAGAGAGAAAAATTGTAAAAAAATGTACAGGGCAGAAGAGGAAAAAAAATACAGCAGGGAAGGCAGACACCTGAAAACAATAAGAGACATGTCAAGCAACCCAGAAACACACACACGAGAAACTCGTAAAGGAGACAGAAGTCTAAATGGGAAACATGGCTTTACATAAAACAAACCAAGGCAGAGCAAGTGATACTTGTAAATACGTACCAGTGGGAACACTGATATGTGCTTAATTTAACCACATCACGGACAAACAGCACACGGCTGTGCAACTGGATGGGTCGAACTATGCAAGAACAGGCATCAGCAGTTATTGGTCACCTGCAGCACAAGGAAAAGGGATCCCCCAACCGACACCCTTTTTATATCATTTTACAATGTTCCCAAATCAACTTAACCCTATTTAACACATTCTGACACTAAATGCAGGTGGGGGGGGGGTCCTAATTCCATCAGTTTTCAGAACAAAGGACTGAAATCAGTGCAAAAACCTGTGTGCAGATTCAGTCAGCTAACAGGTCTCAAGGAAAGTTTCCAAGCTCTGCTGATAACTGCCTTCACTCTTCCTCTATAGATCCACCCTGCAGTTTCAATAGGTTATATCATCACATAAGTTCCTTTATTAAACCCCTTACTGTAATGTTGCTGTTAAATTACTGCCAGGCTACAACTTAGAGGAGCCTTCAAGCCAGTTCCTGAAATGTAGGTAGTTATGAGCTTTTGGGGTCGCTTGGCATTACAGATGCTGTACAAGTGATGGGCAAAAGGGTCTTCCACATGTGTTTTGTTTTAAATCGTAAACAGAAAGGAAACTTTCTGGAAGAAAAAAGGGGTAATATGTGACAGGAACGAGCAGACTTTTGCCCCCTCCCTTTTGTTCTACTACAATGGCTGGATTTTCAGTCCAACAATGATTCAAGAAACAATGACTTCATGGTTCAAGTGCTGGCCTTCGACACAGAAGAACCTGTGCGTGGCTCCCACCTTTGTCATAGACATCTTGTGCGACCTCAGACAAGTCACTTCATCTCCTTGAGCCCCAGCTCCCACTCCAGAAGAGACTACAGGCGTTCCTCGGACTTACGACACAACTGGTTCCTGGAAATCGCATCTTAAGTCAAAATGTCATAACTTGGAACCAATTTTCCCATAGGAACAATGTTATAAATGGGGGATTGGTTCCTGAACCAAGGCCCAATACCCTATTTTCACAAAAAATAACCCAGAATTTTGTACTCAGTCGATTATAGATGAGCAATGTGGCTACACTGATGTATTTATACTGTAAATAGCAATCATATCGATTTGGAAGGACTTCTTTGAGGTGACTTTGCTGGACTTTTTGAAGGGTTCCTGGCTGGAGTCTTCTCAGGAGTCTTGGCTGCAGGTTTTTCTGGAGTCTTGACTGCTTTCTTAAACAAAGTGTCCAAGGAAGCTCGGACAGATGTTCTCCAGGGAGATGGGCGACGCAGCAAACCTGTTCACTGGCGTGGCATGGCACTGGATCTCGTAGCTGTTTCCATAATGACAATAACAATGAAGAATCTGCTCAGCTACTTAATGGTGCATGCTGCAAATATAGGCCTAACTAGGGCTTTGGCCTTCACAGGTGGGGAACTGCTGGAAAAAGTGGGTGCCAGGAGGAACTGCTGGAGGTCCAAGGAGAAGAGCCTACACATTTTAGTGAGAAGTAGAAGTTAGACCCTACAGAGCAGCTAGGAAAACCACCAGCCAGGAACAGGCCTGAATAGGAAGAACAGAGCTACTACCCATCCTTGATTACACCCATGTGCTGGGTCTTCCATGGGGGCAGCCAAAAAGTGCCCTTTGTTTGCACAAAAGAAGGGAAGAGGAAAGGACCCGTCACGAGTGAGGGTGCAGATAAGGTGCAACTCTGGGAGGACATGCCCTGATCAAACTGGGAAAAGCTGCTTTCTCTCCATCTGACTTGTCAACTTCCAGAATTAACTTTTATGACTTAACCAAGAGGCTAAATTATCATCTCAGTGACACAATCAGGTCTGAGACACAAAGGATTACCAGACAAATGACTATTATGTTACCATAGTGAGCTGCATTACCCAAAGCACCATGGCTTCTTGTCTTAGACAGGGACCCCACTGTTGGACACTGCAAACAGATGAGAAAGGATGGGCCCTGCCTAGAAGAGCTTACAACTGAAGACAAGTGATGGACATAGGGAATAAAGGGAAAAAACAAGCTGACCAGAGCAGGGACACCAAAGCATAAAGTCCACTGGAAGCAAATAAAAAGTATGGCATCCCAGGGATCAGCCTAGAGACGGTCTCATCTGAAACCCTCACTCCAGATAGGAGGCCAGGAGGAGTGAGCCACCCAGCACACAGACAGTCAAGACCCACCAGTTCCCCGTTTGCAGAATCCCCACTTTAACCAATAGTGGGGATGCTATAAAGACCATCTGCTTCCACAACAAGAAATAAGTAATAACCCACATCAAAATGACCACATCCTTCAGGCCTCTCAGAAAACAACCCCTAATTAACCAGATTATTATGTGTACCATGGTTTTGGCTTCTGAGCTCCCCTATGAAAGCATCACTCTTTCAGACCAGCTGACTACTAAGAAAGAATCCTGTATTAATTACTTCCCATTTGGATCAATGGGTCAGTCCACAGGAGGATAAAAGCTGTAACATATTTTAAAACTTTGAGTTGGAATCTGATGCTAAAATACAGACAACCAGCTTGATTCAGATTTGGGATTTGAACATTTTCATCTCGCAGTAAACCCCCAACCTTGCAGGTGGAAAAGCCCATTGTCCCACATTAAGTACCTGTAAATTACCTCAAATAACACCCTGCCTCAGAACAATCTAAGAGTTAAGTGCCACCTAATCCTCCTGTGTAAACGACTGTATCCCTCAAATCCCAAACCAGCAGTGCATTAAACTGACTGTCTGCTTTTTTAGCCAGACACAGTAGGCGCCCCACATCAGCCAGCTCATGTGGATTTTTAGTATCCAATCTGCCATGGTTTCACTAAGATTAGTTAGCATACTTTACCTTTCGCTAGTATTTCACTTGAAAATCTGTGAAATCTCCAGCTACCTCAGTTCAACTTAACAGACACCCAAACCCTGCAAAAGAAATACAGAGGTAAGATACAAGCCAACACAGCTATAACTCTGCCCTCTTTCATACTACTCAATACACCCAGAAAACACACAATGCTCGTACCTGTACCCTGTGCCCTTGCAGATCTGAGTCAGCTACAGGACAGTCTAATGCCTTCTCTTTGATAAGACAGACACTTGTGTTCAGGCAAACTGTTCAGAATCGAGTTACCTGTATCTCCTCTAAATACCAACCCTGAGTTTACCCTTCAGAAATACTCCCATCAGCCCTCTTTACAACCCAAAAGGAATCCAAACTCATGGCAGAGGTGATATCTTTTATTAAACCAATTTGGGTTTTTTTTGCAAAAAACGAAAAAAAAAAAACTAAACTTTTTTTGCAAAAATCTAGTTGATCTAATAAAAGATATCACCTCTACCACGAGTTTTGACTCCTTTTGCCTCTAGACCAAGACAGCTACAAGCTGGGTACTCTTTATAATCCATTCACTTTCACCCACAAGATCTCACTTGGCACTATATGCTGAGCACTATCTACAGCAGTGGTCTCCAAAGTGGGGTGCACGCACCCCAGGGGATGCACAAGATGCTCCATTGGGGTGCGAGAAGAAAATATTAGAACTTCTATTTATATAAATATACATATATTGCGGGTGCATGCTCAAAAATTTTTTACTGGTAGGGGTATGCAATCAAAAAAGTTTGGAGACCACTGATCTACAGCACTACCTTCAGATGCCACCTCAACACCGAGAGCCAGAATAATTCTGTGCGCCACTACTGAGGTAGCCCACAGAGCTGCATGCTAAAATGACACTTCCTGGACCTCCCACGGTACATGGCCTGGAAAAGACCTGCCTCACAACCTCACTACTCCCATATTACTACTACAGCTCCGCCAGTCTCCTCCAATTAAGTCCCAGACCATCTCGTATCACAATCACTACTTTGCCAACCTAACTACACCATTTGATTCAGCTAAAGCCAACATGATGAATGAGGATGGAAGTCCATGCAGATCAGAACTGGCAGCAAACATCAGGAATGAGAGCGGAGTTAAAGTCGTTTTGGCAAGTACCTTAATTCTATATTTCCTGGGTTTCAGATATTCTGCTGGAAGGATGCAAGATACCACAGACCACCTTAGCTGTGAGAGTTTTTATTCATGAATACATCAAGTACCGTGCTCAGCACCACAGCATCCAAGAGCTTTCAATTAACACAGCAAGTCACTTGACTAGTGCTTGTCACACATTATATATGTCCTCTCATCCTCTCCAGCAAGGAAGAAGACTGTGCAAGGGATCATCTCATTTGGTAAGGTGTTATATTGCGGTTCTATGCATTTATGCTAGAAAAAGCGAGGTCAAACAAACGCATCATGCACTTGGATCAAAAGGTTGGGTGTTAACAGAGTGGTTAGTTCCCATGCATGTTTCAAAAGTTCTTGATCCAGTATAAATAAGCTTTACCCTAACGAGAGAATGCTGCTGCTCGAACACATTGGAGTTATATGTTATCAGTCCTGGTCTTTATTTCAGAGCCTTAGATATCATGGGCCCTTGAAGCTAAGCACAAAGACTCTGCACATGATTTGAAATTTTAAAGAAAGCCAGGCCAGAGGAAAGGACAGATCTGATGCTCCGAGCATAGTCAATATTGCTAAGACAGTCTATACCAGTGGTTTTCAACCTTTTTTCCTTTGCAGACACCCAAAAAATTGCAAATGAAGGTACAGACCCCTTGGGAAATTTTGAATGGAAGTGCAGACCCCTTTGAATTGTAAGTGTGGGTATTCGTGCACTTTTGATTGATCATAGTCATCTTCCACAGACCCCTTAGACATAGTCTGCAGACCACCCAGGGATCCATGGACCACAGGTTGAAAACAACTGATCAACACTACTAATTGGAGTTTCCTGAAAGCTACAGGCTCTATACACAGGTAAATCACATTGCTGAAATCTAGACAGGAGGTGAAGGAGGCAAGAACAGCCAAAGCCAGGAAAGGGCACTGTCTCCTTGGCAACTGGAGATGACAAGAAGTATTATTCACAGATGCTGCCATATGAGAACTTAGTGCCAGGAGAAATCCACCAAACTGAAATGACCAATTGCCAGTATGCAACTTGAACCAAAAGGAGGCTGTACCACAGCTATGGGCTCCTCAACGTGCATTCTTGTGTCCATCAACATCACCTCTGTCTTGCTCAAATTCATCTTTAGTCAAGTGTTGCTCATCCATGATCTGACAATGACCAAGCCCTGGGATTCTTAGTAGCGGTGGTACGTGTGGTTATGCAGCAACGGACAGACAGAGCGAAGCCTCCCATGTGTACTGCTAGCACTCAAACCCATTCTTATAAGACCAGTTCATCAGACATATAGATACTAACGTGCACAAACGACCAGACCCTTACACGAGTCCACAAGTGAAGAGTGCAGCAATGGCGAAGAAGCTCACCATGACTACTCACTGGTGCATCCCTCCAGGGCTATCGCCCACTGCACTGTACCCTGGTGACCTCTCTCAGTAAGCCAGGAAGCAGTCCAGCTGCAGCAGAGGCAAGTCAGGAGCACTCCCTGCCTGACTGGTTCTACCCCCAAGACCGGCTATAAACAGTAACTGTGCGAGTTCAACCCTAAAGCACGTCACCTATTTAATGAGCATCAAAATCCTTGCCTGTTCTATTTGAAGAGTCTCAGACTAGCAGCAACTCCCTATGCCTGACAAAGGGTGACTGTGCCCAAAAGCTGGCTACGAACTTTTTTCCAACTATTCAGTTGGTCTAATAAAAGATACCACATCTACCCAAAGAACCTCGCCTGCATTTGAAGACATTGGCATTAAGAACACTGCACAGCCTTGCATGCTTTGTCACATCTTAATGAGGCCCAAAATAAAACTCAGTCCAGACCTTATAGTGTGCAAGGGAACATGGAACAACAAAGCATAGGGCCAGGCGGCTTGGTGTCCAATCCCATCTCGGATACTATTTTTTCTCCTATGACCTGAGTGGATTTGATTTAAATCAAACTGATTTAAAATCATGTGTCAGGAAGCCTCATTTTTAAATCACTGTTTTCTACAAGAAATGCATTCTTGTTGTTTGGCAAAACTTTAATACATATTGTTCACAACTCAGAAATAGACGTGGGCTTCATTTTTAGAAGGTACACACTATACATTTTAAAGCACTGATTTTGATATTTTTTCAAATGAATGTTGCAGCTACATCAGAAAACTGAATTATGATTTCATCATTTTATTTACCAAAGCTGACTGAAGCAGATACTTGTGAAGTCCCTGGGAAGTGAACCATCTCCAGACTTACAGAGTACAGGCATCTGTCACCATAACTGTTACCAGCATCTCATCTATAAAACTTGTTGCATGTGCAGGGTAAGGTAAAACTGCTGTTATCCTGTCTACACAAGGGCTCCTAATGTGTCTACCACCAGGGAAGCTGTACCCATACATAAATACCCTGTTAAATTAACAGCCCCATGTAAGTATAGCCTGAGTAACCTCAGGCTGGTTATTAAACATCTCTGTGCCTCGCTTCCCCCTCCCACCTGTAAAACAGGGATAATGTTTACTTCACAAGGAAATACTGAGGACTAATTAGCTGATGCTCACACAGCACTTTGAAGTGTTACTTATATATGTTATTATCCGCCTTCCAGATTCACCTAGAAAAGAATTCATCAGAGGGTAACTGGGGACATCATGCAAAATAAAAGCAACTACCAACCACTCTAGGAAGAAAGTTTCCAAAGAACCGAAAGAAAGTACCAGGAAGTGCCCCAGTTCTGCTGGAAATCCCAGCCCAAACATACAGGTTGGCACAGCATGGCGTAACATGCAATGCCACGTATCATTAACCTATGTGAACAATGGCTGCACTGAGTTCTGCACAGCGCATGCTTCCCTGGAAGGAACAATAATCGCAACCTGCCCACTCAAATGTATGCTGCCTGCATGGAGAAAGTTAATGGCTTGTGTCATGGGGGGCATAAATCAAAATCCCCTAGTTTTAGACTAACAATGTGGAAGTTACCGCTCAAAGAGAAGACAGGAACTCAAAAGAGCAGCTCTCCTAGTTCTTCCAGACCCCAGTAATCTTGGCTCTCCTCTTTGGACAAAGTTCTCAAAACCAACCCCCAAGATTAGCAGCTTTAGTCACTGGCTGTCCAACTAAAGATAACATTTCTTAAATGTTGGCTGCAACTAACTCGCTATCTGTCTTCCACCCAGCCTGACAGACTTCAATTGGACTTACAGGCTCACAGCAACTTTTACTCTTTAATTCAGTGATTCTCAACCAGGGTGCCATGGCATCTTGGGGTATTTTGAGATCCCTTCAAGAGTGCCACACGAGCTAGGGACAAAAGTTACGTATAAACCAATTTAAGTCATCAGAAACTGATTTAAACAGAAGTTGACTGCACATAAACAAGTTTCAAAATGGCTAGAACTGGCTTAAGATAAACCTGGTCAGACTTTAACTGATTTGGGTCAAACCTGTTTATGAAACTTCTGTCCCAGACCCCTTCCTGGTTCAAGTTAAATCACAGTCCCCCTGCATGCTTTCCAGCCCTGGGCTGTGCTAGCCTGGGCTGTCTGCTTCAGCAGAGAAGAGCTGGGGGAGTGGGGGAGGCAATGACTGCCTCCCACTGCCCCAGGCAGACCCCGGCTAGGGCCTGGGGCCAGGGGGGGCGGTTAAACTTCCCTTTCCCCTAGTAGAGAGCTACTCTGCCCTGCTAAAAACTTACTGGCTGTGAATGCGGACTGCAAATCCCAAAGGCACCTGGAAGCAGGAAGAGGAAGTGATGAGCAACCCTGCAGAGTCATACTACTGTGATTCTGGACTGCAAATCCCAGAGACCTTGGGGGCAGCAGGAAGAGGAAGCGAACACACAGCCCATGCTAGCTATGTGCCAGAGAGCCATGCTCTAGTGCCCCCCCCCCCCCCCCCCCCCCCCCCCCCCCAGCTTCTGG
>NW_017728992.1:188669002-188670608 GCF_001723915.1 Gavialis gangeticus | reverse complement strand
GGTTCTGGCTGGAGCCACTGCAGGCATGTGGCTGCATTTCCTGAATCAAAAGTGAATGTCTGTCCAGTTGTTTTTCAGTTTAATCTCTGCATCTTAAGCTAACCTGCAAGACTGAATCGATTCAGCCTTGGGCTTTCTGACTGTCTGTACTTAGCCACAATGTTAGCACTGTTAGGTGTGCAAACATGATTCATAACACGAACCCAGAGATTTCAAAGAGGAATCCATAGTGCTAAAGACAGTCTGACCTGTTGCGATCTTTCCAAGTTCTTTGCAAGAAAAGAATTGCTCTAATATTTTTCCATGGTCAAAAAGGGAAAGCTAAGAACTGGCATTTTCAAGGAGGCTCTTGAATCCAATGAGGAATGCCCAAAGTCTAAAAAAGCTGAAAAACGCTGTACCAATTATTTTTTTGCATTACAGTAGTACCCTCAGCTCCCATCTGAAATTGGGCTCCCACTGTTCTAGGTACCGTACAAAAACATGGTAAAAGACAGCCCAGACTCTGAAGCATCAACAGGCTAAACAGACTAAATAAAATTAAAAGCACAAGATAAAGAGAGATGTGTGGGAGATGAAATGACATGCCCACGGTCACACAGTCAGTCAGTGGGAGAACCAGGAACAGAACAAATACCCCCAATTCCCATCTTAGGGCCTTCTCTGCTGACCTGACTGCCCTTCAAAGTCTGATGTAGGGCATTTCAAGATAAACACAGATGATGGGGAACATGAAGAAAACGCTGCCCTTAATGTCTCAATAAATCAGCTTATTCAACTGTAAAAAAGGGACAGTATCATCAACCTACTTCACAGAGGTACTGTGAATGGAGGACATCAGTAGTTCTACAACCTCAAGAGGCTTACTTAGAAAATGCTACCAAGTTAGTGTCAACATCACACTGGAGGAGTTAAGCACTCTGAGCTCATCTAAAACACAACACCCACAGGCCATGACTACATGAATTAAAAGGTATAGCATCCCAGTGCAAAACTTGGCCCTAGTGATGCCAGTAAGAATTTTCCACCTGAACAAAGGCACAATATCACCCTTTGTGTTAGGAGTGCACCAATAAAGATTTTCTTGGCCGATACCATATTGGCCAATACTGATTTAATAACCAATTTACAGGAATGCAGCCCAGCAGCTTGGAGAGCAGCCTCCTACAGTAAGTCTGTGGGGGGGAAGGGGGTGGTACAGATTGAGACACCCCCACAGCGAGGGAGATGCCTACCTGAGGCAGTGCCTGACCCTGGGACGGAGCCACAAGCAGTATGTCCAGAGGGTGCAGGGAGGAGGGCAAGAGAGGGGCAACTCCCCACTGCTGCACACACCCCCGTGGAGGTATGGGGGGCATGTGCCTCTCCAGAATTGTGCGTGTGAGGGCGGATGTGGGCTGCCCACTGTGGGCTCAGGGCCAGGGGCTGCGCCAGCCTCTTCCTGGCAGAGGTGCTCAGCCGGGCTACACTGGGGGCAGGTGGGGATGGGATGGATACAGGGTGGGCTATAGCCACCCCAAAAATCCCTATAGCCAACTCTCCCAGTGCTGCTGGTGCCCGCCCCTTGCCCCCGCCCACCCCGAACACATTCCACCCCTCCAAGAAG
>NW_017728992.1:188659415-188668954 GCF_001723915.1 Gavialis gangeticus | reverse complement strand
CCGAACACAATCCACCCCTCCAAGAAGAAGCTGGCACAACCCCTAGCCCTGAGCCTGCAGCAGGCATCCCACCCTCACTCCGGACACAAATCTGGGGGGGCATATGCCCCTCACGCCTTTCCCAGGGGTGCACACAGCCAATCTTAGTATGTTAGCCTTGTCCAAACTAGGACTTTAACATTTTAGCCAACTTTATTGAAACTGTCCTCCCAGTGGAGACAAAGCCAGAATAACTATTCATACAGTGAAGAATGTTCTTCCTTTTAACACAAAATTTCTTATCTTATCAACTATTTACCTTTGCTTCAGGCTGGCGATTCTGGCATTCATCAGTCATAAGTCTACTCCCCTCCCCTCAATAAACCATAGCTATAAAAAAATATATATACTGTATGCTGATTGCTTTTATTTGCCTTCTAATGTCTGAACTTTTGGGGCTCATGTTTTCAAGCATTTCTTTACAAGCAGAAGGAAAAAAGCAAGCTGTAATGTGGGCACCATCACCTGACTCCAAGAGCAGTGGCTTTCAGGAACCAGGCCAACAACAACACTGTTCACATGGCTGCCAAGATGGTCCTTATCCTTGTGCAAGATGCACTGGGGCATTTGTTTTGATGCATCTTAAATCCTGCAGCCCAAAAAGACAGATTATTTTCCAAAATAAAGAAGAACTGCAGCATCTAAAATCAGGAGTATTAAAACCACTTTGAGATTTTTTTTCTGTTCATAAATTAAGCAATATAAACCAATTCCTCCCCTCCCCCCCCGGAAATGGACTGATTTTGGCTGCTTGAGCTAAGATGCTGTAGAACAGCCTGACTTGCAGACAGCAAGCATCCTGCAAGCCCTTCAAAATATGTCTCATACTAGGAACCCAGACCTCAACGGGCACTTAAGAAAACCTTGGCCTTGCTTATTATAAAGTTTCAGGACAGACAACCCAAAGGAAGACAAAGACAGAATCCAGATGTTCTAGCCTTCTTCCAACCTCAACATTTAGGGTCAGTCTCCTCTGAACACATAAGCAGCAGCTAATTCTTTCCTTAGCTAAGGCAGCTGTTGGAAACTTTGAGTGTTTCCAGCATGATATGGAGGGAAAGTATGTTTTATTTTTGAAGCTGCTGCAAAATATTTTAATATTCTAAATTGCTTTAGATCTATTTACATCATCAAATCTAACCTAGAAGATTTTTTTTATCTGTAAAGTATCTAGGCTTTCGAAACAGCAGTATTTCTATGGTAAATATGAATCTTCATTTTATTATAGGCTTAAAGATGAGAAGACATTAATACAGCATTTAAATGTTCTAATTTAAAGTGAAGGTAAAGCAAACAATACTCTGGCTTGCATCCATAGATGCTTCTCAAGCAAATCCCAGGATGTCATTTCCCCGCTGTGTTCGGCCCTGGTGAGGCTGCAGCTGGAGTACTATAGCCAATTCTGGGCTCCACAATTCAAAAAGGATGTGGAAAAGCTTGAGAGAGTCCAGCGGAGAGCCACACGCATGATCAGAGGGCATGAGAATAGGCTTTATAAAGAAAGGCTGAGAGCCATGGGACTCTTCAGCATGGAGAAGCGCAGGCTGAAGGGTGACCTGGTGGCTGCCTACAAGTATGTAAGGGGTGTACATCAGGATCTGGGGGAACACCTGTTCACCAGAGTGCCCCATGGGATGACAAGGTCAAATGGTCACAAACTCCTCCAAAACCGTTTCAGGCTGGACACAAGGAAAAACTTCTTTCCTGTCTGAGCCCCCAAGGCTGGGAATAGACTCCCTCCAGAGGTGGTGCAAGCACCTACTCTGGACTTTTAAGAAACATTTGGACGCTTACCTTGCTGGGATCCTTTGACCCCAGCTGACTTCCTGCCCCTGAGGCAGGGGGCTGGACTCAATGATCTTCCGAGGTCCCTTCCAGCCCTAATGTCTATGAAATCTATTAAATAAATAATGGAATCATCCTAAGACATTTAAGTAATGGAACAGCCATAATGCAAAGGACGAAAAGGAGGGGGAGAGAATCTGAAGTTTAAATACATAACATCTTAGAAAGCCCATGGCATACTCTAACTGGGTTAGTTCTAGATTAGTTGTTCATTAGCAGCTGGTACATATCATCAGGAGAGCATACTGAATCACTCCAACTACGAATAGCACACATGGCGGAGGAGCCTAAACAGACTAAGAGCGGGTCTCAGAAGATGCAACTTTCTCATGAAATCATGGGGCCTTTATGCAACCAACCAGTGTGCCTGTCAGGAGAAGGAAATGCTGCATCATGTCTTGAGATGCTCTGTAGCACCACAATGCACCCCACAAGAGCCGGCAACACCAGAAGCAGTGGCCTGTGCAGCATACTGGGAACAGACCACGTGGAAAGGTTAGATTGGAGACACGATGAAGGCGATGACTCCAGTTTTTCCGTCAGTAAAAAAACCCAAAACAAACAAATAGCCACATTCTCCTCTGTTCTATGTAGCTTCTTAAGTCAGCCTCATCACTGTAGCTCGAAGGCTCACTAACAGTCTCTTAACTGACGTCACACGTAGTTCATCCTCTTCCCTGCAGAGTACTGGGTGTATAATATACAATTTGATGTTTGTAGGGTTTCTGGCAGTGATTGCCTTCAGAAAGATAACCTGCAGCAAGCCTTAAAAAAAGGTTAGAACTTAACAAGTCATCAAATGGCATTACCATCCCCAGTCGCTGCTGCTCTTTTTCAATGTTGCTTCCTTTTTGTTTGTCTTCTGCTTTTTGAGCCTCTGTTTTCAAGCCTTCCTTCGCAGCCCGAAGAGCTAGAAATTTACTGTTTTTAAAAACATGAAGGCTCCAGTCTCTTCAGCCCCACAGCTGGGGCTTAAACAAGTATGAACCCCATGACAAAATACAAAAATAACCTGAGTGGGCAACACCGTGCCTAGCCAAGGCTTTACCTACAGACGGCAGCCTTGAACCTCAACGATTCAGACTCACTGGCTAGAGGAGGACAGCAGCTCCTTAAACCAGAAAAGCTGAAAGCGTGAAAAACAACTCCATCACCATCCCCTAAAAATACTCTCCAGCAAAAGTCCTAATAGCCAAACATGGTAACAGAGACAAGAGTCAGAAGATACTTAGAGAGCAGGACCATGTGTTTCCATTGTGCCCAAAAGCTTGCAAAAAACGTTTTTCCAACCAATTAGTTGGTCTAATAAAAGATGTCACATCTACCCAAAGAACCTCGCCTGTCCATACCACAGAAGAGCTGCAGAACTAACTTTTGAAGGCTATTATGCCCCCCGCAAACACACATACCTGCAGAAAGCAACTGGGACAGAGAGGGATTTGTCCCTACCTCTCCCAGTTTGAGGCCTCGTGTACACTAGATAAGTCATGCCCAGACAACTGAGAGCAGCTGTTTTTTCTACCCAGGCCTTTTAACACTCTAACAAACCAAACTCTGCAAGAAAAAAATCTTTCAAGTACAGACCACGCAAGTGTTCACCTGTGGGGTGGGGTGAGGCAATGTGAAAGGGGACTCCCTGGGTGAACACAAGCAGAGAAGGGGCTCGCCTGTGGTCAATGCACAGAGGGGAAGGTGGCGAGGAGAGTCACCAGATCAGAATTTGGACAAAACTGAAACTTACAGCCTCAAACTCACAGCCTAGATGCCGACTTAAGGCCATCTTTGCGCTCTCCCAATCTTGGGTTGCTCCAGGGGCTGGATTGTCCCCAGCATAGTTTGGACAGTCATGAGGGTCTATCAAAGCTAAAACAGCCCCCCTGGACTGCCACAGCTAAAACAGACCACAGCACTGCCTGGATCCTCTATCTTACCCCAGCCCTGCTCTCCACGTGCCCTGCTGCTCAGATCTCCAAAAGGAGCTTTCTCCATGGTGCTTATGCTAGAGAAATATCCTACCCCCCTCCCTAAAGAGAGCTTCCTTTTACTGCAATACCACTTTCATCCATCATGAAGAGTCCAGAGCCAGGCTGGGAATCTGACTCTTGGTCTTTCTGACTGCTGGCCTATTTGTTTTACGTCTTGATCAGTCTGCCGTCTCCTTTAAACCATCAGCTCTCCACAACAGGGACCACCTATTCTGGTTTTGTACACCACCTGGCACAGTGAGCCCCCAGTCCCGAATCGGGCTTCTAGGCACCACCGAAGCACAGATCTGTGCAACTGGCCCCTTCCAGAAACAGCACCTTCCAGTCGCAACCCACCCCTTGCTCCTTGATCATCCTGGACCACTCCTCCTGGCACTGTTGCGAGGCCATGAGCTCCTCGAAAGCGTAAGTGCTGCCTCTCTGCAGGGGCTTCTTCCATGGATGCACGGACAGATGAGGCTCTGCCTGCTAGGCATAATCAGGCCCCAATTCCCACTGGCATGTGCTGCTTGCAAGAATCAAGGTCAGAGGCCTCCTTCTCATACCAGTGGACTGTCTAGCAAACTGCTATGAACACCATATATCGGAAGCTAACCAGTAATTTCCATCCTGTGATACCGCTACTCCTGGATCTTGCTCTGGAGATGGTTCATAGATTCTTAAAGCCATAAAGGATCTCTGGTTTATCTAATCTGACCTGCTGTATAACACAGGCCACAGAATTTCACCCAATTACTGCTGCGTTGAGCACAATAGCCTATTTTCCAGAAAAGCACTCACTTTTAATTGGAAGATATCAAAAAATGGAGAATCTAGTATTTTCCTTGGTGGTCTGTTCACACAGCTAATCATCCTACTTAAAAAAAAAAAAAAAATCCATACCTTATTTCTAACCCGAGTTTATCTTTAGCTTCCAGTCCCTGGTTCTTGCTACCCCTTTTACAGTGATTATAAAGCCATTTATTACCTGATATTTTCTTACAGTCAAGAAGTCACTTCCAGAACACCTCTGTAGAAGCAGAATAGCTTTACGCCTAAAGAGTACGTCTACCCTCCAACAGGACGTGTGACGGCAGCACGGGTAGGCAAACACCAACCACATGTGCACCAATACCACTGAAACTAAGACACGGGTTTGAGAGGAGGTGGCTCCAGCTTGCACAGAACTCTTGGCACTTACAGACTTCAGCCTGGGCTCACTGCCTGTGCCACCTCATCTTCCTTGTTCTCGGTGCCCAAAAAAATCTTGTCTGTCAATCCAGGCTGGTAGGCATACCTCACCGTTGCTCCGATTTCAGGCCGAGCATCACTTCTGTGGCTTTTTCCAGTGCCGTCTCTGACTTTACTTTGTCCTTTTTTTCTTTTTGAAAGGGTGGACACCAGAACACTGTTCGTCTCACTAATGCCATATAGAGAGACAGCGTTAGCTCCCTATCCATATCTTTACATCAAAGGGCATTAGTTCTTTTTTAGCCCACAGCACCACACTGGAAAGTCACATTCTGCTGTCTACAATCCCTAAATCTTTTTCAGGGTCACTCATTTTCAGCATGGAGCCTTGCCCAAAGAATGGGAGAAAGGAAAGTGAGCCATCTTTGTTCCTAGATCTATAACCTTGCACGTGGCTGTACCCAAATGCATTTTGCTTGAACAGGATTAAGACATAGAAACAATCTGTTCTCATTCTTTAGTTACCATTACATGTTTGAATCACAAACAAAATTCTTGGCCTTAGAGATCTGGCAATGGTAGGTTACAATCCAACAAATTTATTTTCATCTGCCATGGAGGTGGGGGTGTGGAAATCAAATCCCACTAAGCTCTTTCTTAACCAATGGCTGACAATGGTAAAGAGGGAAGCAAAAATCAAGCAGATCTCGCTCCTTGAGAACACTGCACTGACTTTACAGTACTAATCACTTGAAAAAGCAGCTATTGCCTCCACCAAACTAGGCAAATATGACAGGTTCATGGTAGAAACTAGATCCCCAAACATAAATTAAACCAAGTGAAACTGCACATCTAAACCTATCTCCTTAGCCAGGCAGCAAAATGACTTCACACACCTCCATACATCAGCAAACAGAGCCTTAAGACAACAAGGACTTATTTCTAAGGTGTGAAGCAGAAGTAAAGAGATAGAAAATGAAACCCATCAACAAAATCATGTCCCTCCAAGACCAACTCACCCTCCCCACCACATCTTCTAGGAGTGCGCTGGCTTCTCAGTCGGGAATGCACTTTCCTCTCTTCTGTGTTCTGCCTACCTCACACAGAATAAGCTTACCACCTGCTACTTACCCTTTACCTGATGCAAAACAATCAACTCATGTCTCTACAGACCTTTTCCTCACTCGCTCATTGGTGCGCAACTACCACCCCAACTCCTCCACTGGTAACAACAGCAGAGACAACAGCATGGGCAAAGGGTACATGTAGGCTAGAGGTAGCTCAATCATATGTTATGTATTATGTGTTATTTAACTGCTGCAAACAGAATACAGTGTGAAGACACATTAAAACATAACTCACAAGTAGTGGAACTATAGTCAGGCACCACATCCACACTAATACCACATTAATGACATCAGAATTTGTGGGCACACCTACATGTGCACATTAATGCTTAACAATAAATACCAATGCATATCGTGCCAGAGTTTACTGCTCCCGGGCACTGCATTTACATGTGCACCCAAACCCACAGTAGGCTGAGCCAGGTTGGAGCAGTCCTAGCTAGCAGGGAGCACAGAGGGTCAGCCTGCCAGTCCAGAGCCGCTCAGACCCAACTCAATATGCTGTCGAGGAGCAGGCTGGGGCACAAGGTTGCTCCAGTGCAGGGCTACCAGCAGGCAGCCCCCACGCTGAAGCACCCTCATGCCCCAGCCAGCCAGAGCAGTGTCTGCACATGTTGCTGTGCACAAAAACACTCCGTTTATTAGTTTCCTGAGGCCTAATGGGGCTGTACATGTAGATGCTGAGACATTTGCTGAGGAATTAACTAGGCAACTCCGCAGTAAAGCTCTCATGTAGATGCACCCAGGGTCTTATGGGAACATTTCCCAGAATTCCTGACACCACTCCAAACTGCAATGCATTATAGGTGACCACCACAAGCAGTCCTGCGAGAGCACTCATGCACATCCACAGGAACTCCATGAACAAAAAAGAAACAAAAAAAAAAAAAAAACCAAACTCCTAAAATTCCTCCAAACTTCAAAAAGCCTCCTCCCAAAATGGCACGGCAGCAGTGTTACTATACCCTGCCTACTAATTCAGAAAACTCTGGTAGATGCCATAACTTAGACAGAAGCTCCAACTTAGCTATACTGGACTCCCACCCTTGCAACTTCTACTGGAAGTGCAACATGGAAAGCTTTACGCAAGAAACTAAAACCGACAAAATAAAGAACTTACTGAAGCATCAGCTGTACTTGTTAGGACAGTGCTATGACATGATGGATAAATCAATCGTAACTTTTACAAAACTGCTTCTAGCCACCTCTGCCAGGAATTTCTCAAATGAAGGTAGTGAAATATAGACTGCCAGTCTCAAACACACAGCAACCTTTCTATAGCAAGGTGTCCTGATTACATGGAGAGATAAGGCCCTAATCCTACCAAGACTTAAGGATGCACTGCAGTGAGCAGGCTCAAGGACTTTATTTAACTAAGCCAAGCCTAGGCTTAAAAAAATAAAATAAGAGGCAAGAAAGCAAGAGCATGCCAGCAAACACAGGATTCAGATGTGATACAACCGACAACCATTTTATAAAGCAGTCAGCACCTGAGCAAGGCACATTCAGGTGAGAAGAGGTCACACAAGATGCCAACCTTTTCTATTAAAAGCAGAGACTAGCTCACAGCTGAGTAGGCTCAGATTCAGTCATAATCCCACTCCAAGGGAACATTTGGCCACCAAGTTCAACTGCAGCATAACTGACCTCCTGATTTTGCTGTAGCCAAGTTTCACAGCCTGCGCTGCTCCATTGCACAGATACAGATTTAGAAGAGTACAGCAGATCACGTAGGCCTTGTCTAAAGAGAAAGCTAATGTATTTGTTAGCTGCATCAGCCTATCTAAAATACTACAGTCCCTTCAGTGTGGAAGCAGTTATATGAGACGGTAATTAATTCCTGACCAGGTATAAGCATACCTATATGCTAGGGGAAAACACGTATAACTGCATTAGCTTAAAATAACTGATAATCAACAAGCCAACAAACTAACAATCTAAAAACCAGGTGAGCACTACATCACAAATGGAAGGAAAACATACGGAAAAACTGAAGGAAGTAAATGATTATTTTTTAAATAATGCAAAATATATGCTTGGGTACCATGGTGGTGGGAGTCACCGAAGAACAGGGTAGATGGGAAACAAGGTCTCTGGACAGGGATTGTCTTCGAGTCTGTGTGCGCAAGCCCTAGCACAAGAGGACTTTTCCAGGAGTGATTGCAATATAAAATATCTATATAAATGGTGCACAGGGAAAAATACAGCTGCACAGGATGTTTTGTAGCAAACTAATAAAAACAAACATGAATCATGCCAATAATTTCTATATGCAATTTATAAGAAAACTTCACTATCAGTTAAAAGCATATTCATTCATATCAATAAAATGCACCCCCTTTAAGTAAAAATACAAGCGGCAAGGATGCCAGCACAGCTGGGGCATTCACTGCAAGAAAAAATATTTGCATGAATTATAAACAGAGTACACACGGTAATATTTGCACCTTCTCAGGATGTCTTGCAGTATACTAGCCATTCAAAAGAGTTAGGACTGAAGATGGTTTAAAAGAGTCTATACTAGTGAGCAGAAACTGGCAGACCTCTCTGCTCAGAGCACGTGGCTGGTTATCCTTGACTGTAAACACGGACAGGCAGACATGTCTAAACTTGTCCATATGAACAGGCCCCAAAAGGCTTCCCCGGGCCACTCCAACGCCTCACGCAGTTTCAGATCCTACTGTCAGCTCTTCTGAGAGTCTTCTCACAATATTTCAGGACAAAATTTCATTTGCCAACTGTGTGGCTTTTTTCTTTTTAAGACTTCACACGTGAAACCTCTCAGCGGCACACATGAGCAGGCTCGTGTAAAGTGAGTGGCCTTATTTATAAAAAAACAAAACACAGAGTCAGACCCCCTTGACAGCTCAGCTCTGGAGGGGGAAAAACAAGACCCTACAGAAAACCGTCTGTCTTGCTGAGGCAACACAGCATCTCCCTGTCCGTGTCGTGCTGGGGCCTGGTGCCATCGTGCCCAAGGCTGCTCCTGCTGGGCAGGGCCTGGCGCAGCCACAGGGCAGCCCTGCGAGCCAGGCTCTGAAGTGGCCCCGGCAGGGCCCAAAGAGCTGCGAATGCAGAGCTGAACTTTGGCCAGCGCAGGGGGGCTCTGCTGCGGGGAAAAAACAAAAGCAAAGCAACAACTCCCTAAACGCGAGCGTGCACACGCACACACGTGTGCCCATGTCCCCCACACACACACGGACACACATGCACCCCCCCCACACACACACACAACTGCACACATACCTCCTCCCCACCCCCACACATTGACACGCACACACACACATGCACACAAGTGCACACCTCTCCCCGCCACGTGCACGCACACACACACGTGCACACGCACCCCCCACACATTGACAAGCACACAAGT
>NW_017728992.1:188658642-188658844 GCF_001723915.1 Gavialis gangeticus | reverse complement strand
CTCGCCCAGCCCCGGATCCGGGAAGGCGAGTGGACGGGGCCAAGCAGCCCGAGGCCCGGCCCCGCTCCCTCCGGCTATTTTTATCCCCCCCGCCCGCGAGGCCCAGGCCCCGGCGACTCACGGCGCATCCCGTGGAGTGGAGTGGGGTGGGGTGGGCTACGTCGGCCGGGCCCGGGCCCGGGCCCGAGCGCGGCGGCGGCGG
>NW_017728992.1:188652609-188658497 GCF_001723915.1 Gavialis gangeticus | reverse complement strand
CGCGTGCGCCGCCCCCGGGCCCCGCCACCTCCCTCGCCCCCGGGCCGGCCCGGCTCGGCTCGGCTCCAGCGGTCGGTCCCCGGGAGCTGCTCGCTCGCTTCCTTGGCTGCTGTACCCAGCACGGCTCAGGGCCACCCCCGGCATCCACCTCTCGAGGGAGCAGAGGCGAACCGGTACGTGCCCACCTTGCCCCTTGTCTGCCTGCCACCGCGCACCAGGACCTCGTGCTCCCGCTCAGCCTCGTCCTGGCCCTGCCCAAACCCGCCACTCACCCGGCCGGGGCGGGTGCTCTGACCGGGAGCAACGCAGGCAAATGCGGGGCGCTTGCCTCCCCGCCCCCCCCACTCGTGTCTCCAGTGCCCGCAGGCTCCTCCACGGGGAGCGGCGGGGGTGCCTGGTGCGCTCTGCTCCCTCCCCCTCCCCCTCCCATACCGCCTTATTAACCTGCCACCTCCCCGCCTTTTCTTTATCTGACCCCCAGAATTACTCCATGTGTCCTCGGCGGCTTCCCTTATTCAGGGAGGCTTATGGGCCAGAGCCGGTGATCTTTTGCCACATCAAACAGGCCCGTATGCAGCACCTCCGGATTATAACATGGGATTTGAAAATGAAATAAAGTGTGCATTTTTATTTGCTTTCATTCACTATTTGTTTGGTTTTTTTAGATCTTAACAGAACCATCTGGATGCATTTTCATTCTCATCCATAAAAGCTAGAAACTTTGGTTTTTAATGACCCTCGGGACCCTGAAGCCAAAAGAAAAAAACCCCCATATCACAAAACGTGGGGTGAAAAATCGCAAGAAACAGCAACATGGAAATATCTACTACAGACCTACGAACTGGAGAAAGCTGGCAGCCCTTCAGCACGTCGAAATATGCAGGCTGCTGATTCTCAACCGGTGTGCCAAGGCACCCTGAGGTGCTTCAAGATCCTTTGAAGGTGCTGCAGGAAGTGTGAGGAGATAAGCAGGCTCAGGCTCCCCCTCCCTGGCTGCTCACCCCCTGGCCCCTCTGCAAGCAGTATGATAAATAAGCTGGATTTTGTAATGGGAAGCTCAGTTCACAAAAACCATGAAGGTTGCCTTAAGTCTTATAAAAGGTTGAGAACCACTGATTTAGACTAGAGGTGTTCAACCTTTTGGCCCCAGAGAGCCCTACCCCCACCCCACCCCCAGCACTGCATGCAGAGGTTGGGTCCTGAAGGCCTAGCAGCACCCCTTCCTGACCCCTGTGCCCAGGATTGAGGCCCAGGGCCACCCCCTCCAGCCCACCCACCCCTTCCCCCGGCACCATTCCCAATCGGCCATGAACACTGGGGTCAGGCATCCAATCCAGTGTGCAGGACCCAGGGATCCTGATGGGTCCAGATATTTGGCAGCAGGGGAGCAGTGGCACCACTCCCCCACTGCCAAGTTTCTGGACCCATGGGGAGACTTGTGGGCCAGATGACGCAGCATTGGCCCACAGGCTGAAAGGTGGCCACCCCGATCTAGATCATGTTGCCAATCAGTAAGGCAACATAAAAACCTGTATCTAGTACCTGGATCCACTTTGTTCTGTTACCATAAACCCCTGGGATGCTGCAAGCTAAACAGAGAAATGTAGTCACTCTAGTCCCATTCTGGACATCTTGACCTCATGGTCTCCTAGCTGAATAGCTCAGAAATGGCACATAACCAGCATCTGGAGCTTCCTAAACCCCGTTGGGTTTTTTGGATCCAGGTCCCCAGCTTACCCTGTCAAAAACCACACACATACACAGAATCATATAAAATAGGGCTGGAAGGGACCTCAGGTGGTCATCTTGCCTAACCCTGCCCAGGGCAGGATCATCCCCATGTAACCCATTCACTTCCCTTTGGCAGAAAAATCCTGGATCTGACATGTTCCGCAGGAACAACAATGCAAAAGTGCATCTGCTCTGAGGGCATCACCGGTGTCAGACATTTTTGCCTACACGCTTCTTACTTCTTAAGCACAGGTACCCAGTGTAGCCCCTCCAAGTCCGCTAGTCCATGATATAACTTGACACACACAATTGAAGATCCAAATATGGACTTGGATCCAGAAAAATTCATCCATTTTTAACCTAAGTCTCCCAAGTTTAATCTTCTAGATAGATGGCAGCTGTAGCTATTCTTTTGTATTGGAAAACTATGTATCCAGTACAGAGAGAATCTTGGAGATTAATTAAAATTAATTTTATTAAGTGGTTGATTAATTGCAATGCTTGTAAAAGGAATGGAAGGTATGTGTTCATGTCCCCTTAGCTGCTTTGAAAATCTCAGTTAAGTATCTGACCTACTAAAAACCTATGGCAATCCATGTGTTCTAGACCAGAGGTTCTCAAACTGTGGTCCGCAGACCACCACTGCTCTGCGAGCTCCATTCAGGTCGTCTGCAGAGAGGTTTCAGAACAATCAAGAATATCTGTACTTGTAAGGTAAGACTACTGATATTAAAATATGAGTTGTGTGCTTTGATTTGTAGAACAAAAAAAAGTTGGAGTGGTCCACCGAGACCCTCAGCAATTTTCAAGTCGTCCGTGACAAAAAAAAGTTTGAGAACCACTGTTCTAGACCAATTCCAGTATGAAATGTCACTGAATTTACGGTCAATAAAAATGATTGCTGCACTACAACACACAGCATTGGATACACGTAAGTGTTTGGGGCTTTCTTTCCAGTGAGGAGCATGAGGGCTTACATCTTCCTGATCAAGTAAATCTGAAGGTCTACAGTAAGAATCCCTGGTCTATCCAAGCTGCAGGACTGGGAATGATCAAATGGGGTAGAGGTGGCTTTATAGCATTTCATAGCATTACAGACTTGCTAAAGTGAGCGGGAGCCCAGCCCTCTGCAATGTGATGAGACTGTGCATTTCCATATGTAATTTCCTAGAATGATAAGATGTCAAGAACCAAATTAAAGGGAGTGTGAAAGACTCAGCTGCCTGCCTGTGTTTGTATGTAATCAAGAAAATCCACTCCAAAGTCACTGGAGCTCAGAGCGAGGGCTCAGATTCAATTCCAGAGTGGCTTCAGTTAAGTGCTGTAACTCCTCTAAAATCAATAGGCCTAATTCAGAAGGAATAGGGGAAGGAGGACAGTGTTCTTATATACACTGCTAAGCATCTTAAATTGATATAAAGGAGCCAAAGATAATATTGCCAGCCCCAAACATTAAAAAGGGAGGTGGGGCAGGTTCCTAAAAATCATGATTGGCCCATAAATCATGAGATTTAACAAGCAAGAGTAAACAATGAGTTTGAGCAGTCTACTGACTTTGTAACCCCCGCTAGTACCTGCAATGTCTGTGACAATTCATATTGCTTGTTCATATGAAACACCGTGGCACTGGTCAGCATAGGGAAGTGATTATTCCCCTCTATTCTGCATTGGTGAGACCACATCTGGAGTACCATGTCCAGTTTTGGGCTCCCCACTATAGAAAGGATGTTGACAAATCAGAGGGAGTTCAGAGACTCTACCTGCCCAGTCACACAACAGCTCTACACCCATTAGCAACGAGCCCCATGTCTGCACTTTGCTCCTCAGTTCACCCCTGCAGCTCTGGAATTTTTTTTCCTCCTTTCCCACTCCTGGGAGAGGGGCAGCTCCAGGGGCTAACTCCCTCTCCCCATCTCCTTCCCTTAAAGAGTTTGTTCTCTGCTTCTCTTTCCCAGTCTTGGTGTTTAAACATTAGATAAAATCTGACCTATTTTTTTTTTACAAATGTGGGGGGCAGGAAAGAGGCAGGTAGACAGGGGAGAAAGATTAAGAAGCAGAGTGGCTCTGAGCTCTCTCTGTTCCAGCTCCTCTCTCCTGTAGTCAGGATGGTGTTGAGCTGTTTCCTCCTCTTCAAAAGGTCAAAGATCCACTGGACTAGCACAGCTAGTCTGGCCTAGCCAATGGCATACAGCAACTGGCTCCCTACCATGAAAGACCAGGATCCCACTTACTGCAGGGTCAATCTTGGGTATGAGTATGGAGAATTCATGCCTCTGGCGCCCTAGTGAACTAATAAGAGCTCTTTCATCACATCCCTCTTTAGCCCAAAAATATCTGCCTCTGCAGTTAGTATGCCTGGCTGTTCTTTGGAAAGCGGAGAAGGCAGGCGGGCAGAAGAGAGTTATTCCCAGGTGGTCGAACAATCACAGAGCTGGGATGTCTGTGTTCAGTAAGGCCCTGGCTACAAACAGGGCCCAAACTCCATTGTGTACAACAAATCCCATTACACCCAGCACTGCAAAGTCCTTGTCTGCTGACACAATCTGCACCACTTCGGCTGTGCTCCAGCACTGCAGCAGCTGGAGTCGAGGACAGACTCTGCACTTGTAGTGTATCAGACTGCGCAGTATTGTAGTGTAACCCCTCCCACGTGGACACAGTTAATGCAGTATGAATAGGCTTGGCAGAATTTGATTTTTATTTTTTTAATACTTTTGACAGCTAAAAGAAATGTTTCCTTTAAAGCATTTATTTAGATTTTTATTGATTTAAATTTTCAGGATTGTGCAAAATTAGGGAAGTTGGGGGCAGACAACTTAATAATGACACTATACTGTTAAAATTGTTATAAAATCACAGGTCAAAATATAAAATAAATATCCATAAATCAATAAAAATACCTGCTTTAAATCATTCTGTTTATTCAGCATGAAAGATCCCAGCAGGCAGGGAGCAGAAGAGGAGGGCTGTGGGACTCCCAGAGCTCTGGGAACGGGGACAGGCAGCGGTGGCCACCCCTTTTCCCAGTGGTGGGCAAAATGTTGCCCGGGAGCCGCATGCGGCCTGCCAGGCCATTCTATCCGGCCCGTGAGGCCCCTTAAAAATTTAGAAAACTAATATTTATCTGCCCTGAGCTGCCTGTCATGCAGCTCTCAATGGCTTGCCAAAACTCAGTAAGCGACCCTCCACCCAAAATAATTGCCCACCCCTGCCTAGCACACCCAGCCAAGACAGGGCCCCACAGGAGCATCAAATAGTCTGCTCCCCACTCTGGCCTTTGGGTACAGTTTTTTTAAGTAGCCTGCTATTTCCCTCCAGCCAGCTTCTGCACCTGTGAAGGAGCAGCTCATTGCTTAATTGAGGAATCATTAGGCTGCCTATTGTTTTCCTCTTTAAGCCCTCTGTCCCTCAGTCTCTCTTTCTCTGCTGTTCAGTAACAGGGACAAGGGTTCCCGTTACTCTCCTTTCGGATGGAAATATTTTTCTGTCCATCTGTGAGTGTGAAGTGAAATCACAGTTTGATGATACTTATACATAAAAATCAAATTCTGCCAAGCCTCAGCGTGAATATACTTGTACCATAATAGCCCTATTGGAATGCTAGTAATGTTTATTGGTACCGATACCTTTGTACAAGCTGAAATATATAAGCACAGGGAGGGGTTCAGGAAGTTGAGTTCAGCTTTAGTGCATAGACAAGGCCTGGTTAATGTGACTTTAGGGGCTAAAGAGGAGTTGACATATACAGCTTAGACTCCTTCCTAAGTATGGCCCCATGAAGATATACCAGGGATGAAAATGGCCCAAGTAGTGTAAAGAAGTTCCAGAGGAGTCATCCTTACATTGGCCCATAATCTCCTCCCCACACCTCACACTTTGCCCTGGGCTACTTGTATTTGCATGGAATTGCCCCGAGAGATGCGAGATATCTAAGGTGAATACAAGGGACTGGAAAGGACCTCCTGGATCATGGGGTCCAGTTGTTTCCATTATAGACCTTCCTTTTTTATAAGAACTGACATGCTGGGCCAAACCACCTACCTCAGTGCCCTGCTCTGACAGTGGCAAGTAATGGGTGCTTTAGAGGAAGAATATTAAGAATGGGTCTAAATATTAACATGGAACTGGGACTAGCTTCCCAGATTAAGGACAATAAG
>NW_017728992.1:188651701-188652598 GCF_001723915.1 Gavialis gangeticus | reverse complement strand
CCCTTCTGACCCTAGAAACTATGAAACTATGAAACTATTACCAAAACCCCATCTTAAAGCCTGTTAGCTTTCCAGTCCCCAAGAATCCTTTCAGAAGGCTCTCCCAAGGGGTCTCCCCTCAAAGGTTAGATCCCCTTCTTCTATTTTCAGCCTCAAGCTCTAGACCAGTTTACATCCATTTATTTTTGTGTCAGCATTGTCCTCTAGCTTGAAAAGCTCTTCTCCTTCTCTGATATATTCATGGAAAATGTCTTTAGGCTGGAAAAATAAATGGTACAGACAAATGGCAGTTACTGTTATTTATTGTGTAGTCTCCAAACTGTGCTGGGCACCTTAGGTCGGACAAAGGAAGATGCTGCCCGCTCTCAATGACACCTTATCTGTCGACTTTAGTGGGTACAGAATCAAGCCCTAAGACCTATGGACTCAACTCTAGTGATGGAAAGGAATGCATATATTTTGTGGATTTAATTTCTGTTATTAAAGCTAGTGCACACATTCCCATTGACTTCAGCTGGCTTTCGTTATTAGACAAGACACCAAGTGAACAAAAGAGCGGGATTGCAGCCATATAATAGCACCTCAGGACTACACAGAGAAACTGATACCACACTTTAGCAGTGTGATTATATCACGAGGGCTAAATCAGCATCACTCCCCACGTGGACAATCCATTTCCAATATATAATTGATCTTATTTTTCAACTCACACATGCAGAAAAACCTTAAGGTTGTGTTACTGTCTATACTGGTAGTTATTCTGAGAGTGTAGGAGACTGTCAGGGAAAAAAATGAACCAAACTCTATTTATTGTTTCTATTACCTTAGTGCTTTTCTACCGCAAAGCAGTTGCCTCCATGAAAGAGAATCCAGGCTTCCTGTTAAATTGCCTCATAT
>NW_017728992.1:188634034-188646701 GCF_001723915.1 Gavialis gangeticus | reverse complement strand
TCTTATTTTTCAACTCACACATGCAGAAAAACCTTAAGGTTGTGTTACTGTCTATACTGGTAGTTATTCTGAGAGTGTAGGAGACTGTCAGGGAAAAAAATGAACCAAACTCTATTTATTGTTTCTATTACCTTAGTGCTTTTCTACCGCAAAGCAGTTGCCTCCATGAAAGAGAATCCAGGCTTCCTGTTAAATTGCCTCATATATATATATATATATATAGAGAGAGAGAGAGAGAGAGAGATCTGTAGATATCTATCTATCTATCTATAGATATAGCTATAGATAGATAGATATAGAGAGAGAGATAGGTATAGATAGATATCTATATCCATCTATATATCTATGCCTCTCTATCGTTCACTATATATATACACACACACACACACATACACACTCACACACACACCAAGTGTGTGTGTATATACACACACACACACACACTATACACACACTACACGCATACTATACACACCCACAGTACACACTATACACAGACTATATATATAATTGGCTCCATTATAAAGAATCTCAGGCTTCCTGTTAAAAAATAATTCTACCACTCCTGTTTTTAAAGTAGAGACTGGAAATATGCCCTAATGCAACACTGCCTGCCTGAATCTGCAGCAAACCTGAACCATTAGCTCCAAGAGGTGTGAACTGCCCCACTCCAGATCATGAAAGGTCTTGAAGATGAAAACCTTGAATGTGATGCAGTGGAACAGTGGAAAGAAATGAACAGAGAGATGACTGCTTTATCAGGTCTATGTTGTATAGGTTGGGTGGGAGGAGAGTGCAATAAGTGAAGTACAAGATACCAAAAGTGTGAGCTGGGGGTTAGCTGCCAAGATGGAGAGGAAGGGACAGATTCTGTTGATACCACAGCAGAAGAAGAAACAGGAATTAGGTTCTGCTGAAGCCAATGGGAACTGAATTAAGAGGGATTTTTTTTTAACCAAAAGGAGAAGAGAAAGCAAAAATAATGAGAGAAGTGGCAAGCCTGGGAGAGGGTAAGGAAAGGAAAGTTCCCAGTAGGGATACAAAAGGGCAGAAAATGGTTAGCACTGCAAAAGAATTTTAGGTCTGGTCTCTTGGTAATTACCTGGAAGTCAATGCCATGGCAGCAGCAGTGCACCTGATCTGCTAAGTGAGGAAATACCTGGGAAGTAATGGGAGGTGACTGGACTGCACGTAGGTGGAGATCAGGGATAGAAAGATGAGGGCTCTCTGGGCCCCAGGAAGAGGGTACAAATAAACAACAGTAAAACCAGGTAAGCTGTCATGGCCCCACAGTCTGTCCTCATTTTCTGCCTTCCTGTGCCTCGGCAAGCAGATTTCTGAGAAAATACCTGTTGTTTGCAACAGGGCCTAATAGCTAACATGGTCTCATATCAGAGCTTGGCATCTCTAGAAAGAAGGGAAACTTTACATCTTCCTCTATGATCTTACTGCTAAATCACAAAGACAAAACAGTTTAACTGGTCGTTCAGTCTTTTGCCTTTGTGATTGTATTAAACATAGCAAACAGGTTGGACCAGCCAATTCAGCAATAAACCACAGCCGTATCCCCGGGCCTTCTCTCTGTTTAACTTTCCTTCATTTAATTTCACATGTCCACCCATAGCAAATATAAAACAATCTTGTGAATCCTTTTCCAGAGACGAAGACACCAACAGCTTTCACAGCTTCATCCCAGGCTGAGGCCCAGCCAAATCGTACCTTGGGTCAGGGCAGCACATTACAGTGAAGTCGCAGGAAGCAAACATAGATCCCCAAAGGACTAAGGCACTAGGAGTGGGACACATTATTATTAAGTTCTCGGTGCACCTAGAGTTCTGGTCATGCCCATACCATGGTCAGTCCCAAGCTGAGTCTGCCTGGGATCCAGAAATTAGCTGTTTCTCTGCTGATGGCTGCTTAAGTCACCAGAAGGCTTCTCAGAGCAAGCTCAGCATACCCCAATGATCCCTGCAAAATGTAGTGGTGTAATTTTCCTTTGAAACACAGCCAGTGGTGGTGTCTCTGCCCTCCTCCTATATAACAACTGAATAGTTAAAGCACACAACCTGGAAGCAGGAGATCTGGGTTTAATATCTTCTAACTACCAGGCTAGAGGTTATTTTGGGTGGGAGCGCTCACCTTCTGAAGCTGTGCCACTGTACAGAAAAGAAGTTAAGCCACTGGGCCAGAGAGGATAAGGGAAAGACAGTGAGAAAGCATTGCTTGTCGACTTGCGTCTAGGGCACTTGCTTGAGAAGGAGGAGTCTTAGGTCTCCACTCAGGACTATTCATGGAGCTTACCCAGGGCCAATCTGCATCCCTGTTTCCACCTTCACTCCAGAGGAGCAACCACTCTGCACCAAGACTATACCTTGTGCATCATATAAGCCCCACACACCCTCCAACCCCCAGTGCACAAGTGCCGCTACACTGGCTAATGCATTAGAGGAGAAGACAATGTGCTGATTACTTCCTGCTCCCTTCCTCCCACAAGAGCGCAGGCACTACTACTTTAGGCCCTACTATTTTAAATATCAACTGCTCACTGAAAAGTCTTATGCATCATTCATTACTTCCCAGTATAGCCATACAAGCTGAGCCACTATTTGCTTGATTATTTACAGTGGGTGTCTACCTAAAACGCTCCACAAACGGAAGGGAAACTTGCATCTGCCACTCACAAACACATTGCCAAATTAATTGCACCCATGACAGATTTCAGTTAAAGACAATGATAAGGCAGGAAAGTGAAACCAAAATAGTTACAGCAATAAATAATCAATATTGCTTTCCCATAACATAACATATATTAATAATTCATGCCGTGCTTTGTATGTACAAAGATCTGAAACACTTTAAAAACACTAGTCATTAATTGATTCTCACAAAATCCCTAGGAGACAGGTAAATACTATTGTATCCAGATTATAAAGGCATAAACTGAAGCACAGTGATGTAAAGGATCTTATCCTGGATCTAATAGCGAGTGGCAGAGGCAGGGATACAGTCTTTTGGCATAAACTAGGTATAACTGAAAATCAGACCACAGGGATCCTGACTCCCGGTCTTCTGTGCTCAATGCTAGACTTCAGATAAGCTTGTGCAAATTAGTTAGATAACTGCACTTGATGTCTTCTGATTCATGACCTCTAATCACAGTTAAATGGATCAAAACAGAAAGTATGAGGGGAGAACTGCAGGTTCTAAAAATAAAGGCACATTCTTCCCCATCACATGTAATTAGATTTGTTTAAAAAATAAATCAGTGTGCATTGATCTGTAATTCAAAGTGTATGTTGATAACAAATATTCATGAAAGACATGGTTAAGCAGATACTTGACTAGACTACCAATTAAGTTCCTCAGTAAAAGCTCTCAGTATATTTTCTCCATGTGCTCTTCAACAGACAGTTTTTAATCCAAAAATCAACACACAGTCTTACTGTTTGAGGTTTGCTAGGATTTCTGTTGAGCATCTGACTAAGCAGCTACACAGGTGGTGCAGTCGTGTTGATCAAGAGTCTTTGTTAATATCAACATATCATTTCGAACCACACATCTAAGTAAATTGTAGTCAGCTCTGGGAAAAGACTTTTCAGCAGCTAGGAAGAAAGCTTTTTTGTTGTCATGGTGCGTGGCATCATCTCAACAGTGATGTGCAGAAAAAGAGGTGCTTTGTAAAAAGAACACGGCATAAATATAACATCATTCCAGAGAGCTGACACCTTACAGATGTTGCAAGTCGTTAATTGCCTTCTCCCTGGCATCCGATTTCTCTCCTCAGAATGGAGAAGGAATGTTTAATTTCCGTTGGCAGACCATTCTGTTGAAGTCATGCTGATTCTCCATTTATAATAGTTTGTCTCCGAGCCAAATGATCGTGATACATACACATGAATAAAGATGAGAAAGTCAGATCTGTGGGGTATGTTTTAAAGGGGTGGTGCCAAATTCCAAGGTATATTGAAAGAATGCAGATGTGGCGGGGTGGGAATCCTAGAAGTACTCAGCATTAGTCAGCCTGAGCTCCTGCTGAAGTCTGAGAGCTCCTGAAAATGTTCCCCCAAAACTGAGCACCCAGCAGAGGTAGGACTTACCTAGAAAAGCAGCAGATGGACCACACTTCTTGCTACCCTCCTCCTCATTTTCCCGACCTCCAAGCAATCCACCATTCAGCCCGAAGCCCTTGTTGTTTTAGGTAGCAAAACCAGAATTTTTTGACCCGATTTTTGGAAGTGCTTGGTATCCCCTACTTCCCTTGAAGGCAACAGGAACTGCAGGATGTTAGCACTTTTGGACAATGAGCAATTTCTTTTAATCGCCTTTCACAGCCAGGCCCTTAGCATTTTTGTACTATTATGGTAGCATCCACACCATTTAACTGTACCAGTCTAGTTAAAATGATGCTAGGTGAGAATAAAATCCATGGCCTTATCTACACTTTATACGGCACCCTTTGTGGGCAGATGGACATAGTTGTATCAATGCATGCCCCTAGTGTAGACAGGGAAAAAATATACGCATATCAGCGTAACTGGTGTCTGCTTGAAACAGGAGTAAACTTCACAAAGTGAGAGTTATAGGGATTTGCCTGTCTCCGCTGGGATTCTGCATGAGTGACTACAACAAGGGAAATCTGTGGTGTACAGAGAACCATAGTTTAGCCTTACTTTCCTACATGTTGAAATTGGTTAAATAAAAGTGGATCAGGCCGCCTTGTTAAACTTTGTTAAATTGTGTCAACATTTCAGCTCAAACCAGTTTTAAATTTGGCAATGCTGAACTGGTTGCAAAACTAGTCTGAGCACTTCTTACATTTACAGATCCAAGGCTAGACGATCATCTAATCCAGTGGTTTTCAACCCCTGTGGGCCCCCAGGAGTCCACAGACTATGTTTAAGGGGTGCACAAAAGATAGGTATGATCAATGAAAAGTATGCAAATACCCACACTGATAATTCAAAGGGGTCCGCACCTCCATTCAACATTTTTAGGGGTCCATGTCGCAGGGCACTAAAGCGTGCCTGCTAAGGGCAGAAACTACCTAGAGAGAGGGCCCTGGGAGTCAGGCAGAACCCTGCAGGTGCAGGTTGCCACGGTAGCAGGCTAATGAGGGAATTAGCCTGCTCCTGCACCTGCACCTGTACCCGGTCAGCTGACCAGAAGGACATCGGGCCCTGGACACACACAAGCCCCAGGGCTGGGGCTGGAGGCAGTTAGTCTCTGGCATTAGCTCATGCATAAAAGCTCCATGGAGATGCTTGGCTGCCTGTCTGGCTGCTGGTAGGAGTGATGGGCTCCAGGAGCCCCTAAAGTGCCTGGGGATAGGAGGCACACATTGCTGAGGGAGGAACTGGCCCTCTTAAAGGTGCAGAGCGTGGCCTCCAGCATCATCGGTATTATTATTTTTAGGTTATAGCCAGGGGCTCATAATTTTGTTATTGTTTAACCCAGTGGACTGGGCTAGGGACTCCACCCTGTGACAGTCGACAAAGAAAAAAAGGTTGAAAAGCACTGTTTTAGTCTGACTCCCTGAAAAACACAGGACATAAGAATTCAGCCAGAAATAGTCCTCCATGTCTTCAGTGGAGGATGTCCTCTCTGCCTGAGTTTGCAGAGGGCTCTGCCTCAGGAAAGGCTGCACTGAGCAGAGATTAAAGGTGGATTATTGGCATAAAGAAAAAGGTTTGAATGAGAGACGGTGCAGGAACATCTGCAAGGTCTTTGCTGAAAGAGAGCAAGAGATAAATACAGGGATATAAGAAGGTGGGGCAGGCTAGATAATGATAGCAAAATTAAATGAATTAAAGCACGGAATATATAAAGAGTATGACATTTAGTTTATAACCCCCTCAATCCTGGCCTCATTGAAATCAATGGAAGTTTTGGGTTATTGCCTTGAGTGTGGCCAAGATTTCATTACCAGTGGGCACATCTACACATGCACTTTAATATGCATTAGCCTATTTTAATGCACATTAAAGTGTCACTAAAAAAACTTGTGCTCTTTAATTTAATACACATTAAGACAGGCTAATGTATATGCTCCTAGTACCTCACAATGGAGGGCATCTATACACATGTTCTGGGATGAGGGGCTGGGGGCACTTTAATTAGAGCAGCTCTAAGAGCCGTTTTAATTACAGTGCCTGCAGTGTCACATGTATTCTGTGCCCCACACTTCAGAAGGGCAATGGGGGCACTTTAACTAAAGCTCATTCGATACGCTTTAGTTTAAGCACCTCCTCTGCTATTTTAAAGTATAGGGACACTGAATACATGTGACATAGAGATTACTGGAGCATGTTAATTAACACACTGCAGCAGAATTGATTAATCAAATCTTCTCCAACTGTGCATCAGAGCAGACATCCAGCATGTGTAGAGGTATCTGGAGGTACTAGATTTAGTGCACATTAACTAAAGTGTGTTAATGCACTTGTAGATGCACCCAGTGTGTAAAAAAGCCTGAAGGATACTTTACAGGCACTGGGGAGTAAAGAACAAGAGTTAAGTGAAGTACAGAAAGAATCTGAATGAGAGCTAGCTACGGGAAATTTAAAGCACGCCTTGATAAGATCATTTACATAACAAACGAACATTAAGGACTCTGCTCCCTTTAAGATCAATGGGACTGGCCAGGGACCTCCATGACAGCAAGAAGAGCCTAAAGGAATGAAAAAAATGAGGCCTGATGGTGCAGATTACTAGTATTAATGCTGCTCTTGCTAAGTACCATTGACATCAAGTAACTCTTTTCAGTTTAGCTCATGCTGTTTGCTTCTTTACGTTTTGCATCCATTGATTGGAGACTGTGCAGGATTCCTTGATGATAATTTTAGAAAAGCAATATTGAAACGAGTAACAGGAGCCCAGGACTAAAATGAGGAGTGCCAATCAGGGGTTCTGCTAAATAAAACTCCCCTAATAAAACAGGGAAGAATTCCATTATATCCAAGAGAGAGCAGCTAATTATTATTCCCTTGGCCAGAAGCAAATGGGGGAAAACTTTTTTTCAGCAATAATATAATTTTGCAGGGACAGAGTGGATGTTTGCTCATCTCACTCTGATGTCAGTTTTATTTCATAACCACTTCATAAGATATTCTTACAGCCTTTCAAAACTGTCTTGAAAATGTGCAAATCTAAGCACAATACAATATTATTTCCGTCTTTAACATAATGATTAATGATAATGAAAAAAACTTCTTTATAAGATTTTACTTGTGTCCACAGAAAAATAATTCTTTCCCCAAATGAGAAAAATTTCACAAGGCTGAATTAATATAATAAAACAGCATGATTTGTCAAAATAATATCATTTTATGTCTTTGAATCAATTACAAAGCTTAACACCTATGCTCAAGGTATGTTAAATAGATTACCATTAAGTTCCATTTTTTTAAGTGCTGGAAGTGAAAAAAATAAAAGTTGATCAGAGTAGAAAAAAATGTATCTTGGCAATAAACATTGCTCCTGCCATTGCCAGTTATAAAATAGATAAATCAAGTTGTTCAAAGCCAAGTTTTCATTGTAACCTTGCTACATCCTGTTAAACAGCTGCTGTGTTAAACTCCAGAGATGGCTGCATTTAGGATTTCACAGAGATTGCATGAATGTAACGTATGTATTTTAGATTTTTGTGTCTGTTTTAGAGGGAGGCTTGGTATGTGAGGAATACAAAAGAAGGTACAATGTTTACGAAATACCTTATTAGCTAAGTGCCAGATATCAGTTTTATTATGTTATTGCTGACATGGCTGGATACTTGGGCATCTTTATATTCTTTGAAGGGGGGAAAATACCACAAAATAATAAAAGCAAAATAAGATATAAAAAAAATCACAGAAATTAGGGGGAAGAAGGATCTCATTTGTCATCTTCCCCAGCCCCTTCAGCTCTTCAGCACATTTTCTTATGCCTTGCTATAACAGGGAACCCTTACCCTTGTTACTAGTGAGACCAGAGAGGGAAAACAATCCAAAGTAGCAATGCAGGTGGGCTGAGCCCAGCACTGATAAAGGCAGGAACAAACAGCCAGCTGCACTTGGATGCGCACAGCAGGCCTGGGCAGGTGAAATGAAGTGGGCAGCGGTGGGGGAATTTAAACCCAGCTAAGGCTAGACCAAGGAAGACAGAGGAGAGGAGTGGTGTGTGCCTGGGCTGGGGATGCAAACAGACATGTGAGCTACCTAGAGAAACCCAAAGGCAGCACTAAAGGAGAGGGAGGACTTGGACTCCCAGGAAGGTGGAAGCTGGAAGCTAGTGATCTCTGGCAGCAATCAGAAATCTTCATCTCCACCTGTCGCAGTTTGCCTGGAGAACAGATATGGAGCTCTAGCAGCAGAAGAGGAGGAACATGTTTCATTGGTGGAGGACAGGCCAGGCTTCCCCAAGGTGGGAAGGATCAAGACCACTGTCACGAAAAAGAAGTTGGGGTGGTGGTGGTGGTGGAAGATTCCCTTCTGTGGGAAGGCATCTATCTGCCAGTCTGATTTGTTGTCTGAACATTTACTGCTTGCCCAGAGCCCTGATCTGCAATGTCACAGAAGGATTATGGAGACTCATCCAGCCCTTTGACTACCTCATGATGCTCATTCATGTGGGCACCAACGACAGTGCCAGGGGAAAACCCTGAGCATATCAAAAGTGGCTACAGGGCTCTGGGTGCAAGGGTGAAGGGGACAGGGGCTCAGATGGTGCTCTCCTCTGGATTTCTGGTCAAGGGGAAGGGCCTGGGCAGGAGCAGGTGGATCCTGCAGATCAGTGCCTGGCTATGCATGTGAGGTCACTAGCAGGGATTTGGCTGCTTCATCCTGTTCAGCCTCCACCAAAGAAGGCTGAGAGGGGATCTGGTGGCTGCCTACAAACTTGCCAAGGGGGACCAGCAGGCAATGGGAGAGTCCCTGCTCCCCCAAGCACTACTGAGAGTAACGAGGAATAATGGCCATAAGCTGACTGAGAATAGATTTAGGCTGAACATCAGGAGGCGCTACTTGACAGTCAGGGTGGCTAGGAGCTGGAACCAACTTCCAAGGGAGGTGCTGCTTGCCCCTACCCTGGGTTTTGACCCCAGTATCCTTTCCTGCCCATGGCAGGGGGTCAGACTCGATGATCTGCTCAGGTCCCTTCTGACCCTACCAACTATGAAACCACAGGATGATGTTGCAGAAAGAAGGATTGCTAGGAAGAGATAGGATCCACCTGATGAAGAGAGGGTAGAGTACCTTTGCAGACTGGCTCACTAACATAGTGAGGAAGGCTTTAAACTAGGTTTGCCAAGGAATGGAGACCAAAGCCCTGTGGTAAGTGGGTGACCTGGAGGAAGAGCAAGCAAGATGGGGCAGAAGAAAGAAGTCCACATTCTTCCTGAGAAAGTAGGGCGATTGGCTACTTACCTCAGGTGCCTGTACACAAATGCACAGAGCCTGGGAAAGAAGCAGGAAGAACTGGAAACCCTGGCACAGTCACAGCACTATGACATGATCGTAATAACAGAGACTTGGTGGTTGCTCGCATGACTGGAGCACTGTTATGGACAGGTACAAACTGTTCAGGAAGGACAGGCAGGGCAGAAGTGGTTGTTATGTAAAAGAGCCATATATTTACTCAGAGCTTCAATATGAAACTGGAGAAAGGCCTGTCAAAAGTCACTGAGTTAGGGTCAGAGGGGATAGCAACAAGGGTGATGTGATGGGGGGTCTGCTGTAGACCACCAGACCAGGAGCAAGTGGTGGATTAAGCTTTCTTTAAACAACTAGTGGAAGTTTCCCAGTTACTGGCCCTGGTTCTCATGGGGGACTTCAGTCACCCTGACATCTGCTGGGAGGGCAATCAGCAGTGCGTGGGCAATGCAGAAAGTTTCTGGACCGTGTTGGGGACAACTTCCTGGAGCATCCTACTAGGGGCCATGCTCTTCTTGACCTGCTGCTCACAAACAGGGAGGAATTGGTGGGGAATGTACTAGTAGATGGCAACTTGGGCAGCAGTGACCACAAGATGATTGAGTTCAGGATCTTGAGGAAAGGAAGGATGGAGAGCAGCAGAGTAAGGACCCTGGACTTCAGAAAAGCAGGTTTTAACTCACTCAGAGAGCTCATGGGCAGGATCCCCTGGGAGGCCAGTCTGAGCAGGAAAGGAGTCCAAGAGAGCTGGCTGTACTTTAAAGAAACCATATTGTGGGTACAGGAACAAATCATCCGAATTTGCAGGAAGACTAGCAAGTATTGCAAAAGTATGAGTATTGCTCAGGCATGCAGGGATGAAGTCAGGAGGACCAAAGCTCAACTGGAGTTGCAGCTTGCAAAGGATGTGAAGGTTTCTACAAGTATGTCAGCAACAAGAGGAGGATCAGGGAAAGAGTGGGTCCCTTACTGAATGGGGGAGGCAACCTAGTGACAGAGGATGCAGAAAAGGCTGTAGTGCTCAATGCCTTTTTTTACCTCAGTCTTCACAGGTAAGGTCAGTTCCTGGACTACTGCACCTGGCTGCATAGTTTGTGAATGAGGTGAACAACCAACAGTGACAAAAGAACAGGTTGGAGTCTTTTTAGAAAAGATGGATGTGTACAAGTCAATGGAGCCAGATGCGATGCACCCAAGGGTGCTGAGGGAGTTGGCAAATGTGATTGCAGAGCCGTTGGCCATCAGCCTTGAAAACTCATGGAAGTTGGGAGAGGTCTCAGACAATTGGAAAAGGGCAAATATAGTGCCCATCTTTAAGAAAGGGAAGGAGGATATCGCCTCAGAAGAAGCTCAGCTTCACCTCAGTCCCTGGAAAAATCATGGAGCAGGTCATTAAGGAATCTGTATCTAAGCAATTGGTGGAAGAGGTGACTAAGAACCATCAGCACAGCTTCACCAAGGGCAAGTCATGCCTAACCAACCTGATTGCCTTCTATGATGAGATGACTGGCTCTATGGATGTGGGGGAGACCAGCAAACGTGATATACCTTGACTTTAGCAACATTTTATTTATGTTGTGGGAGACCATATTCTTGCAAGCTAGCAAAGGAAGTCATGGGCTGGATGAATGGGTTGTAACTTGGATAGAAAACTAGCTGCATCATCAGGCTCAGAGGGTAGTAGTCAACGGCTCTGTCTAGTTGGCAGCTGGTATAAAGTGGAGTGCCCCAGGGGTTGGCCCTGGGGTTGGTTTTGTTCAATACCTTCATCAATGACCTGGAAGATGGGATGGAGTGCACCCTCAGGTAGTTTGTGAATGACACCAAGCTAGGGGGAGTAGTAGATACGCTGGAGGGTAAGGCTAGGATTCAGAGAGACCTAGGCAAATTGGAGGACAGAACCAAAAGAAATCTCATGCAGTTTTAAAATGACAAATGCAGGGTCCTGCACTTAGGATGGAAGAATCTCATGCACTGCTACAGGTTGGTGGGCAGGGGGGGCAACTGGCTAAGCAGCAGATCTGTAGAAAAGGACCTGGGGTTACAGTGGACAATAAGCTGAATATGACCCACCAGTGTGTCCTTGTTGTGAAGAAGGCTAATGGCATACTGGGCTGCATTTGTAGAAGCATTGCCAGTAGATCAAGGAAAATGATTATTCCCCTTTGTTCAGCACTGGTGAAGTCACATCTGGAGTACTGTGTTCAGTTTTGGGCCCCCCACTACAGAAAAGATGTGGCCAATTTGTAGAGTCTAGTGGAGGGTAATGAAAATGGTTTGGGGGCTGGGCCACATGACTTCTGACGAGAAGCTGAGGGAACTGGGCTTATTTAGTCTGGAGAGGGGATTCAATAGCAGCCCTCAGCTACCTGAAGGGTGGCCTGAAAGAGGATGGAGCTGGACTGTTCTCAGTGGTGGTAGATGACAGAACAAGGAGCAATGGTCTCAAGTTGCAGCAAGGGAAGTTTAGGTTAGATATTAGGAAGAACTTTCTCACCAGGAGGGTAGTAAAGCACTGGAATAAGTTACTCAGAGAGGTCGTGCACTCTCCATCCTTGGAGGTGTTTAAGTCCCAGCTAGAGAAAGCCTTAGCTGGGATGCTCTAGTAGGGGATGGTCCTGCTTTGAGCAGGGGTTGGACTAGATGACCTGCTGAGGTCTCTTCCAACCTTAATTCTCTATGAAACTGGGAGTGGGAGCCCTGGACAGGGAAGGTCTGTGGGCTGCTTTGAGTAAGGGGAAGTTTTAGTATTCTGTTTTCAGAGCAGACAGCTTGTACCTTTTTAGTCTGTTTGATTTGAATTGGACTTGTGAATTGAAGGACTGAGTTGAGGCTACCGGGGAGGATGAGGCTGCAGATCTGGGGTTAGGGGGTTCTCTTCCTGTTTGTTTTGACCTATGGGCTAAAGGAAAAACCCTGAGCTGAGGAGCAGACCCTAGCTTTCCAAAGTGGAACTACAAAGAGGTGCGAGTTGGCTGTTGAAGCTGGACCTAAAAGAAAACTGAGGTCCTTACAAATGGGCCAAGGGGGGCATGGCCAGAGAGAAAAAGGGGCCTAAGCTTTAACAGCTGAACCCCAACAAAACCCCCAAAAACCTGCGAAGGGGGAACACCTATGTGGGTGTGTAGGGGCAGAAGGACATGAATAAGGTGGCAAGCCTGGTGGAGACAGCCAGGAGGCCTGCAGAGCTGCTGCTGGTCCTAGGACTTCCTTCCACCTCCCAATATCCAGTAACGTCAAAGTCATGACAGGTGAGTAACGGA
>NW_017728992.1:188619897-188629034 GCF_001723915.1 Gavialis gangeticus | reverse complement strand
CTGTAAAGGAAACAGCCTGAAGCCAAGGGAAAGCAGAGAAATGCAATCCCGCTATAGGCAACAGAGGCAAGCCAGTTAAAAAGATGGCTGGAAGTTTGCAATCTCAGGACCAATCAGAGGAAGAAAGAGAGAGAGAGAGAGAGAGAATGCCCAGAGAGGCATAGGAGTTGGGAGAGGGTAGCAGTGGAGCAGCACAGGCTCTACAGATGGTTACAATTGCTTTCTTTGATTTTAAGCATATTAAGATGATCCTTCTAAATGTATGCTTCCTGGAAGACGTTCTTTTAGAGAATTGAATTCTTATGGGATATTGTGCTTCTATTTTGTATTTGACAGATAAATATAAATAAAACATTATGAAGAATAAAGAAGTCAAATAATGAAGCAAATGGGAAAAATAAATAATAGTAGCTATGAAGGCATTTCAGGTCTTATTCCTGCAGTTGGATCCTCAGAGACAGCTCCTTACACATATATGGAGCCCTACAGAATAATACACCCTACAGAACAGGGGGCTGTATTATAACCAGGACCTACATAATCTCAAGGAACTATCCATAGTGTTATAATTTGGGGGCTAGATCCTTCATCTTAATCATCTATCAAAGCTCTCACTTCAGCCTCCTTGCAGCATCAGAACCGGCGGTGGTGTGGGTTTGGCTACTCACAATGGCTCTGTAAGGCACAATTCCTAGGATTGTTTCACTCCTGCTATTTCTGTCTTCTTTCATCAGAGATGTATTAACGTGAAGGAAGTTGATGGGGCTAATTAGTTCCATGTAGGGAATTGTGCTGTATTCATTTCACTGCTTGGAACTCTTTGTTAGCCAGTCGGATTGCTCCATTTTTGCAGCTTGTATTTTAAAACCTCTTTATTCACAGTACCTAATCCTTTTTTTTCCTTTTTGATCCTGCTGGGAAATAATAATTCCACATAATTGGGCCATTGAAGTTGTGATGGAAATTATACATGGTTTTGAGGGAGGTTCTGGCTTGATACAAATATATTCAATAAAGGGCAAGGGCAAGAAGTGTAGAGAGACATGCACGAAAGGTGAATTGGAGACAAAATGCAATTAGTGGAGAGGTTTGGCACTATAAATCAGGCGGACAAAATGCCAGGGGTATCACTCTGACTTGCCTTTTTCCTCCCAGGCTTGTACAGCTGAAGAGTTAATATTACAATTTGCACCTACAGATTGAAGCAACAGCTCTGAGATGAAGAGTCTGAACCTGCATCATTGAAGCCGGTGGGAACTGTAGCATTGTATTCTGCAGCCACAGGGTCTTACTGGTATTAGTGGGGGTTAGACGATAACGACCAGATGGTAGTTGCCATTTGGACTCTGTAATAGTGTAGAGGGTTTAAAGCATGATTGAGACAGTTAAAGAAAATCATGTTGGGGACCTTGAATGGCAATAAACCATTTTTTCCCTTGCCTACTGTTGAAATACATCGCTCCGGAACACAATTTTATTTTGCCACTTCAATTAATTTTGCAGCCACCTCACTTCCTAGTTGGCAGGGGCTGGGTACATGGAAAAGACAAAATCTTTGGGCCCTGAAGGGAAAGATGGAAAGGATTCACTTATCTAGAGGGTTCAATGCCCCAGTGATTCCCCAAAAACTGATTTAGAAGCACCATTGATCGACTGGCCCACCTAATCCCAACCATGTTCCCAACTCGTTAAATGCTTAATTTGACTCCTTCACAGTACTAGCATATTCAGCATACAGTAAGTGCCTAGAAGGGCTTCATTGTGCTAAGCAGTGTACACATGTACCTAGAAAAAAGAACTATTCGCAATCTAAATAGATGGGGTGAAGTGATGTGCCCAAGGTCACACAGTAAAGCAGCGGCAGAGCTGGCAACTAGTCCAGGACCCATCCACTTTGCCTTATCTTCCACGCTATTTCTGATTTGAACTGTAATTCACATGGAGCAGCTGACTCTAAGATAAGTAAGTAAAACGGGGACACCAGAATATTCAGTGTAGGAAAAAAGCTTACTCACTGTCTTACTCTTTTTTTCAAAATTAGCCGATACAGACCCAGTTTAGAAGACTGGAAAGTTCTGTCTAGTCTGCCAGTGACATCTCTGAGGCTGGAGCAGGACTTAGGGCTGACTCAAATTGAGACCTTACTCTGCTTCATTAGATGTCAGAGAGAAACTGAGCAGCTTCAGCCTTCCTGACCATCCTCTCACCAAGGACCCCTTTGCCCCATGGCTAAATGATATATGTTCCTGTGAAATAGGATCCTCCGTAAAGTTTCCTGTTGCCATGCTTGGAATAAAGAAGTATACTAGAAGTAGTGGGAAAGAAGCAATCCAGGGAGGCTCCTCCATGCCTACACAGTAAGTGCTGACAACATTTGTTTTAACGCTTACTTGATAATTTGGGGGACACAGTGTTAGTTTCCCCTCAAGGTGTCATAACACTGAAAAAAGGGGACTGCCAACACCACGGACTCTCCCTGGAGTCTGAAACTCAAGCTGGGTCCTTTCCAGTGCTTGTGTCTTTGTCTCCATAAGGGTCTGGGCCAAGACTTTCGTAAGTGAGTTATGATTTTGATTGCCCAAACTTAGCTGCCTCTACAAAATGGCAGGTGGTCCATATTGGGTAAGAACAGACCCCTTTCAGCTGTTTCAGGTTGGGCTTCCTCAACTAGGGACATCCATTATCACAAATCCCTTGTGAAAGTTTTGTCCCTTGTCTGTTTAGGATTTGCCTAGGGTCAGCTAGCAGGACCCGTTAACTGATTTAGCTGCATCTACAGCAGTACCTCTGTTTGGACAAACAATGTTGGGATTTGCCCTAATTGAGTCTACCCTTGCAAGGGGCTGACATGCTCAGCTGGCTCTAATCACAGTTTGTCTAGTCTACATTAGGGGATTGGAGTGGTGCAGTGACCCTGCTCACTGGCCACCAATGGTTGCAACCCCAATATAGACAAGCCCCAAGAGTTTACAAATGCAACTGAGTTAACAATCATCTTGCTAGACTAAGAATCTGGCTCACTCGACCATTGCACTGCAATATGACCAGGAATAATGACTAATTCTGTCACTGTACTAAAAATGTACAGATATGTGTAAGCAGATGTATTAAAAAAAAAGAGACAACAGTTGTACTTCAGTGACTGGTGTTTACTTTGCCTAAATATATTAGGAAAGCTGGTAGCTAAGATCCCCTGTTGTCTGAGCTTTTTTCCACCTCTCTTTAGCTAACAGGTTTAGGTCTGGGCCAGGGAGAAAACTCAAAACAAAAGCAAGAATTGTTGTTTCAGTAAATGCCACTCCTCTTTCAGTCACTTTTGAACCCAGTATGGACACAGGAGGCCCCTAAACAAGTGGAAATGCTGTCTTTTAAACGAGTCCCATGTACACCTGGTAATTAAACATCCTATTTACTCCCAATCTGCCATGCTAGTGTTAAGGCGGAAATCGCCTTTCTTCCTCTTTGGTGCAACAACAGTTTTATGCCCAAAATCCTGACCTCGTCGCCTATTTTAAACACATTTGTATGACTTCAGGTACCTTACAAATCTTTTGAAACGCAGAAAGACCATTTTTTTTAAGCTTGCCCATAAATTGCTGGCGTCTTCTCAAGCGGACCATCGGGAATACAGCTATGAGGAGTTCTCTTTTTCTGGTAGTGGAATGGCAGATAGACCACAGGAAGAGCATTCAAATGAATAATCTAATGTGTTTAAAGATTGTTCATTCCTGTGGGTAAAACAAGCATCTCTATCAACCCTTTAAGAACAGTTGTGTATTGACTTTGTTGGCTTGGCTTATTTTCAGTCCAGGGCTGTTCCATTCTACCTACCCAAATATTCTTCTTTTAATGTGAATTGGAGAAAACATTCTGCAACTCATTTTTTTTCCAAACATGGTTGGCTGCTATAGGAACAAAGTGATTGCAGTGTAAGTCCATCAGACAAATTTCTACCTCAGTGCTATGGGAAAGGATCTATTTGATCCATGGCGGGATTTTCAAAATGTTGTACACTGGCACAAATGTTTCCCTCGGAGGAAATGGGGAATTTCCATTGATTCAGTAGGTGGAGAATAGATCAACGCTGGTGCTTTGGAAGAAAAATCTCACTCACACTGTCTGACATAGGGCTAAGATGATACATAAAGATCCCTTTCATTATTATGTGGCTGAGAAGAAATAAACAACAGGCTAAAATGAAATTATGATGGAACATAAAGACCAATATTATTAAATGTTAATTACCAAAACCTATCACATGGACGATTTCATTCTTGCAATGTAGGACTCTGCCTGCCTTTCACACAAGGAACAGCATATCTTGTTTAATGTTTTTTGCAATAGAAATTGGTTGAAATCTCATGTGGAACTAGAGGAGCAGAGAGATGGAGACGAAGCACTGCTTGCTTGGGTACAGCTGCCTGACAAGTAGTGTGGAAGCTACTGCATTTTAGTATTCTTTTGCAAGCTAGGTTTCCATTATTCTGTTCAACCATCAGCAAACCCAATGCTTTGCTATCCCTATATGGGGCAACACTAATTGAATCCACCCCAGAATGTCCTTTAAAACACTCCTTATTCCCAAATTGCCACATATAAAAGGAGAAATCACCTTCCCTCCTCTTTGCTTCAACAACAATTTAAGATGAACAGAGAATTTTTTTCCCCTAACCTTAGGTGCTATTTTAATACACCTTTTCCAAAGACATCTATACACCTTGGAGTTCATTTAAAACAATAAGTCATCTTATATTTCAGCATGTCCACAAATTACTAATTCATCCTAGTGTTGTAGGTTTGTATTACCACAATTATTTCTACCCTTCTGGTTAATATGTTGGCAAATGGCAATATGAATGAACAAAATTCATATAAAACTGGGGAGTTTAGTTTCTGTAGATAAAAGCAAGGGACTCAACTTTATGGCCCACTCTTTAAACAGGAACAAAAAGAAAGGGACGAAATGTTTTTAACATGCATATCTTAGACCCAAAACCAAATCCTGTAAGACTCATTTATGTGGGGGAGGACATGTACTTTACCCATGTATTTCAGTTAATACATCTACGAAAGGGGTCGTTTAAAAGGGGTTGAAATTCTCAGATAACAGATCCTTTCAAGTGTAAATAATTACTAGACTCCAATTATAATGCAAACCAGAAAGGGAGAAAAACAATTATTAAATGTTTTCTTTTTAAATAATAAAAGTTAGCTCACCTTCTTTGATGAGGGCTCTTTAAAATACAGAAATTATGTGGGTCATAAGTGGGAAGTACCGTACTTAGATTCAGACACAATGGGACTACCGCTAAAGTTTCACTTCAGTCTTCTGTTAGCCAGTATCTAAACCTTTCTCATCCTCAGGAAAGCAATTGTAGATCAGTTTATAAGCTTACACACACACACACACGATCCAAAAAGAATTGATATCATGGGATACCATTTTCCTTGGGTTCCTATTTACATTTTCAGAAGGAAGGATACCCTTTGAAAAAAGACCAGACCTAACACTCCTAAACATGCACCAATATTTGGACAACTAATTCCTTTAAACTCCCTTGGAAGTCAGGTTGATATAAATAGTGTGGTGCTAAGGAAAATGTCATTGTAAGATCTTCAAGGAATTTGCCATTTTTTTGTGTTCGGTTGCAAAGCACTATTAATATATATTGCAGAATAGCATGAAAAGGACAGCCACAATCAGGAACGCGTGAAACAGCCTTTTTCACAACCACAAGTAGGAATGGGAAATGAAAGATTTGTATCAGCAATCTGTAGGAAGAGCGTATCATTCAGTCTCACTGAAGTTATTTGCACTACTGCTCATTATTATGAACAGCTTTGTCACAGACCTGTTTTCAATCTGCCCCCAAATGTTACCACTGCACCATTTAAACTAGTATTTTTAAATACGATTCTCACGCGGCGTTAAAAAGCTTTCATTCCAAAAATAAAAGCACAAAACCACTTCCCCCTCTGGATCACAAGTTTTATCTGTTTCTTGGATTGACTCTGGCTGCTGAAGCAGGTGAGTGGAAGAAGAAAATGTCAGCTATCACTTTTACATACTTATTCTTGGAGGATGGGTCAACGTACCTTGTATATCACAGAGGGACACTTCTTCGTCTCATGCTAAACTGACAGTTTGGGGCAACTCCTGATTTTAGATGTCATTTACAAGCAAACCCTAGGTCAGATTTAATCAGAGATGTAATCTGCACTTAAGAAATTAGTGTTCTTTGCTGTACTTTTCAAACCTGTACGTGCAAGAACATCCCTTTTCCTTTTTTCTATGAAGTTTCAAACTGTTCCAGGAAATCTGCGCGTATACCAGGTGAAAATGCTGAGCCATTTGTAACAGCAGGCTCAGAACTAAACTGTTTTTTGTCATATTGGGATAGCACTTATATGCTTAATCTCTTATTTTGATCCATTTGTAATGAAAAAAATCAGAAGACAATGAGCATCTGGTAATAAACTATGCATGAAGAGGATTGTATTGCAAAATACGCATATGCAGTACATTGTTCCTACCATTTAATAAAGATGCCATAGTGTAGAGAGTCAGTTTAATAGCCCCAGTGGATAGCTGGCCACAGTTCAGTCCACCACCTGTCTTAATTGGTACCTTTGTCAAGATGCCCAAGGGGCCATACCTGGCATGGCAGGTTAAGTTCCCTTTGAAAGGATGAGAGATTTTGCTATTTCCTTCGTGTGCCTGGGTGGGTGGGTGTGTACTTGTATATAAATAAGGGCCAAATTCCCATGCATATTCTGAAACTGGGTGTTTCCCTAATCCATTATACTTTTTTGTGCAACTATGACAGAGAACTTGGGGACACTATAGAAGTGACAACATGTGAGATAAAGCAAAGTCTTTACACATAGATTAGCTAATTATATTTTGGGCAAATATTTATTTATTTTTTTATCTAAAAACAAAATAAAAATCATTTTTTTTTAAAAGAAAAAAGTATTTAAATAAAAAACCCCCCACAAAACTGTGAAATGTTATGGCACAGAAGTTCAAGACAAGTATAAATCCAGTTGCCACAACTGCTGAGTATTAAACGTCGCACTTTTCTATAAAGATTTTTATTACAAGTATTTACATGTTAATAAGTGTAAATATGTACAGCAAATTGGGGGACAACTTTTTGGAATTCTCTCAAGAAGAAAATGTCTTAAATACAAAAATTTTTAAAAGAAAAAAAGTTGAAAAGTTTCCCCACATCACGAAGAATGTATATTTTGTCTTACGCCCAAAGTATTGGTTATGAGGCAGTTGAGGTTATGGCTCAGCTCTTGAGAGATGAAGCCAAGGTTGTGTAGTTGCAAGTCATTCCGCACAGCATGCAATTGCAAGAGCTCCTTTCGGAACCGGTGTAGTTCATGAGTAAGATTAGAACATTAATATTTTTTATCGTATTTCAGCCTGGTTTGGGTTAGTCAAGTCTATACCCCAGAGTTTCTATGCACAAGAGTTCCTTAGCTGCTCAAGTTTATGTTTCAATTGATCTCGCCGCCTCCTCAGCTGCTCTTTCTCTGCTATCAGTCTGTGCTCATCTGCTTGAATAGAAATAACGTATTCCGTTGCTTTTTTAAGGATGACGACTTTGGGTGCCTTTTCATTGTTGGCTACCTCGGGTATCTCGTCACGCAAAGCAAAGAAGCTCAACTTCAGCTCGTTTCTCCTTTGGCGCTCCAGGACGTTGTGTGTTCGCCTCTTGTCGTTTTCTTCCGAGTCTGATGTGCGGGGACTCGAGCACTTTCTGTTGTTACTGATCTGCTTGAGAATCCTGCCATTGTCCAATTTTAACCTCTTTGCTGACGGATATTCAACCTTGGTGGAAGGAGGAGCAGCGTAATTGTGCTGATGGATAGGGACATGACACCGCTTGAGAACTAGCGGGCTGTGGTGTGGCTTGCTGTGTCCGTCTGTGGAATCTGTGCTAGACTCTCCGCTAGAGTCTGTACTAGACTCTGTGCCGGATTCAGCTCCATTCACCTCTACTAGCGTGACCACATCAATTTCCTCCTCATCTTCCTCTTGTTCTTCTTCTGCAAGAAAAATAAAACAGTTAATTTGTAGATTTAAAGAAGCACCGGGTTTCAAAACAGGACCTTATTCTGGGCTCGGAAGAACAGCGGCAAACTGAATTCTAAACATGTTGTAATTGGCTTCTAAAACCTGCACTTCCCCAAAAACTATTTCCTCCCACAAATCCAGCATCCAGTGTGCAACAGGATGCTCCTGCCCACGCCTCGAACATCCGCCTCCCCTCAGGGCTGAGCCCTGCACCCCAGATCTCTTGACCTTGTTAGAGATCTTACCGAAGTGCAAGAGAGCAGGGAAGTCGACTGCTGACAGCAGATGTGACAGCACCCTCCCGTTCCCCCCCCCTTGCTGCCACCCATCCAGCTGTCCCGAATGAATGAATGATTCGGTGAGACTCCAGCCTCAAAAACTTGATTATGGCTGGTGATTTTTTTTATTTATTTATTTTTAAGAGGCACCTTAATAAGTTCCTCTATTGCCTTTCAGCATTACCTATTTCATGCAAAAATTATGACCTTTTTGTAGGCAGGAGGAGACACAAGGGCACCTTCCCAGACAGGGTGTGTTGGAGGCTTGGAGAGGGAAAGTGCCTTGGAAAAAGAAAACCTTTCCCACTTCATTCACTTCCACAGGCACCTCCCCGATGACACCCGGCGGCGCAGTTAACTCCTGCTTACAAAGAGGTCATAATTTTTGCATGAACTAGGTGACACGGAAAGGCAAAAGAGGAGCTTATTAAGGTGCCTCTAAAAAAAAAAAAACTGTGGAGGAGGATGGCAGCCTCTACTGCTCTCCGCCTGGTTTTCCAGGAACTGGGATTTCTGCTGTGCCTCAACGTGGCATTTAAAGAGGCACATGCAAGGACACTCTCTCTCTCTCTCGGCTACACACAGCTGCAGCAACAAGCCCTGCCCTCCCCGCTGCGGGGGAAGCACTTTAACTTTTAAAGCGCCGCGGAGCAGCCGGTTGGCGCGGTGCGGCCGCGGCCGTGCCCCGGGGCGGGAGAGGGAGCGCCCGACTCACCCGAGTCGCTGCTGGTGCTGGGCGGGGTGTCGTCGGGCAGCGCGGGGGCCGGGCC
>NW_017728992.1:188618558-188619397 GCF_001723915.1 Gavialis gangeticus | reverse complement strand
GACGGGCCGCGGCAGGGCGGCGGCGGCGTGGGGGGCGCCGTCCCTGCGCGCCGCCCGGTACGACGCCAGCTTCTCGGACACCACCTTCTCCAGCTTGGCGGCGGCCGAGAAGCCGCTCCACATGCAGTCCTGGATGATGATGGACTTGGCGAAGGCCTCGTCGTCGGGCCCGCAGATGAAGCTCTGGTTCACGGCGTCGCCGCCCAGCAGCTCGGTGACCATCTCGAGCCGGTCGGCGGTGGAGGGGAAGGCGGCGGCGCGGCGGCTGGGCGACAGCGGCGGCGTGGGCAGCAGCTCGAACTTCTTCCAGATGTCCTCGGACGGCGCGGGCGGCTGCAGCTCGCTGCCCCGCTGCTGCGCCGCCAGGTAGAAGTTCTCCTCCTCCTCCTCGAAGTAGAAGTAGGGCTGCACCGAGTCGTAGTCGTAGTCGTAGTTCTTGCTGGCCAGCGCCAGGCTCGCCGTCAGCGGCATCGCGGCGCCTGCGGGGCACACGCCCGGGTCAGCGCGGGGCACGTCCCCAGCCTCCCCCCTCGAGACGCCCGTTGCAGGGGGACGTCCCCCCAGCTGGCCCCCCTAGGGCATGGGGCGTGTCCCCCAGCCTCCGCAGCACCCCTGCTGCCCGGGGGGTATGTAACCCCCCGGCCTGGCAGCCCGGCTGCACCCCACGCAGCAGCCCTGTTGCACGGGACCGACTCCCCCAAAGCAGCCCGATGGCGCGGGCTCCTCCCGCCCGCCGCCGACTCACCGGGGTGCGGGCGCGGAGGCTGGGAGCGCGGACAGAGCCCGCCACGAGCAGGATTTGTAAGTCCCAAAGCCGGGCGCGCAGGAGCAGCGACTCC
>NW_017728992.1:188601917-188608218 GCF_001723915.1 Gavialis gangeticus | reverse complement strand
GGCTTAGATCCAGGGGGGGGATGGGAGAGGGATGATCCTGGACTAGGTGGATCAGGGGCGCTCAGCCCACAAGTGGATTTTCCTGTTCGAGGAGAAACATGGGAAACTGGCTTCCCCCGCAGGCCGGCAGTGGGTTGTACTGGCCGTTGCCATTGCCAAATGGGTCCTGGTACAAGAAGAGTGGAGTAAATGAACTCCAGCCGTCCCTTCCAGCCCTTCCCCACCTCAGCCTCCAACCCTAGGTGGGACCCGAAAGGACCAGCTGCGTTTCAGGTGACATTTAAAGTCCTGGCCTCTAGCCAGGATTGCTGAAGGTGAGCTCTTGGACCAGCTATGGAGGCGTGAGACAAGCTTTGGGAGGCGAGATGTTCTTCCTTGGGGCTCCCCATGTAGGAAGCTGCAAGCGAAATGCAGCACACAGCAGGGGCTGAGAAAAATATTCCCCCCAGTGTTTTATTAAGACATATTTCAAAGGAAGGAAGGATTTGGGGAGATAGATTAGCAGTGATCTGCACAGCCTGGTTAAACAACAAGGAAGAGTCATTTCATAACAGAAGCAGGGCTGGAAGGGACCTCCAGAGGCAGGATCACCCCTGTCCAAACCATCCCACACAATCCCATCTGCACCTTAGGTAAAAGATTGCTGCCAGCCCTAACGCAACACAGACGCCCACCCTAACCCGCCACGGGTAAAGCGAGGGAACCAAGGCAGCCAACGTCCTGCTTTGTGATCATAGCATGGATAGATGTTTGCTATCACTCATCAGTTAAGCCTCAATCATAATGCATATTTTTTTTTTGTTTTAAAGGGAGCCATGGATGCCTCTACCCAGGGGCTCCAAGACCGCTGGAAATGAATTCCACTAAAGCTGCCACACATTGGTTACAGGTGTGTTCACCTGATTTAGTTAAACAAGTGCACCCCTTTGTGTTTAAAGATTGATGGCCGGTTACAAATCGATGGCGATTCAGCTTCAACTTGGTAAGGCTTTATCCTCACACAATAGTTACAGCCCACGTTAGTGGAGCTGAACTGGCAACTTTAGGAAGTTTGTTAGAAAATCCCCCTCATACTGACAGGACTGAACGTCAGAATCCGGTTTGTGATGTGGCGTGATCATACGCAGAGCAATTAATTGTGGCATCACAGAGGCTTATAGAAAGCAAGAAATAAATAGTGTGAGCAGGTGGAGCGCTACCTACGAAATCCCCACTTTTCACATGAATCGCAAAGCAAGAAAAGGCAAATGCAAAGAATATGACGGGAAGCAATATGGTCTCTAATAAAATGTTCTGGGAAGTATTTCACAGGGGTGTCTGTGTCTCGCGCATTATAGAGGTTTGTTTCCATTGGTAAGCAACTCTGTAGTTCTTACCTGCCGACTTCAGGTTGGTTGTAGGAAGACATCTGATTGTCAGTCTTTACATCCATCTGCTTTTTGAAAGCCCTAGGGAAGAGACAAGAACAATAAATGCAGATTCCCAGCACAAAGGCCACTTGGGTAGAAAGCACTGAGTGGAACATATATTTTGACAGAACAATCATTGAATTGAAAGACTAAACACACATTAAGGACACCAGGGAGTCAGAGTTGTTACTTCTGCAGTGAGTTTAATGCTAAATATGAGATGGGAAGAGAATAGAGTAAAACACCTGTGTATGAAAACCTATGAGTGGAGTGTGGGGAAATCTGTAAAAAGAGAGAGGAAAAGGTGATTGCAGAGGAAGCACCCATCTGTAAGTGCATGGAGAAAACAATGAATAATCTTGTTAGCTTTTGTACACCTAGCTTAAATACCATACAACATCTATTTCAATAAGCACTAAGCTACTAATGCACCGTTTTGAGGGGCTGTCATACCCTCATGCAAGCCGCTGGTAAGGTCTGTTAAGATTTTTCACCTCAAATTATGGTTTTTCAGGTCACTAACCTTCTATCCAGTGATGCAGTGCAAAATGGAAAAGTGCACGCTAAATGTCTTCTTCCACTCTCTTCCCGCCTGAAAGACCCATTCAAACAAAATAGGACATTGCCCAAGGCTCGATTCTGCACTCAGATCCATTAAAGTGAGCTCCCACACCTGTGGAAAGTCCAGTCTCCCCTCTGCTCAGAGAGCCCTGGCTGCGCACAGGTGCACTGGCAACACCCCACGTCAGATCCCACCCGGCTGACCACGGGGGAGACAGACTCCAGCTCACCCTATGAGATGTGATTAGATGCAGAAACTGAAGGGGGGGCGGAAAAAAAAGAAAAGAAAAAGAACACATTTCTCTTTCAACTGTAATAACTTTTCAACAATTGGGCACTATTAGGAATTTGAGAAAGCATTTAACTGGAAGAGTAATTTTTCTTTTAGTTGACAGTATCTCCTGAAGCTATCTGGCATTGGCAAAATAACACTTCTGTGATCTCAAAGGGTCTCAGGTGCCCTGGTAAAAGAGCAGGATACAAGTAAGTTCCTCAAATGTAGATAAAAGATATGAGCATCTGAGAACAGAGTTGCTTGATCATGCACAGTTGCACCATGTGTGATAGCAGCAGGGGGAGCTCAGAGCAGGGCTCTATGATGCAGCAGTACAAACCCTGATCCTTGTCTACATTATAGTTTCCACCCATGTTAGCACCAGTGGACATTCTAGGTACAGGCTTCCTGAATGCCAATATAAATGTAGCCAGAGGGAAGCAATTTTTTTTTTTTTTTTTTTTACTATTATTATTTTTATGTTCTCCGTCATTTATAAACGAGTACAGCAATCTCAATTGATCTGAACCATGCTAGGTTCAGTTCACCACCACCAGGCAGCTACCTACAGAAACAAAAGCTGTATTTCTTATGTCCGTGCAAATATCTCTTCACACAATTCTGGCATCGGTCACTTGATGTGGCATCTGGCATAATTTATTCATGTTACTCTGCTAATGCTTACAGCTATGCGCCCAAATGTGCTTACAGCAAACACTGCAGGTTCTTATGCTGCAGGATTGTCTTAATCTACCAGCCTATAATCCTTTCTAAACAGAGGTTCAATCCATTTACTTCCAGAAACAGAATCAGACAGATGAAAAAAAAAAAAAGGGAGAAAGAAGAGGGAGAAAACCTCATTTATTTTAGAATTAGGAATGCAATCCTGGAAGGAAAAAAAAAAAAAAAGGGAGAAAGAAGAGGGAAAAAACCCCATTTTTTTTAAAATTAGGAATGCAAACCTGGAAAGAAAAAAAAAAAAAAAGAGAGAGAACAGCGCACCACCTGAAACCCCACAGAATTTCACCTGTCAGGTGATATCCAGCCCTAGTGATGTGATTTTTTTCTCCCCCCCCCATGATTTTGATGGAGCTTGGATTTCCATCTAAGGGATTTGGAACCTAATTGCTTTTTCCAGGATCTGGGCCTAAGATTGTTTTTAATATTCAAATATAAAAACTAAAGCATTAGAGTCTGATCCCTGTTCAGCTCTTGTTTGTTTCTAAGCTGGTAGGGTGTCAGGATTCAAAGTTGAAAAGGCTGATTTTTTTAAGTTGGTTTTGGTATGTAGCACTTCTCCCTGTTGCTATACATAGCTGTAATATAAAAAAAGAAAATCTTTCAGGTTAGAAGTAATGAGAAATGCCAAACATTCTCGCCACTGTTACCGACTGCGGAAAGCAAATGCTTTTAAAAATTCTAATTTACTTTTCACCGATTATGGTCATTACTTCCTACATTTCATTAAAAATGAACACAGCCATTCATTTTATGTTTGTTTTAATTTAGTTTTACGTTTTAGTTCTCTTAAGATGCTATAAGTCTTTGGATTGCATGCAATGCAAGGACCTGTTTACATTTAAACAGTGCATTCCCATTTTTTCCCCCCCCAGAGGCTGGAGGAGGGAGGCATTTCTATTCACATTGGATTTGTAAACAACTTTAGATTAAAATCTCAATTTTGGCTAGAACAGCCATTTGTTGGTTCTAAATGTCTTACTTGCCACCCAAAACATAATCCATTGAAGCAAAATCAAGAGAGAGTCAGGTTTATTTCAAGGGCTGTTGGAATGGGCCCTAAATAATCTCACCACTGAAATTCACACCCTGTGGAGGTGAATGATTTGGAGGGGTGATGGACTTAACACCAGTGCTTTGGTATTGTTTAACAGGAGACCTTTTTTCCTCCAGCTGTGGATTAAGGGTGGATTAAAGGAAAACTGCACTGATTTAAATGTTTGATAAAACAGAAAACCTTCAAAGCTCTTGTGAAAGATAGACTGTTATTTTAGAAAGTCTGGTTTAATTTACATGCATCCTTACAAAAAAAAAAAAAAGCTGTAACAACTATCAACTTTGAAAGGCTTGTCATGCACTCAGACGGGCTCTACATTCCCCGAATTTTATTCCATGCTTTTAAATGATCACCACGGTGTGGCAAGAGTTGATTAAGTTGTCTTTACTGTATTTAAGCCATTTACAGCTATTTTTATAGCTATTCAGGTGCTAACCCTGCAAAGACTTTCTTTAAGCTTAAGTGGCCTACATCTTTAAAATTAGATGCCATTAGGACCTCTCCCATAAGGCAGCTATTGTCCTTAGTGCAAGCAGTATATTAGCCTTCTCCTTCTGTCTTCTGCAATGGAGAGAGCTCAGAGTCTTGTTTTGGTGTCCTTTATAGTGAGGAGAGACAAGGGAGCATAAACAAAACCTTTGTCTCTTCAGCATTTGTAAGCCAGGGCTCTGTGTGCACTGAGGCTTTGTCTTTATTTAGGGTATGGCAATGAGGGGTGAACAGGCAGGTGTATCTGCATCAGTGCAAACCTCTGGAGCATACAGCTGTTTTTTGCACTGGGGGAGTTCATCCTGGTTTCAATGTGGGATGGGGAGCACTGGCTAGCTGCACTAGGAGTCATCCTTTTTTCAGGCTTGCCACAAGTTAGGTCCACATCCTCCCCCAGTGTTACTCCTGTCCCTTTTCTCTGTTCAAACTGCAGCTTTGTTTTCTGCTCCTTGCTAGATCTCATGACCTGCCTTCTGCTTCATGCCCGATTTGCTGCTGGGCTGCCTGTCCCATCCCCGATCTGCTGGGAGCCATACACAGAGGCTGCCTGCTGGTTTTGCAGGTTGCCCACCCCTGCTCACAGGGTTGCAGTGGCACATTTCTGATGGTAGCTACAATTGGGACATATCAATCAGAAGGCTAGCAGATGCCTCAAATAGCATAAACATCCCTATTCTGTGTTTCAATTGATGTGCTCCCTTGAGCAGTTTACCTCCATTAAGATAAAAGATGCAAGACCAGCTTAAAATAATAGCTCAAAAAGCCAAAGTTTTCTTTAGATATTTCTACAGAGCTGCCAATTTTTAAACACAGCCAGGACCTACTACCTGGACTATCACAACAAAAGTAGGCAACCCACATTTTAAGAGTAGCTGATGACTTCAAATGCCTTGACTGCTGGGTACTGTGTCTGGGACACCCTGGCCCTGACTTCCACAGGTTCTGGTTCATGTCTTTTATCAGCTGCAGGTGTTCAGCTTTTCTTAAAATTATGCCCCAGGTTTAAGAAGTTCAGCACACTAAAATGAAGGCATTTGATAACAGGCCCCAATCTCACATACACTAATTGCTTTAAAGAAGGTGGAACCTCTCAAGGACAATCAGGCTTTGCCTCCTACTTGGTGTTTTGAGTCATAATTTATTAGCTTATGAAAAATGATTGGTAACCCCAAGGAGTAGGTGTAGTAGAAGTGCACACACAGCACTGTAGAATTTCTTTGTACAAAAGCAACATAAAAATGTAGAAGTAAAATTCTTCAAGTTCTAGTCATCTTTAGTTGGGACGGGGTCTCCCTCCCCAGTTTTCTGTTGTAATTTGTACACAACAAAAGAGCACTGACTGTCATTACAGTTTTAGATAGTGCCTACTCGCTTCTGCTTCAGAAGTACCTTTACTTACAGTATGTTATCTGAGAGGTGTTATGTTTCAGCTAGAAGCATAGGGGAACTGGAAAGTAGAGCCCTGGGATCCATTACTAACGCTGCCTTTACTGCAATCATCTGGAATATGGTTCCTTTGTAAGTTGGTACCCATTTTTCTCAATAGGCAAGAAGACAACATTTTAGGAATAACCCAGGAAAGATTAGCTGAAAGCATAACAGTAAATAAGAATACTCACTAGCTAGACAAGATGAAGAAGCACTAACCAGCAGCAGGTTGCAAAATAGCCTTAATTGCCTGTCTTTGCTCAATTTAAAGATCCAGCCCCAGAAAAGCTTGCTGGGAAAAAGGCAACCCTCCCCACCACCAAAAAAAAAAAAAAAAAAAAAGGG
>NW_017728992.1:188599440-188601861 GCF_001723915.1 Gavialis gangeticus | reverse complement strand
AAAAAAAAGGGAGGCTTATGAAGAAATAAAAAAAAGAAGGTGAGGTTGTAGGGGGAGGAGGTTAATGGTTTGTATTGCCTACCTCTGGACTTTGCTTCTGCTATTGCATCCTCTTTGGCCTGGTTTATAAGTGAAAATATAACTGTTCCTGAGACGAAGAGTCAGTTGAAGTGGAACTGAGTATGGTTACTTGCAAGTATAGCCAAGGACAAATCCATGTTCAGTGTTATCCAGGCAAAATGCAATTAAACCTTGCAGTTACACTTAGCTGAAAGGGTACCGAACATAGCTTGCTGTTTTCAACGCTTAACATCTAAACTGCATTCATCCCCAGTTCAGCTAATGCGATTGCTGACATCCATGTTCAAACACCATTACATGCTGTACTGTTGACAAGGCCTTTGAGAGGAAGTTGGTGTCCTAGAGTGTTCAAATGGGGAACACGCCATCGAATTACCTCTTCCACTGGAGTTTTAATGCTGGCACATTCTGTCTAATCACCTTCTCACCTAAATCCATGTACATGCTTTTGGCTGCTGCTGCACATCGTATCAGCACCTAGTAGATGTGCAGGTGCTGTTGTAATAATGCCTAAGAGGTTACAGTTGGTTAAGAGTCCGTCTGTGTAGAGATATAGATGCATAACATAGAGAATTCCCCCAAATGTTCTTGTCTGTACAGAATTCTGTTGCCTAGTTCCGGATGGGGCAGGGAGATACAGATTAAAGGACTCGCTTTCCAAGGGGTCTGCTAATTTTCATAGGCATTGTTTCATAGACATTAGGGCTGGAAGAGACCTCGGAAGATCCTGGAGTCCAGCCACCTCATCGGGTGCTCTTCATCTTTGAGTGAGTGAAAGTCAGTTCCCGACTGTCCCTAGTTGGGCACCTTGAGTAGCTAGGCAGCCTTGGAAATTCTGGGCTATCCTTTTAGTGACAGCTACGAGGGGCTGTAAAATTGGGACATGTCACTGGTGTTTTCAGTTTTCAAGTATACTAGCCTGCATGCTCCTCTGGCCCCTCCACAACTCTTTGGGCATCATTTTTGCTACAGTGCAAGCAGTCAGAACAAATCCAAATCGGCTTAACATGACTTAAACTAAACATCTTTGGAAGATCAACAGTTATCTGTAGCTGCTGCAGTTGAAAACATGGGAGAGAGAGATAGAGGGAAAATGCGTCCATGAATGTTTTCTGCCAGAGTGGATCTTTGAAACAAAATGCAGCCAGGAAGTCCATAGTAAAACCACTTCACTTGGCTGATAATTCAGTTTGTTGATAAGAAAGAGGGAGTGTTTTGTCTCTCTCTATCAGATAAGTGACTTCTCACTCTGTCCACTGCTAGTGATGAACATGTTCATCGGGCAGATAGCAGCAATAAAACTGCATCTCCTCTTCACACAGCGAAACATATGTTGCATCAAATGAAATTAAGGGGAATGGATTTAAAACACATCACAGAAAATGCTTTCTAAAGCAATTTATAATTAACTTGTGGAACTCTCTGCTGTAGTTTATAATAAAAACAAATGCCTTAGTAGGAATCAGCAACTGAATTAGGTATTTTGTGACAGCAAAGATATCTGAAGACAGAAAGCATAAAGGATACGAATCTTCTTGCTTTATGAGCTGAAAGGGGCAAGAAAATGATCTCCACGATTAGGCTTGACTAGTTAAGTAGGTATATTTTAAAGGGAAGAGGGGTTTCACCTTCTTAGATAGGCCACTGCTGGGGACAGCATGCTGGTCTAGCTGAATCAATGATCCACAATGCAATAGGCATACTTTGGGCCTGTCTGTGCAGTGAAAATAGCAGCTGTGTCAAGGGACCAGCTTATAGCATGCTTGTCTTGTGATGCAGTTAAAATAGTTCTGCCTTGCAGTGTAGAGACTGCTGTGTTTCAGAAGTGTAATGACACAACTGGGCACCTGAGGCTGCTGCCACACACAGGCTTCCAGTTGCCACTGCCACCAGTACAATTGCTTGGGACATCCCCAGATTGGTGCCTGGGGTGGCTGTTCTGGTCACCCTGCCCTGTTACACCACTGCTCTATCTATGCTGTACCATAGCCTGGCTCCTTACATGGTTAGCACTGAACTGGCCGCGGCTCTGACCTTCAGGAAGTTTGAGCTTTAATCCTAATTTTGATCGTGTATGTGACCTGACATGAATTGCTCTACCTCTCCATGCCCCTGATTCTCCCCCTGCCCTTCGTACGTCCTACCCCTGTGGTAGGGCACAATACATGACCAACCTGGTGGCCTTTTATGACCAGGTCACTAAATCATTGGATGCAGGGGTGGCAGTGGATATAGTTTTCCTAGACTTCAGGAAGGCTTTTGACACTGTCTCTCACCCCATTCTCATTAGGAAGCTGGGGGACTGTGGCGTAGACACCCATACAGTCCAATGGGTCGCCA
>NW_017728992.1:188591829-188599185 GCF_001723915.1 Gavialis gangeticus | reverse complement strand
GTGAGGTGGTGCAGGCTCCCACCCTGGGGGTTTTTAAGAGGAGGTTGGATGACCACCTTACTGGGGTTATTTGACCCCAGTGCTCTTCCTGCCATGGCAGGGGGTCGGACTAGATGATCTGCTCAGGTCCCTTCCGACCCTAGAAACTATGAAACTAGAAACTATGAAACATAAATCTCTTATTTGTTATATTTTGTTATATATGGGGCAGTACTGATCCAAATGGGTTCTTCGTGGTGGGCTTCAAAGCATGCTCATAAATAATGCAGATGTGGCACAGTTCACTTCAGTTCACACTATAATCATAAACTGTTATAACTGTGCTGCAAGCAGGTCCCTCTGGCTTCTTTGCAGCATAGATGGGATTTTGGCTTAAGCCACTCCAATCCTATTGCCATTACAATTTTATACTCATATTTCACACTGCTGAAGCGGAGGAGGCCTGTAATGGAAAGAAGGACCTGATTCTGAAATCCATGGTGTGGGCCATGGGGTACAAAGGGATTCATGTATCCACTGACGTAATCATCAGCTGAGCACCCTGCTAAGAGCGACATTACAGACACTCAACAATTCAAGGAATCATTTGCAAACAAGGTGTTCCCGGATAATGCTAATGACACTCCTCCCTTGTAACCAGCTGTTAAGAATGTCTCTCCTTTCTACTTATCCTGAGTGAGGCAGGGCAGAGGTATTCATTACATCTAGAAGATAAGAGCAATACTGCACCCAGCCCTAGACTGGAAGGGAGAATTGGTTCAGGAGTTTGAAATTATTACTATTTGCATTACAATAGCATCTCTAGGCCCCACTGAGATTGGGGCCCACTGTATTAGACCTCCCCCTACATGCACATGGTAAGGCACAAGAGCCTGCTGTTTAACTAGACAAGGCAGATAAAAGGTAGGAGGGCAAACAGACTACACCAAGATCACATAGCAGATCGGTGGCAGAACCTAGCATCCTGCACTCAGCATCTGCCCTGCTGGGCCATGCTGCCTCTGCTGTTAGGAACCACTGACCATCCACACCTCATGCTCACCTCATGTAGGACTTCTTTACAGACACGTTTTCTACCACTTTACCTATCCCAGGAAAATGAAAGCAGTACAATGCCCCCAAGTGTGGCTGTCATTATAGCACTATAGAAACACTAAGACCTGTAAAGCTTATTTCCATAAGGACAGGACACCTCTGTATTGTGACTGCTGCATCCACATAGAGATTGAACCATTTTATTTATTTTAGAAAATAGTTCAACTAGCATAAAATCCATGTAAGTGGTGGCTGCTTGGCAATTCTGAAACCAGGCTGTAAATCCATATGCAATGAGCAGTTTATATATGGATATATGCAAACTCCCAAACCTGATATGCTAATAGCTACAGCTATACACTTTGTTATTAGTGCTTTGAAGTTTAAACAGCCAACCTACAGTTCTCTCTGCCTTCAGGATTATGCTTTTATGCTTTGTCATTTTTCCCCCAAAAGCAAACAGAACGGTTTACCAACGATACCATGTCTGTGAAACTAAAAGCACATTTTGGCATGGTAATTCCAGATGGAAGGTGTAAGACTCACATTGTATTTATACACCTATTATTTTATCGTTCATCGCTGTGTGTCAAACACAGACAGTGTGGGAAGTGCTGTACAAGACAATTACTGCAGAGAATCTTCCTCCAGCTTACTAGACACAATAAAGAAAACACTACAGGCAGCCCAGAAGTGGGAAATCCCCAAGACTGCTTCGTTAATTTTAATCCATTTTAACAATAATTAATTCTCTTTAGCCTTGTTGACACAAGAAAAATAGTACCCAAGTCCACTGTTTCATGAACTAGCGTAGGTAAGCCTGAGGAAATGTTATGACCTACTAGTTCAAAAATTAGCTGTTGGGGCTTGTCTACTTTAGAAGGTGCGTAGGATCATAGGAAAGTAGGGCTGGAAAGGACCTCAGCCTCCCTATTCAAGACAGGATCATCCCTGACTAAACCGTACCAGTCAAGTGTTTGTCTAATCAGTTTTTGAAAATGTCCAAGGACAGAGATACCACAATTTCTCTAGGTAGCCTGTTCCAGTGCTTGACCACCACCATAGTCAGAAAAGTCCTCCTAATATCCAATCTAATTTTCCTCTCCTGCAGCTCGAGGCCCTTGCTCCAAGTCCTGTCCATTACAACCATTAAGAAAAAAACATCTCCATCCCCTCTATAATCATTCTTCAGGTATTTGAGGACCATCAAACCCCCTCTTAGTCTTTCCTTCTTCAGACTAAATAATTCTAGCTCTTTCAGCCTTTCCTCAAGAGTCTTGCTTCCCAGGCCCCTAATCATCTGAGTCCACATTGTTTTTGAAGTGTGGATGCAAAACTAGATACAGAACTCTAGGTGAGGCCTCACCAGAGCTGAACAGAGCAGAAGAATTGCTTTCCTTGACACTCCTGTTTATACAACCCAGTTGACTTTTTTTGCAACAGGAGCACACCTTTGGCTCATACTCAGCTTATGGTCTATTGTAAACCCTAGGTTCTCCTCTGCAGTACTGCAGCCGAGTCGTTCCTCAGTTTGTATTTGTGCATGCAGTTGTTCCATCCAAACTGCAGAACTTTGAACTTGTCCTTGTTGAATTTCATCCGATTGATTGTGGACCATTTCTCCAATCTGTTCAGGTCATTCTGGATCCTGGCTGTACTCTCCAGAACAGGGGTGGGCAAAATAGTGGATCCAGCCCAGCAGATTACTTCCCCCAGTGGAGCCAGGAGGGACAGAGGGAACCAGGCGTTAGGCTCTGTTCCCAGTTTGCTCCAATGGCAAGAGGAACATTTGGTCACGTGTGGCCAAACAGCAACTTATGAGCTACAGGCAGCTCCCAGGCCATTTAAGTGTGGCTCCTAAACTCATTCTGCTTCTCTCTGTTCTCTTTGTTGTTGATGGTCTTCAGTTACTTCTTTTCATTTAGTATAAGAAGGCACCTAATGACAAATTGTTGTCTGAGTCAGGGCTCTGTGTGCTGATTACTGATGCTGGGGCTCACTCATCTTCAGAACTGTTTGGCCCATGGCTCTCATCCCAGTCAAGATTTTGGTTTGCGGCTAGCAGGGTTCAGAAGTTTAGCTAGCTCTTATAGAGGCTGTCCATTGCTCAGAGGGTTGTGGTAAAGCTGGAGTCCAGCCCTCAACCCTTCTGGCATTTCCCATGTCAGGGTTGGCTTCTCCAGACATTTTCCTGAATGCCTGAAGCTTCTGTGTTCTGGGTTCAAGTCATCAAGAATCATATTGCTTGTGCCAATAAGCCTGGTGGAGAATGGGGAACAATATGAGAGTGAATCCAGGTGTTTTGATTCGCCACGTGAATATGTCTTTTGCAGTACTAGTTCAATGGGTAGAGACCTTACCTGAAAAACCTTACCTGTGCAACTCTAGCTGCTGTCTTCTTCTTGGCAGTAAGGGCTCATCTGCATTAAATTCCTATTACTGCAATATTGGAAGCCCTAGCATATGGCTGGGGCTTGGGCTGCTGCACGGTTTTCAGCACTGCCCCTTTTAATAATGTTTCTGGGAACAAGTCTGATTGTCAGCGGTCTGCAAGTCCCACTGACGGCTAGCAACTTGCCTACAGGAGAATCCTTTTGTGCCTGAGTATCTCCATGCAGACACTGGTTAAACTGGAAATATGGACAGCTTCTTTTTATTTCAGTGATTGGACTGAATGATTATGAAATGGAGTAACTGGTGCCCTTTGCTGCATGCCAACAACAAAGATGTCACAGAGAGTCTTTATACTTGGCCAGAAGAGGATTCCCCTACTTAACAACCCATCCACTACAACACTGGGAGCAGGGTGAGTGTCATCTGTGGTTCCTTTGGGCTACTCAAATGGCATAAATGGCCCATACCAGGGCCCCATGATTAGCTGAATCTTCCTGCATGCAGGGAAAGCCCAGATGTGGCTTGAGCCCCGCTCTTGTACATTCCCAAACACCTGGATATAATGAGTGGGGAAATGCAGGTTAATGTGGCATGCTACCATTTTCCAGACTGCCTGCCAAGTGAATGCTTGCCTTGGAGGTGGCATAAAAATAGATCTCGGCTGGTGCAAAGGCAGTTTCCTGTAGAGATGAGAAAGTATGGATGTGGCCCACCCTTGGGCAGTGGCAAGGGAAATAGGCATGATTTTGTATTGGTCCGACATTCCTCCAGCACAACCAACACCAAGCAGTCTGCTAGGTAAAAGGTGGTGGGGACAGGTTAGAGACGTGCCTGTGGATCCTTGCAAACTCTGCACAGCTACACAGTGAAACCCTGCTGGTTGAACATCTTGAACCGTAAGGTGTCTTCACTGAAATCTCAGTCTTTATGGTAGATTTTCATGCTTTCTATAGCAGCAGCTTTCTGACAGGATGGGCCTATCCCCTATCTGATCTAAAACAAATTGGAAACCAAACATATCTCAAGGTGACCTCTTTGCCCTGGTGTGGCTCATTATGCCATTTCCATAGTCCAGAGGGACCACACAGTCAGTTTAACCAGCTGACTGAAGATTTCTTGGTTCAGCTATGTATGAGACGCACTAAATAAAAAATAATGGAGGTTTCTGTTTAGGCTAAGCCAAAAAAAAAAACTTCTGTTCCAGGAAAGGTCTTCTGTTCTGGTTGTCACTAATACATTTTAAATTCAGCATCTGTAGCTGAATTGCATTTTACCTGCCTGCACCTATCCCACCGCTCCATTTGCAGCTTCACTTAGTGCTTTGCAATCCTTGTGCAGCACAAAACTTTTTGAACAATGCATGATAAAATCCAGAGAACACCAGGTCTGTCTGTTGAGTTTAGAGGGAGGGACTGTGAAGAAGTAGGATGAAAAACTGTTTGAAATGTTGACAGTGAAACCATTGGAAGTGTCCGATTTGGGATTTTGTGGCCATTTCAAAAGCCAACCTAGGTTTCTCGAAAGGGCTCATTAGTCATTGGAGTAAACCTGGACTCAGATTTCTTCTGTGCTATGAGTCTGACTACCCTGATAACACTGATGCAATCACTCCCGTGCAAATCTCTCTCATTTACAGCAGCCATTAGTTTTTCCAGTGATGCAACTTTCCCCATTGTCAGCCCAAGGGCAGCTGCTCTCCAGAGGTAGTTGTCTCTCTACCTATTCTGACAATTCAGATCCTTCCTATTACTTTAGTACCTGAAACTACTCTACAGGCAGACACAATGGTTGTTCTAGGTCAGCAGACAGGGGCCAAACTCCCCATAGGGCACAGCAGTATGAGCCACAGCCCTCCCAGGCTGCATACTATATGGGTGCCTTCCCCCACTTTGCACCCCTCACATGCAGGCTCCTCCGCTGCACCACACCGCATGGGTGCTCTGGCTATGCCACTAGACCATGCTGACCCCTGGGGTGGGGGCAAAAAATAGGAGCCAAAGGGGTGAGGAGGAGGCTGGAGACCCCAGCTGCTGCTGCTGCAGAGTGATGGGGGAAGCAGCAGCTGGGTGGGAGCTTGGAGGCTGCAAATGATGCCCTCAGGGGCTGCCAGTTGGACAGTCCTGCTCTACATTAAAAGGACCAGCTGAGTCGGAGGTGTTCCTTCCCACCCACCCCTTCTGGTCTTCCCTTTTTCCAACTGCAGGAGAGCATCTTGGGGCCGCTCCTGGATGAAGGTATCACTGCAGTGGTGTTTCTCCCCCTTCACCCTCTCTTCCCCTATCCCACCCTTCTTGCCAGATCACAGTATGACTGGTAATATGACCACAGCTGCAGTGACTATGCTTGCAGCTGATATAAGGAAGGATGGATGGAGGTTTCCTCGCCCTAGCCAGAGCTGTGGGAGAAAATCTCTTTCACTGAGAGCTCCAGTTGTTACCAGCAGAAGGCTCTCAGGCCTTGTGTGCACTCAGGAGTGAGCCCTAATTCTCAGCTGGTTGCTTAGCATGCCCAGTGCTGCCTACGTTGGTGTGGATGGGGGACAAAAAGAGTTTGCATCAGTTTGGTTTATGGCAGGCACACATGCATCCAGCAGCGTTTGGACAGTAGGGCCAGCAAGGACATTTATAGACATGCTCTGGGAGTTGTGGGGAAGGCAGGGAGCCCTTTAGTTAGAGCAGTTCCAAGAGCCGCTCTAATTAAAGTGCCTGGAGCGTCATGTGTATCAGCATCCCGGTGCTGAAAAATGGTGGTGGGGGCACTTTAATTAAAGCTGATAGAATAAGCGTTAGTTAAAGCACCCCTGCTGCCATTTTTCAGCGTGGGGATGCTGATACATGTGTTGCTGGAGTCTGCTGGAGAGCGGTAATTACCACGCTCCAGTAGACTCGAGCTCCAACACACTGCAATTACGGCATATCGGAGTGCCCTCTCTGCATGTGTATAGGTGACCCAAGCACTCTGTAATCCTGTGCAAGGGTCTGTGAGATGGGGTGTCTCCATGTGTTGGTTTGCTTATGGCTTTGCAGCCAGCCATCTGCCCTGATAGGGAGGCAGCCTTGCAAAACGCTGCCTTGGTAAAACAAAAGCAGCAGCAAAGGTGGGAAGTCAGCCCATCCTCACTCACCCAAGTCTCTTCCAGTGTGATGTGAACTTCAAGGCCTTTCTGAGAATGAGTGCTATTTAAATGCAAAGAATGGCCCAGATCACAATGAAGGGAGGGAGGTTGCTGCTACACGGCCTACAGACCTGGTTGCACTTGCCACATGCTTCCAGATTATGGTCAAAGCTCAGTTTAAGATCCCACTCAGGCCTTGTCTATGCAAAGTTGCACTGATTAGTTTGCAGCCCCTTTGTGTGGACAGTCTGGGGAGTGCAGGTGCCTCAGTTCAATTCAGTGTAAGTCCGTCAGCAATTGACTTTAAACACCGGCACTGCTGATTTGCCTGTGACTTTGCAGTGGACTGGCCCTTATGCACATGTTGGGACACCCAGTTAACAGCTGGGCTATGTGCCAGACAGCTGTAACACAGCTTGGTTTCCCTCTGCAAATATTTCCAAATCATATCCTGCTTATGTAACCCTAAGGTAGTGCTTGTTGTCAGCCATACCAAAACACAGTTGATTGACGTAAACTATAGGACATGGGTGGAACCTTTGTGCAAAGTCCAAATCAGTACAGTCTGTTAAAATGGTGCAAATGCTGTGATTAAACTTTGTTCCCTAGATGACCAGTCTATCAGCAAATGATTTCAAACAAATCTTCTCTGCATTTTAAAAATATATTGTATGATCATCACAGACGTGTAGCAGCACAGGCTTCAGATATAAGAAGCTGGTTTTCAGGACATTCATGTTGGAAATGCATCTGTAGAATACACACCAAGGGCCAGCTTCTGATATCTTTTGCTTTAATGCAGGGATACTCAA